>NW_009260182.1:8825036-8840516 GCF_000687185.1 Egretta garzetta | reverse complement strand
GAAAGAGCTGAGAGCTTAAAGAAGCTGGGGAGGAGTAAAGGCCAGAACATAAGTTTTGGGTGCTGTCAACCAGAAGCATGCACGAGCTTTAATTTTTCCATGTGTTTAGAGATGCTACAAACCCTGCAAGTCCACCCTCCTCTGGAGATGGCAATCCCTCAGATGAACGCTTTGCACCCATATATGAGGTAAGGGCTTCACAGCCCAACAGGCTCAATCACAGCTGTGATATGGAGGCAATGTGGCTTCCTTGACAGAGGCTGGAGGAGAAGGGTGAGAATAAGACTCTTCCTTGGAACCCAAAAGAAGCTGTATGGGGCAGAGGAACTCAGTGGGACAGACAGCTTTGTAAGGGGGTGGTTTGCTTTGCTGGGGTCAGTGATTGGCTGGAAAGAATCACCTGTGCCAATGGTTGCCAAGGCATTTTCTTTGCCCAAGCATAGAAATTGGCCCAAGGAGCTCAATTTAGAGTCTCCAAGAAGATGAGAGAAAAAACACAGAGCTCCCTTTTGGACTAAACATAAAGCCCACGATAAGAAAACCCTTGTTAGAAATAATATTCCCCAAAGTGATGAACATGAACCTCAGCTGCAAAGAATCCACCTTGCCAAATCATTCCTGTGTGTATTCTGTTTGCACCATAGCCAGCATATCAAAACCCGTTTCTTGTTTGGCACCTCAGTACAATGATAACAACGTAGTATCATGATAGAATTGTTAATTGATTGTCCACACACAGAGTTAGGAGATTAACAGTGGTTCCTAATTTCTGGAAGGCTCACTTTTAATTATGAGTAGCAAACAGGATATGGGACCACTGATTGCACCTGAAACAGCTACTTACACAGAATTTGGTTTATTTACTGGCAAAAGACAGAGATCTGAGCCAACTCAGGGATCCAGTTTCATGGCTGCATGACAATTACTTATCTCAAATGTAGCAAAACACTAAAACCATCCCTCTGGAGGGCTCTTCCAATGTAGAAACCCTCTGAGGCTCTTTCTTCAGTCTACAGTCATTACAAAACTCCCAGGAGAAATACAGAAATATTCCATAAATAAAGGCTCATTTCAGGAGAGGTCTTTCTCCAAAGAGCTTACAGTTCTCCTGGAGTACTGATAACACTGTCCAAGCAAGCAAACTTGTGCCAGACTCAAACAAGTAGTCAGAAAACCCCCGAAGCCTCTTCTCTAATTTGTTTAAAGCAAAAGTGTCAAATGGGTATCTCCCAACAGCTTCATCTTCCATATTACACACACTCCCTGGGATTTCTCTCCTCCAGAGTACAGAAATCTTAGAAGAACATGGATCTCTCCCAGATCCATCCATGCCATAGCATGTGGGAAATTTGCTTGCCCCACATTGTGAAACACTACTTCCCGTCTTCATCTAGACCAGTGGTGACTGAAATGCACTCCAAGACCCAGAAAGCCAAGATAAGAGGACAGCATGAGAAATATGCATTGTCCAAATGAAAATGTTATGGTAAACAGTGGATAGGGAACAAAAAAAATTTATGAACTAGAGCTGGAGAGTTAACACTCCATCACAGTCCTTTCACACTGACCTTCCCTACATGATCATTCCTTTGTTTCACAGACGTATCTCTGAGGCTTCTCTACAGTGATAGAAAAGTGCAGCTGTAACACAGACAGATATAGCTAAGGTAACTTTAGGAGGTCCATGTTGGAGCAGTAAGTTGTGGCTATCTGAATATTGTGTGGACTAGTTGCCTGACTGATATCTCCTACAGTTCATACAGCCTGTGCTGAGATCATTGCCATTGCGATTTTCCTTTACAGATAAATGAGCAAACTGGGGTAATGCTTGCTCAGACCCATCAGTAAATGCTGCAGATGTACCACCGGTGCAATGCCACAAGCCTTCCCTCTCTGCTCTCCCATGGCGGTCACACCTCCTGATAAGCCTCCATTGTCCTTAGTAAGGACAAAACCTGAGTGTGAAGTTTCTAAACTATTCATCTCTTTCCTCCTGTTCCTTGTCAGTGCTGAAGCAGGTCATCAATCATCAGCATAGAAGTGGGACTTCGCATTCTTCCTGCAAAGGGAACGGTCTTCACCGAGGTCCCTCCAGTCTATGGCTCATAAATCAGAAATGTGCTGGGCTACTTCTCCCCTTTGAAGGAGCTGTTAGTTGTGCTGAACAAAACAAAAACCTACCCCTTGGCAAAGCTACCTGCTCAGGGATAGTGTAACCCTTTTTGATATGATTAACATTAAATGCTGATTTCTCCTACCTTAAATACGTAATGGACATTCCGTCTATCAGAACACTTGAGAGCAATAAATGCTACAGTGTCCAGCAGGGTGTTCTGGAGCATGCACGGTCCAAAAACAACTTCTTCAGGAATGTCTTGTGTGGTATGAACAGTAGCCAATATGTCCGGAAAATGGTGATGCAGAAGTTTGTTGTCACTTGTCCAAAGGAATTTAGGCAAAGATGTAAGTTCCATCATAAACCTGTAAAATAAACAAGAAATCACATTTGGAATAGAGATGGAAATGGAAGGGACCATCACTACTTACAATATAAAGACTTCCAGGAGCTGTAGGTGAATTGTAAGAGCATGCCAGGACATTCTCGGTTACAGAGTTTACAGGTTTATTAACATCCAGTTCAGAAACAGAAAAATGACACTGCACTAAACCAAAATCTTAGGTTTGTAAACAAGTGAGTTACTCTTTTCTGGAATAAGCAGGCACTCCAGGAGTTCAACTCCTGCTATGCTGCTACTCCCTACAGCTAGGAATAAGAAGCTTTGGAAACAGTAAGCACAATTTTCAGTGAGTGCAACTCAGCGTATTCTTGTTCAGCATATTCTCAGATATCCTTCTTTTTTATTAGTAGTACTTTGTAGAAGTGTGAAGAAAGGTAGAGAAGGAGAACAATAACAAAAAAGCCAGCATTTTTTGAAATGCATTTTGAAAAAGCTGTGCTTTTTGATTTGGAAGTGCAACATCAGTCTAGTTTCTGGTTAAGCCGGTACAAACCCCAAATCTATGCAATCTGAATGCAAAAAATCTGTGGAGATTGACAAAAAGATTATTATCATCCCATTTTAAGATATATCTGAGATCTTACTTATCTGCTGCTGGAGGGAAGATCGAATCAGATTATGACTCTTTGTATGGGATGCTCTTAGCATAACGTTCATAGAGATTGCTGTCTTTAGAGGATGAATTTTCCTGCCCTGAATGTAGAATATTACATTTTTCAGAGCAGAGGCGACTCCTGCAATATGAGCCACAATCTGAGAACTCTGTATACAGTGAGGAGGCAGGTTTGAGTTATTTGTCATTCTAAGCTTCTCTAGGATTTTAATAAAGATATTGCCATCTCCAGCTCCCAGCTGGAGGTCATGGAAAAACCCTCATTTACGCCATCAAGAGCTGGATCAGGTCCATTAGGCAGGGAAAATTAAAGAGAACAGCAACAAGCCCTGAAGAGGCCTTAGCCTAATAAATACTGAGATGGAAGGGCTGAAGATCCAGTTTAATCTTTCTCACTCTCTGCCAACAGAATTGATTTGTTACTCACTGACTCATGACTTAAACTGAAGTGATATAAAGTGCTCAGGAGAGTTGAACTGATTTAACTAAATCAGTTTCTAAATCAGTATAATTAATTCAGCATAATTTCTTCCTGATAGGCAAGGTCTAAGGCCCAACCTTGAAAATATTAAAATACACGGTTACATGTGCAGGGAGTAGTAAACATCTGAAGGATGAAGGCCTAAACCAGACAACCAAGGCAAAGAGTGGGATGTAAAGGGAAAGCTCAGATGGTTTGCCAGAGATTAGATGCTAAGAGGAGGACAGAACAGGTCTTTGCTCTCTGTTAATGATGAGTTTCATTGCCTGAATAATCTCCTAAAGTTACTATTGGTGTGAGAACAAAATAATGGGAACTATGTGTACATTTGTACAATATATAGGATCTCCCTAATTACTCATATTCATGTGTATGTGTGTGTTTTCATTTAAACTACACTGATTTTTAATAAATGGAACAGTCGAGGCATATTTATTTTAAATAAGACCAAAAATAAAAGCTCAAAATCAAACAGAAAATAAATTTGAGATCTCAAATACTTAAAATTCCCTCTAAATAAGAAAAAGTTCAGAAATAAATTATAACCTGAGAGAGTTCCTTTTCTAAATAATTCACATTCAGGAAATGTGCCCAGTGACAGAACAAGGGGCAATGGGCACAAATTGAAACATAAGAGGTTTCAGCTGAACGTGAGGACGAACTTCTTTACTCTGAGGGTGACAGAGCACTGGAATAGGCTGCCCAGGGGGCTGTGGAGTCTCCTTCTCTGGAGATATTCAAAACCCTCCTGGACGATGTCCTGTGCAACCTGCTCTGGGTGAGCCTGCTTTAGCAGGGGGGTTGGACTGGGTGATCTCCCGAGGTCCCTTCCAACCCCTGCCACTCTGTAATTCTGTGAAATTCCTCATGTCTTCTGACTTTATTTTACTTATCCACCTATGATCCTAGAAGGCAACTCCTCTTACTAAGATTTCACTTTCTGTGAAATTCATCTGAATTGCTCCATGTAAACTAGGAGGGTGCGGTGCCTTGGCACACTGCTGTCACTCCACAAGAAAGAGAAATCCAGGGCCCTCCAAGCTGAGCTTTCAGTGGGGAAGGATGCTGGATTTGAGCCCACACACTCCTCCTAGGAAGAGGGTGAGCAGTACCTGTGCACTGTCAGTCTCTTCCTCCAGCAATCTCACCCAAAGCACAGACACGAGGGTCTGAAGAAGCTGCGCTGCCTTCCAGCTACCTACTGCTGCCTGCTACTTTTCTCTATTTCAGCAGCTTTTCAAAGAGCTACCGTAAACCCAACCCTAGCAGGAACTATTTCTCCAAAGACTGAAAATGAGTGAATTCAAAGGGTAAGGGTAAGAATTACATGTCAGAGCACCACCTAGTGATATCTGCTGTAATGCATGTCCCAAAGAAAGACTCCCAAAGGAGAAGGACATGCTGTAGCACTCTTCTTGTTACCTGCAAGACGGATCTGCAACCAGAGCATCAGCTCCCAGAACACACCTGCTGCCCACACCTTCAATCCCAACAGCTCTTCTCAGCTCCTTGGGGAAAGCATCAACAGATCCCAGCAATGTGTGTGCTGCTTGCAGTGCCACCTGCACCCCTGCCCCAAATCCTGGATACAGACAGGCTTCCACACCCCCAGCAGGAAGGGCAGGAACGAATCCCCTGGGCATCGTATGCTGTGACCCCCCAGCCTGCCTGCAGGCTAATCCTCACTCCTGGGGAGGGGAAGGGATGCCACCACCCTGCACTAGAAGCACTGCCTGTGCTGGTTTCGGCTGGGCTAGAGTTGATTTTCTTCATAGTAGCTGGTATGGGGCTATGTTTTGGATTTGTGCTGAAAACAGTGTTGATAACACAGGGATGCTTTAGTTACTGCTGAGCAAGGCTTGCACAAAGTCAAGGCCTTTTCTGCCTCACCCCACCCCACCAGTGAGGAGGCTGGGGGTGCAGCCGGGACAGCTGACCCCAACTGATCCAAAGGGTATCCCACACCATATGATGTCATGCTCGGCATATAAAGCTGGGGGAAGAAGAAGGAAGGGGGGACATTTGGAGTGATGCCATTTGTCTTCCCAAGTCACCATTATGCATGATGGAGCCCTGCTCTCCTGGGGATGGCTGAGCACCTGCCTGCCGGTGGGAAGCAGTGAGTGAATTCGTTGTTTTGTTTTGCTTTGCTTGCATGCACGGCTTTTGCTTTACCTGTTAACCTGTCTTTACCTCAACCCACGAGTTTCTCACTTTTACTCGGGTGGGAGGGAGTGAGCAAGTGGCTGTGTGGGGCTGTGTTGCCGGCTGGGGTTAAACCACAACACTGCCCTATGGCAAAGGCATCTGGCCATGGGGCAAAGAAATCAATATTTATTCTACAGTAAATAAATCAATATGTGCACATCTTCAGTTCCATTGAATTCAGCTAGATTGATGGGATGTGGGAAATGCAGGTTAATACGGAATATCAGATACTTTCTAACAGATCTTTCCTCTATCCAGACTCAAGCATCCCTCAAACTCAATATGCCATTACAGTTTGCTTGTTTGTAAGTGACTTGTGAATTAGTCAAACACCTGTGATGGGCAAAAAAATCCCCCAAACCTACAGACATAAACGCCAAAGTCTCAAAGTGCTTCCTTGGCAGCTGTGGTCACATTCAACTCTTGCACAGAAGGGTCAACTTTGTGAAAAGTTATGGAAAGGATGTACTGTGTGTACACAGCAGATGGGCTTGTTACCATCAGCCTTGCTCCAAAAGCTTTCGACATGGGAAGATCAATCTCTTCAAACAATTTGTCGAATGCACCATCTAGTGTAACACCTCGGTATAACACAGTGTCCCGAGACAAGGCAACAGCAGGACACGAGTCCCTGGTGTTGTGAGCCTGGTGCATCACCGCAGCTCCCGAGCACCCTGTCAGGCATGAATCGCTTCTTCTCTGCCACCCTCTGCCCAAACAGGAGGTTAGGGGCCTCCAAAGGTACTGGGTTTTATAGTGTCTGGTCAGGGTTATGTCAGGTAGGGAGTGTAATTTAAATTTACAGCGTTGTCTTTTTTGAAACAGAGACAGTAAGCTGAAGATGTGCAGCTGGTACTCAGAGTGGAGAGTGGTGATACTCTGCAACATCTTTAGAAGAAAATGGGTGAATCACTTTTCTACAGTCTCCAAATAGCATGAAAAAGCTCTTCCCTCTGCATGGACAAGCTTTCAGCTTCTGTTACAGAGGCAAGTTCATCAGCTGAGGGGGAGCAGTGAGCAAGCGTGACTGTACTGCTTTCAGAAGTGAGATGAAGTGATGCAGATTCATCCACAGGACAGTACTGGAACAAGTCCTGCCTCTGGCACAGGTGGTAGGGGCTTCTCTGGTAGCCACAGCCCTTATCTGGGAGAACTGAAATACTGACCTCCTCAAAAGTAAAGACCGAGTCTTGAAACATGACTTGAGAGGAGAGAGAGAAACTGAACTCATTTACTTTCTGAACACTCTGGTGGAGCAAAGGAAACACAGCAGAGGAGCTGAAGGGAGATAAAAGGACCACAGACAACAGGAGTAAGAGGTGAAGAGGAGCTAAGTAGCTATAAAAGTTTTACGGGCATCACTGCAATATTACAGCTGAATTGTGCAACTCAGCAGCTGCCGCATAAAAGAGGGTACCTGCACACGCATGCAGACAACTTAGGCAATGTGTTTCTACACTGCAGACTTTTAAAAATCACTTTTTCATTATTGTTGCTGTTAAAGAAGCTTAGTGGGCTGCATGGAACTTTTCAAGAAAGTTTACTAACTTAGCTTTTACCTTTGTCCTATGAGTTTGAAGATGGTAACGTCTGGAAAATGCACATGGAGGTGCCATTTCAGCAAAGCTCAGGAAGTTTAGCAGTATCCCAAGCCTAAATCTGCCCTGTGCTTTTCCCCTAGTAAGTCCAGTAAAATACTCATTGACACTTTACAGGAGTAAATCTCAACAGGGTATGGGCATGAGATGCCCAGGGCCTTAATCATCTCTGCTCTTCTCAGTCCTGCCGCCACTCATTGCAGTCCCGGAGATAATGGAGGAATGACTGCAGGTCCCACTGCTGCCAGAAGGGCATCGGCTGGATCCTCCGGGGGGCCAGCAGGTGTGGGACTACCCTACAGCAGCATGCACTGCAGAAGGGTTGCTTCATAACATTCAAGGCAACTGCATTGCTTGAGAGCACCAGCAGACAGCTTAGCGTTGCTGAAATACAGCAGCACCGCCTGCAGCGCTTAAAACAGGTGACAGAAATGAGCTAGGACAGAGTAAGATCACATGTAAGTAGGCCAGAATATAAATCTGAAACACCTCTCAATTTGGATGGAAGTTTAATTTGGATCTAGACTAACCTCTACATGTTTTTCATTTGGTTATAATCTAAAGCCAAAACTTCAGCCACAACCAAGAACGCTTGCTTCTTGCAAAACTTTCCATAGTTTTCAGGAATCTCAGACTTGAATCCGAATGGGAATGCTACACCAACCTATGAACCCAGTACTTGAGCTCTTGTTTTAATTCCAAATCCGGTCTCAGTGAAAATCTCACATCTTTGCCAACAGTCTTCATAGTCTACGGGAAGTCATACTCATTAAGAGTCTACAAATGGAGTCATAATGAGAAATGGTGAAGGTACACTAGAATGCCTGGCGTTTTTCTTCAAAGGGCTGAAGTAGGTGAATTGCTCACATTCTCCATAGTGAACAAAAGACAGAGAAAATGATCGCAACAGAGAATTCTCCAAGACTTCACCTAACCAATTACTCTTGCCTTATGTTATTGATTTCCACATTTTGACTACCTCCTTTAAGAAGCAATAATTCTGCTGCATTCTCACTTCTTATGGATTCGTGAGCTGTCGTGCATCTGGCTAATTCACTCCTTTTCTACTGTACAGCAAAGTTTACAGACCCCTGTCATAAGCCTCTTTGTGAAGGTCATATCTCCAGCTCTGTATCATGCAGGCAATGATATGCTTGCCTCAAACTGCCAATGCTGGGAGTGCCCCTCACACAACATAATCCTGCTGTTCTCGCTCATGTTCTGCATAAACAGTTCCTATCCCTCTGGGCTCACCCCCACACATGTCTCTGAACGGGTGAAATAAAATTAATATTTATAGTGCTTTAGTAGCACATTAGAGTCAGATCACCTGTTAGATGATGGGTACTCTCCATATTCTATCTGTCACAGATGTGAATTCTTCATATGGATGAGTTTAGGGACTTGCTGTTTAATGGACTCTTCATCCCCCAGAGAGTATCTGATACACATATACCATATCCCTGAGTGATGGATTTTGCATCTTGATTTCTTAGAAGTGTGACAGATCTGTCAAACAACAAGTACCTATGGGCAGGCAACTCCCTATGGATTATGCGATTGTGGATGTTCCATCAAAAAGCACATGAAATCGATGGTGTTCACTGCAACTACTCCCAGCTTGCTTGCTTCCAGAAGCAGCACACAAATTGCTAGTCATCGTTTGTTTTCCTGAATGCTCCTCCAAGCTGGAACGTTGCAGATAGCCCTCTCCTCCTGTCTCCTCACTTCCTAGCACTTGCATATCATCCCATTAACTAACTAGGGTTACAGCTTCTGCCTTCCTGAAAAATTTTTACATAGCTCCCTCACCTCATGTGAAAAATACCCTTCTAGAGAGGGCAAGTGAGAGAAGGGCACAGGAACAGTTCTGAGCTGAATTTCAGATCCCTGATTTTCTACGATATGGCCTTCAGATGTCACTGCAAGATCTGCTAAGAAACATCTGGAAATGCCCAAATGTAGACAGACCAATTTGAGCAAGGACTCCCCAGCCTTCTATTTTCATAGGACTTGGCCTGATTCTCCTCGCCATGGTGACGATGTTGAACTGTGGCATCACTTGATGTTTCTTGGTGGTGATAAAAGCACTGGTAGCCTTGCTTAATATTATGATCGACTTCGCAGGTGTGAAGGAAACCAGTGAATCATCTTGGAAAAGGGGGAAACTTTTCAGCCAGAACTTAATTACTTAGTTCAGCTCTTCACAATCATAAATGGAAGGGGATAATAAAAATAGTTTCTCTTAAATTAGCTATTTCACTTTGACATTCCATTTTAACCATGGTTTAATTTGCATATAGTTATATCACCTTCAAAGAAATTATCCTAGTTGGCAAAAAAAGCAGCACAGAAGTTACTCATAAAAGCTAATGAAAATATTTGATCCTGGAAAGCATCACCCCACAGTCTCCCCCACCATTTTCACATCTACTCCAGAGTTGGGATAACGTAAACAGGATAGCCCTGCATTTGCCATGTCAAGAAAACTGAAAGGAAAACAAAAAAAAGAAAGAAAGATTAATACGGGAACCATCATTTCCTTCACCTTTTAACTTACTCCTCTCTACTCAAAAGTGTGACAGCATTTTCCCTGAAGCGCATAACCTGTGACTTCATGCCAGTGCACTCCGGTGGCCGCTGCCAAAACTGCCTTTGATTTCAATAGGAGGTCTGTCGGTCTGAGGAATCCATGATCAGACATGCGGTGTCATGCACAATAAACTACAGATATTAAAGGAATTGAGCTGATGCAGACAGAGTGCTTCTGTCTGCAGCATTTATTATTCTCTGTTGTTATAAGGAACTGAGGATTCTTAACACATGAAGGGAATTCCAAGGGAATCAGAGATGGAAAAGTGAGAAAATCCACTTCTTGGCTTTTATACATTTCTTTCCTTCTGTGCAAGGTTTTCTTCTCTTTTTATTCAAGTTGTGAACTGCAAAGGAGAAGAATCAAAGCTAAAACTGAAAGGGGCAGGAATGGGCAGGAAATCAAAGAAAGGAATGGAAAGTTCTTGTTTTAAAAGATAAAATAACTAATTCCAGAACCCACAAAATAAATCCTGAAACAAACTGCAACCTGTTTCCTAAATCTATTAATTTATAAGCTGAGAAGGTCCTTTTAAAGCATGAAAAGTCTAAACAAGCTGTTTCCTTCAGCTCACCGCTGCTGTAAGACAGAGCTCCTGTGCTTCAGCTTGGGCACAGGTCTGGAAGATGTTTTCTTTTGGGCATGAAGTGGTTCCTTCACACCTTTCCTTCTGAAAAGCCCACATACATGAAGAAAATTATACAAGTGTACATGGAGAGGATGAGCACATACAGCCATGTGCTGCCATTCCCAGCCTGTTTGGAATGAACAAAGCCAGCCGTGGGTTTGCTACCTCTCAGACAGACATTATATCCCAAGCAGAGTATGCAAAAGTCTTGGATTACCTTGGAAAGGAAAGAGTTGCTGATGATTTTAAGATAGAAAACTTTTTGAAGTCATGTGTGACTTATTTCTGAGTCTCAGGTTTAGCATCCTGCCCATCTTTGAGAAACAGCCCACAGACGGTATTCCTTGAATTCCTGAGCTCCGAGTATGCTCTTTCGTCCTCCCAATTACACGGGTGGCAAATTTCAATCCCAGCAATGATTCTGCATAGAAGCAAGGGGGCAGCTGATCCAAAGAGGGCCCTTTCCTGCTAGTGGGCCAGTTCTCATCTGTGTGTTAAGAACAGCCCAATTAGCACTGATAAAGAAACTGAGAAAACGATAATAAAACCTGTGGAGCCTGGAATGTTTTTCCTATCCAGGGCTAGGAGAGGGGCGCACTGTGAGTACCTCTCTTCTCAGTTCCTCATAGCCCTTGATGTGCCGCTGCTCTGAACACATCCTCTATACTCCTGGGAGGACTCAGTCCCTGCAGCCTGTCCGGCAGCTGGGCATCTGGGAAGAAGCAGAAGGAAATACAATTATGCACCAAGGGGGAATTTGCTGACTGTAGAGATGAACTCAATCTAAAGAGAGTGGAATAAAATTGGGACTGAAACAGCCTGATGCATGAAAATGGTTTTCCCTTGGCATTTCAGGCATCCCCAGCTTCCTTTTATCACACCTTCCTGTACAGCAGCTGCACAACTCTGACCTGACAAGCCCCTAAAAATAGCAGGTAGAAACAGGGAAACTCACTGCCTAGCATCCCTGGAAAAGATCACAAGGCAGCTCAGAGTGTCTACTTTGAGCTTCCAGAAACTGGCCCCTTCTGGAGTGTGAGCTCAGTCCGGAGGTTTTATTGACACTCAGAGACCTCCAAGCTTACGGGGTGCTCTCAGTTTTGTCCTTGTATCATCATGATATCTTCAGGGAGCAGTTCTCCAATTCTTACTATTTCAAGGCTCTGTGGTCTTCAGAGTGTCTTCCATCACCTGAAATCCACAGTACACACAATGCAAGCTGACAGCTCTTGATGAACCATCATTATATCTTGGCTGGATACCCAGCCTAGTGAATCGTGAAGCTGCCAAATCTTTTTATTATGAACAATCTCTCAAAGTTCAGTGGGAATAATGAAGAAGACAGAGCTAAAATCCCTGCTTGGAAATGAGTAAATAGCTCAAGCTCCACATTTGCCTTAGCAAGCCTTGTGAAATACAGGAGCCATTTGGAAGCACAAATTAAAAGAAAAGCTTCCAAGTTTCTTCCTACAGACACGCGGAGCTGCCTCTCCACAGTAGATGCGGATTGAATCACTTCTCCAAGAACACCACAAGGATGCCTCTTCCACTCTTTACCTGAAGCCCAGGAACAAAAAGCTTGAGACTGAGCATCAGATTGAGCCTGATGAGAAAATGACTGAGATTTGAACAAGTCCCAGGAGAGTCACATACACTACCCTCACTGACTTTCAAATGGCAGTTCAGCACCAAACTTCCCTATGTTCTTAGGAAATTTCCACATTGAACCCCCATTTCTACTGCCACTATCTTCCATGGCAGGAAACAAGGTAGGCAGGAGAAGAATGGACTATCCCACATAGCAGGAAAGCCTGGTTAATACCGATTTGCTGGGATGTGTGATGCAGCAGTACTTGCATAGCTTCACGTGAAGCCACCTTCAATTAAACAGACCTTGTAGTAAACTGGAGGTTTTCAATCTGGAGGAACGTGAGTGACAGAGTCACTGAGGTCTCTGTTCCAGTGCTTAAATACAAGAAATGCAGTGCAGACACTGGAAGCTCTTGATGTTTCAAGCTGGACAATGAGCAATGGTAATACCATGCTGCTCTAATTAGAAAGGATGAAAAATCTTGATTTTCTACTACCCCAGTGGTTCAGACAGACTGGGTCTAGGGGCTTGGCTCCATGATGCACAAAACGTTAATACTCCTTTCTAGTTGGGTTGGCCCCAGAGGCAGAATTAGTGCGCCTGTCTGGCACTGCATCTGATCTAATGGACGCTGGTGGATGGTACTGGCTTGTACAAGTCATTCATAAGTCAGGCATCCACCTGTGGCTAAAGAGGAGTTGACTACAGCTCTGTAGTCTGCTGGCTTTCAAAGACACAATGTTTGTGTGCAGGGCACTGTACTGAAGGGCTGACTCTTCACTAGACTACTGTTGCTCTGGCTAACGGAAGCATTACCTTTATCCACCATTTCACTCTTGCGGTTTCAAGGCCTAAGACCTAAAAAACAGGGTTCCTCTAGGATAAAGGGAGCATGTTTTAACTCTTCAGCCAGGTTTGAGGACACATAATGTTTCATATTCCAGACCTGAATTGCACTAGTGGTCACCTCAGAGACTTGGTCTGGTTTCTGTTCCCGCTGCTCTGGCATTGTTCACCATTCAGCAATACACGTAGGGCCCCAAAATGTCACTGGAGTTTTGAATTTTACAGGGGACAACCAGGAAAGGGAGAGAAAGGAGATGCAAAAATGCCTGTACTTCTCTCACACAAAAAAGCACACAACAAAAACACATTTTAAAGCAACAAAGTTATTCCATGGGAGAGAGAACAGAGAAGGCAACGATTCGTCTGTCAACACAGAGTCAGGAAGTTACTTGTCTTACAGACATGCGTATCCACCTTCAGCAAAACCCTTGTTGGATTCATGTAAATAGGAGCCCCAGCCGTGGCAATTTGTGCTAACACATTTGCTCTCACACAGATTTGTGCATTTGTTCCTTCACCCAGGCACCCATGCAGACAAAACCACTATTCCAACCCACCCCCCAACCAACCAACCCAGCCAGCCCAAACACAACCAGAATTTGTAACATGTGAAAACAGGCACAAATCACCGTTCTTCTCTCTTCACACAGTTCAAATTCACGTCTCCTTTTCACATATTAAAAGAAATTACATTGTCTGATTGATGCTCAAGATCTATCAGGTAGGTTCTTGTTTAGCAGTCCTGCTACTTACTTTTGGCAGCTCTCAATTTTAAAAAATATTATATCTGTTCAAATGTTTCTTTCTGATGGGAAACTAATATATTGGTGTGTAAGCATATACATATATATATATATGTACACATACATACACACGCATGCATTCACAACTCTACATATAGCTATACATACAGCTATACAATCTTTTGCAGTTGTACTTGTTCATCATCTGTATTTGAAGAGAAATATTTTACAACTAAGAGCAGTCACTCGTATGGTTAATACTGGAGATTTCTTCAACAGTACTAAGTAACATTAACTTACATTAATCTTTTTTACAATAATGCTAAACTTACTACATAATGCCAGCTCCAAAACCAGCAAGTAACTGAGCTGAAGAACGCAATGTAATGTGAAACTGTGGGGAACAACATAAACAACTTATTTTACACTACAATGAAGCAAAGAAACCTTTTAAAGAAAAGTTAATTTTGTAAATTAAATAGGTCTGACCTAAAATAATTTGTTTCCCAAAAAAATACTTTGTTCTTTGACCTGGTGTTTATGAATAGCATTTGCAAGTAACATATGACTGTGCTGTAGGGAAGCTATATTAATGGATTCACAGCATTACAGACATGGAAATATCCACATATAACATGCGAGGATTTAACCAAGTAATTTCTTCTGCAAAATCTTCCGTACAATCTATAAATCTTTACACAGAATTTGGTTTTGTATTTTCTCATCTGGTTATATTATGTTCAGATCATAGAAGCTAAAGTATATTTTGATTTTACGTTAATATTCCTATGGGTCTAAAGCTATTTTATCTGTAAGATGATATCTCCGTAGAGCTCTATAAGGCAGCTCTACTTTGCTTTGAAATAAATTTGCTTTCTCAAAGAGCAGTTTATGCTTTGGTGTAGTTTTAGACATTAAAAGAAATAAATCTTAAATTTAATCTCCTGATCGTCCTATTGCCTAAACCAATCCCCCTCCGTAGTACCAGTTATGCTTAACGGATGGTAACAAGAGCTGTCAAGCACTAAATTTTTGCATATTTAAAAGCCAAAAATAAAGGATAGCTCCTGAGCAATAACTTGTTATTAAATTCCAAATCTCATGCATGAGTGCAACTGCTTTTTATTAAAGAGCAACCATATTAAAAAATATAAAACTATTTTAAAATCATGTCTTCCATCACGTTTTTATTGACATTTCTTCCAACTAGTACCCGTCTGATCACGAATAAAGATGTTAAGACGCTTCAAACATTTCTGGTGGACTGAATTCCGACAGAAACCTTTTCATGGCAGGATTTGCAAACGTAAAGATCAATGTGACATTTTAAAGTGACAACAACAGCAGCTTCTGACTTACTTCACCGGTAGGAAATTTCTGCTAAGGAACATGGATATCCCTGATATCAGACAGAAATAAAGGAAAACGATGCGAGGTGAAGAGAAAGTTCAGCAATTTCTGAAAAGCTACGAGACCCTAAGCAAGTACCTAAACCCGCCGCGATGCTCCGGTCACCTGCCGAAGTTGGAAGGATGAGGCGCTGGAACCAATAAAAAGGGGCAACCGGTGCTCGAGAGGTCTCGGAGAGAGAAGAGGAGCCGGAGGGAGGAAAAGGGCGATCACCTTCGGGGTTGCCCAGGGGGGGGCCGCCTCCCACCCC
>NW_009260182.1:8822937-8824303 GCF_000687185.1 Egretta garzetta | reverse complement strand
GCGGACGGGACTCCCCCGTGCAAGGGCACTCCAGAAACAGGAGTTTCTCTTAAAGTCGGGGCAAAACACCCAGCGGAACAAAACCGCCTCCAAAGCCTCTTGCCGGCCGTAGCGTCTGGCAGCGCTTTTTTGAATATAAGGCTGTTCGGGGAGCTGCAGGTATGGACGAGAACGGCTTAAAGTGAAAATTACCGCTTCGCAGAAAGTACTCGCGGGATACAAAATTAGGAATTTGTTTGAGGTCTGAAACGGTTTGTGGCACAGCTGGTATGTAAAATAAAACCATCAAACGTCTTGTCATAATCAAATATTCCCTAAATCTGGACTAGCGACATTGCTTTTGAAAGATGTCGTTCCATATAAATGCCTTTAACGCCTGGTAGAAAATTCTTATGAACGTGTTGACAAATGAAATAACCCGGGTTATTTGATTAGTGTCCATGTAATCTGAATATTGGCTTGTATCGGGAAAAGAAACGTCAACCCGTTAATGCTTTTGAAAGGATGGATTTTCGCTGCAATTAAAGAGCAATCTTACACCAATGAAGAGAGTGGATCACGCACTACGCGTTCGGGGCTACGGGGATTAGAGAGGATGAAGTCAAGGGGTTGTGTCGTCTTTTAAAACTCAGCTCGGGCAGAACGCACAACGCTACCGAGCACAGCGGGGGCTCCGTAGCCGCCCCACCGCTGCCGCCTTCCCCCCTCGCAGGGACGACGAGCTCGTGTGCCGGTGGCACCTCTCAATGCCCCTTTGGAAACCCTTCTGATTTGGGGTGCGGATGTCAGGAAATCGAGGCGAACAATTCCCACCGCACTTCGTGTCGCAAGAGTTTGTGGTTTTGCAACCTTCACGCGCACGGAATCATAGAATCATAGGATCGTTTAGGTTGGAAAAGACCTTTAAGATCATCGAGTCCAACCGTTGACCCAACACTGCCATCCCACCACTAAACCATGTCCCCAAGCACCTCATCCACCCGTCTTTTCAGTAGCTACAGAAGGCGCGGGGAGGGGTAATGTACAGGCTGGAGCCACTGCGGGGCCCCAGCCAGCGCCAGCCGCGGGGGTACCGTGGCCTTCTCTAAAACGTGCCCCCCTCACCGGTACCGCGTATCCTTTGGAGAAGGCGGGTCAGGCAGCCCGCTCTCTTTGCAGAACAAGGTGATTTGTCCGTGATCGGAGAAGGGCGATGCACCTCATCACAAAATAGTTATTACAGCCAGATTTTTCCTCGTAGAGCCTTATCATTCTGCTTTGGAGACTGCCTCGAAGCCTGCCACGTTATTTCGCGAAACAATCAGATACCCACGAAGCACCGAGGGAATCCGAAGCTATTCGCATTTTTATTTCGTTCCGAAAGGCC
>NW_009260182.1:8821046-8821580 GCF_000687185.1 Egretta garzetta | reverse complement strand
AGGGGGAAGCGGCTGGCAGCCACTAATTATTCAAACTTCGGAGGCAGCAGCCAGAAGAGCTGGGTCAGCTCTTCAGGGCACTTTGTAACCTGTGTCTATCAGGCGGGGCCTGATTGCGCTACCGTGCAATTAAGAGATTTCGTTTCATCATTACTCATTGCCTGCGGGATGTGTGCAGACCCCGGTGTGAGTGAACCAAGTATTTTGGTTTTACCATGGACGAGAACTTGCTGTGGCATCAGAGAGTGGCGAAAACCTGTCCTTACACCACCCCCAGGCAATAACCTTTTTAACTGCACGCATGTCCTGCAACGCAATCTTTCACAAGTGCCCCCTCACGTGTGTCTGTGTCCGTCTGTGTCCCGTCCCGTCTCCCCCTCGGTTTGTCACAGGTTTTTGCAATGCCGCCCATCATCCCCACAGCAACTTCTTTCCGCCCCGGTGGCTGCCGGCCCTCAGCCCTGGCTGCCTCGGCGGCCCCGTTGCTCCCGGAGCCCGCGGGCGAGGGGCAGAGCGGATTTGCAGCGACGCCCC
>NW_009260182.1:8773166-8820589 GCF_000687185.1 Egretta garzetta | reverse complement strand
GAGCCCGTAAGGTCTGCAGCGGGAGAGAGAGAGACTGGGGGAGGAGGAGGAATTAGGGAAGGGAAAAGATGGCGAGTTGCAGGAGCAGCGTGGAGAAAGCAGCGGTTTTGTGCTGCTTCTTGCTGGCGATGGGGAGCCTGACCTCCTGCGCCCGGCCGGAGGAGGAGGAAGAGCAAGAAGAGCAGCGCTCCTGTCACGGTGCCTTTGATCTCTACTTCGTCCTGGATAAGTAAGTGACAGTCGCATTTAAAAACGTTTATTCACCCTTCAGTGCCTCCTTGCAGCAGCAGGAGCGTTGTTTCCCCTGTGTCCCCGGGTGCCTTCCCCCACCTCCTCTGATGCCAAACATGATATGCGGGGGCAGGGTTCTTATTTTTGCTCCCCCAAACTTGCACGTTTCCCAAGCGGAGCATTTAAGGGAGCACTGTGCTTTATCCCGAGTTAGCTGTTACATGCAAACCTGGGAAATCGGGACACCTTCAGGTTGTGGTGCGTGGGCGGCGAGTGTTGGATTCGAGGGGACGTTGGTCAGGGCCCCCGGCGCTCCTGGAGTTTGATGCCAAGACTCAGGCTAAGTGCTGAGATGTTACCTGTGGGATTTAGCAGCACCAGGGCTGTGCAGACCTACCTAAAGTTAAGACTTAGGCTGCTTTTATGTAATGGTTGCTTTTTACAGACTCCCTGTAAGGTTTTATAAAACTTGTTTCTGCTCAACTTCTTTGGAATTGTCTAAACTTGTGTTTGAGTTACATCTATTAAAATGGGTTGGCAAATACTTTAATGCTATGTTAGCCCGATTTAGGTATGGCCAGAGGGTATGGCTAAGCTCGCATTTGTAGGCACGTTACAGCAAGCACTAGCAAAGTGAGCGGTAAACTAGTGCACCCACAGGTGTTTTTCAGAAGGCACAACTTTGTTTCTCCTGGTACACTGCTCCAGCTTGATAGCCAAGGGTTAAACTCAAGGAATAAATTGTTAGTCTCCTACATATACTCAGTGTGACGGTTGTGTTATCCAATACATCCTGGGTTACACATGTGACACAGTGTTATGAAAGGCTGAAGCCTTTTCTTCGTGATTCTTACCTGTAAGGCAGGTATGAAGGCTGCATTGTGGTCTTTCCTGGTTGGGAGAACTGTTAAGTCCATCAGGCTGCCTGCACAGCCTGCATGAGGCAAAAAGCCACCATCACTCAGGAGCCAGTATATTCCCATATTCAAGAAGAAGAAACAAAAGTGCCACTAATGATTCTGTTTTTAGAGTAAAAGGACCTGAAGACCAAAGGCATTCTGCCTTTCTAAAAGGTGCAGTAATGTACCATGTGGTCACTGTTCTGTTTTCTTTCACTAAGAACTTGTTCCTGAAGTAACCTGCGTGTCTAGAAAGAGCTCTGTGGGGGACTAGTAGTTCTCAAATTCATTCTTGCCAGGCTTTCAAGAAGTGACTGGTACTGTCGGTATACTCACTTCCCATATTGAATTCCCTGTAACAATAAATGCTGGCAACTGCAGTATGGGTTCTCTCTCTGACATGGTATCTGTCCTCCACAGTGCAAATTCCTTCTCTGAAATGGCAGTTGCCACACTGCGCTCCTGTGATACTTTTCACCTGTAGCTCAGAAAGCACTTTCCTGGTGTGATTGCTGTTACTGCACATGTTGTGTCTGGGGAAATCAAGGTAGAGAAGAGTCATTAGCTCAGAGTTACTGATGTGTCAAACAATGGAAAGTTGGTTGTGTAAGCAAGTTCCTCTTCAGCATTGTGGACATGCAATCATACATTTTCTTCTAGCAGGCTACAGGTTTTGTATCTTGGCTCAGGTGCTATCTACTCAGTACTTTGGCTTACTGGAGTCTCAATCTGATTCTGGTTGAAGTAAAAGTCATGCACTTTGGTTCCAGTGGGAAAGTTCTCTTTGGCTTCAGTCACAGACCGAGTCCTTATAACCTCTGAGATGCTGAAAGAGGAACTTGTTGAGAAAAAGCTGCAGTAAAAGTTATTTGGGGCCCTGGGCGGTTTTAGAATCCATCCCTGGTCCTACTGAGTCAGTGGCAAAGCTGCTTTTGGCCTCAGTGAGATTGCATTACAGTCCATATGGGTAGTAGTGCCAGGTCTGAGGAGCCGTACGTCTCATGCTGCCTCTGTGGCATCTGACACAGCACAGGGAGCTTTACGGAAGCAGGGAGGATTCACTGAATGGACAGACTCTGGATTTTGGGACAGTTCATCAGGAAGGAACTAGATAATCCATTCGTGTTGAGAAGGGTCAGGGTATTCCCGGTAGGGAGAAGGCAGGAAGCCAGTCAGAAGCAGCTGGTCAAATCTGAAAATGCAGTTGACACATTTTTTTAGAATTGGATCCATGCTGATACATATCCGGGGAGAATTCTGGCTCTAACTTCTAATGGGAGAATCCCATTAAAACCCTAGCTCTATATACCACAGAGCATCCCCACATGGCCTGGGGATCACCTCCCTTCATTGGTGCCTTTGCCAGCCTGGAGTTAGATGTGTTCAGTCTTAATTAGCTGTCTAACCATGGGATTGAAGCACTGGCTCTGTGAGAACTCCAGGCTTTAATCCTGCGACCCTGTAGCATGCTCTTTAGCTGAATGACAGTCCTTGTCTCTGAAGTCAGCCTGGGTGAACCAAAATGACTTTAAATCTGCTTTGCTTTGGTTCCCCATAGAAAGATGGAATCTCAGATCAGTAGGAGGCAAATTGGAAGAAGACAACAAACCTTTCTCCTGATGCGTGTAAGCACTGTGTGTTACTGCAATGACTTTATTGGGGCATGATTTTTCCTTTTCGTTCTGCCAGGCAAAATCTGTGGGGATTTAATCCTGCAGGCAACAACCGTCAGATGGAAAAGATCATCTGCTGGTGAAGTTATTGGTATAATATATGCTGCCAGTTAGAAAAAGGAACTCGGTGATTTCTTACAGTTTTTCCTCTGCTTGTAGTTGATTGCAGGCCTTCATGCTAACTCTATGCGATAGGCAAGATCAGACCAATGGAACTAAGCCTTGGATGTCCAAGCAGCTGGCACGGTGAAAGGGAAAAGCAGTTTGTGTGGGAGGGAGACCTGCCACCATCCTCTTTAGGATTGTCTGAGCATGCCAGAGCCATGTTAGGACTGCCTTGTCTCAGGGGATGCTTAAATGAGCAAATCTCCTGAAGCTACGAGAACTGGATGTCTGCTGGCTGTAGATGCAGCTGCCCAGAGTCTGCAATCTTGTGCTGTCTGTATATCCTGCTTTGAGTTATGCAGGCTTGAGCTTATTTGGAGGTGTAGTGGAAGACTTTAAAGTACCATACTGATGCAGCAAAAACTTTTCTGTTTGCAGCTAAGTCACTCCCTCTGCATGAGGTAAGGCAGTATATAGTGCAGTTGGCATGCCCATCTCTCCTATGGCATGTGGTGAGATCCGAGTCACACATGATATCAAAGATCTCATGTTTACCTTCAAAGAAGCGTAGCTCTTCAGCCCAATGTAACGGATAGCTGAGTACTTCTTGCTTGCTTTGGTTGCTTCATTTGCTTTGGTTGTCCAGGTGCTGTGAAGAGCTTGTTTCAGTCCCATCCCAAACTGCTGAGGGCAGGTCCTCTTAGGGCTTTGATTGCTTGAGTATTCAGGCCTTGTAGTGACATCCTCATGCTTGAGTATGTCAATAACTCATCCCTGCCTTGCTATTGACATCCAGCTGTTATTTGTAATCGTATTGAAATGCACTTGCACAGCAGAAAGGATGACTGACCTCTAGTGTTTTCTAATTATAACAGTGCCTGGTAGTATTGTTATGATTGTTTATTAGTGCAACAAATAGAAACTCTTTTAAAGTAGGGACTTAAAACTGCCATAAATATTTGCTCCTGGCGATGCTTGACATGGCAGATCTGAGCTGCAGAGCTGTCTCTATGTTGTATTTACAAAGTATGAAGAATTTTTTTCATTATTTTTGACTGTAGGACAGGATGGGAAATGGGGAGGAAAAAGAATGTGAGATAGTTGAAAATATTTTCTCATTTTTCTTGCTGGTTTGTTTGCTAAGAGATTGTTTGGATTTTGAGGAAAAATGAGCTGCGCAGCCTTGGGAAAATGTTTTCTTTTTCCACAGCACAGACCATGGCAGTGCAAATGTCTTGAGTAAGACCCTGGCCGATTTACTTTTAGAGCAGTGATTCTAAGTCTCTTGGGGAGGGCTTGCCTAACTACCCCTCTCTACTCCCCATCTTCCCCCTGAACTTAGGAGTACCACGAAGAGGGACTATCCTGTCTCTTGGGCCCACAACAATACTGCCTCTCACATCAGTTTTGCTTTGTCTCCTGTGCTCCCAAGAGCATCCCTGTCAACAGCAGCTTTGGTAAAGACATCAGTACAGTGTGGCCAGTCAAGCCTTCTCGCTTGTAATCCGTTTTCCAGCTGTCTGCCTTTAAACTTGGCAAGCCTTGCTCCAGAGGTGAATGTCACTGGTGGGGAGCTGGTGGGGAAGAGCACAACCTCCAAATCGGGTGGGGAAATTTGCTACCCTGTCCCATCTCCTTCCAGATTTTGGCTTTTGGGTCGAAGCCAGCTTTGGCGGGGAGAGAGGCGCTGGGTGGGAAACGGGTTGATACTTCCTAACTCACTTCAGGCAAGCCAGAAAGCCTCAGAACAAAAGGCGTTTCAGTAGCTGCTATTCTGTGCCAGCTTTTATCACTCTAAGGCAACTGTAGTGAATTTCTGGTCTTCACATACCTTGTTTTTTGTCAATATGCCATGTTTTAAATGAACAAAGAAGAGAGTTTGGTAAACACATTTTGTGTCCCCCTTCCCCCTCCCACATGATTTCCTTGCCAATGATTTGAATTAATTTAGCACTCATGAATTACAAGTACTAGCGAGAGCAAGTATTTTTGGCCTTAGGCTCTCACTGTAGCCCTCTGCCTTTCTTCCTGTGTCCACACCGTCCCAGTCCAAGAGTGTTAGGACAGAGCTGGACCTGTGGGAACTTCTGCAGCTTCTTCCTCCACACTATCTTGGTCCGACGCTGTTCTGTGTGCTGGTTTTACACTGTGCATGATAAGAGTGTGGCTAGCAACATTGTTGTGGTTGGACATTGGACCACTGGCCGAGTGCCTGAACACATGTTCTGACACCTAATATTTAATTGCATTTGAAAATCTCTTACTGACTTAAAACACTGCTGAACTCCCTTTTCTATAAGCAAGAATATCTACCTACCACAGCCACGCCTCAGTTCATCGTGAGATATAAGACCTGATGCAGGTCAACTGCCTGTTGAGGTTGAAAGGATCTGCTATCTGAACAAAAGTATCAGCTTTGGGTTTTAGATGGCATTGGTTACAATACATGTATATTTAAAAATGGTCGTGTCTGTCTGTCGTCTTTTCTGTCTTCCCCCCCGCCCCCCAGTGTAACCACATCATCTACATGACACCTCTCATACTCTCCAACTGCCCAAAAGCAATGTCTTTATTGTTTTCAAAACATAATCTGTTGGTATTTTGCCTTTGTGTCTTTCTTTGTTGTGGTTCTATCGCAGCCAGTGCTGTGATTTTCTTACAACCAGGTATAATTGCTTGGAATGTTCCAAAGCAAATTTTCATTCAGCTTCAGACATACCTATGTTATTGGAACCAGGTTTTATTTGTTTGTATTTTGTCTGATGTTATTCTGCCAGATTTGCCTTTTGGCAGGAAAACAATATTCAGGAAAACCAGTTCTCCTCTCCTCTGCCCCAAGAAAAAGAAAATTCTTTATAGAATGCAAGGCAAAGCTAATGGGTAGTGGTTATTTGACATAAAACATGTACAGTTAACGGGAAGAAAAAGCCATGGCAGCCTGTCATCTGCAGTCTATTTATGCATGTAACTAAATCTGATTTATTTGGGGCTTGAGCCAAGGAAGTAAACCGTAAGATTCCCACTGACCTAGGATTTTGGTTTGCATGTGCTCAGTGATTGAGAATGTCATTACTCCTGTCTGAGCTTGCAGGCTGAACTCTGGTGTGAATTGCAATTTGAGTTTGTACAAGGCGTAGTAGGACTGAACCTTTTAATCTCAAATGTGGAGAAGATGCATTGGCTCCTGGGAGTTCTTAGCAGTACGAGAGCTGTGTCTCCCTGCTCCTGGTTGTCATCTGCACCTGGTTAAGAGTGTTGCGGTGTGACTGGGATTGAGTGCTCTGCTTCGCTCCCCATCTGGTGCTGAAGAGGACCGCGATGCTGAGAGTGGGTCTTCCAGGCCTGGTGCTGCTCAGAGCAGCTCTGGAGCTTTACAGGGAGATCTGAAGTGGTTGGGTGCAGCCTGAGCCTGCCTACTGAATTTCAGTGTGTGCTCTTTTGGTGGCTGGGTATGTAGCAAGAGCTATAGGACCTGTGGATTAGGTGGAATACTGTAGGAGCAATGGACAATGCTTTGAGGACTGACTGACAGGAGTCAGTAATGTTGCTGTGGATTTTCTCGGTAGTTTTACAGGAGAAAAGCTACCTATAAAATTAATGGTTTTGGTCATGAAACCTTTTGGATTCAAGTACTTTGGGTCCTGTGGTCAGGGTGCTGGCCTAAGACTAAGACATCCATTTTCCAGATTCTGTGTCCTCCCCTCCCCATTCCAGCCCTTGTCTTGTCCATTAATGTTACAAGCACTCTGAAGTGAGGGCTGTCTCGGAATGGCTGTCTTTGCCAGTGTTTCTAATTGCCTTTGGAGCAGATAATATAAACTAGTCCTTCCTTGCCTGGATGAATCATCCAGTCAAGGTCCCTTCCATGCTTGCGAGAAGCATTGTTTGGGAGAGGAGGATTCTTGTCACTTTGAATGCTCTGCCGGCTCAGAAGGGAGCAGAGGGGTGGACGAACCCATGTCTGAAACCACAACAAACTAGATGCCCCAGGGTTTGCTTTTTATTGCAGAGCAGTTATTAGCCATGTGCAAGAATCCTGTTGTCTACAGTGTGGTTGTGGCCACAAAGAGCTCTCCAAAGAACGACAACAAAGTGCCACGTTTCTGAGCAATGGGCTGTATACGGGGCCACCATTAGCTCAAGGGGATGGAGACTTACAGGGACCTGCAAGCTCAGTGGGTGTTCTGCTCCCCAATGCCATACTCGAACTGAACCCAGCGTTAGTTATAATAGATCTGTTTCTTGTTCCAGGATCTCTGGAATTGCTGCCTTCAGCTGATCTGTAACAGGCGAATGTGTGTGGGGGGAATAGGACAAGAGCCAGCTCTGTACCTTCAAGAGGTTTTACTTTCACACTTTCAGCAGGGAGGAAAGGCTTTGGGTCCTGCTGCCTTCTTTCTGTGTACAAGTGGTAATAAAAATATTTACTGTTTGGGTAGTGCTGGGGTATTAACTTTCACTGCTAAGCTGCAGGTCTGATGTTTACTGCACCAGGCTGATCTGTACAGGCTCCTGACAGTGAACTTGGCTGTAACCATGGATCACCTGGGTCTGAGGACAGACCCCTTCCAACTGGCCTGCCTGGCTTTTGCCTGCTGAAGTAACTGGGCTGAAAGTGGCACGCCGTATGCCGGGGTTGTGCTGCTTCATTTCTCTGGGCTCCAGCTTCTGCTGCCTCTGGGAGCCTGTTAGGGAAGATGAGGAGGTTTCCAGCCTGTCTCGTGCTTTGTCGTCTTCTCAAACAGCACTGAAATCCCACAGATTGAGGCAGACATGAAGCTAACATGCTCACCATTTTTTATACTGATAGAGAGCTCCGCTGAGCTAGGAGGAGTCACTGCAAAGTAAGCAGGAGCAGAATCAAGCCTTGCAATTGTATCACTTCCTTCCACCCCCAGAAATACTCACCAACCTCCTCTTTTCCCCTCCCATCGAGCAGTAGCAATGTGAAATTCAGGGAAACAGCAGAAGCAGGAGCTGCAGCAGCAGCTGCTGCTCCTCTGAGCCGAGTCCCGATGAGGCCGGGAGCACATTCCTTCCTATGTTGTGGTTTGCTGACTCCTCTCTTTGTCTCGTGTGTAATGGGAACAGAGCTTGTGGAGCGGGGACCGCGCTCGCAACAAATGGCTCCTGTGAGTTTTCTCACTTTGCTTGCGCCTAATTCTGGTCCCAGCTGCGTAGGTACGAACCTGGGGAAGTTGTGCTGTTTCTCTGGACCTGCTCCAGGTTCACCCCAGTGGAACCGGCAGCAGAAGCAGGCCCTGAAATGTTTTCTGCAGCGCTCTGGCTACCCACAGCAGCTGTTACTGCTCTGCGTTTTCCTTTGCCATGAGAATTATGTAAACCCCAAAACCTTGCCGCCCCGCTTGACTCTGAAAAGCACACGAACGGCTTGTAAGCTGTGGGCCCCCAGCCACAGAGGCCTTTGGCTTGTGAGGCTTGGTACTTTGCAGAGAACGTCAGGCTCACTGGGCTGCTTCAGTGGGGAAAGTGCAGGGAGGAACCCTGGGGCTTGGCTGGATCACGGTGGCCACTTCGATTGACGTGAGGAATTGAACCAGGTAGCTGATGACCTGCAAAGTAGGAAATCTCCAAGGCATGAGCCAACAAGATAGGTCTGGCTTTAACAACGTTGGTATCTGCAGACAGCCAGCACTGGCTTGGTGGGTTTACTGGTACAAACCTCCACAGCAGGAGATGTAGGGTTCCCTGGCTCCATCGCTTCCCCCAATTACTGGTGAGGGTGGGGACGAGTGTGTGTCTTGCACCCAGTAATTTTTCTGCATGGTGCTGCTTTTTTTTTTTTTGTGCTTCATGTATCCTTTCCACATTATTTAGATGTCTTCACTGTTCCTCTGGAATCTTACAGGAGTGTGTCATTTGATGGCCAAACAGGCAGGGAATCTATTTGTGGTTATTTTCTGATGGCAATTTGAGACAAGGTGGCAGCTTTATCTGAGGCTCCTGTTAGCACAGGTACGCTGATTCAGGAGTTTTTTGTTCAGTGTTATTGTAAGGTTCTAACAAAGGGAAACAACAGAAGTACCGAAACTGCTGTAAAAATCGTGCTGTGTGCGTGTCCAAGAATAACCTGTGGTGTAGAGCATCGCTGAAAGGCCTTGTGCTTTCTCTAGGCTGGGTAAGTGAGGAGTTAAAAATGAGTATGGCTTTCAAGCCTTGGCCGTGGTTCAGAAAGCAGCTCAGACCATGGAGCCTCCAACTTGCCATGGGAAACCAGGGCAAAAACCTCCTAGTCTGATCTAGCCATGGAGGGCAGCAAGCTCATTTATGCTGCCAGCAAAAGTGATTCTGCAGTGTGAAAGATGAGATCCCCAAAGCAGTGAAATGCCTCGGTATTTTTTTAAGTGTTGGGCAGCTTCTGCTTGCCAGTGTTGGAAGTAGTATTTGACAGCATTGGCAACCTGATACATAGTTTAGTAAACACTTTATTGTTGTAAATTTTTGTTTAATCTGCCATTAAAACTGACGTTGCTGGTTTTGTGGGTTCAGGCCTCTGGGGCAACAGCTGAAACTATATCAGGACAAATGCCAGAAGCCTCCAAAATATGCATATATATGTGTATATAGGGAGGGAAGTAATTCTCACAGGCCTAAGAAGGTACTGGAAATGATGATTTGTTGCTGTTGTAAAGAAAAAATCGTTGCTACTTTCCTTTTGGATTGCATCAGTGCCTCTGCAGCTGGCGGTAGAAATCTGATACCTCATCCAAAATAGGTCAGTTGGAAAGTGCAGGAATTGGATTTAAGCGAGATGGCAAGCTCAGAATGAAACTGAAGCATCAGCTCGGGGGGGAGGGGGAGAATTAAATAATAAAAAAGGGAGCTGTAAATGCATCTTGCATAGATTGAAGGAAAATCTGTTTATCACGCTTAGAGATTCAGTCTGGGACTTTCAGAATTATAGGTGTTGGACTGCCTCAGATCCCTTCTGGAAAAGCTGTGCTCGAATTGCATACCTCACGTTGGCATGGATTATTCTTTAATGATGTGAAAAGGGCTCATTTGCTTATAGTGCCAGCATCTTTCATTGGTGCTGTTCACGAATAATCATGTCTCATCCGTTGCCTAGCACACCTAAATTGGAGGCTGCAGAGGATCCAGATCCTTGGTCCAAGCAGTCCCTGGTGCTTTCTTGCCCTCCCTCAGTGCCTGGCAGTTTCTTCATTCTTGGATAACCAGTTCATTCTGTGGATGTATCGCTGGTTCTCCAGGAGAGCAGCATGAAAGCACAGGGTTACACAAGCAAGCTTATCCTAGCTTATGTACTTCAGGGGTCTCATTTTGGTCCTTGACCCTTTATCTCTGCTCTTCTCCATTCCACCAGCACTGTTGCAGGGCAGGCGGTACCGTGTTAGGTGAGCTTCGGTACGCTGATCTGTACCTCACGTACAGGGGCAGAAGTGACTGGCATAGGGTCACTTGGAAAGCCCATAGCAGAACCGAGAATTGTAACATTGGATCATTTTCTCCCCCTTGTTTTTATCTATTTACATAGAAAAATGTCTAACAGCAGTTAGGGGAAACCTACTGCTTTACAATAGTTAAATTTCAGAAATGTCTTTGGTTTTTGTCTAAGCCCCTGTGACCCTTCTGTGTATGTGCTGCTGTTTTATTTATCTTTCTGCCCAAGACGCCCGCTACATGAGTTTGCCTGGCAAGGAAAGTGAATGAGCTGTTCTCTCATAAACACCACAGTCCTAGGGAAGGCTTTTAAAACCATTGACTTCTCGTGCTTTGTAGCCTTTTTAAAGGCTTGAAAGTGTATGGCATAGATCCACATGGTAGAAATCACCTATCATTTACTGCTGAGTTGCTGCATGCAAGGCTCTGAGATCTGAGTCCCACCAGATTGAGGGGGTTCCTGGGAATGTAAGGCTAAGCAGAAAAAAGGCTGGGAGTGCCAGTAGTGCAGTTTTATATATTTGGCACAGCAGCACAAATGTGTGACTTTGTGCATGTAACTAAGTTGCCCAAGTTTTCACATGAAATCTGTAACGGAGCCAGGGATTGACTGTCCAGAATACTAGTCCAGCAGATTAGCTACGAGCAGCGCCTTTCCCTTCGGAATTACTTCAAAAGCTTTCCCTCTTGAAACAAACAGTAATTCATGGAAACATTCTCCCACGTGTTCTGGGAGAGGAGGAGACCAGTCAAGACTTTCTGTGTGGCTGCAAGGGCAGAGCTGTGTTCTAGGAAAGTAAATAATCTGCTAGCAGATGACTTAGTGAAGTCAAATAAAATGAATTAAACTAGAAGAAAGCATTTGTATTTCATGTCATGAAAGGAACAAAAGCAGATGGAAGAGTTACTGAACTTGTTTCAAAATTTTATGGTAAACAGTTTCAGACCTATTTCTACTTCTTTTTGAGTCATGGGTTTTGTCATGATGGTTCCTGTAACAGCTTCCAACACAACTGCTCTAGAAGCCTCAGCAGAGTGAGCTGCCTCGCCTCCATAGACCTCTAGGGAAATTGGGTCCCTAACCAACTTTGAAGTAGCCCAGGTGTAAAATTCGGAGCGGAACAGGGAATTTTGCTGTGAAATAAGATGAATGTGATCAATTATGTTTTGTATGCAGGTCTGGAAGTGTCAGAAATCATTGGACAGAGATTTACTCTTTTGTGGAAAGCCTAGCTGAGAAGTTCATAAGGTAAAGTTTTCTTAAGATGATATTTTAGTTTGCTATAGATGAAATTTATTTTTTCATTCAGTGCTGCTTAGCAAATGAAAATCTGCTGAAGTAATGCGTGTCTGACGTGGATCTGGCTTGTTCTTCTGTTTCAGTCCCATGTTGCGGATGTCTTTTATCGTTTTTTCTTCACGAGGCACTACAGTCATGAAACTAACAGAAAACAGGCAAGTTCTCCACAGCTTTGAGCCAGAAACACCCTCCATCCCTCCTCGAGCAGTGGGTAGCCCCCAAACCAGAATTCAGAGCTCTGTCTCGGTCCTCGGTGTGGCACCAACTGGAATTTTTTTTGCTCTTCCTGACGGGAAGAGGGCTTAGCAGGCCTTTGCATCTCCCATTACCCTTTCTTTCAGCATTGTAAGAGAAAGGCAGCACTGGGCTGTTCTTTCTTGCAGTATTTTGGGGAGAAACTGCATTTCCAGTCAAGGATTCATGTATGTCCTTGCTGCCCTCAACTACCCAAATAAGGGCCGTCTTGGTGTAAGAGATCTCGGACCCTGAGTCGATTAAGCAAAGACTGTAATGAAGTCCCACAGCGCCCTTTGAAGTGGCCTGAAGCCCTGAACCTTATGCTAGCAGCTGGTCGTACCCAGCGCTGGAGCGCTGCCTTGCCAGGCTGTGGCGCCCCTCTCCTGGGCTGCCTTCAGGCAGCACCCCTGCTGGAGGTGGTCGCACAGCCAAGCGACGGGCTTCTTAAGAAAAAGAGTCTGAGGCTGCAGCAAAGTTCTTGTTGCCACCTTCACAACTGAATCCTCTTTTAAAAAAACCCAAACAAACAACAAAAAAAGAAATCCCCCAAAACCCCCACAAAACCAGCAAAAAACCAAACAAACAAAACCCCCAAACCAAAAAGCAGCAACATCAAAAAACCCCAAACCCGCCAAAAATAAAAAAGCACCCCCAAGAAACAAAACAAAAAAAACCCCAAATAATCTTGGGTTTAAATTGCCTCATATGTGGAAAGCCCTGTCATGGAGCTGTTTCTAGGTATTTTCTTTCATTTCAGCTTAAAGCCCTTGCTTTTACTACTGCTTCTGTCTGTGTGAGAGGGCCTCGGTAGCACAGTGCACCCTATAAATAAAGGGGGCTCTGGAGCACTCTTGAAAGAACACCACCATCCCCACCCCCCCCCCCCCCCTGGCCTCCATTTTTGTATTCCAGGCCTCATCCAAAGCCAGAAGCCCCGCCAGCGATCTTGCATTTCTGCTGGCTACACTAGGTTTTGGCTCAGGTCTCCATCTTGTACCTCGGTGACAGAGCTCAAACTTGCTTACTTCTCCCTGCTGGATTTGCTCTTGCAAGGTGGAAAGTAGACAGGAACCCTGTGGCATTTATGTTGAATGTGGTTTTAGAACGTTCCCTCCCCTAAACTCCTGTTCTCTGTATGGATCGCCATGTGTGCATTTTCAGCTCATTTTATACTTTGAAAGGGTAAAAATGTGCTTTTTGCCCTAAGGGCTTCCCAAATCCCAGCTCTTGATTTTACCTCCATCCTACATAGACTCCGTTTTCCTCTGTAATTGGGGTTGTGCCACCTAAAATGCTCAGTTGCAAAATGGAGCTTAGAGCGGCTCTTGCTATCCTTTTAGAAGAAGGATGCCTCATAGCACCTGGGGCTGATGTTTGGACTTCTACAACTTGTCTGTTGAATATTTGTTTTGTGATTTGGACTTATTTTTGTTCCATTAATACACAAAAACTTTGCTAAGGATCAGGGACTTTTAGTGATAAGTTAAATTATTAATTTCCCTGAGCGATCCTCTTGGTTAACAGGTATGTGTTTGTGGAGCAAGAAGCTATGCAATGGGGGTCTAGTATCAAAGTCTGTCTCTCACAAGGGAGCAGTCTGTGCCCCAGGAAGGTTGATCAGTCCCTGGCCTAGGATAGGAAGTTCTCATCATTCCCATCCTGTTCTCTTATTTTTTGGCCTCTGTCTTTATAATGGGTAAGTCTTAATCCCAACTGCCCTGATGATTGATTGAATACGGAGTATTTATTTGTCCCGTTTTCATGACAGGGTCATAAGTTTTTAAATTCTCATCCCATCTGCAGTTCGTCAGCGTTTAATATCTGGCATTTGCTTTCATTTCAATCTTCTCTTGCCTGACCGTGTACCAGAATGAGGGAGCAGGGACAGAATTGCACCCTTAAAATGTGTTAGCCCTAACATTATATCATATGTCTGGTTTTGTGCTCCCATGGGTGTTTGGCTGAAAATTTGTGTGTCTTGAAAAATCTTGGGTTTACCAGTGTTTTAGCTGGTGCATATGCGCTTTGTGCAGTGTACTGACAGTGAGTATAATCTAGCTGTGGTACAGGATTGTCTCAACAAAACAGAACTTTTAATAAAATTATTTTCTCATTTTTTTTTCTTATCCTAAGGGAAGCCATAAGACGAGGACTTGATATTCTTCAGTATGAAGTGCCTGGAGGAGACACGTTCATGCATGAAGGATTTAAAAGGGTACACGTCACAGGACCTCCTTTCTTTGATTTATGCGTATAAACTTTGCTTTGCTTGCTGCTGCCGTACTTAAGAGCTAACAATGTTCTACACTTCGTTGCAGGCAAATGAGCAGATTTACCATGAAACCTATGGAGGTAGGCACTGCATGTCACTCATGTTATATATCTGCATTGAAGAGAGCAGGATAATAGTTCTTTATGTGACCCGCAGTAAACCCGCTGAGAGAAATGTTGGAGAAGGAATTGGTGTTACACAATCACTACATTCCATTTTGACTACAGCTCTAATTTTAAATGCATGATTCATGGTTTATTAAGACCAGAGGAGACCAGTATGATCACAGATCTGACCCAGTGCAGAATACAGACCAAAGCATTACAGCCAGACCTGCCTGTCCCGCACCCAGGGGACAGGAATACCCAGATGGTCCTGCGCCCTTCCATCCTGATGCACTCAGCCCCATCTGCCTTGTGTGCCCATGTCCTTGTTCTTATTACTGTAGTTATGAATGCAATCAGCTAAGATTTTTTTTGCATCAGCGTGAATGGTTTGGGATCAGATTCCGAGTTCCTAAAATGTAAATTTTCACTACATTTCAAGAGGGAAATGTTTGCTTTTTTTGTCTGTGCCAAAAGAAGGCCTAATCGGTTAAACTGAACACTTCTTGCCTGGTTTGTACCCTAGTGTGAGGTTGTTCTCATCTGTGGGCTGATGGTCTCTTTGGAAGATGGAGAAATAGGTCAGTGCCTTTTTAAGAAAATAGGCTGTGAGTGTAGAGGCTTCAGCAGCAACTCTGCATGGTTTCTCAGACACTTTTGCCAGCAAAATCAAGAGTCCTGATGAGTCCAACTGAAAACTGTTTTACCTCTTAGTAGCATATAGCTAAGAACTAATTAACTATTCTGTAAGTTAATTGGGAAGGAAGAAGGAGTTGGTGAGTTCTGGATTTATAAGCTAACATATCAGGGAATAAACAAGTGCTCAAAAGAAAGCAAAGTAAGATCTCCATTTTTTTCAGCCTTTTTCAAGCATACTGAGCAGAAAAAAAAATGAGAAATATGGGAATCCAAGCTATTCTTCCCCCCGCTCAAGTTGCAGGTCATTTTTTTTTTTTAAGATTTATGTCTGTGTCTGACATGACATGGGAAGGACTGCATGGCATAAGAAACCTGTCAGAACTAATCAGTCTTTAATTTCAGACAATATGGGGAAAGACACTTGAAATTGTAGCAGATTATTTTGAAAAAATAACAAATACTTCCCTGAAAGTAACATGTATGCGTATTTGTGACTTTGTTTAAGAACGATGGATGCAGAGTGGTTGTTTGAACTATAGTTTGCACACTAAATTGGTTTAATTTTGTTCACATGTTGCATTTTTCTAGGTACTATTGTATTCTATACTGCATAACATACACAGTTATCCAAAGTCTATGCAGCCTTCTCACTTAAGCTTAGGTGGGATATGAAATATCTTATCGCAAGAGATGAATTTTCTCCAATGGACTTGCTTGTAAGGTTTTCACACGTTCAGAATTCCCATGAACTTCACTGACAGCTCTTGTTGCTTGAGAAGTATAGGACTGGACCCCCTACAGAAGCACATTTCATGCCGTGTTTGGTTGGTCTTTGAAAGTCTGCCGGAGGGGAGGGTAGGATGGTAGGAAAGCTCCTTTTGCGGAGGTGGCTCCTACCACAATCTCTGGGCAAGGTTTGTATAGAGATGCGTTTGTCAAGAGCAGAGAAGAAACCTCTCTGTCTGCGGATCCATTTTGCCCCTTCTCCACGCAAAGTGTCTAGAGATAGTCTCGGTAGGTGCTATATTTTATGCAGAACACAGAAGTCTGTGCACAGACCTAGTTAGAGCAGCGCGCCCCCTTCAGCGATGCCTGTGGCATGAAGGTGCACAGGTTTTGGCTTATTGCATGCTATTAGGCATTTGACCTTAAGCTGATCTATCAATGAAGTCCATAAAAGTTGGGCTGAGAGCCTGGCCTTATGGGTTTGTATTTATTTGTCAGTAAAAAGGAATGCCTCACTTGAAACTTTGTTTTCACTGCTGAATCTTGTGTCATATGTATGCAATCTGTTAACTGTCCTCCATGTAGGAGTTCGGACCGCTAGTGTTATTATTGCTCTGACGGATGGAGAACTGCAAGACGTTCAGTTTTATTATGCAGAGCAAGAAGTAAGTCACCTTCACGTTTACCCAAGCTACCTTATGTCAAACGTGTAGGCATTTATTGTTGGCTCCACTGGTTATATGGCTTTGCATTTAATGGCATGTTTTTTTTTTTATTTAGGCCAACAGAGCCAGAAGCTTTGGAGCTATTGTTTATTGTGTCGGAGTGAAAGATTTCAATGAAACTCAGGTAACAGCTTGCTTGCTTCTTGTTTTGTTTTTCTGTTATACTACTGCACAAGTAACAGCATCAGATGAAGGCATTTATTTAATTACTGGAGGCATAAATCATTTCGTGTCAGTATGATGTCTTTTAGCAAGTATGAAAGGGCCCAGTTTTGTTCACTGTAATTTTGTTTTCCTCATGATTTATGATTGTCTTTCTTTGCAGCTGTCAACAATTGCTGACAGCATCGATCATGTTTTTCCAGTTACGGGAGGCTTTTATGCCCTAAGAGGAACCATTGATTCAGTAAGTTGGGTATTCTGAAACCCAGGGAAGGGCACACTTTCCTGTATTAATAAAGCATAGATAAAACAGATTGATTACCAAAAATGCCATTTTCTAAATCTTTTAGATTCTCAAGAAATCTTGCATTGAGATCCTAGCGGCTGAACCGTCGAGTGTTTGTGCAGGAGGTAAGTTTCCACAAGAACAGTGCGATGAGGCAAATGAATGACAGCAATGAAATGTCAGTAACTACCGAACGTGGTATCAGAGCCGAGGCCAGTGGATGTGTTAGAGCAGCCCCTCGGGCCGTGGCTAAAGCTCTGTGTGTCCCTTCTCAGCTTGAGAAAAAAAAAATTGTGTTGGTAAACACGTAGCTGCTGTGGCTGAATGGCAGCTCGGAGAGTTGGCGGAGGTAGCACTTGGGGAACTGGGGACACTGCTTTTTGAAATATCTGAGAGAAGGAGGAGATGGGAGTGATACAAGGTCAGACTGCCAGAGGTGTCTTAGGGTCTAAAGGCAACGTCTCAAAATTTTTGGAAAGACTGCGTTCCTGGGATCCGCTAGGACTTGTCAGCAGTGAGAACAAGATTTTGCAAAAGCTTCACAGAAATTTCAGGTTTATTGAATCAGATATAATTAACTGCATAGGCCAAGACACCTGATGTGTTTTCCAGAGTACTAATGTTTTACTTATCTGCAGTGAAAGAACTGTTGGTGTATATGGCGAACACAAAGAATCCCCAGAGGAGCTGTTGATAATTTCATGCCTTTCATGTCTAGTATATTTAACTTGGATTTCTTCTGGTTTACGTTAGCAATTCGCTTGCTGTGTTTTTGCCTACTTAAGAGGCTATTACAGCAGAGTAAGAGTGACACCATAAGTTTGCTGGAAGGTACAGTTTTCAGCATGGTTATTTAGATCTGATGTTACTGTCTTGTGTTCTTTTCCTTGTACACTGTAAAAATGAGCACATAAAAAAAAAATAGCAATGATGCATGAAAGCTGACCTTGAAAACAGATAAAAATAGGAAACTCGGGGGAAAAAAATCTAATGGATATCACAGAGAAGAGAAATTGTTCACTCTTCACTTCCACATTTCGATCACGATATTATCTTGCCCTAAGTATTTCAATTTAAAATGAAATATCCTTTTATTTTTTGAACTATTCTGAAATACATAATTGTGGGACTAGATGTTTGCAATGGAATCTTGTCTGTGGAAAAATTAAAGGTGGCATGATTTTACTTTTAAAAATCTCCCTGTGGAGTTGATCAAAAACAATTTTAAAGCTTTGACACTTCAAAGCTTTTTATTTCATAGTGATAAATTATTTTTTTTGCTTGCTTATTGTCTACCAGGCAATTTTTTTTGTGCAACCACTTACTGCAAGCTTTCCTGTTCAACGAAAATTGCATTTAGCTACATGAAAATGCGATTGTTCCAATAGGAGGGATTTCAGCAGCAGTCTTGTAATTGTTTGGAACAATGTTAAGAATATTGGAAAGCTGAATTTGAAACCATTTTTTCAAATGGAAATTGGAAAATATTTTTCTAAAGTATTTGAGAAAATAAATTTTCAAGAAAAGATTTGCTTTTCAAAAATGGATATATTTCAGCAAAAAGAGTAACACTTTTTTCCACAAGGAATCAGTTTGATTCCTGATTCATGAGTTCAAACCACTTCATTTTTTGCCAAGCTTGCTAGGTAACCAGTTAATCACAAATGTGATTAAATACACAAGTATTCCTTAAAAAAAAAAAAGAAAAAAAATTGCTGCACTAATTGCATCTGTAGAAGTTTTTCATTGTCTTTGTGGCTTTCAATTAAGACCAACATAAATTGGGCAGAACCAGTTTCTGTGTATGGCTGCCGATTCAGCAAAATACCAGCACTTGTTTCACTTAAATTCTGAGGTTTGTTCCGTCCCTGTTGGCAAAGCCGTCCAGCAAATGCTGGCATGTGGTGGAGTGTGGTGCTGAATCGCCAGGCACGAAGACTTGGATCTCACGTGCTTGAAAGTTTGCTTATAGTGGCAGGGAGCTTGAAAATAGGAGGCAGCTGAAACCGCAGCTGCGAATAGTGCATACTGTCGTGTGAAATGGTCTCAGCAGCACCAAGAATCAGGCCGGTAATAGCTCTTGTTATGAGTCTAGTCCTGCAAGCCTTACCTGAAAGGAACTCTTGCAAGAGGTTTTCCAGCAGGAGGCTGCAAATATTTGCACTTGTGCTTGGCTTTGTCCTTTATTATCCCATTTACTTCAGTGTAGCCAGAAGTTCACCTTCATAAGCTGTGTGCACCACTGGCTCCTGGAGGGGATCCCCTGAGATTGAACAATTTTTGTCATGGTAGTGTGAATCCAGTTCACTGGACAGTCAGTTATAGTCAGATATACTCTATATGTAATGATGTGATTTTATTTTGATGTACTTTATTTGAACTTTACACAAAAAATACTGAAGCCTGTGAAGTCATCTCAGGATTTTAATGCATTTCAAACTTAGGTAATTACTAATGTAGTTTACTGATAATGTATAGGTAAGATATATAGCCATTGAACCCTATATAAAAATATATATGCAACTGCGTTTAGAACTGGCTGAAAATTAGAACATAACATTTTCTGAAATGTAACATTACTCATCATTTTTTCCAAGCTAGAAATTTTGTTGGGTTTTTTTTAAAAAAATTACGTAATTAAAATTTGCATTTCAAAAATTTTTATTGAAAAATAGTAGACCTTCTGAAAGAGTGCAAGATCGTATCATACTCTCCCAGAGAAGAAGCTTGCTTGTTTACAGCCTTGAAATGTGGCTCTGTCCATGCTTTTTGTATGAAACTTATCTGAGTGAGGGGGTGATAATCAGTCTGGCTTGCACGTGGCATTACTGCTAATTCTTAGAACCTGGTATGAGATCATGAGGGCTTTGTGTTGCTCGATTGAAGCCAGTTGTGATCAGGGCTCAGAGCGGACTCTTGACCCACTCCTTGTAACTGTTCTTGCAACTCCTAATTACCAGCGTGTTGGTGATTACTGGTGATCTTGGCTTCATTTTTGACTTGCCAGAGGTTTAGTAAACTGCTGAGGAAACGATTTCCGTGTGGGACTCTGTGACGAAGCTATCTGGCAAGTCCATTTACAAATTGATCTTGTCCCGTTATGACAGCTATCTGATGCTTAATGCTTTTTGACCCTGCAAATTCATTGTCCTCAATGTGGAGAAATGTAATTGGGTCCTTCCCGTTCCCTCTGATCTAAAGTGACCAAGACGTGCAGCCTGTAAACAGGCTATCAGTGCAGAATCGGAGGTGCCTCATATCCCATTTGACAGCATCATTGCTTTGATTATGCTTACGGTACGCAGATGTGATTGAAAGGTTTTGTTGGATGTGGCATCCTACTGGCCACATCAACCACCAGGTGTGGATGCAAGCCGTCAGCTTCTCATCAGAGTCGCAGAAGTGAAGCCGACAGCGCAGCCAGCGCACACCAGCTTCAACCTACCATCTCGCTGCCAGCGCCGCCTGGTTATTTCAGTGCTGACCTTTTTCCCTTCGCTGTCTTGTCAAAAGCTGCAATCTACGATCTGACAGTAACTAAGGAAGAAAAGGACGCAGCCAGAGCCAGGGTGCAAAATTAAATGGAATTAGCCATTTCAACAGACCGTCATCCAGAACACGTTAATGCTCTGGAGCATCCAAAGGGGCAAACTCCTCGACAGCAACAACCAAATCCAGCACCAGCTGTTTACATTTCCATGCAAGTCTGGTATTGAGACTACGTTGCCAGCTTGTGTCGGCAGACGGGTTACTACCGAGGCAGTTATTCACCACTGACTGTGCAGGGCGGCAGTGACAGTGGGAAGAAGGGCAGGAGAGGTAAACTCTCTTGACAAGACTAAATTTCTGGATGTAGCGTTTACCTTTGATGTTTTGTGTTGAAAGTCTCTTACTTGCTGCCTCTTTTTGATAGCTATTGCAGTGGCAATGCCTTTAGTTAAGCCTTTGTGGTTGCTGCTTTTTAAGACCATCCCTTGGGGGGTGTGGGGGAGGAATCTACCTGCAATTATTTTGGCAAGCTACTTTTAGAATATAGACAGACAAAAAGAATTTATCTTAGCTGGTTGTTCAGGTCACTGGGGAATGAGCTGGTTACAAGGACGTCTGGGGTAATGCGTGGTCCCAGGCAGGTAGTTCTGGTGGGTGGGCAGAGGCCCGGTTGCCCTCAGGGCTGGCCATGACTCTTGGCTCTGCTGGCAAAACCAGGGATGCTCATCAAGAATAACTCTCGGCATATCAGCTGGGTTAAATGTGGAGGGGTTCAAGGCATGAATTGGGCTTAGAGTAACTCCAGATTCTTACTGGAGTAAGAAGCAGCTGAATCTGCCCTACAGTCCATTTTGATTTGTTTAAAGAAGTGCCCTGCACCCTGAGTGGGGACCAGGAGGTATAACCCTTCCCTTTTAAAAAAAAAAAAAAAAAAGCCCAATTCTGATGCTGGCTTTGTGTCTTTGGCTCTTGATGTGCTCAGTGAGGTCTCAAATTTGATCATTTTTCTCCAGCAAAGTGCCAAAACATGTCTTTCACTTTAATGTGCACTTCAGTAGATATTTTTGTGTTCCCATCCCAAAATATCTTCTCTGATTCCTGTGTTCCTTGCAGCCTGTGTCAGTTCAGACCACTGCTCTAAGGGAAAGTTATCATGAGGAAAACCAGAGTGTGGGTTTCCAGTGCTTGATCGTAACTTGTCCGTGCCCTTGTCCAATTCACCCAGAGCTGCGTTAGACCTCAGTGTAGCTGAGAATGTGGTTTTGGCAAGAGCAAGCTGTTTGTATAGAAAAGTATAAACCACTTTGCATCCTCATACTAGCTTGCCTTGCAGTTACTTGATGGTGAAGAGCAGGCAGACTAAGCTGAACATGTATTTCAGCCACCTTTGGGCCTCACGTAGTGTTATCCAATAACAAGTCCTTCCTACAAAGCATACAAATAACACGGCAGTGCATCCTGTGAAATGTTATCAAAAGCCAGATCTTGTATCACTAAAAATTAGGTACTGCTCCCCTTAATGTCAACATTGCTTTCCTCTCATTTTTAGTATGTTGGTCAAAGCATAAGTTGGACTTGATGATCTTAAAGGTCTTTTCCAACCTAAACAATTCTATGATTCAGCTAAAGCAGATTTATGTGTGAAAGCGCAGCAACTTCTGGGCTTTCCCTTGCTGTGGGCCTTGACTGTCAGCTGGCTTCTTGGGTGTAGCATCAAAGGGAGTTTCAAAAATACATTTGGCACAGGACAAATGTGCAATATCTCTTTCCAGCTGCCTGGGTTAAAGAAGTTATCTCTGTGGTCAGTGTAGCAGCTACAGTGCATTCGGTGCCCTAGAGGGAAGTTTCCCTTGCCGCTTGCCCTCCTGGTGCATCCTGTGCCTTGCTTGGCAATTCAGGCTGGCCCAAAGAGGAAGGAGACTGTGGCTCGGTGTTGGGTTCCACCTGCGTAAAGTAAAAGGGAAGGACAAGCAACAGACAGTTATGCTGTGCTGTTATCCGAGCTCTGAGAAGTGTTACCCATAGAGGTTACCAAGAAGTCATTATAAAAGCTTGCTGTGGAGAAGCTGAGTCCTGGGTACGCTGACTCGAGGGGAGTCTATCGACGCCACGACAGACGTAGACTCACCTGACACTACCACCGCTTGTCTCTGTCCCTTCCCCTCTCCTGCACATTTCTGTTCCCAGCAGATGCTCAGCCAGGCAGAGCACCTTTCCGATCTCTCTGGCAGCAAACAGAGGGTTATTTCTCAGGTGTGTGAGCAAGCTCAGTGCACTGCAACACAACCAGTGGTGCCAACAGCAGAGGGCACATGCAGTTGGGATCTCCCTTCTGACAGCAGCCTTCCTAGGCTGGCCATACTCAGATGTGAAACTGCTCTGTCAGTAAAAAGACCGTTGAAAGGTTGGCTGAAAAAACTGACGATGCTTTTCCTGCTCTAATGAACAAATCACTGCTGCTTATAACAGTAATGACAAAAATCACAGGTGCCCCCCATTGGGACTGAAGCACCAGAAGCTGAGAGCAGCTGAAGGGCAGGTTTAGGAGTGCTTGCTCTGGCCAGCAGACAGTGTCTCTGATGTGGCAGGTCTCTCCTTGGGCCACTGGTGGCTTCTGCTGCTGGGGCAGGGGTGTGGGGGAGAAGCACAAAGACAACTGCAGCACCTGGGTCTTTAGTTCTTCCCATGCACAGCAGATGCTAATGGGGCTGTGCACAGACTCGGGTCTTGGATGGACTGAAAGGCTCTCTTTTTCCAGGGCTTGTACCAGACACAGAGCTTCATCTCTGATTCACAGGGGGCTTGAGGGGGGTCCTGTTTGTCTGCATCTGTCTGAACAGAGCTGCTGCTGAAAGCCAAGTGCAATCTGCTGTGGAGATAGGAGGAAGGACTGGTGCGTATGGCTAGCAAATGTGCCTGTCCCAAAAGCCATGGAGGAACCATGAAATGACATCAGCCATGCCAGGCTCACAGTATACTGTGGCACCTTTAAGGCATTGGGAGTCAATGGGATGCTTGTGGGAGCAACCTTGAGATGCTCTGTGAAGCACCAGTGCCACTATAGCACTCTTGACCATTGACCATCACTGCTGAATATTGAGAGTGTCAGTGTGAATATTTTGTTTCAGCCTTTGTCATGTTGTAATTCAGATCATGCTGAAAGGATACACTGCATTTGAGCTGGTTTTCATTACTTTTCTGTATTTCTACTTACAGAATCATTTCAAGTTGTGGTAAGAGGCAACGGCTTTTATCATGCAAGGAATATCGACCAGGTACTCTGCAGCTTCAAGCTCAATGACAGCCTTACTATCAGTAAGTTTGCAGACTGGTGGATTCCAATGCCCTCGGTGGCTGTGTCACCCCATGAGTGACGGAGGTGTTGGGGGAGTCCTTGCAGTGGATGTGTGGGAAGCTGAGCTGGGTTCTACACCTAAACAGAAGCTTGAATGCCTGTTTAGTCAGTCCTGAGGCCTCGTGTCGCCAGGGCTTACGTGGGGTGTGCTGCTGCACAGTGAATTTCGGCATCCTTGTAGTAGTGCACATAGGTGATACAGCCAGTGAGGACTGGATATCAGGTCTTAAAGAGTGAGAATGAAAACTGATCCCTGTTCCCTTGTTCATCACCAGTAAAAAGGAATAATGCTATCTTGAAGATCTGGTGGTGTCTTCAGGCTCTTTATTCACCAATTAGGAGACACTTGCCACAAAGCAGGGCCCCCCCAGGCCTGCTCCACTGACGCCAGTCGCTGGTCTCATCACAACGAGTGTGTAATGCGGAAATTCCCTGTCATCACTGTGCTAAACGGGGTCTTTTGTTTGCTGTCTCAGCAGTCAGGCCAAGGACTGAATGGCCAAAAAAGATGGAGTGTCCAGTTTCTCGGCAGTCCTCTCTTATTCCTGAGAAGCAGTGTATGTCTGGCGGGGTGAAGCACAGTGTGGGGAGGGAGCTTTGCTCCTTTTCTGTATATGCTACCCTTGTTGGCTGAGCACAGTAGAGGCTTTCATATCCCGTCGCGGTCAGACTGATGCCTTCCCTAGCAGTGAATTCACTTACAAGAGAGAGCACATGAATTGCTCCTTCATTTCCCATCCTAGTTGCCTACGTGGAGGCTGCATTAAATAAACTCTGGTGGTCTCGCTCTCATTCCACTTATAGATGCCCTTTGCCAGGGATTTGTTTCTTGTGGTTTACCAGGTAGACAGACTTTTGGTTTTTTCTTGCTTGTTCCTAATGGACTGGCACCTTGACTGGACTTCATGCAGCGAGGGCTGACCCAGGCCTGGAAAGGAGGAAAACTGCCCTAATTCCACAGCTCCTCCATGCTGTGTTCTCCTTGGGTTAGGTCTGCAACAGATGTTGTGATGAGACACTAATCTGTGCTGGCTGGCTCTATTCCCCCTCAGGCTGGCCCTAAAACATATCGCTATACTTTCTATGGTTTCATCTCTGCCAAAACAGGGAAATGAGCTTTGTCTTCAAGTGTGCTTGGGGTGTGTGAAGCATGAAAGACCAATTCTCATATCTATTGTTGCTTGAGTTAATTTCTTTTTCTAGGTAGAAAGAGTAATCGAGCCTCTGAGGTTTAAACAGGTTGGCAGCTTTTACCAGCCCCTAATTCACTTGGGTTGGACTTTTGTGAACCAGTTTTTCTCTGGAGTAGCTTCTTAGCTGCTTTGGGCCATTTGGAGGAGCCAAGGTGTGGTCACAGCAGTGACTTGTCTGCTCTTGTGCCTCAGCTTACGCACTTCTAATGGAGTGGCATTGCAGGATTGCTGCTTGGCCTCTTCTCTGTGTTCGTGGGACTTGGCTTTCTGGATGTGGCTTTTGAAAGCAACAGGCTTAGCACTGCTGGCTCTTGCAGCAGCGGAGTGCAGGGAGACAGGAAAAAACCCATGGCCTTGCTTTGACTCTGCCTGCACCAGATCTCTACAAACATGGGCTGTTTCTAGATGATGCTGCCACAGGGGAGGCTGGGGACAGGAAAAGCAGCAGCTAGTGCAGGACTGGTCCTCACAGCAACATCAGTCATGGCCCCTCTCTGCCTGTCTCCCCATCTCACGTATATGACCAACCATGGTTTGGTTTTTCATTTTCTTTTTTTCTTCTGGTGCCTGTCCACTTCAGCTCTGCCCCATCTCTGTTATTCCTTTTCCCTGGGCTCACACAGTGCAGCCTTGGCTTCTCCTGTGTGCGCATTTGGAAGCAGGCAGGCAGAAATTGAACCCTATACTTTTGATGTCTTGAGTAACTTGTAGGGTCAGAGTATTCAGTATGAGTAGAGTTTGCATGCACTTGTCAGATAGACAAGATGAATATTGCTCAAAGCTGGCTTCAAAATGGCTGATCGCTGCTGTCAAGAGCAGAGATGTACTTCCATTTCTTAGCTGTGGTATCTCTAGCCTGATAACATTACATTGGCATCAATGAGAATGGTTATCCTAGTACATGGCTTTGTAATCAGTACCATTGGGGAGTATCAGTACTTGCCTATATACTGAATTCATCTGTAGCTCCCATTGCTGTCAGTGTTTCTCCATAGGGTGGCCTGCTTGGGATGATTTATTTTTTTTCATCCCTGACTGTTATATTCATTTCTTTTCAGATGAAAAGCCGACCCTTGTTCACGATACTTACTTACTTTGTCCTGCCCCGGTGATAGAAGATGCTGGACAGTAAGTATTGCTTTCTAGCACGTGTCAAGAGAGAGGGGACTTCTGGTTGAGGATGTCATTACTGAGCCAAGGGCTCAATTTTGCCCAAAGTGCCAAGCTAATAAATTCGTGTGTGTGTGTGGCAGGATTACCTCCATCCCTTTTGTGCCAAATTCTCTCCTAGTGTGAGCCAGCATAGCTCTATTCAATGTTGGGTCTTCAGCACAGCTTAGCCAAAGGCCTTATGAGACCGAGGTCCGATATCATAGAATGGTGATTTCTTCTCCATTTCTAGATCCTGTTTTTTCAGACCAAAAGGTAATTGAATTCCAGAAAAATCTTTCATTTTTTTTGAACAGTGATGCTCGATTTGAATTCCTTTGCTGCTGTTGTAGATGTTGCTTCCTGTGTTTCACCCTGCTCTCACTGGCATTGGTATTTTTCAGCTCTTGTAGTCCTGCAGCCTCCCGGGAGACATGGCACGAGGCCCTACCTTTCCCCTGGGTGATCTGTGGGTGCTTAAATACTGTACTGGGGGTGAAGGGGGATGCCTCCCGCCCCTATCCTATTTGTGGGTGAGGGGAAGTTGTTTGGTGGGGTTTTGTGGGTAATTTTCTTTGGTTTGTGGGGATTTATTTTTTTTTCTTAGACCCTTTCTCTGATAGTGGCAAATGTCTAGGGCCAGATTATTCTTAAATTCCACTGTCATGTCAGCGTTTTTACCCCTTGACCTCAGTGCAGGTATTCTGGATTTACCTGGATATAAAAGAAAATACATTCTGGCTCTTAAGCTGCAGAAGGGGTTTAAAAGGAAAAAAGAAAAAGCCTTAAAGTTTCTTGTGCTTTCTAGGGCCGTATTGCAAATGTTTCAGACTATGTTATGACTTGCTGTCCTAGTGCCCTTTGCCCCAGGTGGGATGGAGGTTTTTTTAATAAAGAGCATATGCCCCAACTCAATTAAGCCAACATAAAAAGGGTAGCTCCTGGGCAAGCAGAGAGACAAATGCAGGTAAGCACCTGAAGCCATGAAAATGCCTTGACTCAGCAGGACATTTTACCCATGCGTGTTCATGAGCCAATGGCTAAAACACAGCCAGAATAAAGGGAACAATGGGTATAAAGATGACACTAAAAATAAGTGTATCTGTTTTGTGCTTTAGGGTGGTTTTCCTACAAGTCAGCATGAACAACGGGCTAACGTTCATCTCCAGCTCTGTCAGCATCACCAGCACACAGTGTGTAAGTAATTGCAATGGGGCTTGACAGAGAAAACCATGAGATCTTGGAAAGAGATGGTGGCTCTTCAGGCAAAGCCTCCCTGAGTGAGCATGAGCTCTGCGGCTTCTGCATCGCTGTTGCTGACTGGATCCCAGCAGTTTCCTTGAAAAATAACCAGGGCTAGTTAAGATTAAGTCATTACTCATGAGGCATAAATCACAATATATTTACTGAATAAAAAAATTACAACAAAAGGCACCTTGCCCGTTCTTGTCCCAGGAAAGAGAGATCCCCAAAGCTAGAATCTGACTAAAGGGAATCTGGGAAAATGAGGAAAGGAATATCAGGAGGCAACATGCTGTTGAGCTTTGGGATCCCTTACAGGATCTGGGGTGAAAGGTGCAACTGCCAGGACTTGGATCTGGAAGGGCCACAGCAGGAAATGGTTATTTTTTGGCTGGAGCTTACAACATTGGTTCTTAGACCACCACAATTTGCCTTTACTAGTTCCGGATTCGCTACGGCACTTTCACAGTTTTAGCGACAGGAGCTGGTTGCTTTTCTCTTGGCGTCACAGGGGGTGACCAGAAAGAGGTGGCAGCCTCAGGTCCTGGGATGAGCTTCTTGATAAAAGGCTGCTGCTCAGCCCGGCCAAGGGAGGATGAGCTGCTCTGGGGCAGCGGTGGCTGTGATATGATCATCTCCTGGTCAAAACCACCACCTATCACCAGGTGGAGTGTCAGGGACCAACAGCTAGAAGTGTTCCTTTATCAGAATATGATTTTAGAATCAAGCAATCAAAATGAAGAAGCTGACTACTAGATAAGCAGTCATCTTCCTTGCCTTGTAAAAATAGGCAATGCCCATAGCTGGTGCAAGCAAGTACAAGTAGCTAAAGATTTGGCCTTGTGCTTGTGGACAAAACAAAGTTTGAAGTACCTGATAGCAAACACTTTGTACTGAAGTTGAGCTTTATTGTTATTTGTGTCAAAAGGACTTTTATAGCCTATGCCAAATGCTGTCATATTGTTTTGTAATCACTGTTGGCCTTTTTGACAGCTGCAGAACAGAAGGGCAGGAATAAAGATAGAGGCAGCGACTAGAACTTGCAAATCTGGTTTTTCTGATGTTTTCAGCAATGAAGCTGGGAAATCTCACACCAGATTGCTAGAACAGTCCGGGGTGCAGGGACTCAGGATTTAGCAGAGGTCTGTTTGCTGCTTCACCTGGTTAGTTTTACTTTTCCAAAACTTTCCTCCAAATTTTTTGCACTGAAGACTGATATTTTCACATCTTATTCCTCTCTTCTACCTCGGGTACATTAAAGCCTTTTGAATCTGCAGTGAAACACAAGTGTTAACTGGTGCATTTAGTTACCCATATGTAGTTTATTTCTGATGAAGACTGAAGTCTGAGCCCTAGCTGGGCTTCCTACAGGCCAGAACATGGTCGGAGGAAGCTTTCCTCTCAGTAGCCTTAGGATAAAAGGAGGAATCCAATCTCCAGTCCTGTCAATCTGACAACTTTTTGACCAGCCTCTTGCAGATTGAATGTGAAGGAGGCAGGGAGCCTGATTCTCAGCTGGTACAAAAAAAGACTGGCTTGCTCCAGTTACACCCCATAAGCAGGGAGGCTGGCAGTTTGGTTTCCAACTTTGTCTTAATGTCCTGCGTTTCGCTCTTCTCGTTTTAGAGACTCCCTCCATTTCCTTTCCTCTCCCGTTTCCTTTTCTGTGGGTGGCAGTTAGCTGGCCTGCTCCGCTCTCCCTCCTCCCCAGCTGGCCCTTCTGTCCTTTCTGTACAGTAAGTATCTTCACTTTACTCCTAAAGCCTCTGTGTGATCCCTGTGCTTATTTCTGTTCAGCTGCGTGAAGGCTGCTATTTTCTTTTCGAAGTCTGGCTTCACTACGATGCTTTGTATATTTAATCGTTAAAAAAGAACTCTCTAGGTTCTTGCTGCCAGCAGCTCCTGAGCTGCTGCTGGCAAGTGTCTCCGCGATTTATATGAGCACTTAGCATGGGAGAAGCAACGCCTGGGAACAAAGGCTACGAAACAAGGAGGTAATGTGTGTTTGGGGTAACCGAGGCAGTGGTCTGTGCATCTGTGGCTCATGCACTGCATTGGTGCTGTGCTTGGATTTGGTTTTAAGGAGTGCAGCAATGCCTCTTGGAGTTACGCTTGACTCTTACTTACCCTTTTCTCAGCAAAGTGGCTTCACTGGGGATTCATGCTGCCAGGTGTCTGCTTTTCTGTAGCATCAGTGCTACGTGGGGCCATAGGAGGGCCGGAGAGGGGGGCTGCAGCACTGAACTGCAGCCGGGTAGTGCGTCTGCTAACAGGACTCCTTTGAGCAGGGGGGGTCTGGCACGTGTCGCAGCAATCCACCTTGGCTTTCAGCTGCTCCCTGACCAAATGACTGAGGTGAGCTAAACAGTGTATCCCAAAGCAGGTCAGTTTATTGCATCTATAACAAGAAGCCACAGAGCAGTGGAGGGATGGTGATGCTGTGACCCAGAGATAGGGGATACTGGGCTACCTGCCTGAAAGGATGGAGTAGGAGCTGTGGTTGTGTTAGTCTCATCTTGAGCATGTCAGTCCTGATAGATCTGGGATTTGACTTGAGCCAGCCACTCGGGATCTCACCCAGCCTTTGCAAAGCTCTTGTCAGCTGGTACTGTCTTTCTCACCCTCAGCCCTTTTTGCTGTCCGAGGGGAAAACAAACCCACTTGGAACAGTGAAGGGAACCCCTGTTGTAAGAAGGGGCTAAGCATCAGTTTCTGGTGTCATGGGAGTTCAGCAAGTAGTTTCAGATTTAATGAGGTGGATCTCATGGACTTTGTCCTCCATAAATTGTCTTTGGAATTTGCTTTCTTTCCATTTATCCTCCCACCTATCCTTCTTTGAAAATCTCTTACGGCTTCCTCTCTAGCCAGCTCCTATTCCCTCAGCCTGATTCACAGCTTTATTCAAGCTCTTCTCATGTCTTCCTAGTCCTAGGCTCTTCTCTAGTTTGCTGCCAGGTTTTGCCTGTTCTCTGGTACCTCTGTTGCTGGTCAGTTGAGGTCAATTGTTCCTCTCACTCAGAAAATCCACCATTGAAGAGGTTTCTTTTCCCAGTATAAAAGAAATGGCTGGAGCACTAGAGCTAATCTTAACCTCACCCCAGAGCCCAGTGCAGTCCAAGGAAACAGCGTGTGCTAGCATGCAAAAGATGCCTGGCTGCAAAAGATGTTTAATTTCCAAAAAGCCATGTGCTCTGTATGTTCTGCAGGGGCTAAGTGGCACACGAAGTCCTGCTTTCCTGTAGTCGTCAGAGCAATACACAGAGTTAATGCCTCTTCTGAACACACTGGCATGAAATGCTCTGAGTCTTTGGCTGCCTGGCTGCTCTGAAAAGCTAATTTCAAGTGCTAACACATGAATTTTTTTGGGGGGATTCTATTAATTTTAAAGAAAAATTAACTTTGATTTTTGAATGTAGACCCTTAGCTATCCAGCCCCAGAGTCCCACCATTCTCTGCAGAGAAATGGATGGAATGTGAGAATCAGAACTGGTTAAGATCATGATCTCATTTAAAATAGTCAAACCAGCCCTAGGAAGCATACAGAGAGCCAGCAGCATTAAGGACTCGTGTGCATAATCACTCAGGCTGGGGCTGTGCGTGCAGTTTGAGTCAAGAAGCAATACAGGCAGGCTCAGGAGCTTGCGAGGCTGAGGAAGTAAGTTCTGCTCTGCGATGTTGGCATGCAAACGGTTACCCATAAGGTCTTTGCTCCAATGTTCCCATTCTTTGAATATCAGCACTTGCATATTCTGCATCTCTAGTCATGAAAGGTTACTCTGCACACCTGAGAAGTCTGTGGTCATGTAGTTTGCAATGCCCTCTGACAGTATTAAGGGACCTGGCAGCACAGATTTGGGAATGGATTGTATAAGAATTTAACGCCCTTGAATGTCGTAAACTATAAACATACCATAAGCTTATACACAAATTATACATATGTACACCACAAACAGGAGGTGCTTCCCTGAATCACAACTTCAGGTACAGATTTGGCACACCAAATACTGATGTGACCCTGATGATGGTAATGATTGCACAATTTACCTGAGACCTCATAAAGAGGGGAGACCTGGCTCATTTTGCCCAGCCTAAGTGTGTAACTTCAGGGCTCCTGCCTTGTTTGTGGCAAGCGCAGGTAACTCAGAAGTAATCATCTTGTTTGCAGCTGACTGGGACCATCCTCTTCATCGCTCTCCTGATTCTCTTTCTGCTGCTGGCTCTGGCTCTTCTGTGGTGGTTCTGGCCCCTTTGCTGCACAGTGGTAAGTACAGGTTTTTATTCTTTTGACTGGGTTTCATCTCTTCTCTGCAAAAGCACAGAGTTAAAGTGTTGGTTGGATGGTTAACTTTCTTTAAGAAAAATGCTGCCGGGTTTGTAAGTCCCTGATTCAACAAATTGCTTAAAGTGCTTGAAATCTCTCTGGTCTGGGGTTTTGGATGTTGCAAGGTCTACATGATTTTGACACTAAATAAGAAGTTTAAATGAGCTTGTGGACATGGCCCAAGCTTCTGTAGGGATTGAGAACTCCTTAGAGCAAGTTTTGAAACCTGCTACAGAAAAGTGTAATGGATCTGACTTACTAATATGTGCATAAGCTGTTACAGTCCTTTTTAAAGACAAGAGTTGGGCTTTCTTTTTTTTTTATTCTGAGGAGCTACAGATTCTGAATGAATATTTTGCACTAGTTTGGTGATTATATGACACTTTTAAGGCAGAACTACCGGAATATTGAGATGTACTATGAGTTACTTAATAGGGCACTTCTTGACTAATCAGATAGTTCAATGTAATGGTTTGAAGTTGTGCCGGGCAGGTTTAGGCTAGACATTAGGAAAAACTTCTTCACAGAAAGGGTTGTCAGGCTCTGGAATGGGCTGCCCAGGGAGGTGGTCGAGTCCCCATCCCTGGAGGTATTTAAAAGAGGGATAGATGAGGTGCTTAGGGACATGGTTTAGTGGTGGGATGGCAGGGTTAGGTTAAAGGTTGGACGGGATGATCTTAAAGGTCTTTTCCAACCTAGACAATTCTATGATTCTATGATTTAGCTTCTCATCTGCATTTATTTTATCCCTGCTGAAAAGCAGTGGGGCTAACGAGAGGATTGAATGTGGGGGAATGGAGCAGGGCAACCCATCTGTGATATGAGCAAGAAAGCAGAGAGGACATAACATTGAGATGGATGAACCCCACCGTTATCTCTGATTTCTCCTGTTGTTTTTATATTCCAGGTGATCAAAGAGCCGCCGCCACCACCGCCTCCGGAGCCTGTAAGTGTGCTATTTTTGAGCTGTTGCGCTGTGTGCAGCCACTGCAGCGCATCGTGCTGCTCGGGAACATCAGCCCTGTAGGTGTCCTAATGACACCTTGAAGGCTGTGAGAGGAAGTCTCTTGGGTCAGGACAGTTATTTCTGCCTTCTGGCCTCTTTATTATACATACAGCAAGATTATTTCTATCCACAGAGAAAATAGTTGCTTAACTTGGAAGTCCACAGACCAACAGTTCCTATGGTATTTTGTTCCTTCTGCTGTGCATCAGGCAGGTGTGTAAGCAAACCTCTGCTTCTCAGGCTGTGCTGAAAGCTGTCCGTCCTCCAGTAATGCTGCCGTCATCCTCAGCAGCAGCGTAGCCCAGATTGGCAGTAAGGAACAAAGTCTGGCAGCGGAAGAAAGGGCAGCGAAGGCCACATTCTTGTGGCTTTGCTACAGGACAGGGAGACAAGAGCTTGCCCTGGCTGTGGCTCTGCTGCGAGTGACCTTTGGAAGGACACTGAGCCTTTCTCCATTTAGGCGGTGAGCTGTTTGAGGCAAGGTTGTATTTAGCCTTTTTTGGGACACCAACACACCAACCCTGACCTCAGCTTAGTTTCATTGTACTAATTTCATGAAAATACTAGTAATAAATAAAAGTACCTCCAGAGAAAACTCATGCCTGCCTTTATTTCTTTCCTAGGCATAGACAGTTAAATGATGGAAAAATACTTGCCTAACCCACAAGAGAAGCTTACAGTTTGCTGCTAACTTGCTGTAACTTGGCATGAGTATCAGGAGGCAACCACAGCTGCTGTTTTGAGGTTGCCAGAGGCCACCATTACTGTGTATGTGATTCTGTTGCTTGTCCTGGGCACCAGTACTGTGACAATTTAGCTTTAGAATACGCACCAAAAATCATGCTGGTTTTAGGGTGATTAGTGTTGTCACGAAGCATGCAATTGCAGCCGTGCTGTGTTTGAAGGAGCTTTCGGAGAGCATCGCACCCCTGCAGCAGAGTTCCTAGATGCTTTGCAATTACTCTGATCAGCAGAGATTTTAAATGCAATTGAAGAGACTGTGAGCTGATGTAAGCCTCCAGGAATAACAGGGAGTACAGATGTTATCCATCCCTTTACTTGGCCTTGTCTTTATCCAGGATGGATTGTTGTTTCATTATACTTAGCACTGGCCTCCCTAGGTATGGGGACCTGCCGTTTAGCTGATGTAGTCTGGTATTGCTGCTATTAAACTGAATATAGTTATCTAAAACTTGTTCTAAACCACAAGCATTAGATTTCCATTCCTTCTCAAAATGTATGTAGTAGCTGTTGATGTTGCTTTGCACTGTGTTCAGTGTAGGGGATGTTTGATATAAATCCTTTACCAGCTGGAAGAGTATCAGCCATTGCTATTAACTGTGTCTGGCTACTGTCAGGCTTGCCAGTAATAAGGGTTGTTAGACATAAAGACTTGAAATCTGTGTTACATTCCATGGAAGAGGCGGGATATTTTATATAGTACTCAAATTCACAATGAAATCAAATATAAATAAATTAAAACCACTGATGTAAAAAAAACCCACCACAGCCCAATGCCAAACCACAGTGCCTTCCTTGTATATTTATTTCCCTGACTTAAGATAAAAACAAAACACCCTGACCAAAAAAACAAACCAAAAAAAATCAAACCCAAGCCCCCTTATAGTTAATGGAAATGTCAACTCTAGTCTTGCCTGGCCATACTAAAGAATTTGTTGGAGGAACTGACCCATGGACCACAGCTGAAAGATCAGATGTCACTGAATAACTGATGGGAATACCTTTCTCCAAGGCATAACCTAAGAGTTAAATACGAACAAACTAACTAAGGCATGTTTTTTAAAGGCTGTTACTGGCTTTTGGACTCTCAATTCTGTTTACATTCCAATAGAAACATGTAGGGCAATTTTGAGAAAATGCCACCTAGTAATATGACAGTCATTTGTGTCCTTCTCTAGTATTTGGATTTAAATTTTTTTTAAGTAAAAACTAAGTCCAGGTAGTGTTTATAGAAACATACTGATGAAAATAAGAAAGCACTGTGAATGGCCTGTCCAAGAGTAGCACACACATCTGCATATCGGCATGAGGTGTAGTTATTTGTCTTTATTAAGGAGTGTGAGGAATGAAGATGGTCATGTGGGAGGCTTGTTGGGCCCTTTCCTCGATTACGTGTGTGTACTTGGAGAGGGTCATGATGTGACTTTCAGCTGCCTTGACTCAGTGTAATGATAGGGAGTCTGAGAAATCCCTCTGACTTCTGTCGGCTCAAGATGATAGAGCTGGAGATGTGTTCCCAGGGTTGTCGAACCAGAAACATTTGCCAGCTTTTAGTTAAGCAAGAACAGAACAATGAATCTCAAGTAAGACCCTGATTCAGACTCTCACATGTTGCAGAAAAATAATCTGCAGTCTTTGTAATTGCAGGTCAAAAACTCTGGATCTGAGCTTCCTGACAGTTTGGAGACACTCCAGTCCAAGCCCTGGTTCCAAACTGTACAGCTTGAGCCAGACTCTACAAAGAATCAAGCAGCATAGAATAACTGGTTACAGCTGCCATGAGAAAAGGGTCTGATGCACATGTTGGAAAACTCACAGTGGTAGCTTTTTTCCCCTGTTAGGTGACACTAAGTTCTAAAAGAGCAATTAATAAATGATTTCTTTGGGCTAACTGATTGCTGCATTTTCTACATAGCATGGCACAGTGGCAAGCCAGTATAATGTACAATTCATCTCCACTTTGCCTTCCCTTACAAGTCAGTTGTGACTTTTTGAAGCTCAATGCATATTTGACTAAATAAAAGCTGCCTGGAGCACAGAATAGGCAATCCTCTTTGGCTTCCCTAGTTAAAATTGCAGCTGCAGAGACAAGAGACTTTTTTGTCTTTTGTCAGCAAATGAGTATAACACACAAAGCCAGATATCCAAGGATTGAACCATAGGATGTTCAGTTGTTTTCCATAGTTTATGCTGTTTATGTGAGAACAGCAGTAATATCTCTCTTGTCTTTCCCATAGGAATCAGATGATGAAGATGGATTGCCAAAGAAAAAGTGGCCAACTGTGGATGCATCTTATTATGGAGGTCGAGGTGTTGGTGGGATTAAGAGGATGGAGGTATTTGGCTTGTTCTTCAGTGTTGTAAAAATCACTACATTTTTTTCTTTCTTTTGGGTTTGTGGCCTTTTTTCCAGTTAAGCATTAACTCGTAATGCACAAAACCATATCTGCGTTGAAATTGGCCAATGAATCAAATCCCGCCCTGGGATTCATGCACAAGCCAGTCTTGATGTGTAAAGTGAGGTGTTACTGTGAAAGAAATTTGCATTGTGCTGTCCTATGGCATGTACATTCCAGGGGGTCAGTGAAAAATGCTGTCGTCAGCTGCGAACTCCTGTAAATAACCGTGTTGGTGAAATCAGTTCAATGCTCGTAACCATGGATAATACAACGCAGGGAAATGTTGCTTGCCTGTATCAGTTGAGGGCCTCGTGATGACTTTTAGGGATGTTGTACCAGGAACTCCCACTAGATTTAATTAGTAGCTGAGGGATGTGGCCTAATGTAGGCCAGCCGGGGATCTGGACCAAACTAGGGCTAACAGAATGAAAGCAATGGCTTCTCAGCAAGTCCCTGCAAGTCTGTAATTGAAGTGTTGCATCTTAATATTCTTAACCATTTTTCCTCGGGAGAATTTTATCCTTGATGCTGAGTAACCCTGTGGATCATATATTGCAGCGTCACATTTGCGTTTGAGGTAAGTCAGACAATGCAATCAGAATTTCAGCTTGAAATAAGTAGTGTACAGTATGTGAAGATAAAGTTACTGACCTCTTGTGACTGTGCAAGGCCATCTTTTGGAAGAAACTGGTTTTAGTAGCAGCTGCACAAGATCGAGGGCTGGTGCTCTTAAACCATTCACATACTTGTGCACTGACCCTTTTTTCACTTTTGAACTGAGCAGGAGCTGCTTTAGGGCTAGGTGTGCAGCCCGCCTGCCCTCAGCTGGTGCTGCCGCCTGCTTTTTTGCATGAGGCGGTGGGAAGCGTGTTACACCCGTGTCCCGGTGCAGCTGGGCAGGGTGCTTCAGGTGTCGCTTGAGAATGGGTTAATCTGCCCTGGCTGCCATGAATTCCCGCAACACCTTAGGTTACTGGAAGGTGCAAGGGCTAGTAGTTCAAGCGGCTTTTTAGTGAGACTATTTGACTTGTAAATGTGTATTTCTGATTGTAGTGGGAGTTTGGTGCCTTCGTAAACTTGGTTTCATGTCTGGTGGCACTGAGTCATCTGATGGGAACTAGATGAATGTCTGTGAAAACCACCTGCTGGTGGGGACTGGTAAAGTCTCTCTACTTACAGTGTGCTCTCCTGACTTCAGGTGCGATGGGGAGATAAGGGCTCAACAGAGGAAGGAGCAAAACTAGAGAAACCCAAAAATGCTATTATTAAGTTGCCAGAACAGGAGTATGAGCCGTGGGAACCCAAGCCGAAAAAGCCCCATGTGAGAAAACCACCTTCCCAGCGGAAATGGTACACTCCGATCAAGGTAAGGTGCCTCCCCCCCAGTTTTACCGAGTCTCTTATGTCATGCATATTCCTACGTCCCACTTCCTTAGCGCAGCCTTTCTCATGGCAGAGCTGGGAGAGCCTATTTGGAAAAATGGCCAGTAACCCTCAACTTTGCCCATTTCTTGGAACATGCATTTCACCTGGCACTGTGTTGCCATAGTTTTTTGAGGAAGAGTGGAGGGTGTTGGAGGGCATAAGCAGAGATCTTCCCTCCCTCAGCTCACACCTCCTTTTCAGGTACTTTTGCACAGCCTGGTTTGCAACAGCAGATATCTCGACTCTTAGGGAAGGCAGATACTATTTTGTGCCATCTCAAGGCAGTGTACAAAGAGGATCAGATAAAGTGCACCGTCCTTGCTTTGATTGCACTGTGGCTAAGGCCTTGGGTTGGGATTTGGCTCTATTCCCCTCTAGTTCAGCCACAAGATGTAGCGTTTGATTTTGGGCAACTTGCTCAGTCTCTCTACACATTCATCCCCATTTCTCCCATGTCATTATAGTATCTGGTGTCTCCCTGTCTGTTAATGTACATACATATCCTCACACAGCCCTTGAGGCAGGGCAGGGCTGTTATCTCTGCTTGCAGAGAAGGAAGCTGGAGGGCTGGCGCAGGCCAAGGGAGCAGCATGCCATGCTCATCCCAGAAACCTGTGCCCGTGTCCCAGACCAGTGCTTTGTGGGATAAGGTCCCCCCTCCCCACCATGCTCACAGACCAGTTTAACAGTGCTTGAATTTATTGTCTGGAAAGTACCTGGGAATATTAAGGCCTGCCCGGGTAGGTAGTCTTGTGGCTATTTATCTGTGCTCTGGCTCACATCAGTACAGTGCTTTTTGTTCTGCCTCTTGTTAACGTAACACCCGTCTCGCTGTGCCTCTTAGCACAGTTGTTCATGTTAAACTACAGTCGTCCTCAGTGAGTTTCAAGCCGGCTGAGTTTGGCCCATTGCATATCGGGTACATGTTACTCCGCTGAGGTCTCTTTTTCTGGCTCTCCAGATAAGCCGTAAACAGAGGGCAGGGGCACAGGAGCAAAGTTTGTGCAAACAGTTTAATACAGAAAGGCTGGATCAACACACCTGTAGCTTAATCTTATGTTGTTTCCCCCAAATTTCTTGGTCATGTCTTTTTTTTTTTCTTTTTTTTTTTTTTTTTTTTTTTTTTTTTTTTTGTAATTCCAGGGCAAACTTGATGCACTGTGGGCTTTGGTTCGACGAGGTTATGATCAGGTGTCTCTTATGAGACCACAGCCAGGGGATAAGGTAAGGTGTCAAACACGCTGGTGTGTCACTTCTCTGTTAGCAGCAGCAATGCTCTTCCCTCCCAACCACCCCATCTTTTTCTTCTCCTTTTTTTTTGTGAACTTGGCTCTTTTCACTTTACCCTAAGGCTAAAAGTTGGTCACAAGAACCAGAGATTTCAAAATGAGCTAAAATGTTTGCTGTGGCATGTTTAAAAGTATTGCCCCAAAAGGTCAACTGCAATGTCCCCACTGTGATGACTTGAGCAGACTGAGGAAGGAGCTGGCTGGCCACTGTAGTATGAGATCTTTCTCAGCCATATAAGTTCTTAGCTTTTTCTTTTTATGGGCATACATGTTGAAGTCAAAGGCATAGGTTCTTTGTGGGTTCTGGGGGACTGCTCGTTTTGAATTTAATATGCAGTAGTAGTTCTACAACAGTAATTATCCTTCATATCCAACTTCATAAAAGTGTTTCTCAGATTTAATAATAGTTATGTGATTAATGAGAGAAATTGTTAACTCTGCAGGTGGAGAAGAAACAAATTATAGCAAAGTTAATGGAGAATAAAGTTCCTGTAGAATTCTTTGCAAAGACACACTTTCTGCCTACATATAGGATTTGACAAGGAAATATCTCGTGCCTCCATAAATAAAGTCTATTGGCCAAATGTAGGTCAGGAGTAGGTTCCTCCTGGGAGGAAGCAGGGAGTTTGTGCCTCTTCAGAGCCACAGAGATGTCTGCATGCTGCCCCTGGGTCACTTGCGATAGCTCAGTTCAGAGCTCTCAAGTTCCCCATGAGAGCCTGGCACCACTGGTGGTTGTCGCTATCTCGTTGTTCGGGGGGGGGGACAACTCGGTAAGAATTGAGCGCTGCTGCTTTGGGCTGTTGCACCTTCAGATTTGGCTTTCTGCAGTGGCACTCTGGAACACGAGGGCTGAGCTGAGACAACGGCCTCTTTCTCCCCCCTGTGGCATTTCTCTGGCGGAGTCCATTTCATCACCTTTGCTCTCAGGGGAAGGGGTTATAGAGTTACAGCAGTAGGGGCCACAAAGTGCTTTTCTGGGGTAGGAGTGGTGCAGAGGCCCTTGCGCTGGGCTTGTTTGCCTGGGTGACTTTGACACCTAATAACAGACTTCAAAAGTAGCCCCAATGCACATCATCTAGGGCAAATGAAGTTGCATCCCTCTGGCTTTTGGCAAAATACTGTTACGGTGTTTGTCTCATTATTAACCAAACATGCAGCTTCGGTTTAGTCTCTTCCATTTTGCTTTTGGTGCATGAGAAAACTAAGAACCAACTCAGCTTCCTATGCTACTTTGTAAAACGGTCTTAACTGTTTCACTAAGCTGCACTTTCAAGGCAGCTGTGCTGAAGACGCCTTATTTACTTTTTAAGCACGATCTAGAGCTTCTGAATAGGCTCTTTAGGCCCAGCTGTATTTTGATAGCACTAACATTGTATAATATGCATCTATCCTCCGCCTTTCACTCCCTCGGTTGGTGCGTTTCTATCAGTGCAGAGCACAACAGAGCCTCTGTTAGCCTGCGCGGCCCAGAAACATGCAGGGGGCTGGCTCCGAACAGGGATCCTCAGTTCCTCGCCTTCCAGCTCTGCTGCGGGGAGGACGAGGGGCTCAAAAGAGGCAATGTAAAAGAGAGCGAGCTGAAGGATTATTGTATCGGGGAGAACATTAGAAAAATCAAATGTACATCTGGGAAATAGGGTGGAAAGAATCCTATTGAGCCAGATTTGGTGGAAGAATAGGATCATCTCTGTTCCCTGGCCTGTGAAATTAGCTAAGGCTGAAGAATATTGAAAGCGAAACAAGAAAATGACTGGGCATCCTTCTGCTGGGGAAAAAAAGGACATCACAGGCCTGTATTTCATCGAGAAAGCTAGCACAGAAAGGAGCAAGGTTATTATTTATTGTTTGGTTGACTTTTCTAGTAGCAATCCCTCAGTGGAGAATTGGCTTCTTGTGAATTAGGCTTTTGGTGGGGGGGAGCGTATAGATATACATGTATGTGCCCATAAGTACACACACACACACTGGCTTTGTGGCTGCAGAATGGGGAGATTGAGTCAGTGCTGTGAGTGACCGGCAGTGTGGAGAGCCTGGCCCTCTGGCTGGGCAGCCCCAGGAGCGAGCCCGGCAGCCACAGGAGCGAGCCCACAGCCCCGCTCAACCCAGCCCAGGCGGGGACAAGGTCACTCCTGCACGGGTGTGCTGACAGCACTCAGTGGATTTTGGTTTACTCTTGAGTAGACATGAAAGTGCAGCCGGGCGTGCTGTGGTGCATGATGTTCTTCCAGACTGCATCATCCAGCGGCCGGTGATGATGGTGATCTTGGAGGGAGGGATTGCTTTGCTTTGTGGGGTTTTGAGGGATTTGGGAAGTCAAGGAAAAGAGTTCTTTGGGGGTTTTTGGTTTGCTTTTATTTGTTTGATTTTAAGATTGGGGCTTTTTGTTCAATTTTATAGTTGTCTTGGTTGTTCGAGGAAGGCAGTGTTGCTACCCCAGAGTTTCAAGTCATGACTTATCCCCCACTCCAGTCATGAAGTGAAGTTAAAAACGACATTCATTGTAACTTTTCTGAGTCTTCACATGGTGAAGCCCATTCCAGAGCATGTGTGAGAGCCTTGCAGTGGAAATTCAGGCTGAAGCATGTGCGTAGGAATATAGGGCTGACTGCTGCAAGGAAATTTCTGCTGTCCTTTTGCTCTGGGTGGCTAGGGCTGCTGCCCATCCATCTTCATTTCTTCTTTCATCATGATCCTGTTGACTTTCCCAAGCCACCTGCTCTTTTCCTTACCCGTGCTCCCCTTGGACTCCTGCCCTAGACATTCTCTTCCAGTTCCTTCTATGGTTTCTTCCTCTCGTTGCTGTCTCTCTGTCCTTGTTTCCCTGAAGCCCCCCTTGATATGAGAGACTGGTGCCCTGCAGTCCTGCCCTCTGGGAGCAATGAGCTAGTGACCAGCCTCTTCCCCAGTTCTTCGCACGCTGCAGGAACTGGTTGCTGGCAGCAGCGTGCCCTGGGTTATGGCCTGAGGCTCCCAAGAGCTCCTCTGCCCTGGCTCTTGCCTTCCATGGACTTACCAAGTAAAAGGATCTCAGGATGGATGACCCATCAATATTAGACAGGATTGTATTAATAGGACTGGCTGTGAAAATCACAGGCTTTTTTTCGGAACTGCCTATTTAAAGAAAATCAGCCAAGCATAAGCTCTGATGCCTCTTCTCCTGGGAGCTGTGCCCACGGTGTTTGGCTTGGCTCTGCAGATGGCTCCTCCTCTTGGTCTCCATTCAAGGTGATATCACGGCTCCACTGCAAAAATTGGTTATTAGTTTGGCAAGTACCTCAGTAAAGGGTCACAGGACACCGCCACTTGACTTCTCCTGGTCACCCCTAGCAGGAGCTTCTGTTGCACCAGGATGGGCCAGCAAGGGGTAAACATGCCTAGCTCAACCCCATCATTAGCAGACAGGCTGCTATTTGTGGGATGGATTTTTGCTGAGCTCTCAGACAGCAGCAGCAGAGGAGCGAAGAGAAGAAAAAGAGCTAGCGGCTCTGCTGCGGATTGCTGGGCTTGCTTCCTTGCAGTCGTGTACAAAGGTGAAGCCTTCACAGGCTGCAGTGGTGGATCCCTTAGAGCTAGGCTTCTATTCTTACCTTCCTCCCCCAGAAATTTGGGAGTTAGAGGACCAGCAGTCACTCTTTTGACCCAAGAAAGGGATTGGCAGCTCTGAGGCTGCTCGCGCCGCACCAGGGAGCACATCAGAGTGGCCACAGGGCCTGGGGAGCCATGTGCTGCTCCGGATACTCGGGCTGCCTTAAGGACTTCCCTGTCACTGTGTTGTGTCCTCCTGAGCTTGGTTATGAGCTTGTAGGGGGCTTCTATGAAGACTGGAGTGTGGGAAATATTAATGTCTGGCTATCTTGAAGTATCTCATAGAAACCACAGTAGCTGGTGGGGCAGGTTGTCTCTGCAAAAGGGAACTTTCAAGCTCTTCTCCTTGGCCTCATAGATCAAAAGTGGGGCTGTTACCAACACCAGCAAGTAAATGTTAAAAGCCCCAATATGTGCAGAGAGGAAGGTGAGCTGCTTCTTTCAAATGGTCTGCTTAGTTGCTGCTTTCAGCAAATCCATTCCATTTTGCATTTCAGCACATACTGTCACAGGAAATTCTCAGAGGCTCGGTTTACCAAAAACCTCAACTGAAAAAAAGACTACATTTTCCCCCCAGCCAGAATTGCTCTTGTTTATTTTAAAGCTTTGGAAAGTGATCTCATTTTTGTCACTGAAAATTACCTGCAACAGAGTGACAGTGTAGACTGGATTTTTTTTGTCACCTCGTGTACTCATGGGACTTGGAAAAAAGGAATGCTTTAGCAGTACTACCCTGTGGTTTGTACATGCAAAGCCCTTTCCTGGGGAAAGGGACTAGAAGCAGGCTGTTGTACAAAAATCTGAAAGCCTTTTTTTCTCCTTCATTCCATAAAACTGAAGGTAAAAAGGCTGCTGTGTGGCCAAAAATTTCACAAACTGAGCTGCTGCTCATACTGGAAGCCAGGACCTTCTGGGTCCTGTCAGGTTCTCACCCTTGAGTTACTGCATGATTTTGAACAAGACACAGCCGCTGGAATTTTAAACAGCAGCCTCTGAAATGAGACCAGGAGTGTTTGGGTTCCTTATTCTGTGCATCCCTTTCAAAGTGATCACTTAAGCTGATAGGTTTATTAAAGCTCAGAAGGCCTAAGGAGAGGACAAGGGGTAATGGCTTTAAGCTAAAACAGGGTAGGTTTAGACTGGATGTAAGGAAGAAATTCTTTACAGTGAGGGTGGTGAAACACTGGAATGGGTTGCCCAGAGTGGTGGTGGAGGCCCCAACCGTGGAAACATTGAAGGCCAGGTTGGACGGGGCTCTGAGCAACCTGTTCTACTTAGAGGTGTCCCTGCTCCCTGCAGAGGGGTTGGACTAGATGACCTCTAGGGGTCCCTTCCAACCCAAAACATTCTATGATTCTACGATTCTAATTACCCTCTAATTTTGAGTGATTCCTTGTAATGCTGACCATGACCTCTATATGCCTTAGTTTTCCCAGCTGCAAAGTAATCATGGGAGCACGGTATTTACCTTCCTTACAGCTGTGAGATTTAGTTAATCCTGCCAGGCACTGGGGACTCCTCAGGTGAATGGTGCAACACCAAGCCTATGGATTATTAATGACAAGTAATTAATTTCTGGCTGCTGCCTACCGGTGGTCAGCAGTTTGAAAGCAGCCCACAGGGATGGCAGCACCTGCCTGTCTCTCCATGCGAGCTGCCCCTGTACCAGTGCTATTTGGAGCTCCTTGTAATTACTTCTTTTCAAGGCCAAGTAATGGCCTTTAATAGGCTTCCCTGCCACTTGCTTGAAGATGTGTTGTAAGCAGTAATTGGCGGAGCTACAGGAGGTGCTGGAAAAGCAGCCCTGAGCTCCTTCAGACTGTATTCATCAGGGACTGCTGCCTGGTTCTGGGGCTTTTCTCCCTTTGCTTAACCTTTCTGGAGCCAATTACCATGAGCTGCTGAAAAATCAGAGACGAGGATGTGGCCAGCCACAGTAGATGATCTCACTTTGTCCCTTTCAATGAAAAAGTGATACATGTAGCTCCCATTTTACTACCTTTTTTTTTGTTTTCTTTTTATGAAGGACACCAGTACCTGTAAGGTTCACTCCTGCAGGCATGGTATGGGGCGGGGGGAAAAAGCTCCTTGGTGTGGGACCAATGTCCTAATGCACAGTTCCCAGGGTGTGCTGAGCACTGCAGCTGGAACATGTAGTTGGTGACTAATGAATTTCCTGTCCTGCAAGAAGCCCACATACTGGCATTACATCTTGCTTGTGCCAGGATCATGTTATTTCTGATGTGGAAGAAGAATTCACAGATAAGCTTTTGGGATAAATGCTGCCCATCTGTCCTGGGTGGAGCTAGCAGTCTGTCTGTATCTTTGGAAGCCAGAGGCATGTTCAGTAAGAAAAACCACAAGAGGCTCTTCTGAAGGATGGATACAAATCTCAGGGCTGGTGCCACTTAACACACAACAGGATGAAGAAGGGTTGGCCTCGTGGTTAAGATATTGAGATGTGACTTTTGAGACCCTGGCTGTAGCTGATGTAAGTTACTTCACTTCTGTCATACTGTAGTTCCACCATGATATGCAAGATAAACAGTACATTCTAGGAGGGTGAGACCGTCTTCCTAACAGTACTTTGAGCACTTCATAGGTGGACTCTGTTAGGTAGACAGGAGGCTCTTCTGTTACTCTTAAAGCACGTGTACCACTTTGATATTTCTTTGGTATTTATGGTAAAGGAACAGGTTCATCAGGTCTGATTCTCAGGTTTTTGTAGGGAATGTGACTTTGGGATAAGAACTGGTGACTTAGGCCCTTGTTAACTTCAACTCTGACACGTCTGCCTTGGGAAGATAGGCTCTTGTATGTTACCACAGTTTTCCAGGCAGCACTTCATTGATGCTTCACAGTCATACATAAAATACAGCGTGTCTAAGCTGTGCAGGCCTGGCTTGGAGTCAAGTGACTATCTCGGGGCTTAAGAGGAGGCCCACAACTGAAGGGTACATTGTTTTTGAGAAGGCAAGTGCACAAACGCACATGCAGTTGCTTACTAGGCCTGCATGTACAGACCCACAATTTGCACATGCAAATGAACAGACGTGCTGCAGCCAGTAAGTTTATTTGTTTCCTGGCAGCACCCCTGGATCAATGCTGAACCCCCTGTTACCTTGTTCCAGTTGGATTGCTGAGGGCTGTCCATCCCTCGTTGTCTTCTGAGTTGGGTAACAGCCCAGAAATTAACCTACCCAGCCTTCCTTAGCGCTCTGCTTACATACTTCTGGTAACTGGGCAGGAATTGGCTTCCCCATCTGCAGAATGAGTAATGCTGTGACCTTCCTCTGAAGGTATTTGAGCTCCAGAAATAAAATACACTGTGTAAGATAATGTATTACTACTATTATTCATACTAAAGTTATGTACAGAGTGATAACTAAAAATCTAAATGTATTGCATCACTACTTTCTAACAGAGGAGCTGTAGTTCTGGATGCCTCTGTTCTTGTATAACTACTGTGGTTCGTGTTGTGGTACCAGAAGAAGACCCAAATCACTGTGTCTGCCATTGTGCAAGTAACACAAAGATTCTACACAACCTGAAGAGTTTATGAGCTATGTCTGTTAAGTCATAATCTTAACTTAATCTTGCTTTGAACATAAACATCAGGTTAAAATAAAATCTTCCAGTTTTGTATACCCGTTTTAGCATGTTCCTGGAACAAGATGACTGCAAACACTTTGCGCTCTTTGCAGCAACACTGGTGGTTTCTGCAGTGTTTTAAGATCTTTCTGCCCTTTTTTTGGTACATGAACATATCCCTCCTTTTTCCCCTCATTTTTGAGTTTCTCCTGGGGAATGTAGTTACCTGAGTAGACACCTCGGCTTTTACTGGCTGATAACTTCAAGGAGTGTGGGATATACAGAAACTTTGAAGCGAAGCCTACCAGGAGCAGTGTCCCTTCTTGCAATGCTAAAGGCCAGGCACCCTGAGTGGAGCAGAGCTTTGAAAAATGAGAGGAGGTGTACCTGAGTTTTTTCTGCTGCTGGGGACAGGCTGCTGTCTCTGGTAAATTGAGGCCAGGGTGTATAACAGTTTGTATGAGAGAGGCGGCAATGGGGTGCTCATGGAAAAGAGTGACTGCAAAATGCAGGGCTGGTACTTGACAGACTGGTCAAACTGCATAGGGAAAACATGGCAGGGATGTGTTTGCATCGAGCGTTAGGTCTCTATAGCATACCTGAAATGGGATGGAGAGTTTCAGGGTTTTGGTTGTGTCCCAAGGACCTCTTCCATCCAACTTAACACAGGAGTTTTTGGGGGAGGAAAGGTGTTCTGTGCTTTGTAAATATGTCAGCACCCCAGGAGAAGAAAATCCTTGTGAGATAAGCACAGGGAACCTGGGAACTGTGGGGTTACCATCTACTTGCTCTAGGTAGCAGCAGAGCCAGTTAAGGGCCAGTTTCCCGGAGGTGGGTTGGGGATACTTGTACTTGTCTCCAGACTCTAAACAAAGAGGCAGCTTGTCTGTGTGGTGGGCCAGGATCTCATGTTTTTGGCTGAGGCAAGGAAAAATAATAACCATTTTCACCAGAAATCTCTGAGCTTCCAGTGTTATCCTATACCCTAGGCGGGTAAGGAGCATTGTGCTCTTCCTCTCTGCACACCATAATCCCAGCTTGCTCCTGAAGAGACAATCAAATAACTCACCCTGGAAAGCACGATGACACTTAATTACAGTTTGAGCAAGACCAGTTATGGTCCTTTATGGCCTAATTTGCTTCTGCCAGCAAGCCACCAATACCTCAAGGCTAAGCCTGTTGCACCCAGCAAATGTTTGTTGCTCTTGTTGCTATGCTCCAAAGCCCTCCCCATTGTAGGTGATGGATAAAGGCAAACTCCTTTTCCCTGAAAATGCCAAAGGAAAGAGAAAAATCTTTTGCAAACCAACCACTGTTGTTTTTTTTCTTGAACCACATTCTAGTCTGGTCAGCATTCAAGTGTGGAAATGTGTGGTGCTGTGGTTAAAACAAGGGATGTGAGTCATGAGTCCTGAACTTGTGAATACCTTTTCTTTTTTTTTTTTTTTAATTTCTTCCCCCTGAAACTGCTGCATAACCTTGGGTAGATGACATGACCTGAGAGTGGCTCTCCTCACTTCCTCCACTGTGGGAGCCTCCTCCATAAAAGCTGTCAGAAAGGAGGAAGGCTGTAAATCGTGTGTTGTGAGCGCAGGTTAAGGTTAAGATACTTCTCTCAGGTTTGGGTGGGATTTGGTCTGGTGTGACTGTACTTCAAGATCAGTACTGAATATAAAGTATGCCTGATAGACCCTAACTTTTGATTACGCCCAGGGTTACCTTTTTCTGTTCCCTTTGCTACTTCAGCTTTTTTAGAGCTCAGAATCAACAGGCTTTGTTACGGATCTGCACTGTGCGTTACTTCAGCCACAACCTCAGCAAGGTCCAAGACATGTGATGTTTTGTGCATTCCTG
>NW_009260182.1:8764077-8773088 GCF_000687185.1 Egretta garzetta | reverse complement strand
ACAGTGTGATACAAATTATTTGAATAGCCCTGTCTTCAGTACTGGGATGGATTCTCCATGTCACCTGCTCCACGTCTCCATGTCACTTGTGTGCCTAAGCTGGAAAAGTGATATCAGGCAGGAGAGCTGGATGGTGGAGATGTATTCAGCACAAAGTTTATTTTGCTGAAGGGTCCCAGTCCTAGCTTAAAAAGCCAGTTTCTCTGGCTGAGCTATTTCTCCCTCAGATTCCCCATTATTGGCTGGTTTCTCCTGGGTAAATTAGAAGTAGCCCACTTCTCTTCAGTGTATTCCTACACAGGTCTTCAGACTAACTGAACGGACTGCTCCTGGAGGACCCATCCCTGGTTTCAGGCAGTGCCGTGCACAGCTGGGACTGTGAACTGGGGAGCAGTGTCTGCAGGCGTGCGTGTCTTGGGAACCTATCAGTACTTGATTATATTCAACTCTAGTTATTCCGATTAAATAAGCTACAGTAGCCTGGGATACTGCAGCTATTGATCTTACTGCAAAACAGTTCCTATCTGTATCTTAATTCCCTAGTAGATCTGGACACCATTTTCCACATTACTCTCTTTGTTTTGGCTAAAAACTGCTTCTTTAGATGGTCTGTAAATATTTTTGCATGTTAGTGGAATTAGCTGAAGTGGAAAAAATACCCTTGAAAAAGTCTCAATGTTTTCATTTTTGCTTTGAAACACCTTTTCTGTCTGAAACTCAAAAGATGTTTTGAATTGAACAACATATGTGTTTCAAGCCCAAGTGAAACTTACTTTGACATATTTCTTTTACTGGAAAAATGAAGACTTTTGGTTGTTGTTGACTTTCCCTTGGCCAGCCAGTGAACCGAAAGAAGACTTTTATTGCTGCTGTTACGCACGGTGCGTGCCATGGGGCTGTTTGTGAGTTTGCCCTGGCAACCTACCTCCCTTGGCCCCTGGGGGGTCCCCTGGACAGGCTTATCACACACTTGGTGTCAAAAGAAGAGCTCCCATGCTCTCTCCTCCCTTCCCCACCCCATAAATCCTACTTTCTCAGCTATTTGGCTCCTGTAGCTAGGGTGTCTGAGGGCAGACTGGGCTTCTGAAAAATATCGTCTCCCAGCCCCTTTACAAAGTAAGGCTGGTCCCCCTTTGCCTCTATGAGAGGGGCTCTGGCAACTCGGCTCTCGCTTGGGCTTTCTGGGCAGTGAGGTGGGCTGTGCCTTGGCTAAGCCAACAGGTTGTACTCTGAATGCGTCAGTAGCCCAAGGCATTGCTTAGCTGCGCTCTGCTCCCAGCCCCTATGCAGCTATCTCCTCGTTTCTGACTTGGGCATCAGAGTTTCTGAAGCAGGGATTAACTTGCTGTGCTATGTCTCCCTGGTGCCGCACCAGTGAGCTAGCGACTGGGGCTTGTGGGTAATTTAGTTTGGTTGCTAAAAAGTAAGAAAAAAGGCACAGGATTTGCTTGTCAGAGTGTCTTTGTGGACTGTGTGAAGGATCTGCACATGCCTCAGCTGCTTTTAAATGTCACTGCCCCCTTCCTGGGTCAGGACATGTGTCCTGTTTAAAGTTGTGTTACCTCCCATGTCTTAAAGCTGAGTCTAATTCCTTTTGCGGTATGAAGCTCATTGAGTGAGCCCAGTAGGTTACACCTCTTGGCAGCATCACCTAGCTCACACTGTGCTGTGAACAGTTTGCCGCTTGGATCATCCTTGTGCGTTTGCATTCATCATGTTGTAATTTTCAATTTGAATTTATCTGATGTACCTAAGGCTGTGATAGGGTCCTCACTGGTACAATACGAGTGATTCGCAATCCTCAACACAGTGATTTCCTTCCCCTCCAATAACTCCATCGTAGAAGGTGGGAGCAGAAGTGATACGAGTTTACTTACAAAGAGGCCAGATAATACACTGGGTAAAGAATGGGCTGAACCGATTCTCCTTTTTAAAAGCAGCACTAAAGAAAATAATTACTATGTTCTTATTGTTGGACACTGCCACTTTACTGGACCTTATTTTAAAATCCTCCTCTCTTCAGTCAACCCCATTTTCTCTTATCTCTTAGTTTTGGATTACCATCGTTTTAGGTATCAGTGCTGAGCTGCCAAATAGATCCCCAGAAAATAATTATTGACGAGAGAGGACTTATTAAACTGGAAGATGTTTAAATGAGTCAGATCCTCATGCAAACAAATTCTTTTCTGTTGATGTTTTTAATGTTTTGATTTGAGACCTAATAACTTAAAATGGCTGCATAAAAAAATTAATTGTAAGTTAATAAGTTAATGATTAATGCAATAACCACAGTATAATTATTGGTGATGATTGAATTTTAAATTGTTAAATAATATAATTAGAAATTAATTATAAATTACATATTTATTGACCTGAAAGCATGATCAGCCACCAAACTGCTGATACAGGGATCTCTGACGTTTCCAATACTTTATTTTTCAACACGAAAACAGTATCTGAGTCCCAAATCTAAGAGTAGGGGTTAGTAAAAGTTACTTGAATATGCCTGAAGACCAGGCAGGCTCAGGTTTTACGTGACAAACTGTTTCAGCGGCTCACTAATTTCTAGCCTGTACACTGCAGGGTAATCAGTGCAATTCCCAGGAAATCCGTGAAGGTTTTAATGAGCCGTGACATGTTCAGCGCACAGTCAGCATGAAGCTGTGCGGCGGGAGGGAGCTTTTGGCAAAGGCTGATGCGCACAGATCCTGGCTCCTGAGGAGCCAGCTGCTAATCCTGACACTTGCCCGGGGAACTCGGATAGTGGGAACTCTGTACCACTTCAGTTCAGGTCTTTCTCTACAAAATCACTGTATCCATAATCTACCTCATTCATAAATACATTCGCTAAACAAGTTTCCCATACTGTTGCTGTTTTAGGATACTTGGTGTAGGTGTTTCTGCTTAGAAAACCTTTGTTCTTTATTCTTTAGGGATTACCCTGTCCTCTAATAATTTTTCCAAGATTCAACTTTGGCAGAAGTGACTGATCTTAAAGGTATTTATCCCATTGGTTTCTGGGTGTGCGGATCAAACCTTTCCTAAGCTAAAGTGATTCTGACTTTTCGTAGGTGCTTGCTCTTGTGGTTTTGTAGGTAGCATAAATACCTGAATCTATTATTTTGAGTTTTAGAGCTCTGCTTTTATGCTGGACCGTCGATAGATATTTAGGAAGTGAAGTTACATGCTGACGAACCATGTCCATAGCAAGCCAGCAGAGTCATCCCAGTGACATCAGTAAACAAAACAGAGAGAGAGAAAGGTGACTGCTCATTTGAGCTCAAGGAAATTATGGACATTTCAGATTTCAGCATCCTCAATGTAATACTTCTGACTAGGAGCTACTCTATTTTTTTTAATTTGGTGGTCCGGTGGTTTGGATTGCTATGCTCAAGCTTTAAAGGACTGATTTTATTTTAATCCATTCTAAAATGTAAAGCCGAGTATCATATTCTTACAAAGTCAAAGACCAAGAAATTTCAGTAAACGTTTAAATGAAGCCAGCTCTTCCTTGGTCAGATACTCCCCTCTGCTAGTCAGAATTGCAGCACCAAGACTGTAAGCTAAACCAAGAGTGAATGAAAACTCAAGCAAAATTTGTAACAGGAAGGATATTTTTTATTAGGCCAACTAATGCAGCTAAAAATGAGAAACGGACATACTTTTGTGTATGCAAACACTGGCACGCACACAGATGAAACTGGATTTGATTTTTTGTTAAATAAATACCAATGCCTGTATTAAAATGGAGAAAGGGGATGGCGACTGGCAGATGGGGCGGACTTTTAAAATTCTTTTTGCTGAAGTGCTTTTAGTATCATGGTGAAGAGAGTTGCTCATGGCACCCTTTGAATTGCCTGGATCCTTTTAACAATTGTTCCTTTCCATTGAAAACTTGCTGAGTAGTAACTAAGGATTTGGGGGAAACAAGTGCTGGGGAATGATATTCTGAGCACTGTGATGAAAGTAGCCCAAAAATAAGATGCGGTGGCTTTCAAGAGGTTCCTCCCTTCCTTCCCCCCCTTCAACCACACACAAAAACACATCCTAGGTGGTCGAGGAGGCATTGCCTAGAAGTACAAAGTGCCTGAATTGCACATGTGATTGTTACACTGGGATAAAAGCTGGAGTCGGGACAAGGGCAGATCCCGCTGCTTCAGTATTTGTACTTTTTGAAAAGCCAATTTGGCAAGCAGCATAACAAGAGCCTAACAAGTGGATGGACATATGGGCAGGCAAAATAATTGTGCATTAGGAAGACTGTGCAGATGTGAGCTGAAGTAAGGGCGTAACTCCATATGGCGCATTGCTGACCTTCGGTTGGTGCCTGAATGACAGCACGCGGTGCGGGTCGCACCATCTGAGGGATGCTGCACTGGGAGCAGGGCTGGAACCAGACAGAACTGGATTTACACACATCGTCTGCTTCCCAGAAAACAATAAAGCAGCTACCGACAGCTGTGCCTGAAATCATCGTGGCATTACTGCACCTTGCAGCTCTGACACCTTCCTGAAGCCACTTTGTGTATACTGTGCTTCTGGAAAAAAATACCGGTACCACTGCTAAAGTGGTGGTGTTTCTTAATCCCTGTTAGACCGCTGTGCAGGGAGAGCACGGGTGAGTCTGCAGGATACCTGATTTCTGTCCACGTTCTCTATGGTTTAAAAGCCTCTATACGCCTTTGGAGAGGAAATTACTTTCAAACACAGAATATTAAAAATCCTGTGGTTACAAGTTTATTTGAGAAACATCATGGATTTTTTTTTTTTATAAACTAACCCCAGAGGGCTATGCCTGTTGGGTAGAATAACTGTGGCACTCTGTTATTCGGAAAGTGTGATGAGTAGCAGGCTTAATTCTTGAACCCAGAAATCCTTTGAAATATACTTGATAAATCCAAACTATGACTACGATTTATTATCACTTGTTCCTTTCCCTTTCGTCTGTTAATCCTAACGCTGGCTAAGAGTTTGGCCTCATTTTATCAATGGCTGCTTGAAATGCTCAGGAGGATTTGCTCCAGTATTCACCAGAAATCTTTGATACATGAGATTGTAGGCTAACACCAACCATCTTTTGTGAGGAAGTGTCACAATACATACATCGATCATCCAAGCCTCTATCTGTCAGACTCTCCCAACCCAACCGTATTTTTCATGACACAATGCGGCGCATGGCCTTTAAATTACCCATCTGTCTGACAAATCAGTGAGTGTGGCAGAAACTGGCAGCAGTTTGACGTCGCCTATCACTTTAACTGAAGTGAAAGTAATGCAAACAGATTTATGGGATCCCCTTTGATTATAGACTATGAATATATTTGGAATTTATGTTTGGGAGAGAGACACAACAGAGAGGCAGGAAAGGCTTGTAGGCAAAAGCACTAGTGTTGGGTTTGCTGCTTTACATTCACCACGAGGGAGATTGTTCTGTTCTTAATTTTTTTTTCCCTCTGAGTTGCTTCTCAGCTGAATACCTCTTTTTTAAAACCCCCCCCTTTTTTTTTTGTGCTGGGTGATTATTTAGCTGTTCTAAATTTATAACTTCATAAATATCAAGGCTGAGTTTTCTTAAATGTATTTGCAGTACAGCTATCAAATATACCTGCAGTGTTCACTGCCCAGCAGTAAACATTGCTGAATTTCCAGGCGTGCTCCGGACACAGCAGGGTACAAGGGGCTGTTGTGAACTGACAGGGGCGGCTGCTCGCTGCGATGCTGGTGAGGGCGCGAGTGCTCTGACGGAGCAGAGCAAAGCACTGACTTGGGGTTTTGTGATCCAGTGGTTTATCTTTGTTGCAGAAGTAACCAGAACCTTGGGGTTTGGCCTTTGATACCTCCGTGCAGAAGCTCTGGCCCTAGAGTAGCATTGCCTTGAACCCGGTTCGCAGCCAGTCTGCTGTAACAAGCCTGCGTTTTTAGAAAGGGGATTTTATCCTGCTTCTTGAAGCTGCTGTTTAAGTGTAGTGGTGAATCTGTGATGGTGAAAGCTGGGACTGAGAACTCCTGCATGTGTCTCACGTACAGGCAACACCACACCCATTCAAACAACTCCTGGCTGCAGCTGAGCCACTGAAGCCCTGAGCCATCCAGCCCAAGTAGGCGGGAGGGTGGTACCCTTTGGGTGTTAGCGCATTTGTTGAATCATTTTCTGAGCTCTCTGGAGCTTACACGAGCTTCTCTTGATACTCTGCTTGACTTTCTTTAGAGAAGCCATAGACTTAAGTGATTCCCTTCTCTTCAAAGGAATAATTTTCATGAACGAAGGTGCCGGCATTGGACATCACTTAACAAAACAGTCGTGGTTCAGCTGTGATGGTTTTTGCCTGGATTCCAGGGGAAATAGTGATTTGTGGGGTTGTGACAGAAACCCAGCCCATTCCCTGAACACCTTCAGAGTTTTCTCATGCCAGGCAGCACTGAGCTAGCAGCGATCTGTCGCTGGTGTGGGTTCTTGTATTCCCTTGTTATCATAGCCGTTGGCAGCTGTGGGGATCACAGTCTACAGCTGCTTAGCTCTGAGAAAAGCTTTTCAAAATCTGGAGTCCTTCTCCTGAATTTTTCCTGGGAGATGTTGGTATAACCTCGAGCTGAAATTGGTTTGTTGATTCCAGCGTACAGCCTAAACCTCTGGCTGGGTATTGTAGCTCTGTGGGTCTTTCAAAATGATGGAGGAGAAGACACCTTCTGGGGCAGATACTTTCTAAACAAACCAAACAATTTTTTCCTTTTCCCCCAGCTAGTGTTTGCCTCAGAAAGAGAAAAACGGGTAACATCCCCCTCTGTGCTAAACTGTAGAGGTCATTTTCATTAGGGTGATTGCTATGTGGGACCAAACAGGCCTGCTGCACCAAGGAAGAGGTGCTGGCAAATGGAGTTCCTCACTGTACTGTCCAGCCCACAGTTATTTACTTGGAAACATCCCACCTCCTGTTCATGGGCTGTCAGCAGTGTCAATCCTGCATTTTCAGGGAGGCTTCATCTCCAGCCTTTGTACCTGATGATGAGAGGTGTTTTTGTCTTCCAGGCGCAGACTTCTGCCAAGCTTGTGGCAGCTGGGTTCTTGCATAAGCATCTCCTCCCACCTCCCTAGGTGACAAGGTGGAGGCAGCGATGCCAAGTGTTGCATCTCCTCACACAAGGTTGTGTCTGCAGGATTTCACGAGGCCTTCGCAGAAATACTGGGGCAGTTTGTAGCAAAACTCAGGGGTCGTGGGGAGGAACAAGTACAGCAGATAGAGGAGATCTTGGTGTCTGACTGAGGTTGCCTTGTAGGTTTTTAAGTGCCCAGGAGCCTCTGGCTGCTCCCCACAGGGAAGGCTAGGTGGTCTTTGGGGTCTGTCTGTCTGTCTTCCTGTCTGGAACTTGGTTAGTGGGAATCTATGCAAAGCTTTGTTTTGGCTAATGGAAACCCTGACATATTTGCATTTATCCCTTGGCAGACTACAGCATCCCTAGTGCTTGCTGTTTTTTCAAACCCAAGCTACTCCTGTTTTAAAATCTTCATCCACAGTTCTCCCATCAGGTCCTGCCTGCTTGCATCCCACACCCATCCCAGAAACACACTCATTGGAGAGCCCTTTGTGCAAGTCCGACACCTTGTTGGTGTTTGTGAGGGAAGCCACATCTACAGTTGGAGCACAGCAGACAGACATAGGCTCCCAGTATAGCGTTCAAAGCATGGACACCAGCTAGGCTAGCATCATGGTGAAAAGGAAAGCTACAGATGGTGTCTTTGCTAAGGCTGTTCCTCTCGTATAATCCTGTCTCTGCTATGAGTTTTTGTCAAGCACAGCTTTATCAGTCAGGGATCTCACCAAGGCAGGCATGACTTTGGTGGAGCTGTGGCTTTAGACATGTTCTGCATAGCTTTAGTAGCGGAGCAGAAGGGCACGTGTGAGCAAAGTCACGCTGGGGTCCCTTTTGGTTTAAACCAGTCCTAGGCTATCCTCTGTAGACAGGAGCTCTGAAACCCAAGGGAAGCATTGGTTTCTAGTGCTGACCTTCAGTACAGCATGGTCTGAATGTCATATCTAGGATCCAGTGAATAATACTGGATGAAGATCTCTAAGTGCAGCCTGGCCCCTCTGCTTATAGTCCCTTTGGCTAGCTGCTGCTGAGTCAAAACACTGCTTTTTATGAATAATGAATTTTTCTTTACCTCCAGGGAAGATGTATAAACTTCACTCGGGTGAAATCAGATGGAACCTCTGCCCCTTACAGCCCACCGCCGAAGCTGCCGCGGCGCGACAATGTTCCTCTCAACAATGCTCCACGGAATCCTTCTCCTCCTGTGTCTCTGCAGCCCCCTTCCAGGCAGCCACCTCCTGGACCACCCCCATCCCGAGCCCCTCCTGGACCTCCTCCATCACGCCCGCCCCCGCAGCCCATGGCTTAGAGTGCAGCAAAACCCTGATCGACAAAACATGTCTCTTTGCTGAACACGGCATATTTATTGAGTATTGGTTTACAGTTAAAGATATCAGAATTTGTTGCTGGTCAGCAAAAAAAAAGAAAGAAAAAAAAAAAAAGAAAAATTGCCAAGTGTCAATTTTAGTGTATGAATATATTTATACCACACGTGCTGAGTAAACATTCAGTGGATAGATTTGGAGCTATGGGGTATAGAAACAAACCAAAATGATCATCTAGATACAGTAGCAGCTTTTGTATGTATACATTTGAAGATCTATTTACATATGACATTTGTCTGACTTGGTAGGTCAGATCATTCATTAGTAACTTTAGCCGGTGCACGTACATCAGTTGTTTTGATAGCTGCCACCTGCAAGTTGGTTAAACATAGTTCATTGAGGAATTTGCTTTCTTTTCCCCAACAGTACTGCATCCAGATGTTAATATGGAACAATTAATTGCAAAGATAACTTTCTGCCTTTGGTTCTGCAGGTGGAATTTCCATCAAAGTTTATAAGAAGGCTATAACAATAATATGAGGTAAGATAAGACTACGTGCCTATAATCTAGCAACAGTAACCTAGCATAGAAGAGCG
>NW_009260182.1:8757871-8764018 GCF_000687185.1 Egretta garzetta | reverse complement strand
AAGAGCGGTATCTTTTTCTCCTGAGAAAACCAGCTCTGAGCCTGCCATCTCTGCATACGTTTAGACTTGGTTGCGTGGGATAGCCACTGGGGGCTAGATGTTGGTTGTAGAAATCCAAACCTTGAACAAGACCTGGGTTCAACTTTGTCCAAAGTTCAGAGGAATTTTGAGAAAAACATTTTGGGCTACGTGTTTGGTTTTCATCTGCAGAAAACGCGGTCCAAAATGGAGCAACTATACATGCAATTTGAGCATGAATGGTGTGATATGCAAACAGCATGTGTTATTTATATCAGCAGCATTGAGGGACTGATTCCATTGCTGTTTAGTTAGATAAATTTCCTTTTGATCTTACTGCCAAGCAGAACTAGATCTTCTTGTGATTGAAACATGAATTCCTCTATGAGTAGCTCTTTCTTTAGACAGCCCAGGTCCCACTAATATGTAACCATGCAGTCTACCTGTGGTGGAGAGGCATGGCGTGATGTGCCAGTATGAACTTTTATCCCTGTTTTGTATAATGTTTGGCTAGAGGATTTCCCAAACATTGTGACTCCTTGCCCATGACCTCAATTCTGCATGTCATCAGAAAGTGATGTGAGTACCCACACAGAGGTGGGAATTTATGACGCGGGACTGTGGGGCAACCCACAAATGGTGTTCACTAAGGAATACCTGAGTGGGTTGTGCCCAGATCATTCCCTAGTGAATCAAAATAACACTTGAGCTTGCTTTTTCTCCACCACTACCTATCGTATTGTATCGGAGAGGATGGCTGCAAATCCCTATGCTGGTTTGCTTTGGCACTGGCTGTGTTATTAGGATAGTTGTAGAAATAATGTTTATGTTGCGTTATGACACAGCATATACCTATCTCTCCATCTGTGTGTAGGTGTGGGTGTGTAGCACATCACAGTAGTTATTGGCACATAAGTCCAAGATAAAACACTGACTGTATCGTGCAGTTACTCCAGATTTAAGGCCTCTTCATGCAGTTGTTACAGGCATATAAAGTTGCACTGGTATAGGCAGAAATCAGGCTTGCTATTTCCAGTGGAAGTCCCACTTGCAGAACACCATACCAAGATGTCATCGGTCTATGCTGATCACTGTGACGTGCCGTGTGTATGCAGCTGAGGCTGTCAAAGATAAACTCAGAAGAACCACAGAGCCTCTTTCTCCTCTTGCACTGCTCTGCTCTCTTGAGTTATGCTCTTACCTCATGTATATTGGTGCAGGTAGTGGAATCACACTCGTGGGTGCCAGCTGGCCTTGGAGCTGTGCCTAATTTAGGCCTGAGCCAGCAAAGCACTTCTGCATGCATTAAAATGTCCTGCAGGTCAAGAGGAACATCCTTATGCCCAAGTACTTTGCTGACCTGTGCCTTCATTGTGATCAGAAAGGAGAATTGGGATGCACTCAACCCTATCCTCATTCTTTTTAGTCACTTGAATAGGGTCTGCATAATTTGGTCCATAAGAATGGATTTCTGTTCGGAGGAGAGAGAAGTGTGTGTGTATGTGTGTGCGTGTGTCTGTATTTGTATGTGGGAACTGTGCAGGTTTTTGGTTTCTCTTCCTTTACAAAAATTGCTCGGAGAGTAGCATTTCTGTGAATTGGAAGGCCTTTTGCAGCCAGTGCAATGCGCAGTCATCACTTACTTATCTCTGTTTCTTTCAGTTGTAAGGTGAAACTAAAGCATGTCCAATTTTCCACTGCAGTTGTGGTAAAGCGCCACTTTTGACACCAGTGAAAGGAATTGGATGACTGCAGTGAGGGGGCAGGGACCTGGATGTAGGGGAAGGTGCTTTACAAGCAGAGATCGTTGGCTGACATTATTTTGGTCATACGGAAGCCCGCGTGAAATAAACTTGCTGGGTCTAAGACCAATTGAACCTAACAGCCTCTCATGTTGTACGCTGTTTAAGAATAAATAGCCAACAAATGCTAACCAGGAATTGAAATGGCAGAGGGTAATAAAACTGATTCCCCTGCCAGGACAAAACATGGCATTTGAGGTTTAGCTGCTTGTGGGAGCAGGGCAGACCACTGCTCTGTAGAAGCCAAGTCTCTTATCAGTAGGCAGTGATGAGATTGAAACAATGGTGGAGCTCACAAATGATGTAATAATAAAAGGGAAAACTTGCTTACAGAATTAGTATCTGCTCATAAAGTTGAGTTGATGGGTCAGGCGTAAACTTCAGCTAATGAAAAAGCCTGGGAGCCAGATTTGGTATTGTCTTGCACCTGTGCAGATCTTGAGGGAGATCAGTAGAGTTGTTGCTGACTTGCATTGATGTTAATGTTGGTAGAATTTTACTCAACTTCCAGTGAGAATGGAGGTGTTGGCTTAGGGAGGGCTTCTCGCAGTCACACATCCAGCCTGCCTGTTGCTGCACTTGAGGGGAGTATTCCTCTTCGCTGGAATAGTGGGTGTTGCAGAGGTAACGGATACTAACAATTTCTGCATAACTTGCAAGTGCAGTGAGGACAGGGGCGGTTTGGGCTTCCAGGTGGTTGGATCCATGTATGCTAAAGCAGGAAGCACCACGAATTTGAAAACTAGGTTCAGCATAAATGGAGTTCCCAGCGTTTTCACTATATAAAATTAACCATTTGGCGTGTGAGTCAAGTTTTGGCTGCAGCTTCTATGATGGGAGCACTGCAGGTTTAGTTTGTCGGTGAAGTAGGAAGAAGAGAAAGTGAACCTGAACCGAATTGCCTTTGTAAAGGTGGGGCAGCGAGTATGCTGCACTGGCTACAGGAAGGCCTTTTGTTGCGCAGAAATGTACCCGTGTACGGTGATATCAGGCACTATAACAATGCAGTAGGAGAAACTGGTTGCTATTTTACCGTCTGTTGAGCTTGATCCTTACCTGGTGTAAATCAATGTGGGCCAAGTGAAATCAAGGCAGTAATACTGGTGTCTATCAGCTGAGAGCTGGCTCAAAGTAAATGAAGGGACAGAATCCCTCTAACTGGCTTGACATCTCAACGTTTGCTTCGGTATGCTTGTGTGTCAGTTGTGATCACAGCAGTTGCACTGCTAAGAAGTGTTCTCACGTGGGATGATTCCCCTGTATTTTCCAGCATATGACATCATTTGAAACTCGCAGAAAGTGAGTTTCTAACGCTTCCCCAAATCCAAGAGAAAAATGTGGATTTGGGGGACCTTTGGCTCACGCTTAGCACAGATGTGAAATGACACAAGGTACAAAGCAGCAGGGAGGGAAACCCCATGTGTTTAAGGCTGATACAGAACCGCATTGATCAAAGCATATTTATGGCCATCTTTCAGCCTCATTGCATGTATTGCCATCTGTGGGAGTAGCCTGCAGAGCAGACGGTCCTAAACGTAAAAAGGAAAAAAAAAAAGAAAGGAAAAGAATCTGCTCCTCATCTGAATGAGCGAGCATAACAATGAACACCATTATTTCATGAACTGTACCAGTTCAAATGCATGTGCACCTGGTGCTCCTAATGCTTTTTACTCCTGTTGGTCTTTAGACAACGTGATCAGTAATATGCGTTCGCTCTTTAATCGTTTGCTGTTTTTATTGTTGTTGTTTTGTTTTTTAAAAAAACACATTTCACTGAGAAAACAGCCCTACTTCTGTAAATATAGAGTTTAATTTGGAAGAGACAGCACACTTCTGGATGTTACTGCTGGACAGTTATTTATTAAAAGGGGCTTAAGGTGAATAAATACAGGTGGCTCAGGATACATGCATGCAAGTGTGATAATGCAGTATAGCATTTTCAGTTCTCTGTAGTTTTGGGGGAAGGGGAATTTTTGGGTCATCCTAGTTTGTTTAGAAGTTTGTTACTGATCTGATACTTTTGAATAATGCAATAGAGATTCCTAACATATAACAGTGCTTGAACAGATGTGTAGATTATGATAGATTTTTCATTTTGGGGGGAGGGGGTAGTGAAGGAGAAATGTTCTAGTTTTTAAGGGAAAAAATGTACTGTACTAAACTTTTTTTAGAAAAAGGTGTATGTTTTCAGAAACAGTGGGGATGTGGGCTGATAGGCAGCCCGGGCATGGAGATGAGGGACAGAGGAAGCAGTTGGATTTTTGAGGGACAAAGAAGTTTTACATGGGGGTGTGGGTTTGTTACTGGTACATGTGGTACAAATTTCTGTAACTGACATGCTGCTTCCATGTTATAATCATATAACCTTTATGCATTTTATGCGCCTGCTCCATTTTTCTGAGAAAACCTTGCAAATGTAATTCCTGCATGCAAATGTGGGAGATGTAGCCAAAGTCTTATAATCCAACATAATGTAGTCTTAATGGATTCAAAATCAACAATAAAAGTGCTTACTGGTTAAACACTACGGAGAATTTCATTGCAGGGTCATTTTAAGAGGGGATAAGCTTGTCTGTACCTGGTTTCTAATCAGCTCAGCCATCTAATGGTCAGGAAGAGAACGTCAAGAATTCCCATCCCCAAGTTGCTACCGATTCATCATTTGACAGCTTCCAGCCTGAGAATTTTGATCTTTGCCTAATTCAAAGGTAAGCCATCGTTTGTTGGAAACCCTTTTAGATCTCGGATAGCAGGGTAGAAATGCTGAGTAAATTCCACTGTAGTCAGTGCTCCAACATTGATTGACACATGGGGCAGGATTTGAATTTATTGTTGCTATCTCAAAGAGAAGTCATCTAATGCATAGAAACAACAAAGTAAAAGCCATGCAAGGTTAGATGCTAGAGCTCAAGACTTTAGCAAAGAGAAATTCGATGGCAAATCCTACACCTATGAAAACACTGGAGTCACCAGGCTTTAAACACAACTACTAATTTGTAGGAGTCTTGCCTGAAGGACGCAGGACTGGATCATAAGACCCCTTCTCCCTCCCGGTCCCTGAAGCTATTTTTTTCTTCCCTCCCTGCTGCTAATGCTTCCTCTATATCTCTCCAAGCCCTGTTGAGGATTGGAGGGCAGGGATGGTGGAAACATGAGACAGGCAAGAAGGTCAACAGGGGTAGGCCACAAAAATCTCCAACCCCAAGTAGGCTGCAATTATGGGTAATCAAGGCTGCTGCAAAGCTGCTGAGCTGTGCTACGCACTCAGTCTGCCCAGCATGGGAGCCACAGCCCTGTGTGCAATGGGAAAGGAAGCTGGTCCTTGCACACGCGCAGCCCCCTGACCCCATGTGAGCCTCATCTGCAAAAACGGTGGGCACTGATTTTTGGGGGTCTGGTAGCCACATGAAGTCATCATGGCAAAGCAGGTGGGAGCTGCACGGTGGCTGAGCTGGGCACCCCTCTTCCTCTGGCAGCTCCAACTGGTTGTGCTGCTAATGGGAGCCAAAATGCTTTGCCTGGAGCTGTGCTCCTCCCTCATGGAGTCAGGGGCTCTGACAAAGAGCCTGACTTGCTCTCATTCTGCTCCCCAAGCTGGCAAGACAATGCTCACCCAGAACGGTTTTGTGGCCTTCACTCTTTTTTGTCCCTCCATCTGCTTTTTACGCGAAAGGCAGGCTCGGGCTCTCGAAAGAGATCAGATAAACAAAAGGGCTTCTGGAGCCAAGGCTCTGGGCATTTTTGTTCTGCATTAACAAAAACCTGACACTGGCTGCAGCTGTGGCTGGTTAGGTTTATGCATGCCTGAGACAACAAAATTCAGATTTGACCTGAACTTCCCCAGCGAATGGGAATGTGCAGATCCAGGGCTTTGGTTACGGACTTGTCTATAAATAGTCTCTAATGCTGATTTAGCATCTTTCATCAAATGTAATTCACAGTCTCAGGAGTGGCATTCACATGTGAACATACACCAGCATACCCTATTTGGCTGCACGGAAGTCAGCAGCAAGGATTTTACTGGCTTCAGCAATCTTAGCCAGGAACTGAAAAAATGCCCTTTACCCCTATCCTCCCATTCCTTAAGAAACCACAGGCAGAGCATGTTCCCCATGCTGGAAGTCGTCTGATCTTCACTCTGTGAATGTGCTTTTCCCTTTGGGTTAGGACTCATCTCAAGCTTCACCTGTTTCTGCAGCAAAATTCCCCCCTCCCTGCACATTGAGGACCTCCCTTTTCACTGCAAGGGAGGGTATGCTGGAAGTTTCCTAGCCAGGTATTACCCTGATTTCTGACTGCAGCTCAGGAGAACTGTGAGATGATGAGA
>NW_009260182.1:8753198-8757861 GCF_000687185.1 Egretta garzetta | reverse complement strand
TGCTGAAAGGTTTTGCCTGTGACATAGATTGAGAAATGTTTCCTTTTAAGCTTTCAGGGATGCAGGGTTGTTGTGCATGGGGATGCAGGGTGGTTGTGCATGGATAAATACTTTGCTGAAGGTCCTTAGATAACCCCATCTGTGCATCTGCCACCGAATTCTTTGAAGTGAGCTCTCTTCATGCCACCCTATCACTGCCATGCAGCAGCTGAGTTGCCCTTTGTCCATGCTGGTGTCCTCCTGCATCCTGCTGAGCCTCTAGGCCATGATTCTTGGGTGCAGACTGTTTCTTCATGACAGAAATAGCAGCTCAGCAGAAGTGTCCTAGTTCCTGTGACCCAGAACACCTGACATTGAAGGTATACACTTTTTCCTCTGATGGCAGAGGGATACAGATTTAGAGCACGAGTCTTCCTAGAGGGCACAGGGGAACACAGCAGTCAAGACATATCCACAGGTAATAAACACGCATGCATTTGGCACAGGTTACTAAATAAAGTGACGTTTTCCTTACTGATCATGGGAAATGCACTGTTAAGGTAAAACACAAAGAGCCCTCGAATGTCTTCTAGTCCCCATTTTTTAAGTAGATAGGAAGATGTTTTGAGGTGAAAACAGGAGTCCCAAGATTCCCCTTCATCAAAGGCATATTTGGCCAACCAAAACCAATGGAAAAATATGGCAAGCATATGCGGCAGCTCATCCGCTTCAAAAACACAACTGTGGCTGCTCTGTGCCTCTCTTCCCATGTGCATCAGGAATAGATTAGTTAAAAGTGAGCATGGCTAGATGTAGGGGTTAGTCCTGGTCAGCTTTAGGGGTTTTGTTCTATTCTTTTCTGATTCACCTGCGTAAGGTGTGTTGGGATCTTTGGCGCTAAGGGGATACCAGTGCAGTGGTGATGCTGTTGGGCCTGGTGCCAGTTGGGAAACGCTGCAATGCCCTCAGCAGACAGGGGCCTTGGGAAGGTGGTTAATAACCCTTACAAGCTGTTGTCATCATGACGGTAGACTTGGGTCTACCTTGGGTCACCAGGAGCCACCTGCTCCAGGAATGCACGCAGCCCGTGTCTGAGGCACCACGAGTGACAGCCCGTCCACCAGAAAATCAGAGACCCCCAGTGAGGTCTGTCTCTTCCCAAGTTAGCAGGTATGGCCAGGTACTACTGCTACCTTGCAGCACATGTCTTTCTCTAGGGAAAAAGTGGGCAGGGAGAAACTGCAGCTGTCTGCAGGCTCTGGAGTTTCCCAGCTCTATTTTTGCCAATACTAATGGTTTCTGCATCGCTGAAGTGACTCACAGGTCAAAATAGGAAATAGGAATCCTGGCCACGCACAGGAGCGAAGGAGCAGGTCTGCCTCTAACCCAGGCCAGCCGGACCCTGCTCCAGGAAGAGCAGGCCGGATGCTTCCCAGGTGGCCTCAGACAGCAGCTCTGCCATGGTCTCCTGGAAGATGTATCTGGAGGGTGAGTTTTATGCATCCCCTATGAATCCTGTTGCTCTTTTCCTGAGCCAGGCACAGGCGGTGGTTGTCTGCTCCTCAGGGCCTGACCTGCAGCCTGCTGGTGAACCCAGGGGTGCTCTGTCAAATTCTCAGAGCCCTTCTTGGCTCTTGTGTCATTTTTGTGGGGTGGCACAGCCAGCATTAAGCCTTTCTTTCCCCCCTATGATGCTGCTGCAGGCAAATCAGGCTATGGCTGTTTCTCTGCCCTCTGCCCTCTGTCTCAGTTTCCCCCGCTGTGAGGACAGAGCCTAGCTCTGTCTGTCTGAACTGTGCAGCTCAGCACTCCTGGCCAGGCAGGTTCTGCAGCTGTAGCTATGGTGGCTCCTCTCAGACTCTGCAGCTGTAGCTATGGTGGCTTCTTTCAGACTCAGCAGCTGCCAGCTTTCCTCCCTGGGTACCTTTGCAGCTCCCCTGGGGCAGAGGGAAGAGGCGGGAGAGGCTCCCGGTGCTGGCCATGTGCATGACTCATGTCTGGCATTCCAGTATTTTTGGTAGTTCAGGAGCAGACCCAACTCAACAGCAGGAAATACATATAAAAATAGCCCGCCGGTGTGTTTGCAGCCAAGCAACGTGCACGCCGCCTCTCTGCCAGGCTCTGGCCCCAGCAGCCCCTTTCCTAACCAGCTCTTGGAGAGCTGCATGCAGAGGACAAGCTGTGGACAAGCACTTGCCCCCGAAAGCCAGCTGCTGCTGCTCAGACAGCCTGCTGAGGGCAAATGTCAGCCCCCCAGAGCCTGTTGGGTTGTTACCGTAGGGCTGCCGGTGAGCCCCAAGAGGCTCTGTCACTGCCTGTCTTTCAGCACAGCGAAGAGGGAGGTGACTGAGGTTGCCGTGGAGGCCATGCCTTGCGCAGAGCTTTTCCGCGCCCCAGGGTGGAAAGGGGGCCATAAGCAATGGCAGCTTCCCTGCACCCCTGTCACCCTGGCTGGGCCTCACTTCAGGAGGTGGGGACTGGAGTCCCAGCAAGGCCCCTGGCTGCCCCAACCTCCCCTGCCAAACCCCCCAGCCCTTCCTCCTGCCTCATTGACGGGCCTGGCACCACAGCGATTCCCCCTCCTCCCGGCCGGTGGGAATCCTGACCCTCCAGCTGCACTGGGAGGGCTGAGGGAGCGTTTCCCAGCACGGGCGCTGTGAGACCCGAATCAACGCCAGCTGGGAGATGCTCCTTGGCAGAGCTGTCACCTGCAGAAGGGAGGCCACCACAGGCAGGCGTGGGGACGTTATGGCACACGGCACCACCCCAGGGCAGCCATGCGGGCTGCAGACTGCTGGCAACGCTCTGTGCTGTGGTGGGGGCTGTGCCGGGCTCCCGGGGCTGAGGAGGGGGACGGTGGCCACCTTGGGGGGGGAGAGGGGGGGAGGCCTGGCTGGACTGCCGCTGGAGGGCAGGACTCGACAGCCTATTTCCCGCAGCGGAGCAGCTCGCCTGGGCTTCTCCAGACCAGAGCAGGAAATCGGCATTGCTTTGCAACAAAAAAAAAAAAATCTGTTTCAAGCTGGTTTTGCTGTGGCAATCGTGCTTACACCGGTCATCCAGCTCCAGCAACAGCCTCTTCTACCGCCCACAAAGTGAGCGTGCTGTCCGGCTTCTCTCCGTTCGTCTGTCCTGCCAAGAAGCAACTCCCTGGCTGTCAAACCTGTGGGCCACCTCGCTGCCTTTCTCTCTCTGGTCGTCCTCACCTTCACCACCGACCAGCGGCTGCCTGAGCCACCGCAAGCATGAGGTCCATGCGCTCGGCAGGGGTTTGCACAGTTACTAAGCAGGGAGCAGCTTGCTGCTGGGCAGACGTGCTCACCCTGGTAGATCAGGTTGCTTTTGACCATAGTGTGGCATGCTTGCAATCTTAGAAGGGAGTCAATGCAGATGTGTATCTAGGTGATTGACCTGCTTCTTGTGGACACATGTGCACACACACCAGGAGCGAGAACTGCCTTTTGCTAGAAAAGGAAATGGGGAATTGTTAAAAGTCCCCTGGGATACGAGTTTTCATTTGTTTTAGTTACCATCAACTTCTGATGCAACACAGTACTTTTCCTGCTTATATAAGAAATGTCCAAATCTCTGCTGAGATTCCCAAAAGTTCATAGGACCAGAACTGGACATGCTGACCTAACAAAAGCAATCCTCCAGACATCACACAGCTTCTGCAGCAATGTGATGCTTTCCCTAATGCCCAGCATTGGAGAAAATAACTGTTTCCTAAGGCAACAGCATCTCTTGTTATGCATCTTGCACTGAACTGGATCTCTGCAATTAAAAATGACCTGATGGCTAAAGGCTTCCACTGAGGTTCAGTTCTTGGACCAGGAAGGGTTCAGCATTTCTGGCCCATGCAATAGCAGAACTGCAGCTATGCAACTGTAGCCTGCTCAGTGCTCTCTGTTTCCACCGCAGGCTGACTGATGAAGGAAGCTTGGGGAAGGCCTTGGGGCTGTCACCTTTCCTCCTTCCAGCTGGTAGTGCAGCAGCATGCAGGAGCTCATGCTGTGTTTTCTACATGGCACTTCGTATAGGCACACTCACTGGTGAGCTGTGACCTGGTTGCTCTGTCACTATCAGAGTCACAGATCAACCCTGAAACATGGACTGAGTAAAATCCTCCAGGTGAACAAGCCCTGACTATCAGTCCTCTTCTGTTCTTGCACTTAACTGAGCTGATCTATGGGCTGATGGCAATGATTCCATGTCTGAAATGTTCAGCCCTCCTCTATAACCTATGTGACAAAAATTGGCACTGAAAATAACCCACTGTTTGGGACACAAGGTGGTCTGTTGAGGCATGAATGAATACTTCGTGCCATTCTGCAATTGAGACGCTGTCGCACTGTGAGTCTGGCTCTTGGGAGAGCTTGTTTTGATTTCTTGCTCTCTCCATGACCCTGAACACATCCTCTCTGGTTTGACCCGGTGGACTCTAATCACCTCAGTATCACAGAGAGGCTGGTCTTAGATCACCCACCCATATCTGGCAGAGGTCTGCAGGAAAAAACTTGAACTCTTGGAAGATTTTCAACTAACGCAGCTAGACCACAGCCCTCAGCTTAAGGAGAGTTGGCTGTTTTAGCAGCACTGTTGCTGTTTTTATTGCCTTTAATGCAAAAGTCAGCCTCTATGACTGTTTGCCCTGTTTTCTGTTCTTGTCACTACAAAAACAATT
>NW_009260182.1:8748138-8753155 GCF_000687185.1 Egretta garzetta | reverse complement strand
CACAATAAAATACAAAACCAATCAATTCCTACACACACATTCCCAGTAGCTGTGAATTCTTCAACGTGTCCTAGAAGCTGGCATTCCAATGAGCGGGAGGATGTGTAAGTGTCCGCATCGTGTGATATCTGGCTCAGCAACCTGTCTATTATACCTTGAAAGACAAATTGTCACAGGCAGGGCCATTTATCAAAGCCTTGTTCCTGCCCATGAGCACAAGTGGGTGCCTGTGTAAAGTGTCCCCTGTGGTCTGCCTAGGTGATGAAGATCATGGGTACTTGAGTAGAGACTGCATGCCATGTCTCGAGAGAGGAAAGCAGTATTTTATGTCTCTCTGCCTCAGTTTTCCTATGTCAAGATTTTGAGACACAAATGCCTTTGCTATGCCCACCAAGATATCTGCATGTACACAGGTAGAGGTCTGGATACCAGCTGCAGTGTTACTGGTGCAACTGGCATGGCCACACCGGTGTCAGTAATGTCACTGCAATTCTGCAGCAGTGGGAGGGGAACCAAAGTCAACCAAAAGGCCATGGGTCTGGCTTAGCACTGACTGAGATCACTGGGAGACTTTCCATAGGTTTTACAGGTGGCAGAGGAACACACAAATATCTGCACCTGATGGAAAAATTCTTCCTATTATGCAGTGGTCCCAGACTGTGCCATTGAGCAGTAGCAAGCCATCGTTCCTAGCCTAGCCGGAGGACTCTGCTCCAGGACGCTGTTTTCAGTGTAACCAGCTTTGGGCTGGAATATGGTCACTTCAAAGCTCAAGGCAAATCTAGCTGTAAAGGAGAACATGAAAAAGAACACTAAATGCAATCAAAATGAGATATACAAGCAGACAAGGGGTCACTGCCAAAGCTGGATGTTCCCTGAAGCACTAGTATTACCTCTAATTTTACCAGGAAATCAGAAGTGACACCATGTTCTCTTGTTTTTTAATCTTAACCTTCTTCAGAACAGACCACAATACTAGAACTCTGTGTGGATCTCGAGTTATCCAGATGCAGCTGCTACTTTTGGGGCAGTACTGCATGATCAGCATCAGGGCGAGCCTGTGGCAGGGCTGCTGGCTCAGTTCCTGCTGCAGAGCAGTCAGGGCTGTAAGTCAGCAGGGGCTACAAAGGATGGCATCAGGTGGTGGGCCCTTGTACCAGCTGTGTCCAGTCTACCCCAGCCCTCAGGAGGACCACAGGATTTCTGAAGACTTATTAGTGTGTCCTGTCCCTAACCAAAGGCTTCTCTCGCCTCTCTGAGGTAAGTAGTATGTGATTTATGGCTCTTGGCCATGTAATGATATTGGTAGATGCCTTGGCTGATCAGGAAGGCTGGACATTGTACGACACACTAGCAGTGTAGCAAACCTTAGTATAATTTATGTCTCCATCACTACTACTAAGTGTGTAAAAGCTGGAGAACAGCATATCTTACCAAGAAAGGCTGTCCAACATGCCAATCAATGCAAGCAGTAAAGGCTCTGTTGCTGCCTTGCTACAAACAGCTGGACTTTGGACACATCCAAGGACTTTTTCTCCTCTCCCTTAGGCTGCTCTGTATAAGGCTGTCCCCATCGCAGGGTCATTTCAAGCAGCAGGACTGTCTTTAATTGTGTGCAGACACCTGTACTTATTCCATCAAGGACTACACAAAAACCAATCCCAATAGAAGTAGGTGGGGACATTCACAAAATACTTCACACGCAAGCATCCAAAGGCTTCCCGAATGCTGCCTACCACCCACTGTTGGCCTGTGAACTCCTGGCATCTGTCATGTCCCCATCAGACCCAAGTGAGCTGCCTTTGCCCATTTTGATTCAGAGGGTGCATTTTCTGTTGGCCTTTAGGGTTAAAGAAGAGCAGCAATTGCCTGCTTTGTGTGGGGAACGGTTGTTAGGGCGACTGGGAGGAATTCCTTGGCACCATCGCTAGCTCAAGAAAGGAATGAGCAGAAAAATGCTCAGCCAGAAGCAGAGCAGAGCCAGGGCAAGCCAAGGGGACGTGCTCTGCTCTGTTTGTGTTAATGCCTCACCCGGGCGCTCCCACGGGCAGCGGAGGGGCCCTGCAGTAAAGGTGCTCTGGAAAGGCGAGGCCGGCACACCCTTCACCAGCCTGTGCAAAGCCCTGTGCAGTCGCCTACAGCACCCACTGTCCCCCCTGACCCCAGGGCTCGTCCTCCTGAGCTACGAAGCTGCTGAGGGGAATAAAGTCCTGGTTTTTTGCTCTGTTGCTGCTTCTGTGATTGAACACCCCCCACAACATACAGACATGAATTTTATGATACTTGGCACAAAGCTGCTTGTGGTAGTAAATGTAACTTGGAAAATTAAGCTGCGGTAGTGATTTTCAAATGGAAATAATCCTATTTTGGGGCCATTTTCACTGTGAAAGACAGTTCAAAGGCACAAGAGGAAAGGGCAGGGTGAGCAATGAGCTGCCAGGTATGCGAGTACAATTTTTTTAGGCTTCAGTGATTTTATTTTTGCATTACAGATGCTCTCCTTACTCAAAACTGCTGCTTTCCCCATCTGCTTGTTTCCCCAGCTCACACCTCTCTCATAAACAGACAATACCTTTTTGTTTGGATTGGCTTGCTGGCAAATTTACACAGCTCTCCCATATAATGATCTGATTTCAGGTGATGGTGAGCTGATTAGTAGATGTAAGGGCATTTGCTCTTAAGAACTGTGAGGGCATTCAGCTGCTTGTATCCATCTGAAGTAGTGATAAGCAGGAAAGAAAAAAAAAGAAAAAAAAAAAGAAGGGGAGCAGTAGAAGAAGAAGGTAGTGCTTGGCCTCTGGACTTGTTTTCACCGTGGTTTAAAATCTGCAGTATGAAATTAGTGTAGTTTGCACAGTGAGAGAGTGCAAGCCTGCCTGCAAGCACAGCAGCCGCTGGGGCAAGAGGCTGGTGTAAGTCACTGGAAGGTAGGGCAAAGTGTTGTTAATAATGGGTGCAGAGCTAAAAGACTTGTAAAGAAGGGGGTTATTTCCAGACCTGGAAAGTGAAGTACTGCATGAGTTTGGTGATTTCTCTTATGTGTAAAAGAAAATTCTGCAGTGAGCTGAACTGTCCCCTCATTAGAGCTACAGTTCTACATGGTATGACTTACAGGCTGGATCGGAGAGCGTTGTTAAGCTTTTAGCCTTATAACAGGATACCCTTCTCCTGTTTGGTCTGAGGGGTGAGCTCTGATTTCCTCAAATTTAAGTAGTTATGTTATACGGTTTGTCAGATTATCGCTTTGCATAAAAGTATCTCTGTGTGTTTTGTCTGTTGTTTCCAGAATGATTCCACTTGATTTCCAAGTTCCTGGCACAAAAAACAAACAAATACAAACTCTGGGGTGAAATTCCCAATGGGCTGTGCTGTTCCTATTAGGCTTGAAAAAATTCTAATAGAAGTGAAAGCCGCGGAGTAAGTGAAATTGCTGAGCAGTTGAGAACCTGGTTTCCATAAGCTTTCATGTTCCAAAGCAGTCTGCTCCTGGCCTGAAACTTTCCAGGCACAGGGCCAGACTTTACAAACCTACAGATGGGAAAGGGGAAAAGGGGGCTGCCTCTGTACTCTAGAAGACTTTAGTCACCCTCATCTCTAAATTAGAGTATCCTTTAGACTTCTCTCATTTGACCTAAAACAGAGCAGTCGGACCTTGATGGGTGGTAAAAGCGTCTTGAAACAATGCCAGGGATGTACTGTTCTAAGGCTATCAGCACCTTTATTTCAGGCCTTAAATATTTCTGGGGTTTGAAAAAGGTTGAGCAAAATCCTGCTTGTGATTTCTTTAACTTCCTTTACACTAGTTGAGTATGTATCAGGGCAGCTTCAATGTCACCGATTCATACTTGGAAAGTCCCAAGGGCGGAGTCAAGAAAAGCAAAGTAACCCTTGTAGCATCTTCATTTTGTCTAGCTGAAAATTGATTTGGACCAAATAGCTTACAAACCAAACCTGATTATGGTGCATATGCTGCTTCTGCTGGAGTTTTCTGCCCACTCTTGCTGGCTGCTGGCTGTGCGTGTGTATCAGCAGGAGCAGGCACTCTCTGAAAGTCTAGAGGAGGCTTGTGGATGAGGCTTGAGAAAGATTCACTGTGGAGACACTTTATGGGTGTCTGTACCCACAGCATGATTGACCCACTGCCCAGGTAACAGTCTTGTAGATAGCTGACGGATGACTGTATTTTGTCACAGTACAAGCAAACAGGATCACTGTCTGGGTCAAATTCTAGCCACCTTAATATGATGTTGGGCAGCGTTTCTATTGGCGGTCTTGTTAGTACATTGGAGTTCACTTTCCAAAAAGGAGTATTACCTGAGGTGCAAAAATGGCCTGGGGGGAGAGGGGGAAGGGACAGTGAGGCTTGGGAGAAGCCATGCATCATCTTTTGCCCTGTTTCTGAAGTTTTGCATGTTCCTGAGGGTAATCACTGAGCTATACGTGAGGTTGTGCCTTACGTAGCTTACTGGTGCTGTAAGAGGTAGGTGTGTGTGTCTCTGGTACATAGTAGTAAAGTGCATGAACCTCCGGTCTGTATTAAGACTGTGCAGCACTGCTCTGAGCCTTAGAATCATAGAATCACTTTGGTTGGAAAAGACCTTGAGATCATCGAGTCCAACCTTTAACCTAACCCTGACATCCCACCACTAAACCATGTCCCTAAGCACCTCATCTATCCTTCTTTTAAATACTTCCAGGGATGAGGACTCGACCACTTCCCTGGGCAGCCCATTCCAGAGTCTGACAACCCTTTCGGTGAAGAAGTTTTTCCTAATGTCTAGCCTAAACCTGCCCTGGCGCAGCTTCAAACCATTCCCCCTTGTCCTAGCATCTGTTACCAGGGAGAACAACCCCAACTCACTACAGCCTCCTTTCAGGCAGGTGTAGAGGGTGATCAGGTCTCCCCTCAGCCTCCTCTTCTCCAGACTAAATAACCCCAGTTCCCTCAGCCGCTCCTCGTATGACTTGTGTTCCAGACCCCTCACCGGCTTGGTTGCTCTCCTCTGGACAAGTTCCA
>NW_009260182.1:8738573-8747925 GCF_000687185.1 Egretta garzetta | reverse complement strand
CTGCATGGGGTTGTTGTGACCAAAGTGCAGGACCCGGCACTTGGCCTTGTTGAACCTCATACAGTTGGCCTCGGCCCATCGATCCAGCCTGTCCAGGGCTCTCTGCAGAGCCCTCCTCCCCTCAAGCAGATTAACACTGCCACCCAGTTTGGTGTCGTCTGCAAATTTACTGAGGGCACACTCAATCCCCTCATCCAGGTCATTGATAAAGATATTAAACAAGACTGGCCCTAGAACTGAGCCCTGGCAGACACTGCTTGTGACTGGCCGCCAACTGGATTTAGCTCCATTCACCACCACTCTCTGGGCTCGGCCATCCAGCCAGTTTTTAACCCAGTGAAGAGTACATCCATCTAGGCCATGAACTGCCAGCTTCTCCAGGAGAATGCTATGGGAGACTGTGTTGAAGGCTTTGCTGAAGTCCAGGTATACAACATCCTGCCTTGCTGCAGGGTTCAGGTTCTCCAGGCCTTTCCTAGCCCATCCATATTGATTTCTTAAAATCTGGCCAGTGTTTCTCTGCACTAAAATCCCTTGTTGTGTCTCTTTGCAGCCTTTTTAGTTCATGCTGGCAAGAATGACCACTTGGGCTTTTTCCCATTTTCTGTCTGGTTTGGTCTCTGCTCCCCTCTGTGACCTACAGTTGTTTGCTGTGCCTCCGTGATTTTCTGTCTAGAAGGGCTTCTTTGTCCTTGGAATCCTCAAGAAAGCTGACCCCCGTGGCAAGCTGACCCAATTAAATCCCAGCACAGGGAAAAGGCACATGTAGCCAGCCAAGCACAGCCTTGGGATCCAGCAAAAGCAAATCCACCCTGCTTGCGAATCCACCTCACCCCCAGGAGGAGGAGGCACGAAGGACTACTCCTGAGGTCTCCTTACTGTGTGCTGTTGGTGAACCTGCCTCTCAAACGTGGCTAGAAACCAACCTGGTGCAGACCCTAGCAGCATGCTTATTACGCCAAGGGCAATGCCTCCTCCTTCACAACTTGCCCTTGCCGTATGATGGATGTGTTTGAGGCAGGGACGGCTGGCACAGCTTGTTCTCTTGGGAATAGCAAGGGCAGCTTCCCAGGCCATAGGGGACCCTGCTGTGTTAAGTGAAATAGCAGCATGTGGGAAGGAAATAAGAGGTCCATAGTTTGGTGTTTACCCAGCGTCCCATGTGGGTCTGTAAATGTGAGAGGGGACAAAGCTCCTATATAGCAAGGGTTAAGATATGGCTGGTGGGAATGTTTCCATCAGGGCAGCTTTCCACTTACAATAAATAAATAAATGCTGGCATGGGTGGATTCTGACAAAAGTCTAGACAGGAAAATATTGCTACAACCATAAGATATTTCAGCTTATTTCACAGAAACATTTCTCCAAATTAAAACATTAAGAGCCATTCAGCTCTCTTTAAAACAAACGCAAAAACTAGGGGGGGAAAAAACCTCACCAAACCATTTCACTTCACACTCCACTCCTAAGCCTTAACATGTCCCAGCAGTTACTACAAGCCCTATGAAGACTTTGCTGGGGCTAGCATTACTGAAAGATGTTAGCCTTAAATGTGCTAGTCCTATGTTAGCCTAAAGATGCTTCTTGACTCGTGCCATGCAAGTCAAGGTGTGGGGTGGGGGGAGGCCCTCCCAAGTCCCTGTACAGTCTGCTGCTTTATTGAGCTTTACTGTGAGGTGTAGGATGTGTATGGTGTGGGGTGTGGCTGTGTTTGTTGGGTTGTTTTTTTTTTTTAAATGAGATTTTTTTGAAGAAAGGGAGGTGGAGAGGGGCTTGTTAAGTTTCTAGAGTACTGTTTTGCTGTGTTCCAGATTGGCAGTCAGTAATGAGTGGCTGCTTCTGTTGTAGCAGAACTCACCAAGTCTCAGTGGAGTTTTATGTTAAGAAATTACCTGGTTGTAATTTGCATGTTGTGTCAGTGCCAGAGGCCAAAATGTTAGTGGGGAAGGGTGTGTGTGAGGAGAAGCAGTGGAAAAATTACAATGAGCTTTAGTCAACAGGGTTGAACATAGAGCTTCTTACAAGGGAAGCTTCATCTATTAAGCAACTTGATCTCTCCTTGTGAGAAAAAACAGGTTGAGTCATGTCTGAGGGCGTTGCCCCATGGAATTTGTAGATAAGGATGATTTATACCTGCATGTTCCCAGCAGAGAGAGGCCAGTTACATTCTGCAGCTTCCAGAGAGAATAAACCTCCCGAGGAGTACAGTTATTCTGATTTTCTTGTGGTAAGTTTATTGAAAAGAACTTTTTCTTTTCTTTCTCTTCTCCCTCCACTCCCTTCCAACTCTCCAGTTTCCCTGACTGTGAGGTGTGATATGTGTGGTTTTCTTCACTAACAGGCCGAGGTATCGCTACTGAGACTGCAATGGCATGGTGGAGGGCCTGGGTAAGTAGAGGAAATACTGAAGTAAAACAACTTGACTTATAAGTTGCATCAGGCACCGTGTGGGAATGAAATGTGTCCCTTTAAAAATCAGCCAGACCTATTTACTGATTTTTCTGACTATAAAATAGCTCTCAGCACTTCCAAAACCTTGATTAAGGAAGGTGTTAACAGGCTTTAAGAAGAGCAGACTTTCCCTGGTCTTTCAGTTGAGAGTGATGCAGGGGGCGTTTGTGCACCTTTGTACATGGGGAGAGAGTAGTGTGGAGCAGGGAAATGACACAGCCGAGGTCTGCATTAGCTCTGAAAGCTGCAGGCTCTTCATCCCCTCCCTTCTCTTGTGGCAGTGAGTTCAGGGCACTGGCCTGTCCCCATTTTGGTCCTCAGTTCTGCTGGCAGGCTGTGGTCATGGAGGGAGATGTGGTCAAGCAGGGAGATGTGGTCAAGCCACAGTGTCTTGTTCCTTGTTGGGTTTTTAATATTGCAACAACGATGTGGCCTTGGACACCCTGTCTATCTGCTAGGAGCCAGAAATGCTGTGTATGTTGCCTTTTAAACTCTTGTGGCTTTGGGAGGAATGTGGCAGGATGGGGGGATGCTTGTGGGGTGTGCTGAGGCAGTCACCAGTGTACAGCACAAGCCAGGCAGGAGACAGCTCAGGTGATGTGCATAGCTCTGTTGCCATCAGTGGCAGCTCTTCCATTAGCCTATGTGGAAAGCTGGGCTTACTCCTGGACTTTATCTCCAGATACCTATAAGCCAAGGCCCAGAGGAGATCTGCTGGAGACATGTGGTGGAGGAATACTAGCAGAGGAGCCTTCTTTCCCAGCCCAGTCCCCTGCCCAGCACCACTGCCAGTAGTGCACAGGCTTTCTCTTGACTGCTTTTGTGTCGTCTTTGGAAAGATCTGTGTGTGCCCTCTGCCTTGTTGCAAAGAAGGCTTCATGTTTTAGCAGCCTGTGCTAAGGGGTGAGCTGAGCAAGGGCCCTCTGCTGCCACGTGCCAGCAAAGCTGCCCAGGAAGCATAGGAGAGCTGTCCTGCAGTGTCTGTAGTACCTCAGGTGTGATACCTCATCAAGGAGTGGGAAACCACTTTGCATGGACATGACCATTTTTCAGGTTCTCAGTTACGATTTTGCAATGGAGGGGTGGAAACTGGAGAAACAAAACAAAAACAAAGCAAAACACCTGGGGGGTTGGGGAATACCAAGCTAATTCCTACTTTCCTTCAGACAGACTTCAGAAAGGCAACTTTCCTGATTTTAAAACATGTCATTTTTTTTTTTCCCCAGAAAGATTAAAATTGTAATCTTCCTTTCTGCTGATCTCCCTCTGCCTCCCTATTTCATTTTGGAAGTTTTGTACAGTCAAATGGACTTCTTCCAAAGCTTGGAGTAGCTCTGACTAAGTTTTCCCTTTCTGCTGATCTGTTCCGTTCCACCACCACCACCCAAGTTGGAAGTCTTTTTTAAAAAATTTAGAGAAAAGGAGAAAAACCCTTGAAAGCTCCAGCAATCTCTTACCTGTTGGTGTTGTAGCAGAGGTGTGAAGAGAAGATGAGAAGGCAAAGGAAGGATGGTAGAAAATTGTTTTGGTTTTCCAAGCCCTTCATAAATAGAGTTCAAAAGCAAACAGAATGAAAAAATGTGAAGCTTCTTCAGAAACCTTCCACTGAAAAAAACCAGTAACCCCACCTGTCCCCCAATTCCAGCTTTTCAATAAACTACCATTTAGGTTTGAAAATATTTTGGTAGGAAAACTTTTAATTCCCTTCCCCTTCATGTATAGGTAAAACCTTTCAGAGCATCGGCTGTAAGGTACACTGATTCCATTGCTTTTGTGCTAATTACTTGTCTTCACAGGAGTGTTACACAGATGACTTGAGTAGTTTCAGTCAGGTAACTGAAGGATCAGTTCACCTGGAAAACAAGGCCAAACTAAGCTGGGTTACTCCGGAGACCTGTTGTGATTGTACCTGTGCTGGAACAATTAAATATATGGAGAATGAGGTGTACGAGTGAGTCAGGAGTGTGCTACTTGAGCCAGGATGGGTTGTAAATGTTTAATAGAATTAATACCAAAAAAAAGACTATTGTTTAAGTTCTTCCTGCTGTCTCCAAACCTGAGCTGCTTTGCACTCCCTCCTTCTCTGAGTCACCAGGCACAGGTCCAGAGTGTTTCTTTCACATGAGCCCTTGTATGCAGCTAGAGAGGATTGTCCATATTTTTCAGAGCAAAATAAGATGGTTGAGTGTAACTGCTTTCCAGGGAGTTGTGATGGTGCTGGCTAACTTCACAGGGGCGCAGAAAAGGAGCGCTTGCAATGGTCCTACCAGCTCAGCCAAACCTCCTGTCCCAGACTGATGACAAACCTTTGGGGATGACAATGCTTTAGTCTGTCATTGCTCTTTCTGCAGCAGCAGCTTCAGCACAGCCTTAAATTTGCTGCTCAGTAGTCATTGGGACTCAAAGCTGCATCTAGTGAGAAGTTTCCTCTTGACACTGCCCGCTCTGCAGCTGCTCTCTCTGCTGGGAGCGGGGTGTGGTAGCACAAGAGCCTGTCTCTGTGCTGGCTGTAAAGCAAATGTCTGCAAACTGAAGACCTCTTCCAGATCTTCCTGATTGATGAAAATACTGCCTCTCTTGGTACTCACCGTTGCCTCTTGCTTGCTTGTCACTGCTCCCACAGCTTGGCTGGCAAAGGGGCCAGCATGCAAACATGTGCCAGCTGTATCTACCGGCAAAGCACTCAACAAGGACGGTTAAGCTGGTTTGCTCAGGGCCAGCCTGAGCGTCTGCGCAGCACAGTGTGGGTATGCTTTGGTTGTGGCATTAGGCTAGACCTGGCGCTTGCTGACGGCACTCATGAGCCTGCAGCCGTTATTCTTCCAGCCTCTCATTAAAAACCATTCTCAGGAATGCGGGTCCCAAAGGGAATTTCCGCAAGCTTTTCTACTTGGCAAGGATTGATTGAAGGCTTTTTCTCTGGGGAGGACTTGGATGAGACTCTAGGAGAAGAGGGGTAGAGCCCTCTTTAGCACAAGAGGTAAGAGCAGGAGGGATTGTCACCCTATCAGGAGGCTGCTGGGTGGCACTTGGTGGTCCACGTTATGCAAGTCAGATGGGACGATGATGGTGATTCTTTCTGGTCCATAAACTCTGATATGAAGGTGCTTTTTTTATCTGACTCTAAGGCCACCTCCAGTGAAAAATCCATCAAGTCAATATGAACCATATCCCTGCAAGTAAATTTGGGAATATAGTAGTTTCCTGGGGCAACTTAAATCTCTCTGCTGCTAAGGAAGAGAAAATTCTGTCCATTATTGGAATAAAGTGGTGATGACTCTCAATGACTAACTACTCATGTACTCCCCTGTTGGTAGGATCTTATTGTTAGAGATACGTCAACATATTCAAGCCAGTCCATTGACTAATAGCTTTTGTTAAACTCTGGCTCTTAAACCTGGGTTCTGGTTGATGGCCCTGCTACCTTGTGGTGACTGGAATAAATCTCAGCATATCTTTCTGTCCCAGGACTCTAGCACTGGCAGTGGCTTGGGGGTTTGTCTGGAGGATTCCTGTGTAGTTGGCCCTTAATTCAGGGGAGAATATCAAACCTCCACTTCTCCAGGTAGATCTATTCCTTCAAAGTAGTCTCTTGGCCCAAATACTTCCAGTGGAGATACTTCCTTCTTGAAATTAGCTGTGCACAAATGAAGCAGCAGCAGGAGAATAAAGCTGCTACCTAGAAAAATGGTCTGCGAGAGCATGACTATTCCATGAAATCAAAAAACTATGGGTAGAAACTACCCTGCACCAAACCACCAAGAAATAGAGTTCCTAATAGCACTATAATACGATAGCATACATGTTATGAAGTATTGTATTTAATGGGTGAATGAGAAAGCCTAGCCTACTCGCCTCTTTCTACCAGACTGCCTGCACCTAGTGACTGTTGCAGCAGTCAGTCCCTTCGCGTTTCTGCCAGGAGCCGAAGGCTGGTAGAGGCAGTTGGAGGCAGGAAACTTGAGTTCTCTTCAGAGCTCTGCTGAGACAGTTTGAACCAACCCCTCCACTCTTCTGCGCCTTCCCCATGTGTAGGCGATGAATAATACTGGTTTACTTTCCAAAATACTTTTTCTTCAACTGATGAAAAGCAGTGGTGGAAAGTCCTGTATTTTTTTTTTCTTCTTTCAGAGTGAAGCAGAGGGCAAGTCTGTGATGGGTGCGTTAAACTTTGACCCCACACCTGATGCTCAGACTCTCTACAAGGCCATGAAAGGGCTTGGTGAGTTGACTCCAACCACGTGCGTAAATTCTATGTTCTGCTTGTAATTGCCCAGTTGAACGCCATTCCTTAAGAGAATTGCAGCCAGAAATACCGTTTTTTTAAAGTTTCCTCAATACATACTTAAACTTCTACATTATGAAGGCAATGAACTGGGGGAAGGTTATCTGAATACTTGAATTGGGATTTTGGACTAGCCTCAACTTTTTCTGTGCACTGTGTTTATGGCTTATTGTTGTTCTCCACAGGGACTGATGAACAAGCTATAATTGATGTCCTAACCAAGAGGAGCAATATGCAGCGTCAACAGATTGCCAAATCATTCAAAGGACAATTTGGAAAGGTGCTTCCAAAACAAAGCTGTATTAAGTCACTGTTTCACTGCACGCAGGATGTAGTAAATAGGTGTACAGTTCATCCTGCAAGCATGGTGTAAAAAATATGCAGGTCTCCTGCAAACAAGTAGATTGAGTTTATTTATAAGTCCTGGGGTGAATGTGTGAAAATAATTTTTGTTTTGAAAAAAAAAATGGTTTTCCCCAAAGATTGTAATTTTTTTGATAAAATGCATTTTGACCAGAAATATTTTTTAAAAATCTATTTTAACTGAAAGTGTAACTTACCGCTTTTGAAGCTATAAAAAAATTGATACCTGTCTAAGTGGCATTTTGAGTAAAATATTGGTTTGGTTTGGGGCCCTTTTAAATGCCACAGAAAGCTGAATTTAAAGACTTATTTAATTACATTTGTTTGGAAATTCTGAAAATGAAAACAAACTGTGGTTATTGACAACGATGTTTTTCTGTGGCTATCTTTCTCTCTTTGATAAATTCTTACTTTTATTGGGAAAACTCTTCCTCCAGCTGTACTCTGGAGCTAGTTGTCTGAGAGTGACAGTTAGAGAGGGGGAAGGAAGGAAATGTATGGGGAAAGAGCAATATAGGCTCTTGGGTCAGCATAGAAACAGGAGTCTCCCATGACCCTTGCTGCAAGGGGACTGCCATGCAAGGGCCTAAGAAAGGGAAGCAAAGGTGCGGGGCATGAGTATGGGGTAATGAACAGAGTGCTTGCATCCCACTAAAATAGGGTGAGTCATATCCTAAAAAAACCTGCATTATAGTGAAAGGAAAGTTTGAAGTATATCTTCAAACAGGATGCATGCCTGATTCTGCAAAAGTCCTGGGTGCATGTTTACGTGCAGGCTTTGGGAATTGGCTCTGAAGCGATGTCCCTTGCTCAGTTCAAGGCCTTCAGCTGCCTGGTTCTGCTCATGGAGTAAAGCAAGGTGGAGAAAATTTTTATGTTCCCTACTGTGATGTAGAATTAATTAGTACTTGGGAGAAGCTTGAGAAATAGGACAACAGGGAATGTGGAAGGACCTAGACAAATCCCATTTTGCAGTTAGGTGCTTTTTTGAGTCCCAGGACCTTTTCCAGTAAACTATCAACACAATACTGTCGTGTCCTTCAGCTTCATTGCTGTAGGCCATGGGGATGGAAACAGAACTAGGCAGTAAAGAGATCCTCTGAGGATTTTTATGTAACTATGTGGTGTGTGTTTAACAGGATCTGATTGAAAGCCTGAAAAGTGAACTGAGTGGCAACTTTGAGAGGCTCATTGTTGCTCTCATGTACTCCCCATTCAAGTATGATGCCAAGGAGCTCCATGATGCCATGAAGGTAAGAAAATTGCATGCTGATATTTAAGTAGCAGCACAGATCTGGTGTTAATTTCCTGTTACTGTGCTTATTAAGTGATAGTAACTGGACTGTTACATTATTAAGTTTATTAGCAGTAGCCTTTGAGAAATAGTTAATTGTGCTATTAATGCATATCTGGGGGAAAATACTGCTTTCATATTTAGGGTTGTATGAGAGTTTCTGTACACACAGGTCTCATAGAGCCTGGGGAAGGCAACAGCAAAACTAAACTCAGCTTTGGCAAGGAATGAACACCCACAGGTGACTGTTTCCAGTTAAACATCTGTTTGCTGCTGTCTGCAGTGCCTCTCGTGAATGGAGCTCAATAAAAGCTACTGCCCTGATGCCCCACCTGAGGTGTGAAACCTTAAGAAATCAAGGATTGGTGGTGCAAGGGCCAGGCTGGGGTTGGCAGGGATCCTACCTATTGATACGGTATCTTTTCAAGTTTCAGATGCAGAGAGGTCTACTGAAATGGTACAAAGATGGACTGATGAGGCAAGCATTGGTGTCCCCACATCCCTCTAACGCTGTCTGTCATCAACGATCCAGATATGCATTGCAGAATTGCAGGGTTACATAAAATCATCCTTTACAAATTAGGCACCTCAGTAAAAGAAACCACGTTCAAACCAAAGGTGCTTTGTATTTCCAGGTTTCATCCTGACAGTTTCTCACAGCTCAGCATACAGCCTAACACTTTGCTGCCATCGAATCCTCACTTGACCGTACTTCTCTAGCAATAAATTACACTCCATGATGCCTTTCTCCACCTTTATTTCTCAATGAAGTTTTTTATTAAAGGGTGTAGGAACAAGTGAAGATGTTATCATAGAGATCCTGGCATCACGGACAAAAGCGCAGATCAAAGAGATCATCAAGGCATACAAAGAAGGTAAAGTGCCTGGGGCTCTGATTTCTGTGGTCAGAGCAGCGTGTGACTGCCTGATTGCATAGCAGGTATTGTGTTTCCAGCTAG
>NW_009260182.1:8716454-8738508 GCF_000687185.1 Egretta garzetta | reverse complement strand
CAGGAAAATGGGATTTTTTAAAACCAAGAAGGTGCAACCTAACTCTGCTTTCAGCCTGGCAAACAGAACATGGCTACGCTGAGAGAATTTTGAAAATCCCTTTGTAACTCTCCATCCAGCTAGAGGAAAAGGTCAGCAAATCACAAATTTGGTTCAGCTTGGCCACACAGGCTATTGTTAGAATGCAAACAAAACCATAGCTATGCACTTGGCATTTCTCCCCATTAAATACACTTTAGACGGGCATTTATGAAATACATATTTGTAAATACTTGGCATCTCCTTGGTCCCTTAAACTATATCTCTAACATTAGCTCTGTTTAGGCCTTGGACATCGGTGGAGCTAGTCACTCAGATGCAAATGCTGACCTGGGTATCACTGAGGGTGTGAGCTGATCTCAGCCCTGTTTTTTTTTCCCTAGTGACCTTCTTGACTAGCTTCAGGTTATTGTGTGTCCTTGGGTGACTGGTAATATCCTGACTATATCACCCAAATAACAAATCCTTCCCTTGTCCTTTTCTTTCCCTTGGATAGAATACGGTTCTGATGTGGAAGAAGATATAAAATCAGAAACAAGTGGCTACTTTGAACAGATCCTGGTTTGCCTTCTTCAGGTAATGCTAGAGAAGAGAAATGAGGGTACAAAGATCTCCGCATTGCTCTCTTGCTTTCGGAGAAGATATGCAATAGAAGAGGCAGCACAGTCATGACTACCAGATAAACTGCCAAGACAAACATGTCACTTGGACTGGGTCTGTTTCAGCTTCGATGTGACTGAGGCAGGGAAATGCCCTCCCTTAGCAGCAGTAAGAGAGATGGGAACTTTGTCAGCTCTGCTGCAGGGAGACACCTCAGTTTTACATATGTATAAAGCCATTGCACCTCTACAAGGGTCTTAGGAAACACTGCCCCTCAGCTATGATTCACCACCCTTCCAGGGTCTGTCCCCTCAATGCTGAGTGCATTCAGATACATTTATCCTATCATGTTTTCCAAATTTTCCTGCCTAGCAGCAGAATAACTTAGCAATTTTTTGGCTCTACTTTGTATGACTTGATTGCAGTGCCTTTCAGTGAAGGAGTTAGCACTTGTGCTGTCTGCATTACTGCTTGAGTACTCTGCAGAAATGGATAGCTGAGAAGGATAATTGATCTTCACCCAGAATGTACACTGTGATCCTCATATATGGAAGAATTTTCATGAGACAGAATGGTTACCTTCTCTTTTTCCTCTCATAGGGTGAGAGAGACAATGCCACTCTCTACGTGGACACAGCACTGGCTCGCCAGGATGCAGAGGTACGCTCAAATGCCTGTGATCAGTGATATGCCTGCATCCCACCCGTCTTGAACTTCAGAGTGCTTCAGTGAGCAGCAGAGGGTTGGAGCCACAATAGTTTGGGGAAACAACTTGGGGGTTCTTTAGTTTTGCCTGCACTGCTGAGCCTTGTTCTAAAGAGGACTGATAAGAGCTGGGCTTGGGCTCAGCTGCTTTTGATATACCTGAGAGTATACAGGTATGGTGGAGTGGGATAGCAAAGAATAGGGAAGAAACATCAAGAGTATTGTTGGCTGCTGCAGGAAGCCTGGAAAGGGTGGAAATAGAGGCTGCTGCAGTTGGACTAAAAGATATAGTCAAGGGTTTTCATAATCAACCATTTTAGGAGAGTCGAGATCACACAGTGATCCAAACTCTGTTCTTTTACTGACTGCACACACAGAACATCTCTCCAACAATTGTATGTTAAATTGCAGACTCTCTATGCTGCTGGGGAGAAGATAAAGGGCACTGACGAGATGCAGTTCATCACCATCTTGTGCACAAGGAGTGCCACACACTTGCTGAAAGGTATGGAGCAGAACCCATACTCCCAAGCCTCTGAAATGAGAAATCACTCTAGCCAAAAAGAAGAGGGAAGGATATAGATGGGAAAGATGGGTGGTCAGAAATAAGTACCTGAGCCTGACTCCTAATCCTTGGTCACTCGGTGATGAAAAGCTGCCAGCAGGTTTTGTGAAAACTCATGAAGACTTAGTGCTGCTACAAATCAAGTGGCTTATCTAGGAGTCCTTATACAGAGGTGATGGCTGGATGGTATAGCTGTTCCTATAAACCCAAGGAGAGAGAGTCCCTTTCTAACCAGGTGGGAGCATGCAGTGGACAGACCCATGACTCCTTGGATGTGGGTTCCTCTGGGAAAAAAATCACCAAAAAAGTAGCTGGTTATTCAGTGCTGGAGAATTACAGGGTGCACCCTGCGTTTCTGCCCCAGGTTTTCCTGAGGGCATCAGAGGCTGCTGGGAGGGAAGACACTAAACCAGCTGCAACAAAGGGAGCCCTCTGCTCCCCACTCCCCCCCCTGTGCAGCAGAGACCGGGCTTTGTCATCTCAAGACTTTTGAGGCAGTCCAAGCTCTGACTAACAGCTTTTTTTTATGTCAGCTGAATATAAGTGTATCAAATAATATGTAAACTAGCTAGACCTACACTGATAAATGTAGCTGGTGATAAACCAGGTATACCTGAGCTTTTTCAAGCTGAGGTCTTCTGAGGCTGTTTTCCAGGCCCTGGAGGCCAGCTCCCCCTTGTGTTTCAAATTTAATCTCCTAGCATCACTTAGAAAACAAAACAAAAAAGTCATCGCTAGTCTCTGGCTGTATCTGCCTTTAAGAACTGAATTTCAACTAGCTGTTGCCAGGATGAAAGCGATCTTTGGGACTTACTGTATCACCAAGCAAGTAATTTCCTCTGCACTACAGCAGCCTGTAACTGTCTTCAAATCTTGAGTGTAATTGTTGTAGCTACCTTTTTTTAGTAGGCCTGAGTTGAGAAGGTTGTATCCATCTCTCTATTCTGTGGTATCGCCTTTCCCCAAAGTACCTGAGTGTTGGTGTTTAGTTATCTATCTTGAATGCTGACCAAACTTCATTAACATGTCCGTTGCATTACATAGCAGTTTCCCTTTGTCAGTCTAAAAGCCAGGAACCAAAACTGCGATCTGTAATTCTGAACCTTGGAGTATCCAGAGTGTATAAGGTGAACAGCAGCTCTGTTGCTGAGCTCTTCTTAACGTGGGAGTTCAAATATCTTGGAAACTGCACCTGTGTTTTGCTCATCTTTTCTGAGTTGTTTTTTTTAAATTGTGCTTGAAATAAGAAGTTTTCCCAAACTGTTGTCATAATTTAAAAGTCCAAGGGCCATAAGCAGCATAGTTCTAAGCTTAACATGATTTTATTTTGGCTCCTGAAGCTGGTGACGTCAACAAATATAAGACCAAATGATAGAGTTGTGCCTAACCTTCTGTTTGCTTAATTTCTGTGGTAAAAGACGGCGATGAAGGGTCAGATTTCCGAATGAATATGAGGTGACTGAACATGCATTTTCAAATTAAGGCAGGGAAATAAGATCTGTGGATGTGTTGAGCTTTTGTGAACATTGCCACGCATTTTTGTAGCTGACTTCTGGGCTTGACTAAAGCCTCCTGAAGTTGGTGCAGATGTGGCCATTGCTTTACCAGAATCTGTTTTTTCGTATTGCGACACAAGCAATACCTGTAAATATTGGACACACAATGCCTGAGCAGTTGACTGGTAAAAAATTGAAGTTCTTTGTGTTTCAAACAGTGTTTGAAGAATACCAGAACCTGGCCAGTAAAAGCATAGAAGACTCCATCAAGAGTGAAACTCGTGGTTCACTTGAGGATGCCATGCTGGCTATTGGTAAGAGTGGCTAAGGTTTCCCTTTTTTTTTTTTTTTTTTTTTTTTTTCTTTTTTTCTCCTGAGTCTGCTGGCTTTTCTCCTGCAGCAGTTGACAGTTATGGGATATGGATCTACTTTATAAAGGTATCTGGTAGGAATTAAAGGGTACTTCTTCCATAAGATAAACTCGGATCCCAGGGGCACACTGAATCAATGGAAGGCATGTTGAATCTTTGTTACCTGCTGCCCTGGACTGAGATTACCATTGATTCTTACCAAACTTTTTTGTATACCTAGTGAAATGCACCAGGAATGTCCATTGCTACTTTGCAGAGAGGCTATACCATGCTTTAAAGGTAAGACTCTGCTTTGCAACGTACTTGTTTTCATACTGGGCTTAACTTGTAACCTGGCTTCCATCAATTCAAATTAGAAGAGCCAAGGTTTTGGTGAGATCTAGCAAGTTTAGTGCTGTTGTTGCAAGTAAGAGCAGAATCCCTTCAAACACCTTGGGTAGAAAAGTACCCTTTAAGCTTGAGATACCAAGGGAGTCTTGCTTGTCTGACTTAAGAGTCTGCAAGGAGCCCAGCCCCACCTTCGGGGAACATGGACAAAACTTCTAGAAGATGTTTTTCTAGGAGGTTGATTATGGTGGAGTTTTGCCCATAATGTTAACTTAATGGACCGAACCACAGTATTTTCTTTTTAGGAAGCAATTCTCTCAATAGGAGTATAAAATCAGAGTTCCAAATGAGGATACATAAGGCATGTGCAAATTGTGCCCCTGTAACTCTTAACTGATATATAAAAGATGTCAGCTCTCCCAACGTTGTGAAAAGCTGAGATGAATGATTATTTTTGTTATAATGTGATCTTAACTTTCCTGTGAGCGATTAAACAATATCAGTTGAAGCCAAGTGTTGTATGGGTGGTGCTGCAGAAGAACAATATGTATTCAGTACCCACTTCCACCTCTGTGGCATGTTTGCTTTTGCATTTGACATGTGCAAAGCGTTACGGCACGCTTCTGTGGCAGATGTGTGGTATTGACAGTGGCCCCTGGGAGGAGGGTGGGGGTCGGCCCTCCAGAAACAGAAGCAGATGTTCTGCAGAACATGTGCCAAGCGATGTTTGAAAGCTGACGACTCCCGTCCTAGACCAGTTTGCAGCATCTTATCCCTTGAACACCCACTAACACTGCAGACTGATATATCTGTCATTTCAGGGGGCTGGGACCCATGATGGGACTCTTATAAGGGTGATTGTTTCTCGAAGTGAAGTTGACTTAAATCTTATAAAGGCTGAATTCAAGCATATTGCAGGAAAGTCTCTCTCCAGTATGATTCTGGTAAGCAGCATCTTGATATGATGGTTCTTAGCCATCACATACATTCCTAACCTGTCTGGCACTGTGGGATGCTTCCATGGTTGTTTTCAGTAAAAATGTAATTTCTGCCAAGATCTCCTTCTTTAGGCCTATTAACAATCAGCTCCTTGAGAGACATACATGCCTGAATGGTGAATTAGATTGTATGTTCTGTAAGTGACTTGGGCAAAGCCAAACCCAAGGAGAGAGTGTTCCAGGTTTTTCATGGACCAGACTCTGTATCTGTGCACTTCATGATCTCCTAGATGAATCTAGATTAATTTAATCCTGCCTGTATACCTTTCTGATGCTGCTGTGCTGTTTTCTCCTCTCTCTCTCTCTGCTGTTCTCAACTGCTTCAAGCCAGTGCCATATAAGTCAAAACAGTGCTGGGTTTTTTTGGCGTTCTTTTTGTTGTTGGTTTGGTTTTGGTGTTGTTTTTTGTTTTGTGGGGTTTTTTTAACTGACTTATCCCAGATGAAGGCCTGGTCTATACTGTGGTGAGATAGGTTTAGAAACTGAACCTTGCCAAAGCTTATTGCAGCTTTTGAGGTTTACATCTCAGCTCTGAGTGAATGACCCTCCGCTATTAGGGATGAAATACTAGGTTTTACCATTTGTCCTAGGGACTGGGACATTCCTCTCCCCCAGTGCAAATGGCACAAAAGCCCTATCCTTAGCAGTCCCCATGGGAAGTCTGCTTCTCTAATGAAGGCCCTTCTAATTGACACTGTCAGTGTCTGTCGTGTTGATTAATGATCAGTCTTCAAGGATCTGAACAGAATATTCATTCCTTCTGAGAAGTGGAACTGGCTTTACAGCTGTTGTCACAAAATATTCAAAGGGAGCAAATTTTTTATCTAGTGATATTCTCTGTAGTGCTTCTCTAGATAAAAATTACCCTATTTGTGGCTTTTTAAAAAAAAAAGTCACATGTCAGGGTTAACTATACTGCCCTGTCCCTGAGAATGCTACACAAATACCCAGGGACATAAAATCTGAACACAACAGGGTTGGTTGCTCTCATTTGTGCTGACCTTGTCCGTGCTGCTCTGTGGGATGGAGCCATGATCAATTGCTTACCTGCATTCCAAATAAAAGAATTGGATTTGATACATGTTATTTCAGGTGGCAGCTACAAGCCTCATTTCTCTGTTCACTTTTGATGGCGTGTCAGCTGGCAGTAACTCTGCTGAAGTCTGGCTTGCTCTTTCCAAAGTCCTTTTCCTGTGTGGGCATATTCCACAGACTGACAAAGTCAGCACTCGGAGTGTGCAGAGGAACTTCCACGCTCACTTTTTTTATTTTTTCTCCTGTCAGGATGACACCAGTGGCGATTACAAGACAGCCTTGCTGAATCTCTGTGGCAGTGACTGACAAAATCTAGGAGGAAGATGCTGAAATGGATACAGAGGGGAAATTAAGAGTGAACAAGGGTCTGAAAATGTACATGTAGAAAAACTTACTGTTGATCCAAGTGAGGAGAAAAAGAAAATCAATTTAATGGTCAAGATTTCCAAAGCGCTCTGAAGGATGGAGATGCTCATTACACATTAAAAGCTATTCACTTCCCTAACAGTTTTTCAAACACAAGTGGCAATGTTTCTTTTTTGTTTTCATTTCATTCTGTGCAATTTCCTTTCTCTTTTAATACGCTGTGAAGGGTGGCACTTAGGCATGAAATTAAACTGGTTTTTGAGTCATTGAGCCCCCTGCAAGCGTCTCAAGTCTAAACAACCCTAAAAAGCTTGGGCTGTCCTGAAGCCTTGTTAACTTCACTAGGACAAGCGGTGGTAGTACACCACCAACCATTTGATGCTAGCAGGGTGGGTCTGGAAGGAGTCCCAGATTATTAATGGGGCTTTAGGGCATGGGTCAGAAGGGAGAATTCAGTCCTAGGGGGGCTGGTTTAGCAGCCTGATCTGCATAACTTTGGTGGGGGCTCCCCCAGGAGCAGGGAATGGCGGAGCCAAATGGGCTGTAAGCATGTGAAAGTTGAAAGCTGTGTGCCTGATTCCCTTCTTGCTTGTGTGAGTGTCTGCAGGGGGAGACGGGCAAGTTCAGGGAGTGACATCGATGTCAAACTGTGGGGAAATCAAAACTGGGGCGGATGATTTGGTTTTGATGAATATAGGATATCCGGCTCTTGGGAGCAGACCTGTTTCTGCTCCTAGTTTCGCAGCAACTTCACAGAGGTCAGTGGACTCCCTTGGAAATTCCCCCCCCTCTCCATGACTGCATCTACTGCTGAGTGAGGCCCCAGATTTGGACAGTGATACAGAGAGAACAGGATGAAATGCTTTGAGATGCTCAGGTTTGCCTTGGCAAATGATTCTCCATGCTTAAAGCTGCTCATTTAAATGCATAATTACCAAAAGCCCCTTGTGTTCAGAGCAGCAGCTTTTCTGAATTTTCTGGCAGAGGGGTGGTTTCTCCCTCGCACTGCGGTGCAGTGAGGGTGCCAAATTCAAAAAGTCTTGGGGAGCCCAGGACGCAGAGCTGGGGCAAGGGTGTCTGCATCCCTCAGGTGAACATAAAGAGGAGGTTTCAGGCTCTGATGCTTTAAGCGCTTGTGTTTCAGTGATATCCCAAGTTCTTGGAGTTGGAGACATTTCTCTAGACTGAGTGTAAAGAGGACGTTCTTCACTCAGTTTTGGGGGGATGTGGGCCAGCTCCAGGCACCAAAGGACCAGAAATCACACGTGCCTTCCGCTGGCCAGAGGCCCCACTTGATTTTTCGGAGAGCCTCTTGTTCTCATTGACAATGGCGATCAGCCTTCCCCTACTCTCGCCTCAGAGCTGCTTCAGGCGCCGATTCCCAGTGGGAGGCGCGGGGGTGAGCGCCGGCCTGCAGAGCGGGCAGGCGAGGGGTGATTCGCCCCCCTTCAAACGACACTCGCTTTCCCTCCCAGCTGTTTTAAAACCTGTAACGCAGGGGTGCATTTGCTGACAGGCATCCCTTTCGTGACTCCAGCTGAGGGACACTCACCCTGCAAAGCCCCCTGGCTCTGGTACGGCTTAGAGGCTCTGTGGAAATGCTCTCCTCTGACCAGATATGTGTCATGAGGCTTTAGTGAAAATATGAGCTATTCCCTCCAGGTTTTTTTCTGGTGTTATTTAGGAAAAGGCAAATGGGAATTTGTAACTGCCTAAGCAAGAAGCATGAATGATTTACATGGCTGTACCCACGATGTCTGCACCTCCTGAGGTCAGACAGACAGCGAGTGAGAAGGGATCCCAGCTTTGAGGGACTTAAACTCTGACTAGAAAAGCCTAATAAAAGCTCAGCTCTTCAAAGATGCATTAGCTCAGAGTTGTCTCTTGATTTCACTGAAACTTTCATGTTTATTTTGTTTTGGAGCTCCTGTTTTTATTATTATTCAGGTCAGAGGTTGGCTTTCCCTGTTGGCCTGTGCTCAGCAGGGTGGGTCAGGATTCGAGCTATTTCAGTGGGATTGTGGGCCCAATTTGCTAACAACAGCTTGGGAGAGGTAAGGTGAATTGCCCATAGGCTCACGGGAGATCAGTAGTAAAGCTGGGAAGGAGGAACAACCAAGGGAAGCTGACTCTTATCACCATAATTGCTGGGAAACAAAACAATTGTGAAACATCAATAAAGATTTAATTACATATTGATTGCTGCTAAAATGTTCCTTGGGTGAACAGGTGCTTTAATAAAGCGGAATCAATTCCTAAGCTGTTCTAACCAGTCTTTTCCAAATGCATATATTGACTTAGGGCCTTTCTATTTATCTGCAGTTTAATTAACATGATTTTATTGCACAAAAAATCAAGATAAACACTCAGCAAGGAAAAGGTAACAGGGGCAATGTTAAAAATGCCCAGGACTGGTGCAGGCCTTCTGCTGCCTGTGTGCCAGCCTTTTTGCACCTCCCGTGCTACAGGAAAACCCATGCACAGGGAGTCTCCAGGGACGGCACTGATGACACCTCGCTGTCCCTCCCTGGGTGGCTGCTCTGCACCCTCGGATGCAGCGCACGCATGGCAGGAGCTGTGCTGACTGGCAGCGTGGTGGGGTGTAGGAACTTCAGCTCTCTCCTCAACTCACACCCAGGTGTACATAGGAATAGTTGACTTACAACTACTAGTTCTGTTCCTGACACTTGGGAAAAGTAACAAAAAACCAATTCCAGGTATGAGGCCAATGCACACAAATCATGTTTAGCCCCCAAAGGCTCCCATTCCAGAGAAAGCCGACTTTATTTATAGTGTTGCTTAATTCCCCCAGCATCCTAGTGCAGACGTGGCCTGAAACCTAGGTGGCTGACCACAGGATCCCCAGGCAGTGGCCAGCCACAGGCAAGCAAAGGCTCTGCTGAGGAGGTATCTCATCACTATGACTTCTGGGGAGAAGAAGAAAAGATTGGATGGGTATGACTTCATTTGCATTTCTCTTTTGCAAAAGTTTGGAGTAATTTTTGGATAAAATATATTTAAAGCATTCAAACTGATGTTAAAAAAACCCCACATTGTTCCTGTTGGGAAGTGGGAGAGGAAAGCAGCAAATATCTTAGTTGGGCAAAGTGGGAGATCTCTTTCACATCTACCCATGCTTAGGAATGTTTTTTGAGGGGGAGGAAGTCATCTGAGAAGGCGGTTCAATCTTCTGGTTCCCCATGGTTTCCCCAGCAGCTCTGGGGTGAGCTGAAGGGAGGCTCAAGGGGAGAGCATTCTCACTGCTGGGTAGATGGGAGCCTTTCTGAATGGAAACTGCTGATTATTTTTTATTCTGAAATTAATAAATTAAAGGTAAATTAGTGTTGATTTACTAATGTAACATGCTGCGGTTAGGAAATACTGCTTACCACAGGCATCCAGATGGGATAATGGAATCTCCTAGTGCTGTGGCTTATTGTCGGCCTTTCCTGTGGCTTACTGCCTGCCTTTCCTGAATGATCCCATTTTGCTGGCAAGGTGGCCATCTTATGATGAAATTGTAGACCTTCCTCATATCCCTCATATAGGAAAGATAGTACCAAACTGTAAGTTGCTAAGATGAGACTGTGCCAAAGACATAACAGGCTTTTCTTCAACCTCTGCCCTGAACCTGAAAGGCCGAGCCGACTACAAAGACTCTTCACTTCTTTAGTGGCTGGGGTCGATAAGTGCAGCACATCCCCATGGCTGGGATACCACAGCAGTGCAGAGATGTTTTGTTTGATGCAGTGCAGTGACCTCTTCTCAGACCACATGTAAACAAGAAGGTCGTTTCAATTCTTCATCACTCCCATCACTGCAAAAAATACTGGCCTTGTAAGTAGTTGTCGTTCAAGTCTTCTAGTGTCATCCATTTGAACCCAAAGGACTTACCCCTGAGATTCCAAGAAATTATCAGTAGAGAATTTCTTGTTTACTGAAAACCTTATGTTAGGCTGCAGGAAAATACTCGTACTTTAGGTTTTATGTCTGACTGTCCTCCCAGAAGATGATAGAAACAGTCAGCACTGGGGACCTGGGCTCCTGTCTGTTTGGAGGTATGAAGCTGTGCTTCAGTTTTCCCAATATTTCTTCCTGTTCCAAATCTCAATTAGCCATGGTGTGCCAGCGTCACACCTTGGACTGCTCATGTCTGTTGGAGGCTTAGGACTGGCATTTCTGACCAGAAGTCATATGCCTCACACTTAAGGGTGTCATTGGTATGGGAATTCAAAGCTCCCAGGGACTTTATCCCATAATACTTAGTATTTCTCTGAAACTAGAAGAATGCACATGGTGATATTTTTCTATGATATGCGAATCACATGGATACATCCAAGTGGTTTTATAGTCCTGAGAAACCCTTTCTGCATTACTGGCTAGATAAAAGTACTTATTACAAAAGAAGTGCAGATGTCTGTGGACTCTCCACATGCAGGGATCTAACATTTGGAGAAATAAATAGCTCTGGATCACACAGAGGAACCAGTACTATTCTCTCTGTGGTAATGAAGAACAGGATATGTTGTAGGCACAGTATTATTAATAAATAGTGAGCAATGCAATACAAATCTGTAATTCAATTTAGGATTTCAGCTGAAATTGCTATTTGGAGTTATAGATGACAGTAAGCCCTGAAATTGAGTTACAGTCCAAGCAGGAACTGAGTCATGTGTAGCAATGTTCTAGGGAAGCAGAGAATCACAGTCAGCACTGGGCAAAATGTTATTGACAGTAGTATATTCACTGAAAAATAGTATTTGGTGGACATAAATTAAATTTAACTGAGCTTATAAGTGAATGTCAGGCAGAAAAATAAGGGGGCAAAAATGGAAGTCAACATCATGTATTGATTTTAAATGGCAACCTTATTTTAAAAGCTGTTTCAAGCTGAAAAACAATTATTAAAAGGTTTCATTAATCTGAAGCTGAAACATAACATTTTGGAGGGGAACAAAGTTGTCTATTTTGGTTTGCCTCACAATATTTTTTTTTTAAATTTCTGAAATATCTCCAAAATTTCTACTTCAGTTTAAGTCAAAGAACCAGTTTCCCCTTCAATTCAGCCACTGAGCTGAAAGACCCCTTGTTATTTTAGCCATAGTAAAGGCTGATGTTTTTCAAAAGGGAAGGAAGAGTCATTGCTTTAAATGTCGCTAGCAATCTTCTCCATCAGAAAAGATCAGTGTTGTGGGGGCTAAATTCTGAGTTTAAGCAGATCCCAAAAGGTCTGGACAAGAAGAAATAGGAAGAGTGCGGCTGACGTAAACTTCTAGTCTTGCCAGAGCTTCCTGTTCAAAGCTTGTGAAGCATATCAGAATCACCCAACAGCTTTGCTACCTTCCTGTGTTAGTCACTTCACCTTCCCTTTCCAGTTTCCAGCATTTCACCTTAACCTTACTTCATTACTTTGCTAGGAAGCAACTATGACACATGAATATGAAATATTTCTGTAAGAAATGCTAAGTCATGGTCAACTTTCAACATGGTTTGCAGCAGAGAAGTAGCAAAAGGAAGGTGCAGAAACTTACTCACACTCTGTGCTTATTGTTCAGAAGTTTATTAGCTATTTAGAATTCTCTTTGCCTAACCTAAAATACTAGAATATTGATTCAATACTCTGGTATCCTAGAGTCAAAAAAAGATGCCTTACTAAATAAACAGAGCTACTGCTTTCCCTAAGATCATATCAATCATTCATATTAAATCAAGAAATTACTGCTTAAATACAACAGGATCTCGTGGCTATCCCCATGCAGTCACCGTCTCAGCCTTAGGTCTCTCCTTGCAGGAGAGGCAGAAAAAGGTTTCAGAGTCCGTGCCATACACATTGAGTATTAAAGGCTGAGTCTAGGGCTGAAATGAAGACTGTTTTGCAGTCTTTTAGGCTCCAGGGAGACCTTATTGTGGCTTTTCAATACTTAAAGGGGGCTTATAGGAAAGATGGGGCCTCTTGCTATTGGACAAGGTGTAACGGTTTTAAAGTAAAAGAGGGTAGATTTAGGCTAGATATAAGGAAGAATTTTTTTGCAATGAGGGTGATGAAACACTGGAACAGGTTGCCCAGAGAGGCAGTAGATGCCCCATCCCTGGAAACATTCAAGGTCAGGTTGGATGGCATTCTGAGCAACCTGATCTAGTTGAAATGTCCCAGCTCATTGGAAGGTCCTGTACAACCCAAACTATTCGATGATTCTCTGATTCTATGCTAAATCCACTTATTCCTCACTGTTTGTCATGCTTCTGAGACTAAAAGAAAATCCTTGCACAAGTCAGTTTTCTGCTCTGCAGACATGATAGCTCTGGATTTCTAAGCCAGAGCTCTGTTACCATGAGTAATGTGCTAACTGTAAAAGCCAAGTAGAGATAGATCTTTACTTCCTGGGACTCTCTGTAATGAGGCTAAATTGACTAATTTCAGGAAAGTGTTCAGATTTCATGACAGAAGCTGTTAAATAAATAGGATTTTCAAGCAGTAAATCACAAGATTGGTTTCTTCTGAAGCACCAGGTATTGTCCACTGTTAAGAAAGTGGTGATACAATATGATACAGTCTGTAGGCACCACACTAAATCTGTAGTTCCTTTCTCTTCCTCTTTCATCTAGATTATCCTGTAAGAAATACACAGGCACACTAATTATCTCTTTTCCTGTCAAGTATTCTGGAAAGGCTGGTCAGACAACATAGGATACTGAAACCCAGTGTAAATTCAAAGAAGAGCTTGACAAGGTCACGTGTCTTCATGTACCTAATCCTTTGTCTGACAGCTGATTCCCAAATAAAATGATACCAGGCAAAAAGTTGGAAGAACTGCTGGTTTATTTGGTGGAAGATAGGGAGAGAAGTCTCTTCTTAAATTAGCCAAGTACCCAGTGGGCATTACTACTTTTTTCTGGTTTCCTGGTGAACTTTTCACATGGTTCTAATGATAGGTCATAACCACTTTGTTAAATGTTTCAGTGACAGTAAACACAGGAAAAGTAATTGTCTAGAACACATCGTGCCTTAAAGCTCTCTCACTAGTTTAGAAAAACTGTGGTTAAAAACTGTGGCATTTGGATGACCTTCCTTTTGCTCTTCTTCCAGCTAATACTAATACTCAATTCTAGTATAAATAAAGGCAAACATTAGTGATAATAAATTTCAAACTCAGTCACTGACTTGTTTATAGCTAGGTTGGTACTTGAGGGATCCAGTGTAATTGAAAAGGCAATAAATTGAAAGGAACTCACTCCATTTTGGAGGCTGTTTATGAACTCTTTTAATTTGGTGTTATATTTATTTGGGGAGAATTAGATTATCCTATTCATTAGATGCAGTGGCCGGTGATGAATGGAACAACATTCCACATCAATGCCATTAATTGAATCCTTGCAAGCACAGATAATACCCCTGCAGGAAACAGGAGAAGATGGAAAAGTTCTCCAAAGTAGGTCTGCAAATACTGCAGTCAAGAGGGTGTGCTACTGGGTAGCCAGGATTGCTGGCAGAAGTTGGATGCTTTTCACTTTTTGTGGTACTACTTAAAGAGTAGTTATGATCTCTGGGCATACAATTAAGATCAGATCCCCATGGTGCTAGGCACTGTACAAGTGCACATTAAGGGGAAGCTCCCGCTCCAAGACTGAGTTTAAACAGAAAAATGAGACAATGTATGGGACAGGTGGTAGATCTAGCCAAGGGGAAAAACAGGTGGGATAGGATGTGGTTTAATGATACAGGTTAGCCGCTGTGCTAGCTACCTGCCGCCCTAGCAGACCTGATGTATCTCCCTTACTCTGGCACCTACCTGATTTAGTGATGAGCTGGTTCTGGGGACAAATCAGCAGAGAACTTATCTCAATATTTGTAGCCTGAGGCTGCCAATTTGTTTCAAGGTGTTGCCTGAACCAAGTGAACAGCTCACGGATGGTGAAAGCAAGCTGTTCCACTCCCCATTCCCTGCTCCCAGCCACGTACTCTTGCCTGTTGCTGCTCCCAGGCCTTGTCTGACCACATGCCAAGCCCTAACAGCAAAAAAATAGCTTAGCACTTCTTTGCCTAGGAAGGGAATTACATCGGCTTGGCCTGAGACCATAGCCAAGGCAAGGGAGGAACCCCCTTCGGCAGGCAGGGAGCCCCTACTTCAGCTCTGTAATTACAAACCTGCCTTCTTCCTTTCCCACAGGTTCAGCCCCTGCCCTGGTTGGATCATGAGACTGCCAGTGCCACTACAGGGGAGTCAGCAGAGCAGACAGAGGGGAGGGGAGTGCCATGCCAGTCAGCCCACTGGATTGCCTTCCTTGGGTTTTGACATCGCACCACTATAGGTGCTTTTAAAAACAGGGCTCCAGCTCAGTAGGTATAGGAAACCTTTTCAATGTGTCTTGTCTGGGATCACCTGTGGTGTCTGAAGCAGAACCAAGGAGAGTACAAGTCTCCTGAGCTGCAGGCTAGTGCCATAACTAAATCCTTTGCCTCAAGGAAAATCTACTTTATTTCAGAGGGAAGCCATAATCAAAATACTGGCAGACCTTCCAGCAAAACTGATTTCAGTCTCAGGTTTATAACAAGACCCAGATATTTTGTCCTAGCTCATCAATAATACATGCTTGGGTCTGTTGAGGATTTCTTGGAAATGTGTCATTCTTCCAGGGAGTGTGTCCTATTGATAGAGCCATAAGCCACTGCCAATTAATCAGGGCATAATGCAGTGTTCAAAATGAGCATGAGCTTTTCATGGCAGTCCCCTTTGATTCATGCCTCTGCTATGATTCATGCCAGTCCTCTTTCAGATGAGAAGCTGTTTGTTATGAGCAAATTACTTTATTGTCAGTGAAAGGTGAAAAACAGCCTGAGACATTGATGGGCTTGGGTGTAAAATGAGTAGGAATCCAAGCTTTATTACATTCTGAGTTTCCTGGTTGCTTCCTATGGAAGAGGTTCTGCTCTCGCACATCCCAATGGCACAAAGCAGCGAACAGTGGCGAAGTGGGTTGAAGCAGCTGTGCCCTGGGTGTGTGGGACCCCCCGAGATCCCTGATGTGACCTATGAAGTCCCTGTATGCCTGATGGATCCTTTCCATCACTGATGTGCTTGCAGTCCACAGGCAAGGGGCAGGTGTCCTCAGCAGTGTGTGCACCAGGACAGTTCTCCTGGGGGAATTCATGGGCAGTAGTCGGAGGGATTTTTCCTGAACGTTTTGAACACATGCCCCAAACCCTCCTGCTGGGTAAATGAGAGGGGCAGGGCAGCACATGTCAGGGTAGATGATTACTCGTGCAAAAAGGAGGTGCCAGAACTGGCCACTGGGAATGCTGATGACTGAGCTCTCCCATGGCACATCCTCTGCCAAGGGCTGGAAGGCAGTAAGTAGCACTGTCCTCTTTGTGCTGAGGCAGAAACAGAGGTGAATGACCTGTTCAGGGTCAGCAGTGCAGCAGGGATTAGGATGCCATTTTTCAGAGCCCCAGGCAAATCACCCATGAGGGGACTCCACCTCTTCTCTCTGCTTGTGCTGGGCTATGTTTCTTCCTGACCTGTGCTCTCAATATTACAGTCCTGAGAAAGTGCTCTCAGCCTAGGTCTCAAAGAGGTTAAAGCAGTAATAGCCACAGAGGGAGAAACATAGACATCTATAAAACTAACCATTTCAGAGCACTAATTTAATCAGCAAGCTAATTGCAAATATTGTATCTAAGAACATTTCCAGCCATCTGCAGGAAGGGGATGTCACAGTGCTTGAAAGGCATCATGTATTTATGATTGTGTCTTGCTGATAAGTAAATCTGGCGCAGTGAGTTTTGGATGTCATGATGATAACCATGCAGAACAAACATCTCTTGCTGCTACTTAGAGATATTTATACAACACCTTTATTGTGGTATCTGAATACTTCCTTGTCTGTGTAAAGTCCCGTTACGTGTCACCTCTGTTTAGTATAGACCTGAGTGAATATGGGGACTGTTGCTACTCGATACAGCAGGGCTTGGCTGTGCCCGTTGTCACACAGGAAACCTGTGATGCTGCAAGGAACAAAACTGCATCTTCCAAGGCTGGTACTCTGTCAACTGTGACTCCCTCTTCTATTGTAGATCCAGGTAAATATTAGCAGTCTTTAAGCACCTTTCATCAGAATCAGTTCTAAGGTGACATGAGTGTCAAAGGGACTAAGAAAAGGTAGGTCGGTGTCCTATTCCCAGAACAGCAGCAATGCCAGGAAAGTGGAAGTTTGCACTGTCACCGTCCCCATGCTCTATGTATTATGGGTAAATTGAAATCCTTACCTCCTAGAACTGGAGGGTTTGAGAGACACCAAGTCTGCTGGAAGATAAGTAATTTTTATAAAGCATACAGTGCAGGATTCACCATGTGGTACATCTCTGCTTGGGTTTTGATGCTCCCTGAACCGGGCAATGGATTTTGAGCTCTAAAGGAACCTGCCACCCCGTTGGATTGGGCTGTGGCACATTTTGCCTTTCTGTCTACTTGGAACCAGCTCTTGAGGCTTGTTGCTCCCTGGGAACTGAGTTTTGAAGTTTGAGCTGTCTGCCATAACTCTCAAATCATCTGTGTTTGTAACCAACCCTTTTCAAGGACTTGTGTATAATGTATGAATAAAGTTAGTTGTGCTTTCCTTTTTCCTCCTGTGCAAAGGTGACCTGTAAGGATTGACATGTGAAGCTACCTGATGAGGTAGCAACGTAACAAATAACCTGGAAGACCTCCCTTCCACGCAGCAGTTAAATAGCTGTATGTCTGCATATAGCCTGCAGGTCTTGTGAGTTCCCAGCTGAGGAACTGAGAGTTTAACACCACCACAGATCCTACTTTGCAAGAGCCAACAGCCTTTTAAAGAGAAGCCAAAATTATTTCTAAAAATGCTTGTTTGTGAGTCAGTTTAATGAGGGAGGTTGTCCCACTAATCATTGTTATTACCTTGTTATGCCCCTTCCCTCACCTGGTCATCAGTGGACACATTAGATTTTAAAGTCTCAAAAGTTTATGCTGAGACAGACATCCTACCAAGCACAACATTTCTGTTTTGAGGGCAGAGTGAAGTTATTACATCCAGGCTTAAGGCTAAATAATCCCAGGGGTCAAGATATTCAGACTGAACTTGCAACATAGCTCTTAAACTATTTCCCATTTTCCTCTAGCATAAGCCAGTTGAAAAAACACACGCATGTTTCTGGTTAATTTTAGCATGTGGCTATCAATGAGACCTTGATGTTATGTGCAAAGGAAATTGAAACCTTACCCCAGAAATACCTCACTTTAAAAGGATTCATTAACATCCCAGCTTGTCTGGGCTCCAATCCTGGTAGCTGATTTGTCTGGACAGATTCAGTGCTAGGACTGAGCACCATGTTGAAGTTCTCTTGGGTTGCTGGGATCCAGTTAACATCTTCTCAAGATCCTGACCTATGGTTGGAGCAGAGAGCTGCACAAAACTTACTTTTCCCATTGACTTTAATAAGAGATGTGGAGGCTAAGCACCTCTAATAATAAATAAATAAATGTATGTGTATAAAGTGCTTGTCATAGTAAATAGACAGAAGTAGATGCTGAATCACAGCAAGGTAAAAGGACCCTCCAGAAGGATCTGTCAGTGCAAGCTCTGTCAGATCATTACCTGGGTCCTGTTTTTCCTATAGATTGTGTTATATATCTGCCCTTTAAACATATGCAACACAAGATTTTTGCTTTTAAAGGCCTAAATGATTTGTATGTGAATACCGGGACATGATCCTAAGAGTGCTTTCCCACTCTGCAGTCTTTACCATGCTCTGAGAGCTCAGCTTCTCGTGTTCGTGGTTCCTGTGTGTTATTGCTCAGGGCACAGGCTGGATGGTTATGCTGTATGAAGTCTGCTCTACTTCTGCTCTGACACAGCCCAGGATGTGGGTTGTGTCTGGGTACACCAGATGATTTTTTTTAAAAAACAGCATATTAATTACGGGTGTCTTAGGGTCTCATTTGTGAGATCAGTAATACTGGTAACATACATACTGTGACTAGTTCATAAACTCCATATGTCTGTCACTCCTCCTGGCAGAGGTGAACCACAGAGAAAACATGGATAGTAGACAGTTGAACTGAAGCAGCACCCCGTCACTCAGTCTGCATAAGCAGAAGAGCAGAACCATGAGCACAAATTCAGCTTTGCCACCTGTAATGCGTTTAGCACCAGGCATCCCAAAATCTGAGCCCAGGTCACTGAAAGACAAACAGAAAGCCCGGTTTGTGCTGACTGAGGTTTCAATTCAGAAGTAAAGCTTCTGCTAGTCTTTCATGTCTCTTCTGCTATAATAATATTTTTGTCCTAGCATATGGAGGAACAGGGCCCCATTTTCCTAATGTGTGTAAGGCAGGCAGGAAAATTCACCTAAATTTTTGAAGCTCTTACAATTTAGCAGAAAGCCTGTTGAAGAAAACAAGGCCTGCACAACGTCTTTTGTAATATAATAATGGAAACATTAGCCTTTGTCCATGCTACAAGAGTGGTACTGTTAGGGAGCAAACAAACTTTGACCTTTAGACTGTGAGACAAAATCTTGTTTGGAGAAAAAAACCAGCTGGTTCACATGAATAGTGGACAGCACTATTAAGGTTACTTCCAAATTATGAGGTTCCTTTGGAAACGAAATCCTGATGTAAGGACAAAATTCTCAGCAGTCACGGAATCACTTGGGAATGGAAATCTGAGCAGATCTCAAGTTACAGTAGGTGGAAAAGGATCACTATTTTGACAGGACAAAAATAATTTGTAACACAGATGCACTTGGTGATCTATTTGTAGGAAAAATAGCCTGTTTTTCATGCCTGAGCTCCCAGTTCAGGATGCCTCAGTGAAACGAAGGATGAAGTAGCCTGCTAACTAAGCATACTTCAGGATAGTTCAAAATTGGCTAGGCCTGGATGAGGATGAGCTTTGGCCCAACTCTCCCCATGTAGAGTTGTAGAAGCCATTTCCATTCACACAAGTGAAGCCTGTTTCACTGACTCCATGGTGCTCTGCTGCTTTATAGCAGCTGAAAATCTAGTTTTAATTCAACCAGATGTTAATTCCCAAAGGCTGGGCAAGTCCTGACTGCCTGGAAATAGGCTTTTTAAAATAAAACACTCTTCCAGCCTCCCCTACTGGGGTAGCTGCCACTCCATCCATCATAACCTTTGCCCTGCTTTAAGATTGCTGTGAGGCTGTATTAATGCCTGCAAAAAATTGCCCCATGCTTTGTAGAAAGTAGCTTTTTAAGTATGATGCACTTCTACTATCCTTAATGCTGAAAAAAGTCATAAATTCAGAAAGCACATTGATTGAAATTTATTGGGAACACTTGGGTATAAAATCACCACCTGAGACATCAGGGCATGGAGAGTAAGAAAATCAAACTTCATGTAATTCCAATCTAAGATAATTAATTGTGAGTTAATTTCTAGGGAGGGGCTCAGAAGACTTGCCCTTCATTTATGCTTTTTAATGGGCTGGGTGTGGAGCTTTTAGGGGAGTTTCTGGGGAAGGTGAGTCTGAAAAGAGGTGTGTGTAATCTTTACTAGTGAAGCTTAGTGCATTTCCACATAGAGAAATTATTGTTAGAGATCTAACTAAAAGTTCTTTCTTCTTTTTTTAAGTGCTCTATTCTGAGACACTTGTTACTTATAGAAATACTTATCTAGTGATATGGAAGTTTCAAGGAATGTTTCTGTCCAAAGAGAAAAAATTCCTGCCCTTACCTGAAGGGAACAGTGAGTGATTATTGTGCTGCTGTGAGCTGCTAAAATATTTATGCTAGTTACTTAAAAAGGGGGGTATCCTAAGCTAATGCTGTTTCAGGGAAGCTTGCCCACAGGTAGCTTCTGTAAAATTGTTAATTTTTGTCAATGTGCACCATAGATAGGTATATCAGGGTGTGGTGAGGTTAGTGACTTGGCAGGCTGGGATAAAGAAAGGAGGCTTCAAGCAAGGCTGGCACTGAGATTGCAGTAGTCAGTCTGATATTGCAGCTACCTGGCAGCAGAGCATGGGACCATAAGCACTGGTCTACAGCTATCATATGCTACAGCACCAGGTAAACTCTTTTATTGGCTAACTGGGCTTTATTCTTAAAGGTGATGTGGTTAGGAGGTAGCTCAATGAAAACCTTCCAGTTTCAAGACCTCCATTAGCTTGCTGTTATGCTAACGCTGCCCTTTTACCTGAACTGCCATTTCTTTCTATCTGATTTAATCTGTCTGATGCAGGTACAAATGGCAATTGCTGCCTGAATAGCAAAGCTCTTTTAGTCACTTTTGGTACATAGGTTAGCTGTTTCTCTGATGTAGTAATCTGATTTTGCAGCTTGTCCTGGTTTCTGTAGATCTTTCCTCAATGCAGGTAATCGCATTCTGTATGAGGTCCTTACACAATGACACTTTTGTCAGGTACTGCAACTATGTTACTCTATGCATCCTCAGATTGCATTTGCACTTCTCATAGCATGTTATGAGTTCACTATAATGCTGGAAAGGCAGCATTAAGTCATCATAATGGTACCTCAGAAGATGGACTTGGGCATCTACCTTGGTGTTGTGGAGAGCAGCCACTCAGTGCACCTTGTGCACCTGCATTATAAATATTCCTGAGTCTGTGCGGGGATCAGACTCTGCTCCTCAGGCTTATGATACATAGCTGAGACTCCACATCCACCCAGTATTGAACTAATATTGAATAAACAGATATTGCAGTATCTCTACAGCACTCAGGTGCTCAGACATGACAATGGTAGGACAATTAGGAGAGGTGTAGAGAGTTGTTATACATACTCCCTGGAGTAATGATTTGTGGTGGTCTTTACCAATTTTTCTGATCAATGGTAATCTACCAGTTCACAGCTGCTTACATGTGTCTTCACTCAGTTTTCATCAGCTGACCCTTCTGAGCATTTGAGTTTCATGTTGACTCCTTGTTTCTGCTCTTCTGTCACTAAGTAATTTTAATAGCTAAATATGTTTGTTCATATTTGTTTATCTGACTCTCATTACTTACTGAGAGTTACTTAACATCTTCTCTATGGTCTTGTGTAGGACAAACTAAAAAACAGAGGCTGTCATACTCCACTGTGGTCCAGAGAGGAACTGAGCCAGCTGAATACAATTATGCACACAGTAGCACTCAAAAAAACATGCCATGTATTTGCAATAACTATAGAAGGTCAGGATCTTGGCTTTACAGCTCATTGGAGAAAATGGACTTGCTAGTTTATTCTCATTAGTACTTATACTAGACTGTACCTGGCTTCTTGTGTTATGTTCTCTTCAGTATTGTAAGCTGAGGAAAGTCCATGGTATCAATACAGGAATGAGATTTTTTTTTTCAGAATTTAAGGCAAAAGTTCAACATGAGACATTTCCTTTAGTATGGAACTTAAACTTTTATGTTAGAAGCTTCTATAAAACGTGCTTTTGGGTGCACTTGCGATCATTTGCAGCAATTGTAAATACTGCAGCAATTATGCTAAAAGCAGTCAAAATACTTCATCCAAATTACATGCTAGGTACCTTTTGCCTTCTCAAACATTGTCTGCATTGT
>NW_009260182.1:8688244-8716420 GCF_000687185.1 Egretta garzetta | reverse complement strand
CGTTGTTAAACAGATGTAGCATTTTACCCAAGAGCTGGTTGTGTTTCAATTCTGGATAAAGTGGTTCCTGTAAATAAGGCTTGCAAAATGCTTTATATCTGAACAAAACTATAGGCCGGTTTTTATTACATGCTGTTATTATAATTATAGGATCTTCTGCTTAATCAGGATGTGCTTAATTAGGATAGCCATTTAATTGGGACATCTCCCAAGGAACCGATTTAGCTTAATGTTATTGGTACTATCTAATCAGGGCAGCTTAGGAAAAAATTTGCTTATAAAAAATAAGACCCCAGCAGAGGAAAAGATAAGCTGATGTTTTGCTGGTCTGATGCATCCAGTCCATCCCCTAAAGGTTTGGGGTGCAGCACTGCTCAAGCAGCTGCACCGATGCTCTCCTTAAAGTAATGGAAGACAAGCACCATCTTTCTGTTGTGAAAGTACCAGACGTGACCTTCATTCCTGTTGTTGGCTGCTATGTCTGTACACCTGAATACCCTGGCAAATGAGACCCGTGAACTTCATATTAGAAAAAAGTATTCAACGTATAAAAATTGCAAAGTGGAAAATACCACCACGTTTTAATCATGAAGGTCTTTGCAAGGATATGAAATAAAGCAACAATCCTATACATCCTATTGTAACTGGTGCAGACATACTGGTCTTCATGTGATGAAGATTGTAGCTTAAGATGGTGAGATGAAGCAGTTATAGATTTGCTTGTGCAAGGTGGAAGCACTGGTACAAGGTTTCCCAGAGAGCTTGTGAAATCTCTGTCTGTGGAGGCAATTCAAAACCCATCTGGATATGACCCTGGGTAACTTGTTTATGGTCACTCTGATTGAGCTCAAGAGTTGGACAAGATGACCTAAAGAGGTCCCTTGCAGCCTTAGCTGCTCTGTGATTCTGTAGGTTCTGTCTGTACTCACTTCAGTATGGGTAAAGAACAAGTCCAGAGACTGAGGGTTTAGTTAGGCACAATGTTGACTTTGGCGGTGAAGCTGGCTTAAGAAATCCCAGTCCCCAACATTTCCCCCTCCTCTGCTTTTTTCCAAGGTCACTGACTCTTTACTTGTGGTCATATAACTATTTCTAGGGCCATAGCATTAACTGGATCAAGACAAGGTTAAAAATAGCAAGTTTTATTTTTTAAATGTTTATTTTTTTAGTGTTATTTTTAAATGCATGTCAGTTCAGCTATCCAGTTCCCAGCTCTGATGGGACATACTGTCACAGCACATGGGATGATTAACAAGTGAATGGGGAGAAAGCTGGGAAGAGACCAGCATGATGCCTGGATCCAACATATTCTATAATTGCACCCTGACTTACACTGTCTCTCACTGAAAGCAGGAAGAGCTGTTACTTGATGTTAATTAATTAAAAAAAAAAATTTGGCCTCTGTCTTCAGCTGGCTGTGCCTCTTGGGTACTCTTCACTTGGGGAGAGGCAGAACATACAACACTAGATATGCTTGCTTTAGGTGAAGTTGAGGAGGTCTAATGGTTAACCAAATAAGAATTAAAATTGCATGAAAGTATATGCAGCAAGTTCTGCACAGGTACATGTTCCTCAGGGGCTGGATGGCTCATTAGTACTACAGAGCCTGCAAGAAGCGAACTCATTCAAACTAAGTTAATTATAAAACCAAGTGACTCCCCAAGAAGGGGACTTGTTCTAATTGTGTGACTGCCCATCCTTATTCAGGTCACCTTGTACAGCCCCATCTCCTTTTCAGTGCTCCTATTCCCTGAGTCTATCCTGGATTGAAGATGCTGCAGCTGCGGTTTTCAGAGGTTTGGGCACAGTGAAGATAGAAGCAGTTTATTGATGAGTGTGCTGGTGTAGGACTGCGTTCAACACTGCTCAGTTACAGACTCCCTGCATGACTTCAGGATGTCACCTTGGAGCTGAATTTACCATTAGATTTAGATGGAGTTTAGGCATCTGTATTCCAAAACGGGATCCTCAGAGCCCTCACTAACCTTAGACTTCTTCATTGTGCCACTTCCCTGGTCCACCTGAAATCCTGCTGTGGCCATGTCCAGAATCCCCTTGGTCTTGCCATCACTGATGAGCTGTTCACCTTCCCAGTCCCTGCTGCTGGCTGTGGAGCTGGTGCTGCCCAGCCTGTGCTTCCCCAAAGGCCTGCTCCATCAGATGTGCATCAGCAGCTCGGGCAAGTCAATACCTTTCCCCTGCACTCTTGTATGACTCCTGAGTAGCTGATACATAGGTAGTTCACATGAGACCCTTCTCCCCTGCACAGCCTCTGCAGTAGCAGAGAGCTGTATTTGTAGCATGGTGCAAAAGCAAAATTATCTACCCATGTCTTCAGGGGTCTGAAAGGAGAAAGATAAGGTGTAAGTCTATTTATTTTGTTAGTGTAGTCTGTTCCCAGGAGTTAATTATCTGTGCATCATTGCTGTCTCATGTGGCAGAGAGCAGGTTCTCTACGGCTGTGTCTGCAGCCCTGAATGAGCGTGCATATCCCGTGTGTATGCTTGTGGCCTGTAGAAAAACACCCAGTGGTGTCCAAGTCAGCATGCTCCTGCAGCTGGAAATTGAGTTCTCTGTAGCTGCCTACACTTAATTTCTGCATACCATGATGGCACTGGGAGGCCTGGAACTCATTGTGGCAGATTCTGCTGGTAGTTATTCACAGTTAATGCATGTTAACAGAGGATGCAACCCAGATATTCTTTCCTAACAGAGCAGTGATTTGTAAACCTCTATTAAAACACTTGACAGTGTTTTCCTGACTAGATATTATAAATGATATTTTAAAAAAAAATTGACAAAGAATGGATGTTCCTGGAAGCTGGTACTACTTATTGGCCCCATACCTCTTATTAATTTATATTTGGTTATAAAAGGAAATATTCAACATCATTTGCTCTTAGTGTAAAGTGGGAGATTGCCACTGATAAGCATGCTTAAAATAATTTGTATTTAGTTATAAAAGGAAACACTCAACAACATTTGCTCTTAGTGTAAAATGGGAGATTGCCACTGATAATCATGCTTAAAATAAGCATCGCAGTGGTTATTTTCATTCTCTAAATCTAATAACAGACTATGGAGACAAAAATGAATGCAGCCAGTCCAGCTGATGGCTGAATCATAGCAACAGCACCAATTGATTTGTTTCCAGGTCTGAAAAAACTAATAAAGGCTTTACGTAACCTCCTAGATACAAGAGGATTAAGGTTAATGTCTTAAATCTGTTCCTTATGCTCAAATAATCTTTCTGTACACACAGATGCCTGCTACTACCTCTTCAAGTGAATTCTATTTGTAAAAAGTGATACTGAGTTACCATGGCTGAAATAAAGGCACATTCCTTCTTATTATACTTAAGAGAAGCTATTAGCTGTTCTGTACTGCACCAAATCATATTTTACTTACAGTCCAGTCACAATAGTGCATTTGTGTGTGCTTTATAGTGTTTATCACTACTGAACTGTTTATGTTCTTTCTAGTTTTTGCATAGCAAAACCAAGCTACTTCTATTCCTGATATAATTTCAAGTAAACAAGTTTTTTTACTGCATTCAGCCTGCTTGCAGAATGAGAGACTGGTTTTCATCCTTGTAAGTTGTTGCTTAGAAAATGTCAAAATAAAAAAGTGCATTTTCTTAATGAATTGTTTTCAAAAATTATAGTATACACTTGTTCCATGGCCCAGATTCTGAGGAATCATTTGGGCTTATAATTCCTCATATATATATATTTCAATCCTGGAACACTTTGTATATTGTTGTTCTAACCAATTGCAGCTTGTGAAAAACTGATCGGTGAAAATGTTTTGAAGCATAAAGCCTCATATTGTCCTCACTTAAAGCTTAACCTTTGCAAATCTGGAATGTAATGTAATCATTTTGCAGATTGCACCTTGAGCATGTGCTGGATCAGGGTTTTGTTTGTAAATATAGACCAAAGCCATTGCTCTGAGTACAGATAGAACACTTCGTTTCAACCAAATACTTCCCTGCTTCCTCCCTGCAAACAGTAAAATGCTCCTTATTTAGGACTTTTCTGCCCAGCTATCTGTCAGCAACTCACCCAGACACAGAATACAACTGCACTGCTGTGAAGCTTTCCCCTGCAATGCATGGTAATGTATTCAGCTGAAGAGCCACGTTTCATGGGCTGTTTCTGAGGGAGCGGAGCTGTATTAGCAGTTTGTAGGTTGAATAGCAGACCTTCTGGTCTGCAAGTGAAGATGAGCTTGCTTGGTGTGAGCTCGTGCATGCCTGTGTGTGTTGTCGCATGAGACTTGTGTGCTGGCTTGTGGAAATGGGGGTGCTTATGAAATGATGCTCCAATTTGTGACGGTGTAGCTGTATTTCTGATGAATGGGGTTCGGTACATGCTGAATTTTAAATGGAACCGGTGTCATTAGATCATTTTCATCAGCTTTAGAAACCTTAACAAAGGTGCCAGCCAGCTTCTGTTGTCTTTGACTCCAAGCCTTCCCAAAACACAGGCCCAGGGGTTATGTGTATATTGTGTTCCTGAAGCAGCCTGTGTATTTACCATTGCTTTAAACAAAGCTCTCTGCTTGACTGTATTAATTCCTGTGAGTTTAATGTGTGTGCTGAGGAGAGACCAGAACTTGCCAGTATTTCTCAGCTGTCTCTGCTGTGAATGCAGTGTCTTTCAGAAAGTCATTACATTGGTCTTTAGGACATCAGGAACTTCTCTACCATCTGTCTTGAAATGAAAGAAATGCTTGATACGTGTAATTACTTTTAGTCATTAAGTCAACCTGTCAAGTAGATGAATCAATGCTCATTACCTTACTTACAGGCATAGCATGGGATAAATGCATTTACATGCAGTCACCCTGTAATAAAATGGAATCACTACTTCATCATTCATAAATATTTGTCTTTACATGCAGTCACCCTGTAATAAAATGGAATCAAAACAAATATTTATGAATGATGAAGTAGTATTTGCCCACTAGCTGCCAATAGGGAGGCTTTATATTCCTGTAGTCTGGATAAGGGTCACAATAATTTATGATCTAAAATTGTTATATTCAAAGGACAGAAATTTTTACATGGGACTTTAAGGACAGAACTTCTCCCTATTTTTAAGACTTAAAGTGCGAGTTTCATGTTCTGGATAGCTTTGCGTTGGCAAAACCTGCCTTTCCACTGCCAGAGGTTGCATCTCAATGCTGTATTTACATTTGTAACATTCTACAAAAAATACTTATTCATATTATTATTATGTCACCACGTCTAACATAACGCATCATATTTTGCCAATAGGTAGAAAAGAATTGCAGTGCTATTTTTTTGTGTACTTTGACTACGTTTTTTTTAGTATTATGGGTGGTAATCCATATTTTAGATGCTATTGAAGAAAGAATTTTCTATCATGTGAGACAAATACTATAGCACTTCTTAACTGAGCATTTTTCATAAATGGGTAGTAGGGTCTCATCAATTTAAGTCCTAAAAAATATCTCTGGAATTCAATTTCATCTCAGATTTCCATCATATAATCTCTGTGCTGCTACTGGGCTTCTTGTTTACTAAGTATTTATTGGAAGGACAACAAAACAATTCTGCCTGAGGCTTAATGAGCATTGTCTGGCAGGAAAAGGCATAATACAAAAGTATAAATCTCGGGTTTATTCTGCTTATGACTTCCCAAGTTCAAAGTGCCTTTGTAAAGCAAACTGAGAAAGTGGGGAAAGATTGTAAAAGCCATGTGGGTGTTGATGCTCATAATGTATAAACCCAGTTTACCCATGGCGTTAAGCAACAACAGTTTCTACTGAAGTCAATACTGGCCTGAAAATCAGGCTAGTATTTCATGAATTAGAAATTTGAAGAGAATGGCCTGTAATGAAACATCAGGTGACCCTGTGAGAAGACACACAAGTCAAAGTAAGAGAATCCTTTAAGAGGTCCTTAAGATGTGATGTCTTAAATTACAAGAAGCTCTGTTACTGTCATGCTTCGCATGTGTGCACTGTGTTTGCAAATAGCAAACCTGCAGTGCAGACTGTGACTGCTGTCACAACATCATGACCAACTACTGGTGATGATTACATCACATTTATGCCATACAACAACATGCCACGCAGGTAGTAGATACTGCTATTGCACTTTCCTTGTGGGCACAAATGTAATAAACATAACTTGGTTACAGCACAAGCTATGGTCATCTCGAGTACCTTGATTTACTTTCTGTCGAGGCAGGTGACCCAGGTCAGAGCAATTTACCAATTCTTTTAACCCAGTCAAAGCATTTCTGAGGTTCAGTAAAATTTTGATAAACGTCATACTTTGGTTTTCATCTCAGCAGACTCAGTTACTTTCTGGTTGGGTCAGGGTTCAGGACAGTATGCCACGTAGGACCCAGTTTTCTGCGCAATCTGAGAAGTCTGTGCAGATGAGCTGAGTCCTGGCATTGGAATATTCCAGCGTCCCATGTTGAATTTTTGATACTTAGCCTGTCTTCTCCTCGGTTGGCTGCACTGCACCATTGTCTGGCCTTAGGAATAATGCATCAAGCTATTAATCCTTCATATATCAATGGTTCTTATCATACAGTATAACTTGTTTTCTCTTGCTAAACACTAGTTGAGAACTAAATCTTTTCTACTTCATAATATGAATAGTATTAATGCCATTTTACAGAAGCAGGTACAACAAAGTGAAGTAACAGGCGATATTTTATTTGTTGTTATTAAACTTCCCATAGTGTGCCACTTATATCACAGCAGTAAGTTGTTTTCTTGCTCTGAAAACCTTACTATCTTCTTACAACATTTCACAAGAGGCAGGATTATAAAAAGCTTTAAAAAAAGAAAGCAGGGTAAGGTCTTAGAATTGTATGGGCTCACAATTTGCACAATTCCTGTGTATTTCCCCACCATTGCCTTTGTAACTCAGTAGCAGAACTTTGTAAAAAGCGTACTGAAAAGCATCACTGTACACAATGAACACAAAAATGCTTGATCCTTCTTAGATATGAACCTTATTTGTTACTTACAAATAGATAAGTTGTATGTAAATTCAAGCACTGGAATGGGCTACCCAGGGATGTAGTTGAGTCCCTATCCCTGGAGGTGTTTAAAAGACTGTTAGATGAGGTACTGAGGGACATGGTTTAGTGGTGGAATGGCAGTGTCCGGTTAATGGTTGGACTTGATCTTAAAGGTCTTTTCCAATCTAGATGATGCTATGATCCCATGATTCTATTTCTGTTCTGTTACCCTCTGCTGGGACCAAAGAGACATAGTCCCCCCTTGGTTGCATTAAGGCCTCAAAATGACAAAAATGGCTCTTTCGACCATGCAGGCATAATTCCACCCAGCCTTGTGCCTTTGCTGTCAAAGGGAACTGGGAACAGTTGCTAGAGCACTTCTTAAAAACTAGCAGTATAATATCCTCTAGTGCCTTTGTGCACAGCTGCGTAAGCCCTGATGTCCACACAGAATGAAGTGGCGATAGATGCACCTTTCCTGTTATGGCTGTTTGTGCCAGCAGGATGCCCAGTGTGTGACTAAAGACAGGGATTACACATGGCATAGATGGCGGAACTTAGACATATTTTTTTTCTGTGTTTACTCTAAAGTTTATTTAGTTACCTAGGGAATTTTAGAGGTTGAAAAGCATGCACCTTGGGCTGGTATGTATGTAGACGGATAGGCAGCAGCTGGTTGGGAGCTTTGAGGATCTGCATTTTTGTAGTTAGATGTGTAGATGCAGTTTGGCAGCTTTTAGTGTTTAAATCCTTTAGTTTATTGATAACAGACTTCAGACTGGATAAACAGTACTTGATTCCAAACTCAACTCTTCTCTTAATCACTAGAGGAAGATACCCCTGTTTGTGTCTGTCGCTGGGTAAAGTCAGATCTGCTTGCTTTCCATATTTACTTGTGATCATGGATACAAACGGCAACATGAATTACAGTTAAACAAAGAGTCAGACCCCGCTGATATTTCTACCTGTTGCAGGAAGAACTGGGCCCTGATGCACAACGCACATGCAGAGCTCTCGCGGCAGGTCTCTGACATGCTGTAGGTGTTCTATCACAAAGTTTTCACTTAGAACTAGTGACAAAGACACGTTCATGGAAGTACAAATTCTAAAGGTAATTGTGTTTCCATTTACAACACTGGTGCTTGGAAAGTTGGATACTTACGATCATAAATCAGATAATCTTCTACGTTCATGTTTAGCAGAATACTCTTACGATAGCTTGACTGCATCTTAGTTAATTAAATGTTGGAATTATAACAAGTGCAGGAAACAGGCAGAATTACTCAAGGCTAATTGGATGAAATTGATCCTAAATACAAAAACACTACAAAGTTTAAGCAGTATTTAAGCCCTCAAATAATACAACACAGTTTTATAAATCAAGCTGATGAGGAGGAGTTACTGTATTTTGCACTACTCAGAATCACACAGTTGTATCAGCTCTGGTTTCAGCTACAGAAGCAAACTTCAAGCTGCATATAAGATAAAATTAGAGTCCTCTTGTTCTGTGTTTGCAATAGATTCAATGCCCTGTCTAGAAATGACATTGCATACAAACAAATCAAGAGAAACAACTTCTCATCATTCTGTGGCAAGTAACAAAGAAAAAAGAAAGCAGAAGCCCATTTGAAAGAAGCAAAAATGTCGTAATCGAGGAAGGTATAAAAGGTAATTGCATGTGATCTCTCTTACTGAGATACACAGGTTCTGCCCAGAATTGGAAGGGTGGCTGCATCAAAATGGCTTCTGCCTTAAGACTCTGCACGCAAGAATTCAAGTCCAAACTTGAAGTTTTGCCATCGGTTTCTGTGTACCCAGCCCATGGCAAGGGATTAACTCCCGTTTCTGTCAGCTGAGGATATGAGCTCCTATTTGTTGATAGCTCTTGCTACCTTATAGCATAAGGTTTTGCTCTTGTCTTCAAATACTGTCCAACATTCATATTGCCTTCCAGACCACAGCATGGGAAGAATTTTTTCCTCACCTGTTTACCAATTTGTCTAATCAGACAGCTTCCAGCTAAGGGATTTCTAGCTGCCTGCATAACTATACATTGAATAGCTTCAACTCAATGCAAACCCATTGACTACACTGAGTAACGACTGCTTATGATAGCATAAATTCAGGTTGCAAATTATCTCAGGTGGTCACCTAGTCCAGTCTTCTGCTAAGGTTAGTTTAACAACTCAGGACAGAATATGCTTCTGTATTTCTTTAGCATTCACCTTGTTGGTCTCCTTTGTACACTTGCTGCCTTTTTTTTTTTTTTTTTAATCCATTCCTCAGTACGGTCGTCTTGGGCATACCTACTTCTGGGTTTCTCAGTAGTCACTGAGCAATGTCTCTGGCTCCAGAGGTTAAAATGAGGTTATGGTTTGCAGTTTTTGTGAACAAAGACTAAAAACAGCATAGATGTAAAAAAGCATGACCCTCGCTAACAGAGCAATTGACAGTATTACCTATTTACATGTAGCTTGGCTTCGACCTGACCTAGATTCCACTTGTGTGTTTTCATTGACCTTCTACTGATTTGTTGGAATTTCAGCTCCATTTCTGTTGCTGATGCCAGCAAGTGGGACTGGTATCTGACATCTGGTTTTATTTATTTAAGGGAAACTGAAAGCCTCCATGCATAGCTTATTTCTTTGGGAGGAATACCCACTCTGAAAAGACATGGTTTCTACAAACATGTTTTCATGCCTGTTCTGACCTTCTGAATGAGATACTTTGCAATTAAAGTACCAAGGAGCTGCTGAAGCAGAAGTGACATCTTGCTACCAAGATGTGGAACAACTCCAGTAATCCAGCTGCCTTGTACCATCATGGCATGCAGTTTTAGCATTGCAGAGCTTTGTGACTGACAGCAGCGGAATTGCAAAGTCAACCAGAGTGATTTCCATGTAGATCTACAACTGGTTTGCATTTGCTTAAAAATAGTGCTCAGCACCATCTCAATGTGTTTTAAGAATTGAATCCACTGAGTAACATTTTCGTTTGCCACCATCCCTCAATAAGTAACTGTTGTCTTTACATACCAGGGTCATTGTTCCCCTGCTTGCAGAGGCAATGGCTATTCCCAAGCCTATATGACAGAGAGAGAACTTCCATATGAACATCCGCTTGTTTGATGTGGGCTAGATCTGTTGAAATATTACTGTTACCTAATGGGCTGGGAGATGGTACAGCACAAACATTTATATATTTACATATCTCTGTTCCACTGGTGTGTCAGCTGTGCATAAAAATCTTACTAATACTGAAAAACTGAGTCTTCTCTAATGCAACTTTTGGCAGCCTGCAGTGCCGAAACTGGAAGTCTGGGTTTCTGCTGCAGCTATGGTAGAGAAGTGAGCTTAGCTGAGGAAACCCACGTCAGTCTATGTGCAGCCACAGCTTAGTTACCAATCTGTTAGAGCAGCCACGTATACATCAGCCCAGTCTCCTCAGTGTCTGTACCATCTCAATGACATGAAAAACGTATGTACCATAGGAGCTACTGTATACATTTATGACCTTCCTTTGCCTGCTCTTCCAAAAATCAGGCAGTAATGGTTTCCTGTTCATGTCCCAGCTGTGGGCATCACCAGTTGTTTTTTATACCTACAGGTAGTAAGTGGTGTGTAGTTTCAGTGCACCCCTCTGAAATGTCTTCTACTAGCTAGATAGAATTATGTCTGCAGTTCAACACCAGTGAGCCCTTAGAGATTTCAGTCTGCATGGTGGACAAAGGCAAATGATCGTATTCTTCCATTGATGCAGTTACTGAGTTATGCTGGCAGCTCAGAATCAGTGACTTCACTTCTTTTTTGAAGTTGCTATTTAGGAAACCATAGATAACAGGGTTGACACAGGTGGAAGCCATAGCTACCAGGTGGCACAATGAGAAGATCAGATTGTGGTGGCAAGGGGAAATGATTTTGTAATTCCAGTCCACAATGGTGTTGAAAACATGCAGTGGTAGCCAGCAAACAGCAAAAGCAGCAACCATGGATGCTAACAAAATATTTATCCTTCTCAGCTGAACTGCTCGGTTGCTGTATTCACTCTTCTCAAACATGTCCTTTCTCTTCTGTAGACGTAAATAGATACGCAGGTAGCAAAGTATAATGAAGAACAGTGGGATGCAATATTGCAAGAGCAGTAAAGTGGTAGTGTAGATAAGTCTGTGTTGCTCAGAAGGCCACGAGTCGATGCATATGACCTTGTCAGTGGAAAAATTCATGATGTGTGAGAGCTGCTCATACAAATCATTAGACAAGATGGATGTGGTCAAGAAAGGCAGGGACATGAGACATGCTAAAGTCCAAATTACTCCAATTCCTAGATAGGCTTGGGAGATACTTGGCCTCCAGCCAGTCGGGTTTATGATGAGCTGGTGTCTTTCCAGAGCAATAAGGACAAGGGAAAGAATTGACACTGTCACAGATGTGCACTGAGTGAAAGAGGTCATTTTGCACATGACTTCCCCAAATATCCAGTAGTCCATCATGGTGTAAACAACGGTGAAAGGCAGGCAGACAAGACACATAAACATGTCTGAAATTATTAAGTTGGAAATTAGGATGTTGGTGACGTTGGCCTTTTCCTTCTGCCTGGCGATGACAGCAATCAGGCAGATGTTCCCCACAATGCCTAGGACAGTCTCCAAGCTGTAAGAGGTGGTCAGAAAGACAGTAAGGTCAGTGATGTTCCTGCACTGATTAGAAATGTGCGCAGGGAAGCTTCTGTTTGAGCTCCAGTTCTTAGTGTTCAGGGCAGGAAAGCCATCATTAATAGCCCTTGTCTTATTCATCCTGAACCCCAAAATATTTATCCAAGAAGGTGACAGTCAAACAGAATCTGGGTCTTCTGGAGCCAGCCTAAAAAGGATTTTATCTTGTCTGTTTGGCTGTGGAAGATCTGGGTATATCTGCAAAGGAAAGGAAAAAAGATTGCTTAGTTATGCTACAAGAAATTAGCCAAAAGGGTAAGGCGGGGGACAGCGAGACAGGGAAGCAAATGCCAGGGATTCTGCATATAGCCTGCAGCTCCCTTTTATATAGTTTATTAGATCATAAAATTGAACCCTTTGCTAAACTGTGGTATAGAAGTCTGTGCGACTCTATTGAATGATGACTGTGTTTAATTCTGTGTAATTCTGGTTTTACAAGGTTCTGATCCAAAACTGAGCAGAATACACATTGTGGGGTTGCATTTACCTTCAGCTGAGCTAAAAATCAACATGACAAGTAAGGTGTATTAGGTGCGTAAAGCCAACACTAAAATATCTTATGTGAGTTAATCTGTGAAATGCATTTGTGCAATGTGGCCATCACAGGGTTTAGCAGAAATATAGCCCAGTCTTCTGATTTTGGCTTTGAGTGAGTGATTTTGACAACCTCTACTAAGTTCATATAAGAAGCTTCTTATTTATTCTCCCTCAGCATTATTTTGCTTTTTTTTTAACCAAGAGAATTCAAGTCTTGTAATAGTGTGTGCTATCTCCTGGATACTGTTTCTTGCACAGGCAGACGGGTCTGCTTCTTAGCCACTGCTGCAAGCCCTCAGCTGGGATTTTCAATGGAACCCATGGAGTTAATTGGGGCTGCGCATTTTTGGAAATCTCAGCCATATGACTGCCTGGACTCTACCAGATGGCTCCTGGAGGCTGTTGTGATCTGCCATAGCAGAGCCTGCTTTATAATCCTGGCTCTGGAGTCTAGATCCTTTATGTTCAGGAATCAAAGAAAAAAAAATATCTGACTCTGCTGGGAGGTCTCCTCAGGCCAGAGGCAGTTATTTGCTGTACAAGGGCTTGTAAAGTGAAAAGTAAATAAATGCTTGGAGAACGACACTATTTACCCATTGCATGACCCTTTCCTTAACAATAAAATGCCATTCAAGTTGTGGGGTTGTGAAAAACTTCTGAGTTTCAGGAAAACAAGTGATCAAGATATGAATACATAAATAAAATGGTATAGACAGCTTATTGCTTTGAGTAGCATTTACTGCTGAGCAACTGTGTGCATAAAGGTAATGAGTACTGTACAAAAAAGCATCCACCGTGCTACAATTTTTTGTTTGCCTTGTCTTTCTCCTTATGAATTGGATTGCATGCTTCTTGAGATGTTGCCTCTCAGGAACTAACAAAAGCAATAGTGTAAGTAAGTAAAAAGGTATTTGGGGATGGTTGTTCTGCTTGACTATCAATAATTAGTACAGTCAATTCTTTTGTTGGTTTGCTAGGCCTGTTGATTTATCTCACTGTATCTATATCTGTCCATCTGTCATCTACCTGTACCTATTGTCTGAGACAGTCAAGACAGTCACATGAGTAAAATACAGTAACCTTTTCTCATTTCCTCAGTAGTTTAAATCTTCATTTAAAAGGGCAAAGGAAATTTTCCAAATTGTGGACACAGGTATAGCTCTTTCTGTTCACTCACTTTTGTGTTGCTACTCAATTTGTGTGAACAGATTAATTTATTTTCTGGAACTAAAAGAAGAGGTAATGATGTATGGATTGGTCTGAAAGGTTTGTCTTGCTGAAAAACACAGCCTTCTAAACTAACAAATGTCACTCAGGTTGTCTCAAAAAAAGGAAACCAACTACCACTAGTCAGCTTGAAAGCTTTGTCCTGGAGGGCTAACCTGTATTTCCTGGAAAAATTCCTCAAAGGAAAGGGAATTCTGCAGAGATGGGTCAGGGAAAAAAAATGAAACCCTCAGTGGGTTCCAAGGAGACTGCTAGACAATAAGTAGCCCCAAGCAGTTAATGTATGACTGCCCTTTTGAGAGACCTCTGGACCTGAAGACATCCCATGAAAACCCCTATAAAAACTGTATTCCCCCGGAGGCAGGAAAAAGCAAGAGATTGCTACTGATGCTGTGCTCTCTGTGCTAACTGGAAAAGGGTGGGTCATTCTTGCAAAGCTGATAATCATGGTCATTGTCTCCCTGTAATCAAAAAACAGTCTCCGTAAAGAGATTTTTTTGTGGAAAGTGTGGATCAATTTCCATGTCAGACATAAGCTGAAGAAAAAAATGCTTGCAGTATTTGGCTTCGTTATCTGGTGCTCAGAAGCAATTGCTTATCGAGCTCAGAACGTAACCGGTTGCTCAAGCCATGTTTGCTGCGTCCAGTCCATAAATCTTCCTGAGAGAAGCAATTCCTAAAGACATGAAGTGATTGTATTGTTTAAAGAGTAAATTAACTGGAGTAAAGCAGCTATCGTCTGCCTCTTATAAGCTAGAAACAAATGAGCAGTGGAAAGGTTTAACAGAACTCTGAAATTCATACTGCAGATATTAATTGTGGTGGTGGTGACTGACGAACAGTGGTATCCCCTTTTTGGTGGCAGTGACATTATCTCGGTAACATAGATATGCCATGTTTAACCTTACATCTTGGAGAAAGACTAAAAATCAGTTGGCTATCTTTACAGGTTCCCAGGAAGGCAACAGTTAACTAGAAGAGGAAACTTGCCACTGAGTATGCACAGACATCCCACCACAATGTTACATCCATAAGGGATTTGGTACAATGAAATTTAATGGTGGACTCTTCATCATTGTTTAACTCTGTGTTGCAAAAGTATTGGGAGTGACTATCTTAGGTCATTGAAAAGTTATATATGTTAAAAATTTCTAAGCCCTGCATAATTAGAGTATAGCACATGTATTATATATATGTATTAGTATGTTACAAGTCTGTAACATTGGGAGATGGTATAAGTTCCCAGGAAAGTTAATTTTTTTCCCCCCTCTCACATCTGCATGTTTTCAGAAGGAAACATTTTAGGGAGCATGAACTTGTAATATAAGTTAACCTTCTCTGATCCTGCAGAAATCAGGGAAGTTTTACAAAAGCACCTACTCTGGCTTTTTATTTTCTGGTTAAATTCCTAACAACCTTACCAAAGACAAGGAGCCAGCTCACAAAGGTAAAATGTGACTAGCAGCTCAGCAGACTGGGGAATGGTAGTTAATCCCTGATCCCTCAAGAGTAAAGGCTATTGTGACTTGTCTGATAACCAAGAGGAAAAAAAAAGTCATTTTTACAAAGGTGGTCTTTACCAAAGGAGGTGGGGGATCCATAAATCATTGTAAGGGTCACCTTAGCAGTCAGCCAGCTAGGATGTCTGGAGAATGATGTTACCTGTACTGCCAGAAGCTGTATGGGTTGGGTGACCAGGAGATAAGTGGTTTTGTGTGACCAGTGGTAACCAGGAAGGCTTTCTGTCACACCACACCACACCTGAACCCCAAAGATTCCCCCGAGAAGTTGCTGCCTCCTTCTTGCACCCTGAAAGGTTGCAAAGCTCTCCTCCATAGATACAAGGGTCGGGTCTTTCATGACAAGTTAGACTAGATCCGTTAGTCAAAAGTAGTCACCTGCGTGGTGGAAAATGCTGCTTCAGTGTACCCATACTCTGTGAACATTTCATGGAGCTGAGAGATGTCCTTTCAAATGCTTTTTCTGAATCTGAAGGAGGAGGGAGAACCCAGATAATCATTGGGCTCCATTGGGTTAAACACCAGGTTTGGTATCATCATCTCCTGTACAGTGGTTCAAACCCTTTGGTTCATTAAAAAAAGCATGGGAATTTGTTTCCAATAAAACAATATTTTGCATTCATACCAAAACCACTTTTTTGCATCTGAAAGTGCTTTCTTTCCTTCAAAAAATCTATTCTTTCAAAACTATACTTCTAATGTTTTTGTTCAGGAGCTGACTGATAAAAGCAATTGTTTGCATAGCCTTAATCAAAGCTGAATGGTAAACAGCAAGGGCGTCCCTTGTTTTTATAACCCTTCTTGCTAAATTATTACCATTAATAATTACATTATGGTGATATTAAAAAACTAATTGAGATGAGGTCCTTTTGTGCTTGGTGCTGTACAGGTCTAGAGGAGCAGACAAGTCTCTTTCTTGACAGAGAGGGACAAGAGCATAAAAAGCATGCAAAGAGAACAAAGTATTTATTACTGTTTTTTATTGCCTTGTGACTGGATTCAGAGTGCGTTGATTATAGTGGACTTCGGATCAGGTTCACTTAGTATTTCTGCCCCTGTTTCTGTATTGTTCTAAAACCATAAACAAATCTACAACATTTTCTTGCAAGTGAAGGATGGCGCAAGAATTCTTTGCTTTTAGAAATCCAATATGCACAACGCCTCTCAATCTGTGGCTTCTCTTGAATTTAAATTTCATGCCCCTGTCAACATCAATGGATCGATTTTAGAATTTAAATGCTAATTGAATCCTTTTCGTTATCTCCTGTTTACCATAATAGTTAAATGAATGAAGAAATATATCTGAACTGTTTGTAATCAATATTCTCATGTTCTTGTAAAACTTGTTTCTTTAGATTTTATTAATGTAGCTTCTCCTCAGTGACTCTCCCTTAAAAGTTTCTGGTATACAACTCTTGCCTCAGATCTTAGGTTAAATTTCAGGTGAATCCTTACTTCACATTTTCTGATTAGAAATCAGTCATGATCCAAACCAGAGGAAGATTTGAGCAGAAAGGGAATTAGCAATGATGGCATCAGCTGTGAGTCACTCAAGTGAGAGTTGAATTAATTTTTACAATCAGAAGTAATAACTTTACTAAGGAGATCTGAGCTCTCATCAGTCTGAAATAGATAATTTAGAAAATTCTTACCTGTTACTGATTGAGAAAATTACTGCTGTTGCTGCACATTTCTATCTTGGAAGATGAAAGGAATGTCGTAGCAGCAAAATAGGTCTTCTGTGTCCTAGCAATCCAGAAGAGAAGGTCTCCTCACTGTTTCTGTAGGTTATTCAGATGGCATCTCTCTCCCTCTTCCCTTCTCTCTCTCCCCCTCCTTTCTTCCCTCCCTTCAGCTTAGCCAATGAATTCTGCTTGATGGTTATGGTCTGACTTTGAAGTTCTGGCTCCCTCTGCTGTTATATAAATACAGAAATTCTACCGATACTGCAGAGGGATAGCAACTTCAGGAAAGAGCTATGAAGTTACATGAAGCATGGCATGCACCCATGCTGCACGCAAGGGTGAACTCAAGTGGAAGCACGCTAAAGCAACAGGACAAAATACAGGCGCAGAGCCTAATCCTGTTCTTGCCGAGGCAAGATTGCTGTCGGGCTCGAAGAGAGTTTTGCCTCATACGTATGAAAATGTTGCCGGTGTCAGCTTTCTCAATTTTTCCCGTCCATCACAGATTGATACTGAAATTTTATTTTAGAAGGATCCAGGCTGCAAGTCTTCAAATTGTGAAGAGAGAAGAGGTACACTGTTACTCAGGCAAAGAACTCAGAAACATAAGAGCACTGAGAAAGTTGGAAATAGAGGAGAAGAAGGATTTGCAGAAGGACTGGTTTTCATTGATTTTCCCCAGGTCTTTCTGATGAAAAACCAAGGCAGAAATCAGAGTTGCACATTTTTCCTCTTGCATTGGGAAAATACACAAGCAGAGTGTTTCCAAGGCTATATCAAAATAACCTAATTTCAGTCTTTACTTAAAGTGGGTTTTAAGCTATGGTCAACTACTTAACTAGTCCAGCAGCTAATGCTATTCTGGGGCCCTTCTAAAGGTGTGATAAATAGTTGTAGCAAATATGTGTTTTCATTTGTAGGTATGTAATATGTCAATAGAAATCAAACATTTCAGTATCAAAATAAGTACAAGCTCTTATCAACTAATCTAACTGTGAAAACAGTTTTTCATTTGTATTGTATCCTTTCATTTTTTATGGTACCAGCTATTACAGATGTGCCCATCTACTTAGCGCTTAGCTGACATCTTTCATCATTAGAGAAATAAACAAAGCAGAAGCAGGAATATTTAAGGTCTTTATAGGGTATTTTGGCATCTCTCTTGTCTTATGATGCTGAGGAGCATAAAACTGGAATCTGTGTAATGAATGGTGTAAGCTGGAGGGTTGTCTATGGTTACTGGTTCTTTCTTCATGGCATCCCTGAGTTGCTTCTTATTTTGTATTACATATTTTCTCAGCCTTCTTTTCAAGAGCTTTATTTGCCAGCTAGTTTGAATCTGCATCCCATATCCCAGAATTTCCCTTCTACCCAGACACCTCAGAAGGAGATGTCCTTTCTGATCTGGTTAGGGAAGGGGACACCAAGTCTGCTCCAACTGAGAAGGCATGAGCCCACACAGATCTTGAGCCTCTTGCCAGGTCCTTAGGAAGTAGACGCTTCCTATCTTCCTGCAGCCAGAAAAGATGGAATTGTTTATTTAGCTGGCCTGTTTATTTCTGTTTCTTAATTTATTTATTTTAAAATAAAGTAAATTTTATTTATTATATGTGTATTTTTTCTGCTGTTCAAAGCATTAAGGAAAGAGGGGGAAAACCACTAGGAAACAGGCCGTCCTTTTACTGGGGAATATTTTGGTTTGTGAAGCTGCTGTTCTTGTGCTCCTCAGCTTGCAGCATTCCTCAGCCAGCCCTATCCCCACACCTTCCGAACGTTTAAAGATACGCTGTGTCACTTTTACTCTCTCAATTCAGACCTTTGGGCAGAGCCTGCAAACGAGCAAATTAGCATCTGCTGTCTTCTTAAAGTCCACAGAGAAGAGCAACTGCCCCTGAAATACTGCTCAGCACTCTGCTGCCCGGGGATCAGGAAACGACCGAACCGCCATTATTTTCCTATGGCATCTGGGACTTCCTTCCTGACAGATTTTTAGGATGAACTGCTGTATCAAGGTTCTGGCCAATGTTGATGAGGTGAATGGGACTGCATTAGAGTCCTATTACACGTATATTCATTCCGCGTCGTATCCAAACCACAGGGTGAAAATGCTCACTATTAATAAGCTAATGTGGGAGCAGCGCTTGGGTCATTCCAACCCTGCACTGGTTCGTGTAGCTGGGACTTACACGCACACAGCAGCCACTGTGTGTAAGCCAAGAGATGTGGTGGGACTGGAGCTGCCGTGCAGAAGCTGTCCAGACCGTAACATAGAGGGGATGCTACTGGAGCTAGCTTGGGGTGAGAACAGCAGCAGCAAGACAAAGATGCTTCTCTCATCCCAGGTGGGTCTTGTAGGCTTGGTTCAGCACCTCGCTGAAAGGGATGCTGGTACCTGAGCTGGTTGGTTTGAATCTGGCCATGTTTAATTTCACTGTACTATGGGCACTACTGAACATGTACTGTAGAAAGTCTCTGTGAGGATCCTGACCCACCAATGCTTTTGCAAAATGCTCAAACAGTATTTGAATGAGGGTGCATAATGGTGGAAATTTCTCTTAACGCAGGACGCTTGCTGCTGGGAAGCAACATGGAAGTACTGTATTCCCAGATATTTAGTCATGTGCTGCTCAGACTGGCTGCTTCTGTTCATATCGGTAGGTTTGGATTGACTCTAGCAAGCAATGGACCTGGCCCCATTTGCTGTTTATGGGGAATGGAGTAAAGAAGCAGTAGCTGGCATGGCGTGGGGCTGTCCTACTACCCACGGAGCGATTGCAAGGCTTGCTCCCGTTCTCTGTCCACAGCAGGTGCTGCTGGTACAGGAGGGCACTGGGGAAGTGTCCTGGTTTCTCTGCAGTTTGTTACATAAAGCGGCTGGACTCTATGGAGACAACCTGTTTCAAGGGAGCACAGATGCATGGGGAAATAGTCCGCTCTGCACTAGCCAGATAAGTCCTTTCTGAAAGTGGTTGTGGTGACAGCAAGGCACCTGTTGGGTACAATTAGGCATTTCCCTGGGAATGACAGGATTGTCACAGCAGTGGGATTACAACTGCACTCTGGATGCTTTGAGGGTCTCCTCTAGTGCTCTTGTGTCAGATCTTCAGCCATTTCAGCCTTCACTGATGAAGCCCTGAAGCTCTGCCTCTTTCCTTCCTCTGAGCATAGAATTTCAGAGGCCAGCTCTCCCGCAGTACATTTACCAAATCTAATTGTGGTGCAGCATCTGGAGTCCTGCTCTCCCTGGCACTGATAAACAGTGAGCAATGTCCACAAGAGGTACTCGATGACAAAAGCATGTGGAGAAAATGTGCCATGGAACAGTACATAGTCCATGTGTATGCTAAGCTTAGCAGGTCTACATGATATCCTTGTAGGTATTTTGCACAAATTTGGCTTGGCTTTGTTTTGTCAGAATCTCTGCCTCTCTCTGAAGCAGAATTGGTGTTTTAACCATCTTCAGCCTTCTCCTATTTGTTCCTCCTTCCATGGGGGGGAGCTAGTGAAACCGATGTATCTTCCCAGGGATTTTTCTGAACTGCTTACATGATGTTCAAGCCTTCAGGAAAGTTCTGTTACTCCTGGTCCCCTAGGCAGGCCCTTATAAATGCAGCTAGTATATAGGAAGCTGGTATCATGGTCTCTTTTATATATACACATGTATATATATCTTCTTTATATATATAGCTGGGTGAAATCCTCTTATCCACCCTTAGCAAGTAGAAAAGTGAGTGCCTCTCCACTGTCTGCTACTTACAGGTTGGGAGGGTCATAGCCAGCTCCAGTGATGTCCACTCCACCACTCCCAAGAAGGCCCAGGGGGATATCGTCAAAGGGAGCTGCTACCAAGTAGTTCTAACTAAACCTGAGGGCCAAAGATTTAAGAAGCTATTACTGCATTTCTCATTTTACCTGCTCCCTGGAATCAGCTTAATGATATTCTGGTAGTACCTGGGGCCATGGATGGGTTTTCTTCTAAGCATTGGTAAGCTGCTTTCCTTAGTATGTGCAGGTTTTCTAGTTGTATACTCTTAGCACCACACTTGAAAATAGACCGTGTGACTGTGGTTTTCCACAACAGATATTAAAAAAAGAAGGTTCCATTAGCTAAAATATTTCATTGTAATACGCTCTAGCAAGGTGGAAAGGCAGATGAAAAAAACACCCATGATGTCAGTGCTGAATAAACTGAACACACTCAAATTATTTATCTGCACCTTTTAAAGCTGTACAGCGCTCTTGTTATAATCGATTTTAATATTGTCTAAATATGTTTTATAGGATATTTCTTATGTAAACCACTTCCATGGACTTCGTACCAGGCACAGTGTAGGGCCTGAAGTGTAGTGCCTAAACATTTTACAGTACAAACAGCTGTACAAACAGCTTTCATGGCGTTGTTGATCAGTGGACTTTGATCCAAACAAGATTATTGCAGGAAATTCTATCCTGGTATGGAAGGCTACAGAGCTATTTATACGGCATTTCTTCGCAGTAGGTTGGACTCTCAGGCATGGGCTTGCTTTTTTTGTCATATATCAGTCATGTCCTGGAGAATATGTTCCCTTACACATCTGCACTAATGTATTGACCTACCTATGGCACCAGGGTGAGGGGAGGCTGTCAGAGGGCTGTTTTCTGCTGTTTCATCCCATTCTTCTACTGTACGTGTCCTTGGGGGAATGTCAATGAGCATAACAGCATAATGAACCCATTTGTGTGGCAACAATTTATATAATACCTGTTACTCTTTAAGCTAGATGATTTCCAAATCAATAATTAGATTTACAAACATTTACAGACACCATGAATTCTTCTGTTTTTAACAAGACCAATCAGTGACTACTTAGAAGGAAAAGCAGTAATTTGATATATGTGAAAATTTATTTAAGTCTGGATCCCGACAGGAAAAAAAGTCACAGTTATCTGTGGTAAAGCTTGGTTACAAAAGTGTGTGTTATAAGACAAACCACCTAGTGTCAGAAATGAGACAGATGTGGCACAGTTAGAGCTGTGAAAGGCACGAGGTGAACCCATTCCTCCTGAAACCATGCTGCATTGCTGCATTCCTCTAAAGGAGAGATCCAGGGCATGTTCAACTTCTAGAGGCAGGTGCAGAAGAGGAGAAACACATCATGTGGTCTTAACCAACTCCGTTGTAGACTTTGCAGCTTATGTCAGGATTAGTCTTCTTCACCACTCGGATGGAACAGCTTTTCTTGTGGAATAGGCCAACACAGTTTATCCTGTCATAGTTCTTGGGGATTAAAACCCTGTCGTTGAGAAAGGCAAAGGGAAAATCAGCAGCCAAGACATGGACTGAGATAAGGATGCTTACTGAGCCACAGCCATCCTGGAGCAAGCTGCATCATGGACCGATTTGGCTCATGGATTCCATTAACACAAACACTACGGAATATCATAGGAGGAATACAGAGCCCCGATCACGGCTGTTAACGGATGAAGTGATTTCCCAATGTTTGTTCTGGTTTAAATGCAGTTCTCACTGGCCATGCTGTTAGGGATTGGTATAAATTCCTGCACAGGGGCAAAATGGGGATTAATTATGCTTTTCCCATTTAAACAAAGACTTTCTTGACACAAACAAACCATTTGAAGAGTGCTGAATCACCCCAGTGTGAATACCTCCTAGGTGAGCCTCTTCTCAACACAGGCCAACTCCCTCCCCGCTATGGCTGACAGCCAGGAATATTGCCCACCAAGGGTTCCTTGGGTTGTAATCCTTCCTCACAGACCCTTTATGGGGCTCTTTCTCCCTCACCTCAAGAAGAAATTTGTGAGCCTTCTGGGGAGATAATCAGTTCACACCATTATATTTGGGAAGACACAGCTCACCTGCCATCCATGAGGCAGGAGCACACGGGAAGATTTAGAAAGCAAATTAACAGAGCAGGGCATGTATCTCCTGTTTTGATAAGCAGAAAGAGTGGGCTCTTGGCAGCATGGGAAGGATGTGGAGCAGCTCTGGCCTGATTAGGTGCTTGCAGGCAGGCCACTGGTCTGGTGCAGAGCTGCAAAAGCCCACGCGTATGTGTGTTGTGGGGTGTTTAGGTATCTAGAGACAAGCTGCTGAATAGAAGGAGAAAGAAAACTGAGGTTAAAGGGAGTCATACACCTAGTTAGCATCAGAATCAAAAGAACATCTAGGTGATGAGGAAGAGCTGTGTGCTCGAAAGACCCTAGCTGTGTTTCCTTTTGTTTCTTCCCAAAGAAATCTATGGGACTGCTAGATTATTCTGCTTGGTCATGGTTAGAGCTAACGGGGAAGCAGGAAGAGGAATTTTGCTCCTGTGACTATGAAACCCCAATGCGTGCTTTCAACGAGCTTTTTCAAGTCTGAACATTTCAACCAGTTCCTGAACAGCAAACAATAATTTGGAGGAACTTACAAGCTGCAGCAAATCATTGCAGTCATCTTACACTTGCATTGGTAACAATCTTCAGTCTTCCACACCGCACCAAAAACATAGAGGTTTCTGTTTGAAAGGCACCCTGCAGGCACACACCAGAAAATGATAGCAGATCAGTATGAACATGTATCAATAGACAAGGGCCACAGTCTTACGTTTGTGGTCTGGCAATCAAAGCACTGATTTCCGTTGACTCACACCAGGGAAGAATGTGACCCAGTGCTTTCCAGGAAGGATACCATGTCTTTGCTCCTGAAGTGTGCATGAGTTAAGACATGACAAAGTGGTAGCAACCACACACCAGAGAAGTACTATTCTGCTATTGCAATGGCTCTGAGAAATGCCTTAGCTTATGGCTACGGTAGGATCTTTCTGTTCTGTCTCATATCCAACATATGGGTCTAGACTTTAATTTCTCCCTCCTCCCTTTTCCCCAGTTCTTATTAGACTTCAATTTGCTCTGCTAAACTGAATTTAAATGCCAGTTGTGTTGTCTTTGCTTTGATTTTAGCATCAGGTACCCCACTCAGATTAGTCAATGCTGCTTAAAACTATGTTTTTTGCCACATGGGCAAGAACTTCAGCTATGCATTCAGCCCAGAGGGTAACTACTCATCAGGATAGCATCTCTCTGTGTCCAGAGATGCCTCCAGGTAGGTTGATTCCTGAGTATGTAGCTTTTTGGATCATCCCTCAATAAAGAATGTGTTATACTATTCCAATGTTTCCAAGGCAATAGGGCATTGAAACTGAATTCATGCTTCACAGATGTCTATATATTTGCCATTCTTACCGTATTTGCTGGCTGGTCTAAAGTAACAGCGAGCATCACACAGAGTACTTGAGAAGAGAAGGATCAAGCAAAAGACCAGCAAGAATTTCTAGAAAAGAAACAAGAATCTTTCTTTAAAATTAGGTGTTTTTTTCAAAGGTCTAGCAGACTAACTTGCACAGAATTAAGGATGAGTCCTACTATTCCCAATAAGCTGAGATTAAAAAACACTTCCAGTGTACATACACACAGAGAACACTTCCAGTGTACGTACATACACACACACACACACACACACACACACACACTATAAGCTGCTGACTTACCATACTTGCACAGGCGGCTCACATTTCATAATGAGTAGTGTGGAGCAGTGTGTGTTTATATACAGCAAAGCAACAATGGTCAGTGCAAAGGAAGGTGATGTAAATGATAGCATCCTGGGTGCCAATGGACACTCTAACCTGTTCCGACCATCAATCAGAAGGTGGCACCTCAAAAAGTCTTGCAGAGGCTTGCTTTGTGCACTGACGTACATTGGCATCTTGGTCTCCATTGTGCTGGTGTAAATCTGAAAAAAACTCCAGGAGATATACTGGTTACTCCACATGGGCATTGGTGTGGGTGGAAGAGTCTGACCCCCCAGAAGTTATGCCTCCAGAACTGGCAAGCCACCAGGGAACAGCAGGGAAAGGGCACATGCTAAGCTGGGCAGCAGGGCACTATTGTTCCACTGACCTGCTACAAGGAGATCGCCCCCAGGTATGGAACAGGCCATTCACACAGTGCAGTGGTGTGGAGAGACCACTGTTCTCAGACTGATTTATTATAATTTCAATTATTTTATATGAGACATCTTATTTTGTCCATATGCAGGGACCTGCAGGGACTAGCTGTAGTTTTGTACCTCTCAGCTGCTGAAGCAAAGCCAGGCCTAGGATCACCGTGACCAGATAGCACCTTTTTGGCAGCAAAAGTGAGATGGGCTGTGCATTGTCTCAGTCTGGAAGCGAACGTAACCATCAGGATGATTGTCACTCATGGTGCTCTTCCTGACAGCACCAACAGTGATGCTAAGGACTGGGGGAGGCAAAGAAAGCAAAAGTCCCAGTTTTCTTTCACCATATGCATGCCTGCCTCTAACACAGCTGGAATTGGACACAAAGAGCAGTGTTGTTTCTGCAACACTAACATGAGGACATTTCTTTTGATACACATCTTGCTGTACATGTCCAGGTCTTTGTGCAATTAGGCTGTTGCAACCCACAGTGCATGAGGCTGCACCTCAAAACCAGCCATGAAAACTAGCACAGACCCCCGTGGCTGCATCAGGGGCTGTAGGGCTCTAACGCCTTCCTGAATTAGAGCATAGGCATAACAAGTTTTAAAAGTTACCAGAGGATTCCCAGCATAATGAGCTGCGTTAATTCCATTAGCCTGGCTCTTTCAGCACACCTGGGTTTAATTAGACACCTTGATTGGTCTGGCTGAACTTGTTAGCTTCCACTGATTGACGAATCGCTGGAGCAAGCAAAGCTGCACTGGAAGTGGTTTCTGGATAAGAGGGGCAGTGGCAGGATGAGCCCTGTCTCTTGAGGGGTCTGGAGTAAAGGGGCAGTTGGGAAGGAAGTGGCTGTTGTTTCTTGTGGCAGAAGATTGGATTTATGTAAGTTCCTTTTGTTTGTTTGCTTGTGTGTATTTAGTGAGAAGCTTTAGGGCTTTTATTGTTATTTGCTTTTAACTTTGCAGTGCAGCAATCGAGTTTTGTGTTAACCTTGTGATTTTTGTAGATTATGCTCTCTGTGTGTGGTTCTGCTGCAGGAAACTGTGGTATCTAATAACGTGCCTTGAGAAAAAATTCTCTCTGATAATTGTTAAATGAATGAACTTCTATCTGAAGGGAATAATCTGCTTAAAATTAGTTTGTTAGCTATGAGAAGTAATAACATGAAAATGTAATGTATCTCTTATACTACTAAGCTTTTAAGTATGTGATATGAATTTGTTTTTATTTTAATTGAAACTATTTGATTAGGCTCCAGTGTAACTAGAGGGCAGATCCACTTCTGGCTTGTTCCTGCTGTAACTCTTAACAAGCCCTGTGCTTTTGGAGGAGGCACGGTGTGGCGTATAATACCTCTAATAAGAGTACAGCTGCAAGGAAAGGTAACAAGCATCTTCTGACTTGAAGGTCATAGTGGATTCTAAATTAGTCTTTTACTTAAGATGGTTAATTTACTTAATTAGTTAATCCTCCTTTCTTCCCTGGAGAGAAATAACTATATTAATAACTTTCTTATAATTCTTGCTGTTTTTCAACTAGACAAATGTATAAAATATACACATGAAATTGAAGTGTAGTGTGATTAAGGCTATTGCTCCAGAAATGCCTGATAGCTCTACCCCCTTACCCTGAGGTATATATTAAAGCATGCTGTATGCATTTTTACCTTTAAAAAAAAAAAAAAAAAAGGTGGTTTAAAGCATCTTAGATTGCAGACTTGAGAATTAAGAAACCAAATGCTTATGAAAGCCTGTAAGGCTGAGTGAGTTGTCTATGGGATCTGTAGTGGCACAGATGAACCAGTCTCCTGCTGACCTGCTTGGACCTCTCCTCTTGAGACAAGCAAGATTTTCCAGGTCAAATAGGTAGCAAAGGAGCAGAGAGCATTCTCTGTTGTGTAGGTGTAAATGAAGTTACCTTCTGGGGCTACAGTGTTAAGCAAGTGTCCTCTGGGGGTTCCTCTGTTAAGGGAAGGTTAAGTTGTCCTAGCCCAGCTGATGGCTGTGATGGGTGAGAGGGTTGATTACCTCTAAGACATGGAGACCATGGCAGCTTGCTGCTTTGCCTCTATGCTTCTCCCTTGGGGTCTGTTGTACTGGGAGGGCTCACAGCCCAGCTCTAGACATAGTGACTTAAGTAAAACAAGTTCCTTCACTGGCTGCAGGGGTGTGGCAGCAGTTAATGTATGGGTCTGCTCAGCCTGAGGTCCATGAAGCGATGAGAGGAACGTCCAGCACAACCTTTCCCTGTTTATCTAGTTCCTGTGTCTGTAAGGGAAGTTGCCAAACTAAACTGGTCAAATAATGTAGTAGCTTGACTAAAATAGTGACTCTGTGCCAAGCCGAGGAGGCAATCCTGCCCTGGGAAGCTTTTGCCCATTATAAGGATTTTGAGTTTTCTGAGGAGATACCTGGAGTTGGAGGGTCTGGGCAATGGTTCTTCCTCAAACCAGGGAAGTGCTTTGGATGGTGGCTCCAAGTCACCAAGGCTCTGACTAGGGTATCAATTCCCTAATTTGATTAAAACTTGCTCCCATTGAAAACATCTCTTCAGTAGCCTTTAGTGGCTTTAGACATGGTCTGCTGGTTGTCTGTTGCTTCACTGTGTTTCCTAATTTAAAACTACATCAATATACTGCTTATTTACTAAACACTAGAGTGGGCTTCAGAACTGTATCAAAGCACATGAATAAATCTGACCCAACTTCAAAATGGTTCATGTGAATCTCTTTTAAAGAGAGGCTAAGAAGGGAAACTGATGTTCCTTCTGGCTCTGACAAGTGATTGCTTTTTAGCTGAACTTGTGGGAGCAAGCCTTTACATCAGACCCTTAGCTGCACTCACATGTGTGCAACTCTTGGGGAATCAAATGGACTTTGTTAAATTTGATATTTTCCCCAAAAGCATGACCTGGTGGGACCTGGCCTGTGTCAGTGAGAACATAGTTTGCTACTTATCAGAGGTGCAGCAGCATCTGTTTGCCCTCCACTTGTGGTGGGTAGTACTGTCTTCCCTCTGTAGGAAGGCTTCAAGATAGACTTCCATCTTATATTCCTATATTCCATATTATACACCAGCTTTCAGGTTGTGCAATACCACCCTGCCCACATCCTCTCCCTAATGTAAATTTTAAGAAGACATTTATCCATTAACTCTCCCTTTCTTTCCCCACTGGTCTGGGACAGATGACAGCTGGGTGTTTTGTATGTGTGGGGTTCTGTTTATTTTAAACTTGACCTAATTAAAGTTGTTTAGCCTGTGTGCATGCTTCCCTTGGTCAAGCTTGGCTGTGTCTCTGAACACTCTCCCTTTGAAGCAAAAATTGGGCTCTCTAACTGCTGCTCCTGCAGAAGGCCAGACTTTTTCTTTAAACTGTTCAGTAAAATGACATAACACAAATGCAGTGTAACACCTCCACTACCTTGAAGAGACTTAAATGTTTCTTCTTCTTTCCTCCAGTACTAGAATTGTGGAGGGGATAGTTTTGATCTCAGTCTACA
>NW_009260182.1:8649733-8688207 GCF_000687185.1 Egretta garzetta | reverse complement strand
TGAGTCCAAAACCGCTCCCTCTTGTTTTGTTGGCTCTGCCGCACTCATGACATTTCTCTGTTCCTTTCTTCACCTCTCCTGGAGAACAGACTGCAAAGCACAGGGGACTCCAGCTGGAACAGGCACACATGCATGTCTGAGCTGGCATGACATGAAGGGACAGTTAATGACATGAAGGGACAGTTAATGGCCATACTGAGACGACAGTGCCCATGGGTGCTCAGGGGTGAATGAAGTGGGCTCTGCCAGGCTGGAATAGCAGTGTCTGTCCTCCTGTTAGACAGGAAAAAAAATACTGGAAGAACAGAGTTATTGCATCTGTTACTGCCTTCGGTGTAATGTAGTTTGAATGCCATACAAGGGACTAACTCTAGCCTAGGTTTGTCACAGAAAGCTTGCATTTGCCAGTGGTATCAAAATGCAGATGGCAGAGAAAAACAACAAAAAGAACATTTACTCCTAAGCCAAGTCTCTGCTATCAGCATTGGTGCTAGGCACTGAGCTATTTTGACAACTGACCTCCTGAACCCAGAGTAGGAGGCTAAAATATCTTAATACTGTCCACTAGATTGACAGCCCTCAACACTTTTGTATTTATCAACTTTCCTGTCTTTACTGAACATGTGAAGGAGCCAGGGAAGTTCTTGTCTCTTGCCTGACTAGAAGCCAACAAAGCCCAACCACTTTGCGTGCTGCCTTCTCTTGTGCTCCATCCTTTCTGTGCTGAGTGCAGGCGGAGTTGCATGCTTGGCTCCTCCTGGGATCTTCGGTAGATGTATGTGGCCCAAAGCAAACTGGGGATGAAACCCTTTCAAGCAAGAAGCTAATATAACAGAAATGCTCATTAACAGTGTTAAAAGCTCTCTGCTAGATGACACCTACCTAGGAAGACAGAAGTCATTAAGTACTTAATAGCTCTGCTTGAGTGGAGCACAAGGATCTTAATCTGTTTAGCAGAGTAGCTACCTTTAGGTGGTTTTTTTTTTCCCCTCCTTGTCCCCGTTCACCTAACCCATTCCTCTAACAACAGTCCTGTCTTGACTTCAGCTATTCCTGAAAATGCAGGTTTCTCACTAAGAGGATAGAAATCAGTTTCGCAGTGAAAGAGCGCTGCAGGAAGCCCTAGGGTAGTGATGAATGTCTACTCGATGATTTGCTGTTACAAGGCAACAATCTTCACTGAGGCCAAAGAGATGACAACTGTGCATGAGCTGAAAAAGGTGGGGGAGGAATACTAAAGAGGCCACCAGAGCCAAAGCAGTTCTACAAAGATGACCATCTACTGGATGGTGATTTTCTTTTCTAGACGGTGGCTTAAGAAGCCAAAGCTGCCATCTTCATTTTCCTGCCACGGTGGCCTGGGCTTTATTCAGACTTGGCAATGGAACCTTTGAACCATTGTGTACTGACCCCTTCTCAAGCACCCCAGAGCTACCTGATATTATGAAGCCACAGGAGTCTGGTAGCAGCTCTAGTGAGCCAGCCTTGTGGAAAACCAGCATCTCATGTTTTGCCTTTTGCAGACAGGGTGCTGGTCTTGTCTATGTGTCCTGTGTCCACTCACACCCTTCCAAATGTGTCTATCTGACCAATAAAGCATTGCAATTCAATTACATGTCAGTGTGCTGTAGTGTCCAGGCAGCCAACAAGACTGTTTCCTGGGATCCTTCTCTCAAATTAGTGCTAGAGAAGAAGGGTGGCAGCAGCTACATGTGTTCTTCCTAGATTGTAAATGGCATGTTATACCACTTGTGTTTCTTCCAGCCTAATGCCCATGGCCTTATCAGCTCCGAGCTGCTGGGGTTTTTTTGGGGGGAAGAAGTGTTGCACAGTCTAACTTGGTATGCAAGCATTTGTTTTTCTGTCTTCATCTTTACTTCTGACAGTAGTGCCTCTAAGGAATTTGGCTGAAAATTTTGGGGGGCAGGGGAACAGAAGGAACTTCTAGTCCTGCCTTTAGCCAAATCTTTAGGAAGACTATAACCTTAAGATCTGAGCAGAAGTAAGGTCAGCAAATAGAGGTTATTGCCTCCGAAGTTAAGGGACGCTGCACTAACACAATGCACAACAATGAATTTCTAGAGTTGACATGAAGTATGGTTACTGGCATGGACTGTTGAAAACCTCTATCAACTGGGCAAAGATTTTTTTTTTTTTCTTCCAAGTATTAGAAGTTTACTTTCTGGCATCTGCCTTCTCCATTCTTGAAAGGCAAGAAAAATGCAGTGGAGAAAGGGCAGTATAGCCAGAAACTGTTATAATAAAACAGCAGTTTGAGAGGTCTGTAAGAAAGAAGTTGGTGGTTATAGGCATGAGGTCAGTCCTATCAATGCTTCTACTGTTAAGAAAGCCTATGAAGTTGCTTCTCTTCCCAGACAGAATAGATCTCAGCATTGGTGTTTTTTTCTGTGAACCAGATCCACTATTTCAGAATTAGTATTAGACTTTCCCTTTCATCCCTAGCGATACTTTCACAAGCCATCACATCTGACTCAACTTACTCTGTGCTGCAAGGGGCAGATTCCTGGTTTTGCTCTCTGTTTACAGAGGTGCTAATGCATCGATTCTCTCAATGAAGCTCTGAATTAATGTTATCGTTAAGTTTTCATTCCCTTGTGTCAAGGGTATTTCAGGCAGGCCAGTAGATGTCCAAGTTCAAAAAACAGTCTTGAAACTACTCAGTCCTGCCCATAATATCTCTTTGGCAGTTTCTCTCTGTACTGATAGACTAACGATGCTTCTAAAATGCTCCTTACATTCTGAAACCTCACTGGAGCAAACAGAAATGGAGCTCATGCCTGCCAGCTGAACCTGGATCTAGGTTCTTGCGTTCCCTGTAGCTCTGACTGGTCCATGCTCTCCTTACAGCACAGCAGTGCTGTGACAGGACTAGGATGCCATCTAGTGACTGTAGTGAATTTACAGGAGAAAAAAGGAGCAATACAAACCAGAACCTTAGCGACAACAAAAGAAAGTTCTAGGGCTGTCATGTGTAGATAAATAAGCTGTACTACTGTAGCTGGGCTGTATTTAGAGCAATCTGCTTGATCAAGCTCCTTATACTTCCCACTAGGCTTGCTGAAAAACTTAGGTCCTCTCTGAAACTTTTGGCTGGCAGTGAGCACCAAGCAAAGAATACTGGCATGCTACACCATTTCTCATGGTTTTGGTCGTTGTAACTTTCAAACTCGTCCTAACTGAAAAAGGGATGTAAGAGTCCCCCATTCAGAAGGATACTTGGAAGAAAGTGAAGGGAGATGTTAATTAGGAATATCAGCTGTTCAACAGAGATTATATCCTAAAAACATAGGCCTGAGGCCAGCCATGTAGCCAAACCAGATGCTGAACTTGTGGGTGTTATGATCACAAATGTCTCTGCCCAGATTCATAATAATGTTACAGCATTGATCTCTTATCTAACCCATTTGCATAACTTGCTGTTAATATTAGAGAGCAATAGTCAACACTTTGAATGTACCCATGCAAAAGTCTGCCTTACACACTCAAATACTACAAACAGGAACAAACAACTGAGCTGGAAAAAGAGGCTTTTGTTTAATAATCTAGTCAATGACTTTGGGAGTCTAAAGAATTTTGGGTGAGCATCACACCAAGCCAGACCCCTGCTCACATCTCCTTGACCACCACCTTTGGTGCTCAGGACAGCCTCCCGCTGTCCAGCAGCAGGGCAAGAACAGGAGACCACCCCAATAAAATGAGATCTTGCAGCCCCCAGGAAGCTTCCTCCCTGTGCAGGACCAGGGGAGACTATGGGATAGAGCTATTAGGGGAGATCAAGCAAGTCCCAAAATAGGAACTGAGAAGGGGGAGGCAAAGTGTCAGGGAGCTGTTGTACTCTGAGAATGCAACTTGGCTCGGTACAGCATGCTAGGGAAGCTACCCAGTCCCAAGCTGGTATTTCTGCCCAGTTCAGCTACCTGTCCCTACCACAGCAGACTGGAGTGACTTCTGTGTTACACAGCTGAGGCAATGAATTCTTTCACTGTCTGTGAGCCATTATAGTTAGCTGTTAAACAAAACAGCTGCTCCATCTTTGGCAGGCCAGGGTGGCAATGGAAGAAACATCTGGAATTACAGTGGAGAAAATGCTGGGATATTTTGAAGGAAGATATCATCTGGTGGTGCCAAAGGATTGCAGTTTATTAGTGGTCCATAGTGGAGATCTACTTGAAGCATTGACTTTGTAAAAGCCCTGGAGAAGTGTAAAAAGCATGGGTCAGTGGTTGAGACTTACAAGCTGAAAGAAGTGAAATGTGAAAACGGGATTTTTGGGGGTGGGGAGAAGTGTTAAGGTAACCTTGTCTTGCTGGGTATTTTAGATAGGTCATGTGCCTTATGTATTCTGGAGTTTCATGTAAATACCTGTTATGAAGCCAATCAGTTTGCCCTAAAATAAGTCCAGGGAAACGTGCACACAACGGTAGATTTGAACAGAAACGTTCCGGCTTTCAAAAGGTGCCAAGGCAAACTTCCCTGCATACCGACAGATGAGTTAACTAAGAGCAAAGTGAACGAACAAAATTGTCATGAACTGAATTTATCTAAGTTTTTAAAATTGGTATGAAATGGAATGTGAACTGCAAATCTCTAGCTTATTTGGTATGCATAATGTAAATGACATGCACTTTCCTTGTTCATTATTAAGTTGGATTTTATTTTTAAGATCTGGGCAAAAATACTAACAGAAACAAAACACAAATGGGTACTAAACCATTAAGTTTTAGGTGATAAACACTGCTTGATAGGAAAACTTCCATCAGATTTATGACATGTGTGTTCTGGTGTTTGGCTTAAAAGACTTGGTCATTGGTAAGCTAAGCACTAGATTTCATTTTCAGGGCAAGAACACCTTTCCAGTGCTCAAAAGACTTGCCTTGAAAAGAATTACTGGGAGTAGGGGGACCAGGGCCAGCTGTCTGAAACTGCCTCTCTTTCTAGCAGGGCTAGCGGGAGAGGTGTGAGAGAGGGGGAAGTGGGGGGGAAGAGAGCGTACAACTTCTGCTCTGCCTGGGCTGTGTTGCCTCCCAAGGTTCTGCAGAGTCTCTTAAACGTTTAACATGTCACGGTAATTGAGAAAGCTCTTTATGTGGATGTTTCCTTTCCACTACGTGGAGCTAGTGGTGTTATGATCTAAGGCTTTGAGGGTGGGGGGGAAGTATCCTTTGTATGGGACTGTAGCTATGCATGTTGAAGTAGTGAAATGCCAAGACAAAGCATCACTTAGCAAAAGTGGGAAGAGCAAAGCAGACCTTTGTACGCTCTGTCTCTTTCTCTGTTTCAAAGGTTTTGTCATCCTCCCACAGCTAGGCTGCTTGCTACAGAAGGGAGCCAAGGCCCTGCTGTGCTTCTGGTGTTCCAAAACTAGATGCAATGGGTAACATCATCTGCTTCCATGTTGAAACTTGGAGCAGACAAGAGAAGAGCAGACTGATCCCTGGAGGATTTTTTGGATTAGACATGAAATTAATCTTTCCTACGTCTGCATAGCAGACAGGGTAGATCCATATGTCATAACAAGACTTGGCAGATAATGCAGAAAAGTGCCTGGGTGGATTTAAAATGTGGTTGAATAGGTCTGGATCACATAGGAGTGCTGGTAAGGCTGGCTTTTCTGGAATTTGGGTGCATAGGTCCACTCAGCCTTAAAGTAAGTAAATCTTTGGTCACAGCTTACTTAAGACTTGGTGTTCTCTATGGAGATGCCTTACAACTGAATCTGGAAGACCTGCAGACAGAAAGACATGCATAGAATGTTTTGAGTTGGAAGGGACCTTTAAAGATGATCTAGTTCTGCTCCCCCTGCCATGGGCAGGTACATCTTCCACTTGATCAGGCTACTCAAAGCGCTGTCCAACGTGGTCTTGAACACTTCCAGGGATGGAGCATCTGCAACTTCTCTGGGCCACCTGTCTCAGTGTCTCACCACCCTCCTAGTAAAGAATTTCTTCATTGTATCTAATCTGAATGTAGCCTCTTTTAGTTAAAACCTTTACCCCTTGTCCTACCACTACAGGCCCTGGTAAAATGTCTCCCTCTATCTATGCTGCTACTCTTCCTGTGTCACATCCTTTGGTGGAAACTAAAATGCAACCCTACAATTCCCATGCACCATGGTGCAGTAGTTTCTCAGAAAGCATTCCCAAGTCCTCTAGCCTCAACCCTGAAGTGTTTGCATCTGTACTAGGCATGGAGTCATTAGAAGATGCCTCCAAATATGCTTTTTTTAGCATAGGCATGCACACATGGAGGTAAACAGGCTCATGGCCTAGCTGCTAATGGGGTTGGTGTCTCCTAAGCAATACTACTGAATGTGGATACATTGTTTTGTGAATGGTAAGTCTTGAGCTTTCCAAGAAGGTGAGAGTGGGAAGCAAAAACAGAAGAGGCAAGATAGTATTTCTGCTTGCAGTCACTCTGTCAGCCAGTTCTCCCAAGAAACACACGTGCTTTGTGGTAGGCAAGTTGTGATTGTATATGCAAGTATGTGGGTGCAGTTCCAAAATGGTTCTTACCCAACCTCAGCATCCTTGGCAGGTGCTGAAGGGGCTGGGGCTGGTCATCCAGAACAATGAGTTGGACCAGAACAATGGAAAACAAAATTTTGGACTAGAGTAAGGATGTCAATAGCTAGAGGCAAGTAGGAAACGAATGGCCTGCACATGCACTGGATTAAACCAATGGGGGAGCTGGAGTCTGAGGTAAAGGCAGCTCATTACTGCTGGAACAAACCTAGTGAGAAGATGGGCTCCTCCTTGTGGGTGGGGCTCAAACTGCATCTGCTGCTGGGATGGCAATGACACAGAGACAAATCTCTCCTTTATGCTGTATAGAAAAGGCTGAAGACTATTACACAAACTCCAGAATGATCTGTCCACACTCCATTCCACTATAGCAAATTGGGATGGCCTTACAAATGCCTGTATCCTCTTGGCAGGAAAACTTTTTTGCTCTTTTTTGTTGGATGTTGGGACAGGCTGTGAATCCGAATGTTTACCTGCTGTAAACAGCAAAATTCGTGTCTGAGAACACGAATCCTGTCTGTAAACAGATGGCACCTGTAAGATACAGGCTAGAGTAATGGCTTGTTTTTTAAACCTCCTCTCATGGCCTTGATGCTTGGATAGAGTCCATCCAAAATGACTCAGGAGTTGTAATACTCCCAGCCTTTGGACAATTCTCAGACCTTACATAGTGGGATGCCTCATCTGCTCCACTCTGTCCAAGAGTGCTCGAACTGGCAAACTTAAGCACACAGAGAGGAGCTCAGGGCAGATGGATTTCAGTGGATTTCATTCTGTTTCAGAGATCAGATTGTGATCTGCAGTGGAATAGAAAAGACTGGTGTCCTTGGAACAACTGGAGAAAAAGAAATTAGCAGACTTCGGTGATGGAGAAAACTAATTAACTGAGGAGGGGAAGAAGATGGCAGGAAAGAAAAAAATGCCCTCTACTTCTGGAAGACTGGGCTGAACTTGACCTCTTGTACACAGAGACCATAAATGCAAAGCTCAGCTTCAGTCAAATGCAGGTCACAGTTCCAGACTGATCAACGCTTTCAGTTTAGGCTGTGGTACTACAGAAAAGGAGTAACTCAGGCGTTCAGAAGCAGGTGTCTCCAGAATATCTCTGCAAATACTGAGAAAGTTTATACCACTGCCTTCAGAAATGTCATCAGAGCACATTGCTCTTTGGTTACTGTGATATTCTTAGTCTTTGTATTCTCAAGCTTGTAGTCTTCCTGAATATAATTACAAAGTCTGGATCTTATTTTTGACTGGTTCTGTGAACTACTTCTTATCACTAAGGGGCACCTGATCAAGACGGATACTAACCACGTGCCTAAATGGTTACAAAGCTTGTTCCACAGTGCACTATAATTGCCTGACTGTGTAAATACACCACAAGCAGGTCCCAGTTTTTTCCAGATATGGGCAGATGTTAGAAAAAAAACCCCTAATTCAGCAGGCAGTTTCAGGTGAGTTTGGAAGTAATCTGCAAAATAACCAGGTGTAGTAACAGACAAATTGTGATGCTAGCTCTACTTAGTATGTGATCAAAACCCTGCTGCCTAAAGATAAAAAGGAAGAGCTATCCTTTGTTCTCAAACTAAGGTGTTTTGGGTGCTAAGCTCTGAACTTCTACATACATCATCTTCCTGGGCTTCACAAGAATATCAGTTCAGTCACAACCCAATCCTGCATGTGCTCCTGGACAGCCTGTTGACACCTGTGTCTTACCCGGTGTGGAGCAGAAGACCTCAACCAGTGTTGTGTGGGTTTTGGTAGCCTAGGAAGGAGGAAGTGGGACAGATGCAGCTCAAATCATGCAGGACCCTCTTACCTTTTTTGCAGTATATGTAAATGCTCTTCATATAAGTGCATTATGGGCTTTGTGGCACTTTTAGTCTAATTGCATGGTTACATTAGCAGCTTTGGCTTGTAAACTGTTGTATGAAGTATATTACTTATGGCAGGCAATTTAAAAAGAGTATAACCAACAGGCTTGCCTTCCTGGGGAAGGAGAAAGGGAAGCAGAGGTGGAATAAATCACTGGGGCGTCATTCTTAAGGTCCTGTGTTGCTTACCAGAGCACATGTAGTCAAGGCCGACAGGAGCTGAGGTTTGCCCTGCCCCTGCTGACAGCAAGACCAGGCTCTGCTGACAAGGTGTGTGCTCCTTCCATGATGTGAAACAAGGAACTGTGGAAGCTCTGGCACATTCTTTCTGTTGCAGGGAAACAGAGCATGGAGACAAGGGATGCTCATAGTCACTTGTAGAAAGAGGCAACTGAACAAATGTACCCATAAAGCTTATGAAGCCGTGCCCCGATGGAGAGCTTATACCAGCATGTGTATCCCTCTTGGTTATTGTTTGTGGATTTGCTGAGCTTCTTGCCTGTTTGAGCCTAGTCTTTCCATCCAGCTACAATCCTGCCCGTTAGCCAATTCAATAACTTAAGGGTTAATCTGAATAAAGGACTCTTTCTCTTACCCAGACTCCAGTTTGGGGACTAGATCTGCTATGCTGTAGGTGCAATGGAAGTAAAGTGCTGGGTTAGACTGGGTAGCTGGTGGCTTTTGCAGCCCATAGGTTGGGCAGGCTCCAGGGAACTATATAGGATAAAATACCATCATATAAGACATTCTCCTAGAAAAGAAAGTGTTCAGAAAGCTTTTTTAGTTGCTTTTCATTTCTTTCACATGGTTTGGGGGTTTTTTAATGTTAATTCTTTAGGTTTCCGTCCTCAAAGAAGAAAATAAGTCACACATTTCTAATGCTTCATCTGATTTTATTTTAGCTTTAAGATACAGCTGTTCACAGATAACAGAATGTACTCCCTGGCACTGAAGTGTGACTGGAAAAGAATTAAAACTAGCAGCTACTGAGGATGATTTAAAATGTTGGCTTTAATTTCTGCTCTCAAAGAAGGAACAAGTCAATTCTTTCTTCATGGGGAAGCAGAAGGCAGAGAAACCAAGTGAGTCTTTAGATATTCAGTTTTATGAGTAGATTTCACTCAATAGATGCATTTTTTCAGTGTTTTTTAATTTGTGTGAGAGAGAACCCTTAAAACAAAAAAAAGGAAATAACCTCCAGATCCACAATCCTTCTCTATTTGCCCACCTCTGCAGTGACTAGGCATTCTTTTGAGTGATCATCTTTCTCCACTACTTTATAAGAGCAGGTCTCCTTGTTGAGAATTTTTACACACTTCTCTTCATCATAGGCAACTGGTATTGCAAGGCTGTCATTGGGAAACAAAAGACAAAAAGGTGATGAGACCGAGAAGTACACAGCTTCAGAGTGGTACCTACGCTTTCAATATGAAGAGGCTACGCTGAGGAGGTATTCAGGAGCAGAAGAGGGAACTCGCACAAAGCTCCTAGCTCAGAAGTTACTTAGCCCACTGCTTAAGCAGGATTAGGGAAGAGTTGTTTACTGATCTGATTTATACCCAAGGGATATTTGTTGTGGTTATTTGCTACTCAAAGATGATTGATTTTTCTTTTCGGCTACAATATGGAACAAGAATTGCAAGAGTGGTTGGGTGTTGCTGTAGTAAAAAATATAGGCAGGCCAGTGTATCTTGAGTTGCTTCTCAAAGTAAAGAGGGCTATGTGTGGCTTTGGGAAGATCTGCATTACGAGCAGTAGAAAATTCTTAAGTAACCATGTGTTTTCTCTTAATCAGTATCTTCCCTGAAATTTTAGCCCTGAGAAGAATTAAGTCCTTTTTAAAAATCAAGAATCATTTTTTTTAAACATGAGCTATATTTGTCAGAACTTCTTGCTCACTGATGATGGTGTTGGGTTAATGCATAACTCTGTGATATGAAGTGAGGGAGAGAAGGGTCACGGTCATTTCTCAGGGACCCCTGTGTGAAGGGAAGTGCCTTCTGCTATATCCTAGCAGTAGAGGAAAACCCCTGCTGCTGCTCCGAACTCACGTGGAGCAGCAGTCCATTCCAGTCTCAGAACAGGAGCAATCATAGCAGTCCGCATTCCTCCAGCGGGAACCAAATTCGTGCAGTTCTCCATCCAAGTCACGGCAGCCTGAAAACATAGTGTGCAAGCAGCCTTCAGCGTCAGACCCATTGCACTAAGAATGCTATTGCTTGTACAAAATGGGTGGGATCTTTGCTGGCTTTTTACATTTAACATCCCTATCTGGCAAACACTGAGGGTCCCCAAAAGAGCAGGACTACTGCTATTCTAATGCATGAAGAAGGGTATCCTGGGTCCCTCTGTTTCCTGTGGCTCTCTGCAACACCAGGTTTCCTGAAGTAGCTCATCTTTAAGTACAGGAATTGGAGCACCCAGTGGAAAGACAGCTAGGCACAGACCTGGTCAAAATTAAGAAAAGGCTTTGACTTCCCCCCTCATTAACACCAACTGCTGTTGACTCCTCATGCAGAGCAAGATTAAATCTGCCTGGAAAACTTCCCAATCCTCAGCTGCAGTAAGAAAGTACATACTGGATACAAAGTTCCTGTCTAACAGTCATGGAATTGCAGAGGACACCAACCTGAGTGGTGCAGTTGACATGCCTGAGGGATGGGATGTCATCCAGAGGGACCTGGACAAGCTGGAGAGGTGGGCCCATGTGAACCTCATAAGGTTCAACAAAACCAAGTGCAAGGTCCTGCACTTGGTGCAACCCTCAGTATCAATGCAGGTCGGGGCATGAAGGGGATTGAGAGCAGTCCTGCAGAGAAAGACTCGGGGTACTGGTGCATGAAAAGCTGGACATGAGCCAGCAATGGGCACACACAGCCCAGAAAGCCCAACTGTACCTTGGGCTGCATCAAAAGAAGCATGGCCAGCAGGTTGAGAAAGGTGATTCTGCCCCTCTACTCAGCTCTGGTGAGACCACACCTGGAGTACTGTGTCCAGCTCTGGGATACAGGAGAGACATTGACCTGTTGGAGCGGGTCCAGAGGAGGCCACAAAAATGATCAGAGGGGCGAAATACCTTTCCTATGAAGAAAAGCTGAGAGAGTTGGGGTTGTTCAGCCTGGAGAAGAGAAGGCTCCAGAGTGACCTTATCGTGGCCTTTTGGTACTTAAAGGGGGCTTATAGGAAAGATGGGGACAAACTTTTTAGCAGGGCCTGTTGCAATAGGACAAGGTATAATGGTTTTAAACTAAAAGATGGTAGATTTAGACTAGATATAAGGAAGAAGTTATTTACACTGAAGGTGGTGAAACACTGGAACAGGTTGCCCAGAGAGGTGGTAGATGCCCCATCCCTGGAAACATTCAAGACCAGGTTGGACGGGGCTCTGAGTAACCTGATCTAGTTGAAGATGTCCCAGCTCATTGGAGGCGGGGTTTGGACTAGACGTCCCTTCCAACCCAAACTATTCCATGATGCTATGAGTAGACTTCCTAGATGGGTGATCTGGAAAGCAGGATTTTATGAGGACAGGACAAGGCAGAGTGGAATACTTTGGTGTTCTAGGTTGTGTCTTTGCCTACAAATATGTTCTGTTTCTTTGACAGTGCTAACTCATTTTTCTAGTAGGAGTACTAGTTTTAAAAAAAAAAAAAAAGCTCTGTTTTGGGGCATTTGGTTTATTTTGCCTACTGGCACACATCAGCACTTCTTGTGTCCAAACAATTGTGTGTCTTTTGAGTGCTTATTTTCCTGCACCTCCCCTCATCTGCAGCCTGATAGAGAGCCATGTTTGGGAAGAGCAGTCCCAGATTCAATGGGAGCAGCCATTCTGCTCTTAAGAACTTTCCTTGGGATAGAGAAACAACTGATGAGTAAACTGACCGGTGTGCTGAACATTGGCTAATCTGTTTCCAGCTTTATACTGACCACATCCACACAGAGAAGGGTCCTTTTCCTCCCTTCTCTGTATTTCTAAATATGCTTCCAAAGTGAAAACATGAATTATTTCATGCAGATTTATAAACTAAGCCCATGCTATTTCCCTGGACAAAATGAATTTGTACTTTGGCCTGTGTGATGCTCCTCAGATAAACTCTTCTTTTTCATAACACAATATAGATTCCCTGCTTTTCATACTATATTTCCCCCTTACTTAATGGTTTCTCTCTACTCTTTCCACTTATTTTTAAACTGTGACAAATTGCACCAAATGGACAAATCAAATCAGGCAGTGCTGGTGGTGACGTCTGTCAAGTTGAGGACAGGTGGCTTCTTACCTGTGACTTCCTCATCAGGTGTCCCTGGATTCAGTGGCTGAAAGAAGCAAGCAGCATTGGACAGTGTCACGCTAATGACAAGAACAAGAAGGCAGGCCAAGATGGTTTTCTGAAGAACAAAGCAGAATTAATATCAATACTTAAGTAACTACTAGGGTGTCTTCATGGTAAATACTACCATTAGAAATAGGAAAATACATTGTGGCTTCAAATAAAAATCCATTCTTTTGCAGTTTAGACACTTTAACACACAGTCAGGAATACTGAGTCATTTAGAAGGAGCAGAGGCAGAGCTTCATTTGGGGGGGGGGCCAAGTCTGTCTTTCCAAGCTGATAAAAACAAGAATTGCCTCATACAGGACTGATAGACTCAGATACCGGTTGTGAAAGGAGTGTGTTCTACTCCTTTCCCCTCCCCATTCATTTTTCTTGCCATGATCCTCCGTAGGACTGGTCACCGACTGTCTCTCTCCCTGACCTCACTCATAGTTGTAAATTCTTCACTGGAGTCTGAAGAACCCACTGGATATTTCACCCTAATATTGAATGATTAGGAACAAGCTTGAAGAGCTTCAGCTGAAGTTAAACCCTCAAGATTTGGCCCTACTTTGAGCAAGAGGTTGGACCAAATGACCTGCAAGTGTCCCTTCCAACCTAGATAATTCTACATTTTTATTACCTTTGCCAGCAACTTTTTCTGAAAGTTCAGCTTAAATCCCTCAGTCAGTCCCTTATCCTCCAATAGTAGTTTGAAATGTTTAAAGGCCTTTCATTGGGGATATGAAGGAAATAAGCACAAGAACTCTAGGGTGGAATTAGTTGTAATTAATTTAAAATCTTGGTAAGAGAAGAAAGGTAGACTGGGAATAAATAATGACATATACCCACACATGTACATTGTATTTAATGTGGGTTTTTTGGACAGAGTAGAACTGGTGACTTATAAAAAGAAGCCATATCTGAGAGATGGCAGGAGGAAAAAGTGGCATTTAATCTTGCAGAGGAGAGGTCAAAACCCACAGAACTGCAACAGGGCTGCAAATGAGTAAAAATAAAGATAACGTTTTTGATTTTAACTAAATGTTCAGATGTTACCAGACTTTTCACAAAAATGAAGGCCAGTTCTAGGTTGAGACATAATAAGAGATGGTTTCTGCCAGAAAAGACATCTCCAAATATTACAGGTGAATGAAAACAAGTTATGATAAGCCTTAGCTGGAGTCCTATTACATAACTCCTGCCATATGCATGCTGATATCTTCTACCCAAGGTTTTTACCTGCCTGTGCCTATCTGTCTGACTTTAGCTCTCAAAACACAGAATTGCTACTTTCTCCAAGTTGCTTAGGTCTCCGAATACTGAGAGAAATCCAACAGAACCTTCTTTAAAATCTACAGCAAAATACCATGGTCTTTTACAGTATAAGATGTAAGGACTCACCATTCTTGCAGAATTAAGAGGCTTCCAGTCAGGAGACAACCTGTAAGAAGCTCATATTCTCAGAAAATTTATATAGAGAGGGAATTTATTATACAAGTCCTTGAGCAAACGATGTGCATGAATAACTCCAATAAGGTTTCTGCAAAATGACCTCATGGGGTGGGCACTATTAAAATAAGCCAATTATATACAGAAAGGTTTGGTTCTGAAAGGCCCTGAGGAAATAGGTGTGGCTTTTGTGCCACGCCAGGTCTGGAAGGCGGTTATGGGAGGCACTTCAACAGACATTTCAAGCCTGGAAGGAGTACTTAGCACTTGCACTGAGAAACCCATTGTAGACGTTGCGGTTGTCAATCACAACAAAATTTTCATGCCTAGTTTCAACAATTTAGGCTTTAAAAGAAAGGATCTTGGAACAATCATTCAGCTTTCTTCTTCAAAGGCAGTCTCTGAATTCTGTGTAAGACACTTGTAGCATGAAATGTGCCACATATGATACAACTTGCATTAGTGGTATCCCTATTCTTGTGTACCAAACTAAAATTTCTCTTCAGCGCAACTTCGCATACAGTACATGGTTTATTAAAATCTTCCATTAAAGTGTTCTATACATTGTTTTACATGCTATAAGAGGTGGCAATAAATCAGCTGAAGGTGAAACAAGGCTCTTGTGAAAAAGGAGAGGTGGTTGGAAGGGCTACATGTAAAGCAGGGTTTCTGTGGAGAGTGGCTGGCATCTGTAGGCTCTTAGAAAAGGGTCCTAGATAACTGTTTTCTTCCTTATTCAGTTTTCTGTCATGTAGAAGACCCATATGCTCAGGTCCTCTGTGAGTGGGGAAAAAATAAGCATCATATATTTTCATGCTTGTAGCCAGGGAGAAATGGTCCCTTTTCTACAGAAGGTGTATGTTCTAGGGACAGACATACTTTGCAAATGGTCAGGAGAGTAATCTGATAGCAAAGGAGTCAAGCACAGTCCCCTCTTGCTTAGCTTTGAGCTTGTTGGTTCAAATATTGCAAACTGCATAGCCCTGGCAGGGGAAGAAAACTTCCCCTTATTACCCTGGCTATGCAGTTTGCAATACTTGAACTATGCTGGCTGCCGAACTGCATTGCCTCGTTGTGTGGGTTCCAAAGTTGAGGTTTAATTCCAAGCTGGGGTAGCTACTCCATGTCTTCTACCCAAATTCCAGAGTTGAGAGCTCGCTCGGGAAGTCCATGTGAGAAAGCCAGCACTATTGCAATGCATGCCACAGTTGAGACCACCGCTCACAGGGACAGCCTTAGCTGGCTTTCAACTCAGTAGATTGGGTAAATCTGGTTTTCTTCAGTTACCAGACCTTTCTTCAGGATGTCAGAAAAGAGATTAAGTGCCTGCAGTTATCCATAGGCTTGATTAAAGCTGCCCACAATCAGCCTGTCGTTAATAAGTTAGATTTGGCAATGCTGATGTAGGCACTGCCCTGGAACAGGAGATGACTAACCGCAACCACACAGCTCATGCCCTTGACTCCTAATGACTGGTGAACCAACAGAATGTGTCAGCCCAGGAGCACAGGCACTGGGAATTTCATCACTGACATCAAGAGTGTCCAAGTGTCCCTTTTGGACCTCTCAAAAATATGCATGAAGCCAATTTAACAGCATCATTGTGGTTTGGGATACTGTCAGTGTTTCAGAGGAGGTATTTCAGAGACTGTGCATTTTTCTATTAAAGGGGAAAAAGGCTCAGTAGGATAAAGAAATAATGCACCCTGATCCGAGACCAAAGCTGCCTTTTGTGTTGGTTGCAGTGAAGATGGAGAGTTCACACTCTCCCTTCTGGTGTCCTGTTCTTATGCTGCCTGATCTAATTGATTTACAGCTGTGGGATGGCTAAGGACAAGACCCTAGCTTTGCACGCCTGCTCTTTGTAACCTTTACATGCTGAGAAGTAACTATTTCACCTTGGCTGGAATTACTGTGGGAAGTACCACAGAGTCCTGTTCAAGATATTGGCTCCTCCATGCCCTCAAAGGTAATCTGGAGAAAGTATTCCATGATAGTTTGGAAGAAAAGGACCATCACATTACAGTGTCTTAATTCTGTTAATATTACCAAGCCATTTAATCTTTTTCTTCTTGCACGATGTGGACTTTGCACGCAATATTTTTCTTGACAGGCACCCTGCAGCAGTTTTTGTATGCAAACAAAAGTCACCAGATACAGAGCAATTTGTGATGATGGTGTACTGGAGTGACACCTGGAGAATTTGTTACAGCTAAAACCCAGTCAACTTGCTGGTTTGGTGCTGAGTGACAGAGAATGTGTTTGTTGCTCAAATCCAAAAAACAACAGTCCAACCAATGTGCGTGTGCGTCCTCTCTCTCAACTTTGCAGGCAAACAGTGACTGCCTAGCTGTTCCCATTGCAGGACCTCCCCTGTTTTCCCAGTGCAAGCTATGCCAGGTATGGAGAGAAGTTCTTGCAAGCAGCTTTCTTTGGAATGCAGCAGGGAGCGACCTGTCTAAGCCTTGGCAGTGTCCAGGGACATCGAAGCAGCTCTTTGTGTGATCTGTGAACTCAGGGGACATGAACAACATGTTGTGGTGCTGAAACCAGTCAGAAGAGCAAACGCTATGTAGATAGTCCATTCGTATATTGATTACTGAGGTCATTTGTGGCCCATGTTATGTTTGCGTTCTTTGTGTTGTTTGTGTACAGGATGACAGGAGGCTTGCTTGTGTGGGGAACAGGTATCTCCAACAGGCATTGCTCTGTTGAAAGCTCATGTTGTCTTCCCAACTGGTTTATTTCCTACTAAAAACATTCTCAGAATACCAGCGCCCTGCCCAGTTCTGTCCTCTCTTTCGACTTATGCTGCTGAACAGAATATCCTGTTTCTTCATAAAGTGGGGAAAAACCTTGGGGACTTTCTTGAAGATTTACTTCACTATTTTACTTGGCCATTCTTCTGCTCGGATATCTGGTTACATCTCACTGATGACCGCAGAGATGATGAGAGTAATGCAAGATTATCAGCCTTGCTTTTTCTGTATCTTTTGGTGCTAGGCCATCAACAGAGAGAAATACAGCATGATTTTGGAGCAGTAGTGTTATTAAAAGAACCCAGCAAACTACCTGATACCTATGAAGAGCATTACTCTCTAAACAACTTAAAGATAGAAGAGACACACTAGAACGAAAGCAGTCCAGGAACCTTGTTTCTTAACCCAGAATTTCAGTATGACTCTCACAGTCTTGAGAGGGATCTGCTTTCTGTAGGAAGTGGTAAGTGCAGGACTCCTTATGGAAAATAATATCCAGTCAAAATAAGGTCACGTAAACCAGTAGGTTGACTGGTTGAGAGGGGGAAAGCAAGAGGAAGCACGAGGCATATCAGCTCACAGATCATAAGTAAACACAGTTTTAAAAATAAATTTGTCTTGACCTTAAACTGATAATGCTATGTATAATGTTTAACAATTGTAAAACCAACATAAGAGTCCGCCACATTCGTATGTGAGAAAGGACAACTGTTTTAAGGAAAGCATGAGCAAGCATCACTAAAATACACAGTGCGCTGCTGACACAGAAACATATTGTAAGTGCTGTAGAAGGAAGTTTTATCTGGGTGGGAACTTCTTTTTTTAATTCTGAGGCTGATATACCCACAAACCTCAAAGCCCGTGCCCTCACATCTCTCCTGGTATAGGAATTAGCAAAGAATTGTATTTATTTGAGGCGAGGGGCACAGATGGTGTGAGTGACTTGTCCCAGGTAACACGTGGCACAGCAGAAGTTTGAACTGAGGTTTCAATTCAAGCTGGGAGGCCCAAGATAGAGGCACCAATATAATTTCTCCCCTGATCTGAACACCCCTGTTTCCTTCTGTAGGTAGCAGAGTCCCCATCCCTGGGCCAAATTTCAGTTTTAATTCAATGCAATTTCAGTGGGATGAGAAACATTTAATTTTTTTCCCCTGTTTAGTTCTGTGGATAAGCACATCTTTCATTTTGAACACAACCTGCACGTGCATGCACAAAATGAAAGGAGGCTTAACTTCAGGTTTATGCTGCCAGTTACTTAGTTCAGTGATCTCTGGGCTTTTTTGGGGGGAAAGCTTGCTTAATTCTGTGTATACCAACACTCTATTTCAGCTCTATTTAGATAACATGAGCTTGTTCCATTTTCTAAACTTGTTAGTCCCTGATTCCATGAAGATAAAACTCAGTGATTGGGTATTATTGCTGCATGGACTGAGAACAAACTGGGGTGGGGAGGGCAGCCACAGAATGCTTTGGCCAAATCCACGGGATGCCTTGGCTGTTGGGATCTTTTCTCTTTTTTTTCTTCTCTGCTGTTTTCCACTGTGATGTATGAAATCCTGTTTCCTCCCATTTCTTGTTCTACACCCTTCCTGTCTGTTCCTGATGGGCAGCAACTAGAATAGAACAACACAAAGAGGATTGTTGTGGCTCTTATCTCTGACAGGTTTCGCCAGAATCGTGCCCGGGCTGTTTAGTTTGTAATACCAGTAGCCACTGCATGGCAGTGTCAAGAAGGAAGCCCAGGAAATGCTGCTGTAAAACCCCTCCAATGTCCACGACAACTTCTTGGAAGTGTTTTAACAGTTACCGGGAGCATACTTGTGCTAGAAGAATTGCTTTCCCCCTGTTTGAGAAAGCAAACAGGAATCACAGCACCTGAAAGGGTAGAATATTTAACGGGCTTTATGTAATTTTTTTTTTTTTTCACAAAATAACAGCTTGCATTTTATTTTTGTTATTCCTTCAAATGTGAAATAGGCTGCAGCTCAAATGCATGCATGGCACTGCCATGGCTGTCTGATCACGTACATGTCAACAGATTGACTCAGAATGCTATGAAATCTTAAGAATCTGAAACTTGGACTTATGATAACAACATGTGGTTTCTAAGGAGCTTTTGCACGGCCTGTCTGGTGTTCCCTGCAGGGGTGAGCATACAAGGGGCAAAAACTTATTCTTCAGTTTCTTACCAAGCAAATCAAACACAAAAATATTTCAGATTTGGGAAGGTTCTGTTGGGATTTCTGAGGAAGCTACTGAAATTGGGCCAGTAATCAACCAGCAGCTTCATCACTGTGAAGGATGGAAAACTGAACCGGTGCCTCTCTCTGTTCCTGTCCTACACATATGACCCTTGTTTTTGTGGTACACAAATAACAACAAGTGTTCAAAACAGAGCTTTCCTGCAGCTGGATCATCTCGTGATACAAAAAAAACCAAAACAAACCCAAAAAATTACCTGTGGTGATGCTGGTACACGTTTCCCCTCTCAGTAGAGGGGCTTTCTGCTTTATAGGAAGAGGGAGTCCAGATTCCTGAGCTTTGTTGCTAAAATTGTTTCATTTAGGGGAAAAAAAAAATAGTTTCGGTAGTGCCAGCAACTCTGGCAATGTTGAAACTAAAAGTTTTGGTTTGGTTTTTTTTTTTTTTTCTGTAACATCTGGAGGGAATTTCTGGATCTCGGTGAAGCCAGGCCATTCTCTGGAGCTGCTAGGTCAGTTCTCTCTGTTTCTTGGGCCTGGTAAACTCAGCAGAATTCATTTTCTGTCTTCTCTGGTGTCAGCTCTTGTTCGTGCTGGGCTGCTCAGATTCTGCTTCAAGCACATGTGGTAGAGGAGGTGCCCTTACAGTGGAAGACAGGCTTCCCCATCCCCGGATAACTTCTGGAAGGATGTGCTAATCACGTTTATCAAAGGTGCTGTTTCTTCTCGGTTTCATAACCTTAATGAAGATATGAAGCATGAGATCCAAAGCCTGTGCTAGATTTCTTGTTTCAGTCACTCATGTTTTTACTGGTGCTGCCTGCAAACCAGAAGTCTTCTTGCACTGAGAAATTCATCTTCATCTGTAAGAAAATTGGCACCTAGGTTCTACAGAAATACTTGGGACTATAGGGAGGTAATAAGGCTCCTAATTATAAACAAATAAATAAAGGTCCACATAAGGTAATAAGTAGAATGAAATTCTACTTAATTTAAAAGTGAACTAAGTATCTGTAAATGACTTAAAATGTGAAGTCTTACTGAGGAACCACCAATATTAAGAACATGAGTGTGGCCTTATGAGAAAATACACTAGCTTTCATAAATTTCAGAAGAAAAATGGAGCCTTAATTTCTAAGATTAAGTAGGGCAAAACTTGGAATACTGAGATCATTCCAGTATCACATGGCAGAGTTCCAGAGTAAAACAAACTGGATGTTAATCCTGATGTGTGCAGTGCTCAGTGGTTTGAATTAAAAAATAATCCAGGAGGAGCTTCCAAGTCACTTTTGTCAGTGATAAAAATGTTTTTTTTAAAACTGGGATTTAAAAAAACAATATGAAAACTGATTTTTCTCAAGAAACAGTTCTGTGAGTTATTTAGGCAGGAAGTCTTTGGGTCTCCATGCTCAAAATATCTCTTCACCTAAGGAGCTGCAGCTGTTTGTTCTGTGAGAACATTCCTTCAGGTACCAGCTGAGGCTGTGTTCGGTGTAAATTTGACATGAGGTGTCAGAAAAGGGGAAAAGTCATCCGGGACAAATTTCAAAACTGTTCCTCCCCTGCAGGATATAAAAACTCTTTGGAGAAAACTTACCTTAAGACTTAAGCAGTGTGAGAACATTCATTGCCACGTGCTGCTGTTTAGGGGAATTTTGAGGAATGACACGATTAAATCACTGAATGAAAGCTGGATTTTAAAAAGGCACATGCAGACGTTTGCACTGGAAAAAGCTGAACTGACTCTAATTCTGGCCCCTCACATTTCTTCAGCCTTGCAGGAAGCAATTGTACAGAAACATGGAGTTATTGGCTGATATCCAGCCTGTGGTGTGGAGAACTTTAAAAGGCTAAGAATGTGATACCAGCGCTTGCAAAATGCTTGGATTTTTTTCCCAAAAGGAGGTATCTTAATTAAAGCCATAAGAAAATTTAAAACAATATTCATAGGCAAATTAACCAAAAACAGAGCCAGAGAAAACATACCACGTTAAATCCTCATGATTTTACTGACAGCTCGCAGAGCTTGAGATGGGTCATCTTGAGAAGCAAGTACCCCCGCTGAACAAATATAGGCTGACATTGGGCCAAGTGAGGATCCCTGCCCTAAGAGTGCTCAGCTGCCTGTAACCTTGTCCTTTTACATGACAACAGACTTGTCGTGCTTATGGAGCATCATTAAACAGCCCGCTTATCCTGGAAGGTGTGCTGCTTCTCAAACCATACAGCAGTTAACTGCAGACAGCTGGGGGGGGTTCAATATTCGGTTCTGGGGCAGAGAGGCCAATGTAGAAGCAGCATTTTACAAGGTGTTGTTGCCTGCTCTCCTACATGTGGGCAGATTTAGGATATTGCCATTTGCCAAGTGGGAGATTCGGTTTTGTAGCCCATCACTGGCTGGAATTCTCTCCCCAGGCAATGTGGGGAATTTGAATACATAAGGCATCTGCACGGCATGTTGGAGTAATGAGGCAAATACGTTCCTCACTTGAAGAAGGTGACATTGCCCAGTGTTACTGTATAAAAGGAACCATCATTACAAAGCGTTTCTGGATGTTTCATCCAGATTTATTGTGCTTGGAAAAGCTCAGTAATACCAATGCAAGGAATGACAGAAATGAGACATTGTATCTGATTATGCATCTTAGTATACTGAATTAGAACAATTAGGAGATTAAAAGTGAGCTGCTGAAGTACTGTCTCTTACAAGATCTCCCATGTCTTCGGGCTTCTCTGTGATGGCAAAGCATTTGTAAGAAGGGGAGGAATTCCACAGGGCAGAGAGGTTCGGAGCAGGTGGGTTGTTAGCCCACACGCGAATAGACAACGCACTCCTTTGAGGGGTCGCTCTTCTGCACCACTTCATAGTCGCAGATTTGCTTGTTGAAAATGACTTTACAGTTCTCTTTGTCATAACCAGTAGGAGTATGAAAGCTGTCATTGGCAAAGAGAAAGCAAATGTTAGACTGAGAGCAATTAAAGATTCAATACTTCAGTGGTTCAGTGATTATAGCTCAAGTTAGTGCTGAGTGAGATACCTCTGAAGCTATTGCGAAGACCAGCCTGGCTAGTTTGAGTGCCACACAGCTACAGCTTCCAGGGCCTCAGATGATTCCTTGCTGCACTGCGCTGTGTGGATGCACCAGTAGGCTCAGCGCTAGCATAGGGGTTTCTCACACAGCACTCTAATATGTGACATAAGCATGGTCTTGGCATGTTTTATCTCTTTTCCATTGATTTTTCATTATTGCCAGTTTGCTCAGAATGTGGTAGATGTTTCCTGACACACTGAGTGTCATCTGAGCAAAGGCAATCATCATAATCAAGCCATTTTGGCCCTTTGACGAGGTTGGGTAAGAGGAAAGGAGGATGTTGGAGATGGATACTTCAGAGCAGAGTCTTGTCACTCTAGGGTCAGCACGATCACTGGAGAAAAGCATCTCTGGAAATAGATTCAGATAAGCCCTTTAGAAGACCTTCACTTAAGTCCCTTGTGGAATGAATTCCTTGCTACCTCCACTTTCCCTGCTAAGGAAAGACTTAACTGCAGTGTAAGAGGGGTGCACAAGTTGCTGAAAATTAAAGGCAAGCACCAACTGGGTGTGTCTGGAAGGGCCTGTGTCCACTCCCAGTCAGCAGAAAGTGAGCCACGGATCCAAACGATCAAGAGCTACATGTGGATTGCCCTAGCTCTGTGATGAGGGTGAAGAAAGGCTCTCTTGTGGCCTTAGAAACTCATTTATTCCCAGCAAATGGAAAGCTGTGGTCTTTCTGTGGGCAATGATGCTACCAAGAAGTTCAAACTTACAGGGAGCAGCAACGCATTGCATCTCGGCTGCAGCTGCATCGGAAGCAACTATCTGTCCTTGCGATCTCTCCAAAGGGGTATAGTTTTCCATCCAGGGTACAGCCTGCATAAGACAGCAGCAAAAGAAAACACATTCTTTAGGCCTCCACATAATGGCGGAAAAGTTTAAAAGTGAAAATGTTGGGGGATTTTGGGGGGTGGGTTTGTTGTTTTGTTTTGGGTTTTTTTTAATAGTGAAGTAGAAGTAATTTTGTTCTCCAGGTTATTACATGGACTGTTTTGAGAGCCTGAACTGGTTTCTTATTCACTTGTTGGAGACAGTTTCAGTGTGACAGATCTGGCATGAACATGAGCATCCAAACAGCCAGGTCTGCCACCTGGCACCACACTTTATTCAGAATGACTTTTAACTCCAGCATCAGCTCCATGTGCTGGAATAGCAATAGCAACCCACCACCAACAGCAATAACAGTGCTGCAACCATACCCAGCCCAGGGGAAGACTTTGGATTTCCCTACTTTTGGAAAGTTGGTGCTGGAATCTCCTCTTTGTGTCTTTCTGACATCTCCCCTCTCCCTTGTATTTTGAGCCCTTCCTGGCAGGTCGCCATAGAGCTGAGCTGCCACAGAACAACCAAGTGAGAGGAGCTTCCCTGTCCTTACCTTTGTCGGACTCCTCTGGCTTGTTCATTTTAGAAAAGCAGTATGCATCACCCAGTGTCACTATGACGCCCATTGCAACAAGGAAAGCCAGAAAGCTCTTCTGCAAAAGAGACACAGAGCCCATGGCATAAATTTAATTCCACTTCCATTATCTTTGTTTTAAAAAGCTAGATCACTGAACCTGAAGCAGAAATTAGAAATAACCTTATGTGTACATAAAAATGTTGGAAAATGGCATTCTAGATATTTCACTGCATCGATGGCTTTTTCCTTTAGGTGGGAAGAGACAAAATAATAAGACATAAATACGTCAGCAGCATCACTCCTTGATGAAGTCCAATCTCTAGAAATCACAAAAAGCTTCAGTAGTATTATACGCTTGAAAGCCATGTCAGACTCTTATTAGTGCTTTATTTATTGCCTCTGAGTCAGATTTAGCTACTTCTCCAGCAAATCACTGTCTATATAGCATCCCTTTACTTCGCTTTTGAGGTACAGCAATTCCTCCAAATTTGGCAGTGGAGTGGAGATCTCAGGCCTAGTTATATTCCAGTAAGGTTTTTTGAAATAGGTGGCTGGGTAGAGAAAAGAGACACAATTTAGTGTCTTATGGCAAAATTTCAGTGCTGTATAATCTGTTTAGCAGCACATGAGCCATCTTGTCAAACCATGCACACACAGGTCAGGACATGTCACAGGACATCCTTCCTTTTGTCCAGTGGTGGCAACAGCTACACATCTGTAAGAGCTCTTCAGAGATATCGGCTGGGACCTGCTGAATAACCAGGACTTTTTTGAAAATGCTTGCATAACGTTGTAACAGCAGTTATACTGGGGTAGAGGGACTGGAGAAGCATGGGAGAGCACAGTGTTATTTTGATGGGTTGCTCAAGCTGGATAACTTAAGGCAAAAGTTTAGGAATGGCCAGAGACTGAGAAGCAGTGGAGGAAGTTACGGAAATTTTCTTGGTAGCACTAGCAGATTAACACGAAAGCATTGTAAAATGAGTAGATCTTTCCAAGTTACTCCAGAGGCTGTCACTACTTGAAACTGGGGTGTAAAATAGCAGAAATAGCAGTGAGAGGCTTTGTATTTAGGCAGCTCTGCTGTCTACCTTGGGTTACTTGGATCACAAATATCAAAAGACATTGAAAGGTCCTGAACCTCAGGCAGATGGTGAGCCAACGGGAATCTCCTCTGTCTGCTGTGGAAAACACTTGCTATTTTAATCCTTGATGTGCTGCTTTCTTACAGGGCAGAGGGATATTTATCATTTATGGTGTAGTGAAAGGGAGGAGGAGGGTCTATGGAGTGGTCTGGGGGGGGGTGTAATGCTTAACTTCCATAGTAGTTCTGTGATTTGGAGTGCACACACAGAATCACACAGAATGTCAAGGGTTGGAAGGGACCTCAGGAGATCATCCAGTCCAACCCTCCTGCTAAAGCAGGCTCACTCAGAGCAGGTTGCACAGGACATCGTCCAGGAGGGTTTTGAATATCTCAAGAAAAGGAGACTCCACAACCCCCCTGGGCAGCCTGTTCCAGTGCTCTGTCACCCTCAAGGTAAAGAAGTTCTTCCTCATATTCAACTGAAACCTCTTATGTTTCAGTTTGTGCCCATTGCCCCTTGTCCTGTCGCTGGGCACCACTGAGAAGAGTCTGGCTCCATCCTCGTGACATCCACCCTTAAGATATTTGTATGTGTTGATGAGATCCCCTCTCAGTCATCTCTTCTTCAGGCTAAACAAGCCCAGCGGTCTCAGCTGTTTCTGAGGTTTTGGGGTAGAACAGAACCAGTTGCCATGCTGAGGACCACAGCCAAAATGAGAAGTTAAGAAGAAAGGTGGAAACTCTTAAACTGTGCTATTCTGTGGTGCCTGGCCAAAGGAAAATTGTCTAAGCAACTCCAGTTCCATGAAGTTGTAGGATGTAACATTGCAGACGGTTTCTACTGAGGCTCCGCGTGCGTTTGGCGTGGGTCTGTGGGGCTATCTGTGCTGTGCAGCTATCTGGGGCTTTGTGAGCTCAGGGAATCATGCCTTTCCACAGAGGATCTCAACAGCTTTGGGATGCTGCTTGCTGTACATTAGTCATCCATCTTGAGTTTGGTGGTGGCTTTCCTCCAAACTGGTTCAGGTGTTTGCAACAGCACAGGCCAGTTCTACCAGAGGTCTTACTGCTGCCACCCATGTCTTTATAGAAAAGACTAAAATCTTTCTTTTGCTGTGCTGGGCTGTCTTCTGTGAATGTTTCATCCTTTGTTTGCTACATTTGTCCTTATCTTGCTATTCCTAGAATTGCCAGTCAGATGAACTTGGGCGTGCTCCTCTGTCTAAAGACCGAAGTTTTAGACCTTCCACTGAATCTAAACAGAAACAGAACGGGAAGTCTGGGGTATCTAATTGCTGTCTGATCTGGCCTTACACTGTAACGACCGAAGGATACATCAGCTAAGCCACAGGTAGTTAGCAGTAAAGGGCACAGAGGGTATCCAAGAGGTAAGAAAGCGCTGGCAGAAACAGCAATGGCAGAGATGATGATTGTTACACTGACGCCAAGGGCTCTTAATTAAAAGTCAGAGCTGTGTTGTTCTGGGTGGTCCGTGAGCAAGGCACTTCAAGGAGCTTTTTTTTTTTTTTTGCTTGTTTGCTATCGTAAAAAAGGGATGCCACCAGCCATCTTGCAAAACAGAATCTTCCAAACTGGATTTAATGGCCTTTGAAAGTGGGTGAATTAATGTGGAATGAGATATCAAATCATTTTGTTCAACTAAGTCTTGTCTGAGTATAGACAAGCCCTCCAGAAAGCTTAGGCAGAGAAAGAAGTAGATGATAATTTCTCGCTTTATTTAGGAATCTACATATATTACAGAAACTACTGCCTCTTCTATAAAACTTAGGCCATTCCCGAGATTGTCATCAGAGCTACTAATTGATGTCTGTACCTTTGGGGATTACATGAGCATAAATTAGAGGAAAACTGGGCCATAGGGCTTTGTCTATCTAGTTAGCGTTACCTAACTGTTGATTCAGATTCTGCAAACACATTTGGAGGCTTGAAGAGCTGAAACAGGGCACAGTGTGATAGCTCAAAAGAGAAATGCAGACAAAATACGCTTTTAATTGTAAAGGGGCTATATTTTAAACTGTATTTCACATCTATAGGTTTTGAAGGCATATTCACAAAATTCTGAATATTTTCACAAACATTTCTGAGGAAAGGATAACAGCAAGTGAAAGTCCAAGAGATATATGTGTACAATTTCTTGCAAAGAATTACAAAACAAAGAACAAAATTCACAATAGTCTTCACAAAGGTGTCTTACTTTCTTTGCATCTTGCAGGTCTTTTAATAGAATATATCCACATTTAAAAATATGCAACTAGGTGATTCTCTTAAATATCCTTCTTTTGCAGTTTCACAGCAAATAGCTATCTGTATCCTCATTTAAAAAAAAAAATAAAAATCTAAACCTTTCACTTACCATTGTGGAATGCTTGGCTTCCAAAGAACTCCAAGTCTCCGGAAGAACTCTGCAAATGCTTTATGTGGAATCTGAGAGCAAATATTTTATGGTGCCTTTATGTTGAGCAATTCAAGCTTACTCAACTCAGATGCAGTTATGTTGAAATTTCTGAAGAAATCACTGACATTTCACCAGCTGGCAATGAGAAAATGTTTGATTGTGTAGAGCACTGACCTGGGTAAATGGTTGAACCCGAGCTTTGGATTCCTTGGAAGCATTATGATGAGAAATGCCTTTCTGATGAAATGCAAGCGTTGATGGCTAAGCTGTAGGCAGTATCGTACGGTTAGGGGATTTTTAGCTGTGGAAGCTAACCATCTCTGCTGTCAGTGGGCTGGAATAGGCTTAGAGTAGGGAACTTGATATTAATAGCTTAGGGAGCTTTGGCCAGACCTTTGCCTACTCATGTTTAATGCTGTGGTGTGCACTGTAAGATAACCAAAGGTCCTTGGCCATTGCCAGTAGAAAAACCTCTTGACATTCAGATCTTAGTCAAAACTGGATCACATTACAACATTTTTCTTTCTCGTCAACTAAAATAAGAATTTCCTCTCAAATCAAAAGCTTCAGGCTTTGACCTGAATAACTGCGATAGTGTGTGTGATCACTTTTATATGTGCAAAACACTTTGACAAGCGGTGATAAACTTCTGAGTGCTAATCGAATACTCTGCTTTCTCTTGCTCCTGCAACCTCTTTTTCTAATGAAGTAACAGACTGTGGCTCTACCTATGTTTCAAAAAGAAATTGTTGCAGATGCTGGCAAGCAATTTGAAACTCATTCCCGTGGGAGATTCATCACCAGCTACAGGAAATTTGGCATATAATTTTAAAATTACACTTAGAAACTTTGTACAAATAAATCCAATAGAATTTGGCTGTACTACAAGATAAATAATTTTGGGCTTTTTTTTCAAAGTAAATTAAACACAGAGTTGTAAATACTTTGGAATGGTGGCAAGAAAAGTTGTCATTCATTTCCTCCTACGCTCTATGTATTTCTGTGTACTAATAATAGTTACTTTGGGGTTTGGATGTATTCAATCCAAATAATTCAGGAGGAGAAAAAAAAAGTTTAAGTACATCACATGACATAATTCCATTACCTTCTTGGAGGAAATGCTGAAGTTGAAGACTGTGCAGTTTTGATAATTCCTTAGTAAGAAATAGATAATTCATAGAAAGTTAATAAGCATTCAATTTTACAGACTATACACCTGATTTTTTTTGTTCTGATATAATCACTACCTGCTTTAAAACTTTCATTTCATGAAAATTATGTTTGTCATTGAGAAAATTCAATAAATTTCCTTTCTCATCCTTTCCTTACAGCATGCTAGATAATAGTACTTTATCATCAAAATCTTCCTCTTAGAATCATAGAATCATTAATGTTGGAAAAGACCTCCAAGATCATCAAGTCCAACCATCAACCCAACACCACCATGCCTATTAAACCATGTCCCAAAGTGCCACATCTACAAGTTTTTTTGAAAGCCTCCAGGGATGGTGACTCCACCACCTCTCTGGGCAGCCTGTTCCAATGCTTAACCACTCTTTCAGTAAAGAAATTTTTCCTAATATCTAGTCAAAACCTCCCCTGATGCAACTTGAGGCCATTTCTTCTTGCCCTATCACTAATTATTTGCAAGAAGAGACCAACTTCCCTGCTCCTGCTGGCCACACTATTCCTGATACAAGCCAGGGTGCTGTTGGCCACCTTGGCCACCTGAGCCCACTGCTGGCTCATGTTTAACTGCCCGTCAACCAGCACCTCTGGGTCCTTTTCCGCTGGGCAGGTTTCCAGTCACTCTTCCCCAAGCCTGTAGCATTGCATGGGGTTGTTGTGACTGAAGTGCAGGACCCAGCTCTTGGTGTTGTTAAACCTTATATAACTGACCATGACCCATCGATCCAGCCTGTCCAGATCCCTCTGCAGAGCCTCCCTACCCTCGAGCAGATCAACACTCCTGCCCAATTTGGTGTCATCTGTGAACTTACTGGAGGTGCACTCAATCCCCTCATCCAGATCATTGTTAAAAATATTGAACAGAACTGGGCCCAGAACTGAACCCTGGGGAGCACCACTTGTGACTGGCCACCAACTGGATTTAACTCCGCTCACCACAACTTGTCTGTGCTTACAGTATCAAGTCAGCTTATGACTTCTCTCAGGTGAGTACGGTGGTTTCGGTCCTCAGTTGTGTAGCACAGATTTCCCTTCATTCCTGTAACCCATTTCTGAACAGTCTCCAATCTGAGAATATCTCATTTCAAATCTGAGTGTAGAACAAGGTATGAAAGGTTGTTTGTGTTGTGAAAATTACCCCAGATACTATGAAGGATGTAATGCCTTTCCTGTATGTACATCCAGAGATCATATCTGCTGTCTTAAGCACCATATTGTTCTAGATACAAAACATTTGCTTTCCATCCCTAAATTCTTCTCAGGGGCACCATTGTTAACATAGATTTTATGTTTTACAGAGTTTTAAAAAATTCCTATTCCTACAAAATTTAAAAAAAAAAAAATCTCTAAAACATGGATTAAGTAAACATGGTTTATTTCACCATCAAGAAGACCTGACTTAGTAATTATTTGTCACATTAAGCATTGTTTTCAAACTCTGTCAGCAATGATTTTATATTTTTCTCCCAGATTACTTGATACAAGGGTTTCATACAAGGAGAGAGTAGAGAAACTATAGACAACGTGCACCAACTTATGGCTTGCACCAGTTTTACAGCATTCCCTTCCCTTCATCTACCGTGTCCAGGCTTTTCTATCCCCAGGTCACCCTGGGCTTGACAGGAAATTTTATGCCAGGCCGTTTGTGGGTTTTGATAGAGAGCTTAAAGCATGATTGGTTTTGCTTTCAAAGCACTTATTAGGCAGAACACCTTATTCTTCGGCCAATGAGTTCTTGATAAAGATACTGGAGCCCTGCCAGCTGTGCTGCTGATTGTCTGCTGGTAGGCTGACACTCCTCTGAGTGCCTTGGAACCTCCTGCCTCAGGATATGCAGATCTTGCTTTAAAAGATTTTAGTCTCTTTCTGAAGTCTTAGATCTGAGGGGAGGTTGTAGTGAGGTGGGTGTTGGTCTCTTCTCCCAAGTAACTAGTGATAGAGCAAGAGTTGCGCCAGGGGAGGTTTCGATTGGGCATTAGGAAAAATTTCTGTACTGAAAGAGTGGTCAGACATTGGAACAGGCTGCCCAGAGAGGTGGTGGAGTCACCATCCCTGGTGGTGTTCAAAAAACCACGTAGACGTGGCATTTTGGGACATGGTTTAGTAGGCATGGTGGTGTTGGGTTGATGGTTGGACTTGATGATCTTGGAGATCTTTTCCAACCTTAGTGATACTACAATCTGGCTACATCTCCAGTGAATTAGTTGCTTTTTTAATACACTTTTTTCAAGAGTGGTTGCTTCCATAGCACTGTACTAATTTGCTCTTCACCAGTTGCCATATAGCATGAAGAGAGAAAAAAACTGCCTGACAATCCCTCCTGTGAAAAGTGTATCATCCTTGTGATCAGCCCAGCCATTTCTGATCATTTTCAATAAGTCTATGAAGTTGATAGCTGGGTTATGAAAACAGACAGTGTTGAAGGTCTGCCTTTTCTGAATGCAAGACTACTAAAAAGCAGGAAACATTTTTAAGGCTTTGTTGGTAGGACAGCTGCTAAGGATTTCATACTTAGACTTTTCCTAGTTTCCCAGTGGAGCACTGCTAAACATGTCTGGTCTCCTCCAGCTTCTCAGGAAGCATTTTCTCTGAAGTGTTGACACTTGGAGAAATCTCTGGAAAGGTTATACTGTCCAGTACTTTTCTAGGACCTTCTAAAAGGCAGATTGATTTGGGGTGATGGAAAGGAAGGTGATGCCATTTACCCTTGTCCTGTCCCTGCAACCTTGCTTCATGATCCACTGGCAATTTGCAGCTCAGGGTAACCTATTGTTTCCAGGCCATTTGTCGAGTGTGTTTTTAGAGCTGGAGAGAGAAAGAAAAGCCTCATTCTTCTGATTTCGCTTTCAGGCTATTTAGAAATCTTCTAGTTAGATTGATGTAAAACCTAGCAGGTGCTCTTCCTTTATTTTAAGTAGTAAACTTCATGTCAATTTAAACCTAGCAATAGATTTAAGTAGTAGTTTGGTAATAGCAGTTTAAGTGAATTCCCTCTCAGCTAAAGATAAACTGCTAGAGATTCATTTTAAGTGCAACTAAATGTTTTTGCACTGGCTTAAATAAACTAATTTAAATTCATTACTGTTAAGGAACACTGGAGCATAAGCAAGAGTTTAGAATAATGTTATAGGAGAGAAACATCTCATTGTGATCTGCTAGACCAGATTTGCCACTGTTGTGGTCAGGAGAGGCCACTTCTGGGTATCAGGATTGATGTATAACTCTGCAGCAGCAGTCCATCAGCAGCAATTAAAGTCATGAGCTTTTAATAGCTCTAGAGGCAATGTTGCTCCTAGGGGAATGAATTCCCCGAGCATGAATAAGTATACACAGGACTTACTTAGCAAGAATTCTTTGGTACTTTGCCTCTAGAACTGCGCTGCAGCTTTATTCCCTTTGTTGTTGCCTTCAGCTCTTCATCTAAGTATGTATAATTCTGATGTATCCAGTTTCCCATAAAAATGAATATGCTTTTCCTTCTTGTTCAAGTGTAAGGTTCATGTTCAACCACACCAAGCTGAGCGCTGTGGTTGATACTCTAGAGGGAAGAGATGCCATCCAGAGGGACCTTCACAGGCTAGAGAGGTGGACCCATGTGAACCTTATGAACAAGGCCAAGTGTAAGGTCCTGCACCTGTGTTGGGACAATCCCAAACATGGATACAGGCTGGGCAATGAGTGGCTTGAGAGCAGCCCTGCAGAGAAGGACCTGGGGGCATTTGCGATGAAAATCTGAATATGAGCCAGCAATGTGCACCAGCAGCACAGAAAGCAAATCGCATCCTGGGCTGTGTCAAAAAAAGTGTGACCAGCAGGTCAAGGGAAGTGATTCTCCTCCTCTGCTCCACTCTTGTGAGACCCCACCTGGAGTACTGTGTTCAGCTCTGGGGCTGCCAGCATAAGAAAGACCTGGACCTGCTCGAGCAGGTCCAGAGGAGGGCCATGAAGATGATCAGGGGCTGGAGCACCTCCCCTATAGGACAGGCTGAGAGAGGGGTTGTTTAGCCTAGAGAAGAGAAGGCTCCATGGAGACCTTATAGCAACCTTCAAGTACTTAAAGGGGGTCTACAGTAAAGATGGGGAGGGACTTTTTATCAGGGAGTGTAGCGAAAGGATGAGGGGTGTAACGGTTCAAAACTGAGACTAGATTTATATTAGATATTAGGAAGAAATTCTTCGCTATGAGGGTGGTAAGGCACTGGAACAGGTTGCCCAGTGAAGTTGTTGATGCCCCTTCCCTGGAAGTGTTCAAGGCCAGGTTGGATGGGGCTTTGAGCAACCTGATCTAGTAGTGGATCATGGCAGTGGGGTTGGAACTAGATGATCTTTAAGGTTCCTTCCAACCCAAACCACTCTATGATTCTGTGTTCTTACTTTCAATCCAAAAATCTTTCCCTTTCAGATCCTGCACAGCCAGAGGGCAAATGTCCTTGTGGTAGGTTATTACTCAGTGAAAGAACAAGTATTTTGCAAAGCTCACTGCTGATTCCGCAGAATATTCATATATCATGCAGATAAATATTTGCACATTAGTCACACAGAAAACTCAAGCTTATATATGTTGGAAATATAATTTTTAGCTTAAATGCATTTGAAGCCGCCTGAGGAAAGTTGGAAAACCCCCATTAACTTCTGCAGCCTTCGGATTATATCTTCGGGCTTGGATCAAGCAAAGTACTGAAGTATATCCTTAGCTTTAGCCATGGGGGTAGTTCCATCGTCTCCAGTGGAGCCACTCCTTGTTTTCAGGAACACACTTGGCGAAAGGCTTTGCTGGACCTGATCTGGAACATAAGTTCACAGTCATCCTGGCTCTGTGTTGCTTTATCAAATATGACATATGAATTGATATGAGTTCAATTTCTTGACCTGTTTACAAAAGTGGGAGTGTAGCACTATTTCACTAGTCCTGTGAGTTTCATGTGTCAAAGCCTTTGCTAAAGGCTGAAGTAGAAAACCATGGGACTATGATTCAGGAGCTGCTTTATTTTTTCAGTCTGATACTGACTTGATGCATGACTTTGGGTGGCTCCCTTAAATGTGTCAGAGGTTTCAAGTTTCAGAGCTTATTACCTGACTGTAGAGGACTGCAGACCCCAGAGACAGAACTCCAAAGACACCTTCCCCCAAGGTAATGGCTGTCCTCCAAGACCACAGTTTTACATGAAAGATGAACTTTTGGGATCAAAGAAGGATCAAGCCCACACAGGGGAAACCATGACCCAACAAAGTCATGTGTGTCCAAATCCAGGTTCCTTTAGAGGATTAGCAGTTCTGGTCTGGATTTTTTTGTTCCTAGTTTAGGATTTCTAGTTACCCCAACTGAGTTTATCATCCCAGTTATTTTTTCCCTGCTTGCACAACAACTTATTGCAGTAAGTCATTTGACTCAGTACATGGCAGCAAGGTCTTTTAGGTGACATGGGTAATGATAGTCTGCGTATTTCTGAGACACAGGTTATAAGACATTATTCTAAAGGAAATCTGATTTTGAATTCCCTGAAACAAATATATACACCGGTAGGCAAGTGGTGTGTTGTGTCATTGCATTAACCAGCAATGAATCTCAAGCAGGAGGGGAAGTACCTCTGGGGGCTTCATGCTCCTGTGCTGCTCCAGTGACAGCACATGTGTACTTATTTCTTGCTATAGGCACTCCTTTCTATACTGTGCGCCAGAGACTGAGGCATCTCCAAGCCCTGACTTCACTTGTCACTGCCAAATCCTTTTGCAGCCTGCAGATAACGCAGGTGCTGGGACTGTCTATTGGAGGCTGGGGAGTTCTGGTTATTGCAGGGCTTGGACAACCACATCTCTCTGTATCTGTACCAAGCCATAAGTGGAACCTGTGTATGAGAATGAGGAGTAGCAGGGAAAATTAAGAACAATGCGCAAACTGCATTGGGGTTCTTTCTTGTGTGATACAGAAGCTTAACTTTTACTTGTAACTTGACTTTTGTTTGCATCCTGTTCTGATATTATAAAAGCATATTTACTTTCTGTTAGCTATTGGGAAAGTTGGCTGTGGTAGTCTCTTTCATTTTTTACCTTGTAAATATTTGTGATTTTAACCAAGTGCTGTGTCTGCTTAAGCTTTTGTTAGCACTTCCAGTGTGAGGCAACAGAAAGCAGTATTTCTGCCAAAGTTTTTACACATAGGAACAAAAAATCACCCAGGCTAACTATACGGCATACCATTACCCAGATTATCAAGAAGAGAGAATTGTATTTAAATTATCAAGAAGGGAGAATTATATTTAAAATTATATTGAATGTTGTGTCAAGACTCTAAGTCTTTGTCCACTGTAAGCTGTAATTTCTTCATGAACAAATGCTAATAGGAATTCAGTAGCTGCTTCACACAGTTTAAAAAATAAGTAAAAGAGAAAAATCACATTCCCCTAATAATCCTGCATGAATAAAGACTGTTTCTTTTTATTTCATAATCTGTGTATATGTGTTAGAAATCATTCTCTCTTTAACAGAGTTGCATATGGCCTAGCAATGAATGGGCACAGCAAACACAAAACCCTTTCATTTTTTACCTTGTAAATATTTGTGATTTTAACCAAGTGCTGTGTCTGCTTAAGCTTTTGTTAGCACTTCCAGTGTGAGGCAACAGAAAGCAGTATTTCTGCCAAAGTTTTTACACATAGGAACAAAAAATCACCCAGGCTAACTATACGGCATACCATTACCCAGATTATCAAGAAGAGAGAATTGTATTTAAATTATCAAGAAGGGAGAATTATATTTAAAATTATATTGAATGTTGTGTCAAGACTCTAAGTCTTTGTCCACTGTAAGCTGTAATTTCTTCATGAACAAATGCTAATAGGAATTCAGTAGCTGCTTCACACAGTTTAAAAAATAAGTAAAAGAGAAAAATCACATTCCCCTAATAATCCTGCATGAATAAAGACTGGTTTTTTTTATTTCATAATCTGTGTATATGTGTTAGAAATCATTCTCTCTTTGTAACAGAGTTGCATATGGCCTAGCAATGAATGGGCACAGCAAACACAAAACCTCCCTTAAAACTGGTCATGTTGTTTATACGGATATTTTCTGGACAAAACAATCTACTGCTTGGTTTGAGAGTGGTCAGCATCCACTCCAAATGAAAATGTTTGCTTCCAGCTCTGCAGAGGTCGTGAAGAGACGGTAAGCTGCGATCATACATAACAAGCATGCAATACTGGCCTCCAAATTACTTTCAAGGTTGCATGATCTTGCCTTTAGCCTTCTACAGCCATTCTGCAGCTGCCAAAAGTTCTGTGCCATCCTATGGGCCTCTGGAAATTATTGTGGGTACCCACTGGGGACCAGGCCCAGGGGAAGGAATAGGTGTCAGCTTGTGCAAGAGTGTAAATACTGGATTTCCTCCTTTGCTTTGCCGCTGCTTCTTGTGCTGATGTTCACAGGACATCTGTGGACATAAAGAACGAGCTTCAAGGCTAACACAGCCTATGCTTACACTGATGGATTAAGGAGTCCTAGTGTGCTCTTTGGTCTGGATAACTCCAACTGTTTGTAGTACCTCCTTCCACCATGTCTTGTCCCCATTCCACGCTTTGGTTTCACAGGAAGGAAGCTTAGGAACCTAAGCCAGGAGAAAGCCATCCAAATTGCTATAGCACAGAATCCCTAAGTGTGCCAGGATCAGCCCACACTGCTCAATACGAACTCTGCTAATTTCTTTACTACATTGAGGAGGCCACCTACAGACACATATTTATGTCTGTATCCCCAACTCAGCTGGGAAATCCCAGAGCCAGCTGTAATTTCAGGCATATCCCTGATGCCGAGTCTGCATGTAAGCAAGCTTTCACACTAGAGCAACAAGTTTTCATCACTATAGTCTCCAGTATTAAGCATTGGCTTTTCAGAACTAACCAGAGGATTTATGGTCTGGCAGCAGTCTGGGGTAGTAAATTTTTAGATGGGGCTAACAAGCAATTTCAGGATAGGCAGTGGCTTTTTCCACCATGGAGCAACATTGCAGAAAATAAACTGAAGTAGGACCAGGAAGAGATCCATGAAGATTTGTTTCCTCTTGCACCGTGCCTCCAAAACTATAGCATCCCATTATGCTGTGCTAGTTCTTCTCCAGAAACTGGAGGGCAGAAGGGAGCAGCAATTGTGCTATGTGCCATGCTTCTCAAATCTGTTTTGTGTATATTTTCTTGTGTGTATTTACCCTGGCCCACCTCTGCAATCCCCAGGGGCCTCCCACTAACCTCCTGGCTGCCTGACCCCACCTTAAACACTTTCACTGCAGCGTTGCAGGGCCCCGTCAAAGGACCTCTGGCTCGTTTCACACTGCTGCAAATGCACAAGGCTGAGGAGTTGCATGGGACTGGCAGAATCACAAGGAACACCAGCCTGCTGTAACTTCCGTCCTCGTGGCCGTGCAGGAAAGAGCTTGGCCCAGAAGCAGGCTGCCCGGCTCTGGAAGGGCCTCAGGAATATGAGCTGCACAGACACAGATCTCAGGGCCACGTACAAGTAGCAAGTGATGCCGCAGAGCTAAGGCATGCCTGTGAGCGTGGATATCGGACAGCTCAGCTCTGTGCGGTCTTACATGTTCTGTTTCTTAATATGCAAATTGTCCCTGATGACACATGTGATTTTTGATACCTTTACATTGCATATTCATTTGGAAAGTTCTGAGGGGAACAGCAAGTGATTTTTCTTGTTGCTGTCTTCTCTCTAACCTTAAAAAGGAGCCTGTCTAAATTCCTCTCAAAGGAATTTTAGGACTGAAGCGCTTCTTGGGACTCTGACAGTAATGTTTAGGTTGGGACTTCTAGAAAGCAAATTTTTATTGTGCTGTTTGTAGCCCTCTCTGCTCAGAGACTGGTGTGTGTATCACAAATAAACAATTTCCCCCAAAGGAACAGTCAGGTTCCATGCTGCTGTCTTTTTTTTTAATGGAAACTAATCTGCAAGACCCCCTGACCTGAAGCCACCTGACGGTAAGACCCTGTATTTTTCAGCATCAGTACACATAGAGTACATAGACCTCACGCTCTGTAATGCACAAAGTTCTGTGCCAATAGAACTTCACATTATCAGCAAAGGACTTGCTGGATCTTATTCCACATTGTCGGTGAGTATGGAAAGTAACTAAAGGCAGATTTTTCTGGTTTTTTGGAATGTTGCAGAGGAAGGAACTATGGCAAAACACTAAAAGCCTTGGAGAATAATTTTAGATTAATCCCATCTGTGTGTTCTTTAACAATCCTGCTCAAGGCATTGTTGTGAAACTAGCCTCGGCTAATATTTTCCTACTTGTACTTTGCTAGTTTCTGCTTTAGTATCAGTATATTAAAATTCTTTAAATTCTACTAGGGTGGAAGGTCTGAGCCAGTTCAGTAATGGTATCTTCTTATAGAATCACAGAAAAATAGAATAGAAAGGACTACAATGATACTTTACTTTTAGTAGTTCCTGTGGCCCTAATCTAGCAATATCCTTCAAGTATCTGGATGTAGCCATTAAAATTAAAATATGAGAACTTGAAGGTCTTGGCCATTTTTTTTTATTTAAACTGAGAACCCAAGCAAGAAGCAAATCACTCAGTGCCCTGGTTCCTTACCAGGTCTTCTGTGGTATCAGTGTAGCCAAGTGCAATAAACAAACTCCATGCGCTAATATCAAGGGTTGATCTAAATTGACAGTTTCCAATGAATTATTTAGTTACCAGCTGGATGAACAGATGCTTTAATTGTCATTTCCCTTCTTGTTAATTCACTTGTAATAAAGAACATATGAAATACAGTGGTATGACAAGGTTTTTTAATACATCGGAAAAAATGACTTAGCGAGAAAGTGGGACGTTGAAGTGAGTGTTTGACCTGTAAAGGCCCAGGGGTGATTGGCTGTGTACCCCAGTTTGGCAACTTGCACCATGTATTTATTTATGTTACTGTATATAGTATTTTATTCTAGCAAATCCTGGAATTCTGGTGTGGGTTTATTAAGAGTAATCCAGTTTAAATCAAAGGAGATTTTACCTGACATGTATAGTAAGTCTCACACTTACTTTCGTAAGAAAAATAGCAGGAAGGGGTCCCTCTCTACTTGTAAGACCGGGCACCGGCGTAGCCCGTGGCAGTGCTCCGGCGGGGAGCGCTGCTGTG
>NW_009260182.1:8649228-8649511 GCF_000687185.1 Egretta garzetta | reverse complement strand
TTGTTCCCGGTGTAGAGTGGGCCCCCTTGCGAGCCCCAAGCCCCTCTCTCAGTCAAGGCTGTCAGCCCCCCCTGAACTGCGCGCAGCAGTCGAAGCCGTCTCCCATCCGGTTCTTCATTCCCCTCGCCTGGAAGGTAAGGTCCTCCCAGCCCGCAGGAAGGCCGGCCAGAGCACCCCTCCGCCGGCTGGGGGCAAGCCCGGCCAGCTCAGCTCACCCGGCCAGCTCATGGGTGGGTGCCCACCTGAGTCCTCTGCGCCTCCTGCTCTGCCGGGCTGGGCTGTT
>NW_009260182.1:8610800-8647978 GCF_000687185.1 Egretta garzetta | reverse complement strand
AAGCGGCAGGGTGAGACTTGGTCCTGGGTGTACGTGGGGGTGCTTTAGTCCAAACTGTGGTTGTTTTGATGCCCCGTTGAAGTGTATGATCAACCTTGCCTGTGGCATAAATGGTGCCAAAAGAAAAGGAGTTGGATGCCGACTCTTGCTTTCCTCTCTTGCAACAGCTTCTGCGTTTTCTACAAGAGTTCTCACAGCAAACCATTTCCAGGACTCATGAAATCAAAAAGCAAGTAGACGGATTGATTAGTGAAACAAAAGCCACAGACTGTCGCCTTCATAATGTCTTCAATGACTTTCTTATGCTGTCCAATACGCAGTTCATAGAGAACGTGAGTATGTTCTTGCACAGTGTCAAGCTTGTGCTTCAAGCATTGGTGTTGTCCCTTACTGTAACGTGGAGAAGTGATTTGACTTTCTGGCAAGTCTGATGCTAATTTAGAGATGAAGTGGCTTTTAATCACTTTCTGTTAAATGGTGTCCTAATTCCTTCATGAGCAATTTGCTATGCAGTATTGCAGATTCCCTTTTGCCTCTTCTGAGGTACCTTCCTTCCTTGTTTATGCGTGACATGGGGATCAGAGTTCTGTTTTTAGGACTGTGAATGAGTTGGGATCTCTGGGATGTCTTGGTATACCTTTACAGGTAGCATGAATGTAGCGTGTGGCTGCACTTGGCTCTCTGAATATGAGGCATGTTATACGATGCTGTAAATTTGCCTATTGGTGTTATTTTATGCTAAAAGCAGTTGATATTAAAGGTGTTGGACTCCAGGCAGCTGTCTGTTACATTTGGTCATGACAAACATATTTGTTGGTTAATGTTCCCACTTTATGAATATTGGTATTTTAGAAAGGTAAAAGCTAGGCTTGAAAGCCTGTTACCACATTGTATCACTAGGAGGGGTTTTTTAGCACTGAGTTTTATTGGGTATTTTGTTTTGATTAGCACTGGTCTCAGGCCATGCGCGTCTCATCTGAAACCATGATGCTGTTATTGGAAAGATGCTGGCAGAGAACAAGGTGATGGAAAACTGGATTTCTGTTGTGAGCTGGCATGGTGGTGGTATTTTTTCAGAGCTGCAGTGTCTTTTCTGGCCACCTTTGCTGTTTAGTGTAATGATTCCACTGAGAACAGTTTGTACCAAATGTCTTAAGTCTTGGGTACCTGAAGCTGTTTGTTTCCAAATTTAACTGCACAGAAATGGGTCCTCATTTCTAGTTCTCAATTTAGTTAATGTGAGAGATCTGCCTCTTCCCAGGGGATAACTGCACCTGTGTTTGAGATTTGGATTTAGGTTTGCAGGTTCAAGGGAGACTTTTTATTCCCCTGTGTGTCCTTGTAGCTGATCCTACAAAAGAGGGCTAAAAGAGCTGGATGGGAGGGATCATCAGAACAAACTGAAGGCTGAGGGATAATGTGAACCTTCTCTGTAAGTACAGGAGAAGCATAAATGCTAAAGAAGCAAGGCTATTAAATGACAGAAAACAAAAGGAAAACAGACAGCCCATAAGTAAACCTTGCGTTGACTTTGAAGGTTTCTAGAATAGCTTTATATTATGTTTTTTTTAACATATTCAGGTCAATCTGTGAACCGGGTTAAATGGTCAACTTGTCTTGTGCTACTGCAGTGACATTAGCAGTCTTGAATTACCTCAGCTGGGTTGAGCAGCTGCCTGATGGTACTTCAGGATGATGACTTCAATGCATGAAGGAGGCTATGAAGATGTTTGGCATCATCCATGGCTTCTTTTTTTACTTGTGTAATGAATTAATGTGTAATTAATTACACATTAACAGTGTATTTTATTTTGTTGGTGGTGCCTGTGGTTTAGCCCATGCAGCAGTATGATGTTCTTACTTGAATTAATTTTGCTTGACTTTTTAGAGAGTATATGATGAAGAAGTGGAAGAGCCTATTCCCAAAGCTGACATTGGAGACAAAACAGAGCAGGTAGTTAACCTAAGCTGCCCTGAGTGCTGGCAGTATGTTTGCAACTATTGTCTACCTTCTCATTTTCAAATGTATTTTGCAGATGTTTACAGCTTACAAACCAAACTGTTTCCTTTCTCCTTGAAGTCTCTCTTTTGGATAGTGTATGTCATTCAAACATAAAGTTGATCATAACATCTACTACAGTGTATGTTAGGGCCTCCCCAGGCTTAATACTGTGTCCGGTAGACAAGACATAGGCATCGATTTTCAAATGGCTGTGTGTGTTTTTCAGCACGAGAACTGAGGCCTTGGGCCTTCTTACTGGATTCAGAGGTAGTGAATTGGGGAAGCAGAATCTGACCGCAGTTCCTAGGGATAAAAACTCAGCTGTTTATATACCTTACAGTCTAGGTATATTATACCATAAATGTTCCCTTGATGGGCAGGGAGCACAGATAAGATAATACTGTGCTGGTATGGATGTTTAGAACATCTCTGTTTCTGGGAGTGATAAAGATTAATTAAGTCAAGCAAAAAAAGGTTCTGAAAATTTTTCTCTTGCATATAGTGAAAAAGTTTTCATTGGACTAATTTGAAGTTAAAATTTTGCGAGCATGCTGCAATGAGATTGAGTCTTGACTAAAATGCAATAAGAATGTGTTGTTCCTGTTACCGAAGGAAAAGACACGGGAACAGAAAGAAGCTGATCTGATCCCCAAAATCCAAGAAGCGGTGAATTATGGGTTGCAAGTTCTGGACAGTGCGTTTGAACAGCTAGACATCAAAGCAGGCAACTCTGACTCAGAAGAAGAAGAAAGTAATGAAAGGGTGGAACTGATACTTGAGCCAAAGGTACAGAGACTTGTTGACGCTGGGAGCACGGGTTTGTGTTTGGCTTTGTTGGATTTTGTTCTTTGCTTTTGTCAGCAGTATCACTGTGTTGGTATAAAATTGATATTTGTTACCTAAAAAGAGGATGTGATGAATACATCTGAAGGAGAAGTGCTCCTTGCTGAGCTATTCCTTGTGTGGCCTGCTTGTCTTGCAGTTGGGTTAACCTTAAGGTATGGCACCCTAAAGGGAGTTAGTTTAATGGCAGTGAACTTGGAAAGGGAAGCCTCAATTCCAGGTGGAGTAGGACCTTTACATTTCATGCTTTTTAGGTACAAACAATACCTTCCTAGGTGGTTTTTACTTTCCTGGTAATTAAGAACCCTAGGTGCAGGATTTGGGATAAGACTGATGCCTTCAAGTCTTTGCGAGTATATTCTTCTGTTAGATGACACTTAGAAAACAAGTTGGGACCACACAAATAAAAGTAGCCCCCTTCTTTGACTGTGTTAAAAAGGAATAAACCTCAGGTGGCCCACCCAGTTGCATGATGACTTGAGGCATGTGTCTGGTGGGACTCTCTTTAAAACAAGCTTGTACCTTCCTTGAGTTAAAACAAGGGGTGTAAGACTTCTGTCTTTGCCAGCAATGTCGAGCTGTTCCTAGATGTCAGACAGATCAGATGTTGTCTCTTTCAGGATCTCTATATTGACAGGCCTTTACCTTACTTGATTGGCTCTCAGCAGTTTATGGAACAAGATGATGTTGGCCTTGGAGATCTCTCTAGTGAAGGTATGTGCTGGCATGACCTTTTATTCCTATGCAAGTAACTAGTTCCTAATCTGAGACTTTGGTCAGTTTTAACTGACAGCTTGGGTGATACTGTGTAGCATTCTTGCATGTTTAGATGCACGCTGTAATTAGCTGGGGGAAAAAAATGTACATCCTACTGTAACAGCCACTTTTCCAGTATGCAAACCAGTAACTTATCAGTAACTTGTGCTCTGTGTATTAGAAATGCAGTGCTGAAATTTCAGCAGCCTTCAAAGCTCTCCCAAACCACTCTCTTTTCCACCTGATTTTCAGTTGTCTTCACAAAGCCTTAGAAGTTGCTGTCGATATGTCTGGTGACCACATTGCTCTGCGTACAGATGCCATGTCTGACCTTAACTTTTCTGTTTTCATTTAAAATAGAAGGATCAGTTGATAGCGATCGTGGAAGTGTCATTGACAGTGAAGAGAAGGATGAAGAGGTAAGTGACAAGTGACAGAGTACCAGTTAGTTTGCATAAGCATTTGTGAGTCTCTGTATGTGAGGCCATTAGCTACCTTGCTTTTTCATGTGGGGTCTCAAGATAATATTGCATAATGTCTGTTGCCTATGTTGGTTGTAGTAAATGTGCTTTTCATTATTATTCTTATGCAGTAGATTACTCTGTAGCTTTTCAGAGGAGCAATAAAGTGGTGTTGGCTCTAACTTCTCTTATAGTAGAATACTTCAAACTGAAGTATTTTATTCCAGTCTAATTTCACCTTGTGAAGCAAATCAGATTCCTATCAAGAATTGCATTTATGGAGAACAAATCTGTTGTAAATTACCATTACAAAGAACAGGATGGAGATGTTAACAGGAGCAAGTTTAAAGGTTAAGTAGGTGTCAGTAATGCACCTCCAGGCTTTGCCTCATAAATCTGCTGCATTGGACTATCAATTTCTGGTTTGTTTTGCCTGCCTTGGCTGGGATATTTCTGCTTTGTAACTGTGCTATGGAAGCACTCCCTTTTCCCTGAGGAGTTTGCTTTTGGTACCTTTGCTCAATTAAAGTTAAATCCCTTTGGAGTTACTCAAATGCACCATCAGGTGGAGCCTGCTGTCTTTGCTAAATTAATGACTTCCTAGTGAGCTCTGTTTATAAAGATGGTCAACAGGGGGGAAGCAATTCCTTGGTCAGGTCATGGTGAAGAGATTTGAGTGTCCAAATGTAACCAAGTCCAGAGCTTCTGAGCCCTCTCTTGACCACTGGACAAAAATAATGTATGATGCTTGTCTTTGGGTCTCTTGTGTTCCAGGAATCAGATGATGAATTTGGAAACCCTAGTGAAGATGACCAAAAGACGGTATGATTATACACCCTGGTACAACCTGAAAGACTTTCTATTTGTGACACAGTGAGGATGCAAGAAAGAGAGATAAGAGCTCTAGACTATTAACTGTTAAAAACTTCGGTTAAGCCTGATTTATATAACTTTGTATGGGAAGGCTGTCCTGGGCGGATGGCACTGTGTTATGAAATTGAACCAGGTTTGGGCCTTAAGACATGCTTGCAAGCCATCATTAGGTGCAAAGCATATGTGGGATGGCATTGTCTGATGTGTGTTTTCCTCAGGAATAATTTTGGAGTCATGAGAATTCAAAGAATCTACCCCAGGAAAACAAGGCTCCTGTTGGATTACTAGGTCTATATTTAAAATTCAAAGTTGCTATGCAGGAAATAAGGAACAGTGTGGTTTGGGTATGACATGAAATCAAAGATGTGAACAGTATTACATGTATGAAAAGTATGTCCATTTGGATAACAAATGAAAAGGGAAAAGAAATGTTCAGATTGACAAATTCAGGCCTGACTCCAGTTGTTGGTAGTAGGTGGTAGTATGAGAAGGAATCTTACCCATGTTCAGGTATGCCACTGCAAGAGACATTTATGCTGGGGATCCTAGATATGAAATGGTTTAGTGCCAAAAGAACAATGTTTCAAAAAGCAACCCTCTTTTAATCTATGTATTGATAAAACAATATTACAAAAGCACTCAGATGTTACATTAAGCTATATTGACCCTCATAGGGTAACTGTATGCCTGATGTATTTTAAAATGAGAAAGTGTCTTTGGGTTGTTCATGATTTAGTTCACTTCTGAGCCCTTGTCCATGCCAGCCTCCAGTTCACAATTAATCTTTTTCATCCTCTTTTTCTTACTGGCATGACTGATGCCAAGATGTGGGCATGTATTGTCTGTCATTCCACTATCCACTTTAGGAATAGCTCAAGATGATATCATTTTTTACTAGCTGATCACAACGTTCCTGAGTTAAGGCTAAATGCTAGGTCTGTAGTGGAGAGGAGTTCGTCAACTAAGGGAAGCAGCACAGCCAAAGCGGTTTAGGCTTGTGTATAGTAGCTGTATGCTCCTTGTGAGGAGAGCCTTAGTATCCTCAGTCTCTGGTCTGGAAATGTTTGGTGACACAGCACAGGAGTGTACTAGAGAACACAGCAGCTTGCTTGGAGCTGGAGGCACTCCTTCCTTACCTTTCAAAAGCTGTGAAGTACCCCAAACTGGCTGAATGTTTCCCTCCTTTCAGTAAGCTTGCTTTTAATATTTTATCTAAGCAGGTGTAGTTTTGTGCTTGTTTTATATGCCAACTTCGGGAGAACACAATAGGGTATTACTGTTTTTTAGAGGACAGCACCGATGAGTGATGAAGATGATGACGCTGACTGTGATCTGTTTGGCTCTGAAAAGGAGGAAGATGAGGATGGAGACTTAGATGAAAACACAAGGCCTGTAAGTAATTAGTAATTGTTGTCTCCCTGGAGAGAGAGATTTGACTTCCCTCATGAAAAATCTGTCCTTGCAGGGGTTAAAATTGTAGTGCTCAGCTACCTGAGATGGGATCCCGTAGAAAGAGTCTGTAAAAATCCTGAATGGTCTTTCAACATGGTTGTTGAGTATTTACCCCTTCAAACTAGGGCACTCCTGCACCCTAAGCTAGCATCAAAGCTGTATTTGAAGGTCATGAAGAAATTAATTGTTGTATTTGTGTGTGGTAAATGCTTCTTGCTTATCCTGCTCCCAAAACGAGGTGACATTAAAAAATGATGTGATCATAAGGGACTAAAGTGGCTCTTTTTTTCTCTTGATGCACACATAATCTCTTAATTGCTTTCTTAATAGAAAGCTGCATTGCCTCTCATGAGGGCTTCAATTAAAGTCTAGGCAGGATATTGTACAAGTGAGGCTGTAGAAAGCAGTATTTATAATTGCAATCGCATCAAATTGATAACTGGATTGTATATAAGGAATATGCTGTTATTTGTCCCTACTCCTCAGAAAAAGAAGGGGCCAAAGTCGTTTGCAGATGAGCTGGCAGCCCGAATCAAAGGAGAAGCACCAGTCAAACAGGACGAAGAGCGTTCTTGTAAGTTAACTCTTAGCTTTGATAAGCACTTGTGAGATACTGGGGGACTTGAGGCAGTTGGACAGGAGAGTCTGTGTAACAGAAGTTTCACAGATCTGTTATTTGAATATGTATTATGTGAAAACCCAATGAAAGGAATTAAAGATACTATTTTGTGGTCTGAGAAACTTTTTGACCATAACTTATAGGAATGAATTGGAATCCACTGAGTGTTATAGTAGAAAATGCATTGCCTTCAGGTGAGACAGGTCACTCCCCAAGCACACATATTATTGGAAAGGTTTTCTCTCCGCTCTAATTCCCCCTCTGCTTGTAAAACTGTGTTTGACCACATGTTCTTCCCCCTGTTTCAGCTAAGTATGTGGAAGCCAATGGCCACTGTAGTCCTTCTGCGAGCTCTGCAGTGGAAAACCCCTCAAGCAGTATATTTATGTTTCCAGGGGGTGTAGGCTGTTTGTTTTTTCCTTTGTGGCTTAAAAATGCTGCTTTTTGAGGAACTTTTCCTTGCTACTGTTTTCAGTGATATTTTAGACTAAATACTGCATTTACTTTTGCATCGCATGAGGGAGAGACCTCTCTCAAGTAATTATGATTGTAGCAAAGCAGCAGTTGAAAATAGCTGACTGAAATTGAGGTGGCAAGTGCTTCTGAGCCTGTTTTTGACCTGTAATTCTGAGACCATGAACAGACAAGAACAGCGTGTCTGTGTTCTTGTGTGGTTCAAACAATCAAACTAGGTCTGTGGGTATCAAGAGTACAAAACCTCCTAGTTTACCTTCTTTAGTTACCGGGAACTCTTCTGTTCATTGAAATAACCTTGAGATGGTAAGGCCAGAGGGAATAAAACTCTGGCTTTGCCTTAGGTAACTGAATCAAGGATATGATGTCTGGAGCCATTTGAGATGCTCAAAGGTTCTGCACGCTCTCTGGGATCTGCACCATCTGCAATGCTGTGTTGCTCTCTGGCATCTCAGGTGACACTAGTCTGTGTGGGCAACTGTGCTGAGCCCACAGTGTCTGACAGAATGATGCTATTACAATTTTAAGTACCAATTTTAGAACTTGTGCTTCATAGAATTGCTTCAGTGGGCTGATTCATATGAAAACATATAGGTCAGCTTGGTTACATTATTTTTTTTTAGGTTCTCTTTATCATAGATGGATCACAGACAAGTAAAGATAGATGATTTTATTTATGTTTTGAAATTTTCTTCTTAAAGCCCTGTCTCCAGAGACCAAACCAAGGAAAGCCGCAAGAGAGAAGAAAGAAGTGAGAGTTCCATCAGATGGTAGGATTTCCTCCTCTCTTGTTCTTGAATTGTGGGCTGTAACGTAAGACACCACTTAGGAAATTGCAACGTCCACTGTAGTAACTGGGTGGGATTATCAGTACCCATCCTTCATGGTGAGTGTGTACACAAATCTAGGTTGTGATGTGCATGTAAACCAAGGCTAGAAACAGGCCTAGGGAGAGTTCCTCCTTAAATGTGGTCTTGTGGAGCAACCATATACAACCCAATATGACTACAGCAGCTTCTCTCTATCTGTTGTGTTTGAGAGACAGGATGGAATCAAACCAGTTTTTATTTTGGCTGTCTCTTTAATTCGCTTTCCTGAAACTTGGTCAGTTATACCACAGCTCTTGGCTCTTCTGCTTTCTAGATGAAGATGATGACATCTTCAAGCCTCCTAAGTTGACTGATGAAGACTTCACACCCTTTGGGTCTAGGGGTGGTCTCTTCAGTGGTGGAACAGGTCTCTTTGATGATGAAGAGGTGAGAATGCTGGAGAGCATAGAAATAGAGTGCATGTGTCCCCCCTTTTAAAAACAAAACAAACTATCCCAACAAATTCTTACCTCTGGAGGGTTGGGAGGGGAAATAACACTTTGTTGCTTGGTAACATTCAAGCCTGGTGAAACAGTGTGGCTTTCCAGTGGAGAAAGAGAACTACACAAGTGAGGTAGTTATGTTCCCCTTGACACAAAGCTGTCTCTTCTGCAATAGTGCTGCTAGCAATGCAAATGTGGTCCTATTGTTACTTTAGACAGGTTCTAATTCCAGCAGAGCTTACTCAGCACCTACCACACTTTTATCTGTGATGCTATACTGTTTGTTTATTTTAAAACAGAAGATTTCTGTTAAGATGCCTGTAAGAATACTGAATTTTGTCAATCTCTATTCCTGGGTGTGAGAGAAGTTTGAGTGTGTCCTGGTTTTGGCTGGGATAGAGTTAATTTTCTTCCTGCTAGCTGGCATAGGGCTGTGATTTGGATTTAGTATGAGAATGATGTTGATAACACCCTGATGTTTTAGTTGTTGCTCAGCAGTGCTTACACCAGTCAAGGACTTTTCAGCTTCCCCTGCTCTGCCAGGTGCACAAGAAGCTGGGAGGGGACACAGCCAGGACAGCTGACCCCAACTGGCCAAAGGTGTCAGACCATATGGTGTCATGCTCAGTTTATAAACAGGGGGGAGCTGGCCAGGGGGCAGCAATCGCTGCTCGGGATGGGCTGGGTATCAGTCAGCCGATGGTGAGCAGTTGAATCGCTTGTTGTTCTTGGGTTTTTTCCTCTCTCTTTCTCCCTTATTGTTTTCATTACAAATTATTATTAATTATTATTATTTATTTATTTTTATTGTTTCACTTATTAAACTGTTATCTCAACCCACATGTTCTCTTACTTTTGCTCTTCTCATTCTCTCCCCCATCCCACCGGGGGGAGGGTGAGTGAGCGGCTGTGTGATGCCTACTTGGTGGCTGGGGCTAAACCTCAGCAGTCCTTTTTGGCTCCCAATGTGGGGCTCAAAGGGTTTGAGGTAATGACAGGTTAATCAGAGCTTATTAAGGAATTTATTTCTGGGAACAGTTGCAGGTCACAATATTGATTCATCTGTTCTCGATCTTAGTTTATCTGATCTGCACCATGCTCATTTTCTTGTTGTACATGTTAAAGATTGGTGTTGATTTTTGCAGTTTGCTGTGCTCTGCAGTCATTAGTGATGTTTTGCCTGAGAGATTTTTTATTAAAACACTGACCTTGAGCTTTATCTGGTATTTGGGTTTTGTACTGAAGCCATTACTCTACTTTGGGTACCACCTTGTGGAGACAATTAGCAATTATACATCTTCTTCCGAGAGGTTTTTTATGGAGGAAATACAGAATGGCACCTTCGCTACCTTCTTCTATGACGTTTCCTCCTTTATTACAACACCTTTTCAGTATCTTGAACATTCTTGGATAGTTAAGATACATGTATTGGTATTTCCTGGATATATTGTTTTGGTTTTGTCTAGGGTTAGTAAGCAATTTCAGAATATCATCCAGAGATCTGCCTCAAGGCTGTATAGTTATGAGTGGCAGGGTGTGTGGGCAAGTACTAAGGACAGTGGCACCACCAATGTTTTAGAACTTCACCCTGAACAATTGCAGAATCCTGAAAAACTAGTAAAATATTTGGAAAAAGTATGCTGTCACTCTGGCAATTCTCATACTGAATCCAAACCAGTGCTATGCCAGCTACTAGAAATAAAATTAACTCTATCCCAGCTGAAACCCGGACAGAGAGGAAAGAAAACATGATGTCTTTTCCATTTTATGTTTCACAAAATGTATCTGGACAGTAATGCTGTTGAATTTCTTTGTCTCTGTGCTGCTAAAAAGTTCCCTATTGCAATTATGTTGTTTCATCTAGTTATTGTACAATTCCTGGCTTACCTACACTGGCAAGGGAAGTTCACCTTAAGCTGACTCTTGTGCTATGTATCTATAGCTGACTTGATGATGAAGGAATGGCACAAAGTGCATTTCTGACCTTATTTTAGCATCGTTTGTGCATGTGAAGGGGTAGAGAAACCCAATGTCAGAGATACTTAAGATTTAAGAATCTGACAGTGCAGCTGTGTAAAACAAATGATTGCCTCTGATTTTATCATGCAGCTGATACTGGTAACAGTCAAGCATAGTCCAGAATAGTAGCCAGACTGTTGCCTTTGCAGGATGTTGTGTTCCCTGTTGCAGCTAGAACAAAAGTCAGGTGTTCCTTGGAGCTGAGGCGGCTATTAGACTGAAATTTGGAAGGAGACCTCATGTACAGCTGACCTCAAGCTTACTATGCCAATCTGCTAGAATATAGCCAACAAGCACCAGACGGAGGCGTTGTGTGAGGGGAAGAGGATAGTTCTATGCAATGATTTCCACTCAAATGCAGCCTGTATTTAAAAAATATTAATTTGCTTTCTCTTTGAGTGGCAGCCAACAGCTTTAAAAAAACAATTAAGAAAAATCCGATAATGCAAGCCAGCTTTGTGTTGGTGCAAATACAGATGAAGTTATCTTTAGAGCTTCTTGGTTTCTTATTGCCAAGACTACTTTCCTCATCTTGTAGACACAGAACAGCTAAGCAGATTTGTCTGTGACTGTTGCCTGCCTGCATACACTTGTGTCTGGTTTTCTGTTACCTGAAAGTTAATCATCTGGGAAGGGTAACTTGTCTTCCCTTACCTTGTGCAATGGAGGAGGCCTTGCTGTACCAGAAGGCAGTCACAGTGGGTCAAGAGGCAAAGAGTAACTGACAAATATGCAATAATTCAGTGATGTTCCTGCTGCAGCCCTGTGCTCCAATGCCCAACTTCCTTTGAGAGGGAGGTTTTCAAGAAATTAATTAGTCGGTACTCACAAGATCTAGAGGTTTCCTGGATATCTAGGCTGTGACTCGCAAGGAGGATCGGCACAGGGCAACTGCAGCCTGGACAGAAGGACTTTTGTGGAAGTGTCCTGCAATGCTTTTGAACTATAATGTGTATCTCTGCACCATACTGGTGCTTAGAGTCCCCTTAGCAACAATATAAATCATTTGTCTTAACCATGTGAAGTTCAGGAGTATTTTTATGGTTGTCCTGACCTGAATTCTTCCTTCAAACCTTACTGTATAAGCTTCAATAGGAAAGCTTAAAAGGGTGTAATCAGGACCTAAACAGCTGTAGATTATGTATACATCTTCAAGGGCTTACACTAATTAAAAGGTCATTCCTTCTCTGCAGTAAATAGACTGATAATCAGTGTAAATTAAATTCTAGAAGAAAGAAGGCTACTCTTCTGAATGTATGCACTCAAGTTAATGCGTGAGTACCTAGGTTTAAGTCTATACGTGTAGACAACCTTTTGAGAAGGGAGTGGCTTAGGAGTGGATATTCTACACAGAAAAATCAGCAGCTATCTTTTACTACAAAAAACAAATTCACCACTTCTTCCCCCTTTGTATTTTCATCTACAATCAGAGTGATCTTTTTGCTGAAGCACCAAAAGGAGAAGAATCAAAGGAGAGAGATGAGCGAGTCCCAATAAGTGAAGGTAAGAACCAATTGTTGCCTCCTGTAGTCCTGTCTATGCTGTGATTTATCACTGCTAGCAGCTAGACTGTTTTGTTTCCAAACTTGAAAGTCTGGAGTAGCAATTGTTGGCAATGTCTTCTCCTCCCCAGTCTTAGTAGAGAACAGCTGTGTTTTCCTTGAATTTTAAATGTGTTTGTTCACTATGATCTCTTACACACACCTACTCTCCTGGAGTTAAAAAACATCCTTACTGATGTTGGCGAGTTCTCTGCATGCCCTGGGTTCTGGCTGCTGAAGAGTACTTTGCAGGATCCAGCTGTGGGTTTGAGTGGAGTAAAGATTACTTCTTGCAGATTAACACACGTCTGAGTTTCCCAGTAGCTGCATATCTAGACCCTTAAGGAGTCTGATCACACATTCTGTACTGCAGCAGCTTTTACTGAAGCATTGTATTTGATGAATTTTCAGATATGGGTTGGGAGGCTAACCCATTTTGTTTTGAGTGTATTGTATTGAAGTGATTTTGAGTATGTGAATGTGAACTCTTGTAAATAACGCTATGTGTAAATGTATGTCACTTTTACAAGCTTCAGTTTAGTAGAGCTGTTTTGTGGAGTTTTAATGGAGCAAAAATAGCTAGACTTTTATATATACATATATATGACTGAAAAAAACCCCAGAAGTTCAAGGAGAATGTCTAAAGAGTTCTGAGCCATTGAAGGGGAAAAAAAAAAAAACTGGAGCTCAGAAGACTTCTCAGATTCCTGTTTCTGTGGTAAGGTTCTGAAGGCTTTGACAGCATTGAAACAAGTGCATCCATTTGTATTGTACTTCCTATGATTTCAGCATCCGCTCCAAAGTCCTTAAAGAAAGTTCCTGCAGGTGCAGTATCTCTGTTCCCAGGTATGATTCATTCAGTGGCAAATTGCTTCATGCACGAAATACTCCTTTCTTTAAAACCTACTGGGGAGGTTTTAAAGAAGAAATAAATAAATCCAAATACAGCAGCGATGCATTGCTTGATCATGTGCTTCATGACAAATACACGTGCTTCTACCATGCTAAGCCTAATCTGCAGCATGCTTTATGGATAATCAAGGTTCTGTAGGAGCTCTGAAGGTAGATATCATTGATGACAGATACTAGCAGCTGTCAGCTTCCAGTGTTGTGCTATGCACTTTTAAGAATGCGTGTTACTGGTATTATACCGTTTAAGTCTGCAGTGCATGCAGTCACACCTTCCCTCTATGCTCTGAGAGGGAAACACATTTTGATCTTGCTTATTTGATCACATTCCTTTAGGTTAGCAGAACAGTTTAAACATCAAGTTCCTATATTTTTGTGGCACAGGTAAATAGGACCAATCTTGTTGTCTGGGTTTGATTGGGAGGCTGATGGGGAAGGACCAGATCTGTAACTCAGAGCTAGAAAAAAAAAAAAAAAAACCTGTACAAAGACTGTTCCGTATCAGTCTTCAAGCTGAGCAATGAAAAGAAACATGTTACCAGTCTCTTTGAATTAACTGGCTTTGATTTCTGTCTCTGTGTACCTTAACTTTTAAGTTTTGCCCTTTATTAAGAAAGGCCTGTTTTAAGACTATGGCTTCAGTTAACTGATCCCTCAGTCAGGATGACTTTTAGAGCATATACAAATACAGCCTTTTTACTCCAGGATCAAACCGTCAGCAGTGGTCATTCTGCATAATTTATAAGACTTGGTCTCAAAGTTTAAAACAGCATATTGAGGTTTTCTTTATCCTTCACTCTTTCTTGGAGGTACTGTTGTGTAAGCAATGAACTTCCCATCATTCTAACAGTGTCCTCTTCTAGTTCATTAGGAATTAAGTTACGCATAATATTTATTCGAAGTCTTCAGTAACTTGTAGGCAGGCTAAAGTCTCCAGAGAAAAAAACAAGACTGAGGCTCCTTTGCTGTTCAAAATTGGTTGATGAACACCTTCTCAGTGAACAGTTTGTTCAGGAGCTTGAGAATGTTTAATAATTAATCAAACTTCGTGGCTGTATTCCTGTCAATCCTGTGGCACTTTCTAATGGTGTGATACACTTTTTTTTTATAATAAACTGGTGCTGTGCTGGTCAAAATTAATGCAGTCTGACTTTTAACTAAATAGCAGTGTTCTACTTTCTTCCAACCTTTCAATTAAAGTATTTCCGCCCCCCCCCCCCCCCCATCCCGCCAGCCCATTTCTAATTATCTATACATAAGGAGCAAAAAGACAGGCTTAGAACCAGGCTGCCTATTTTTACCAAAAAGCTAAAAGTGTTTGCAGATAATCTATTGATATGCACATATCACTGAAGCAGGACATTTTCGCACCAGGTGTAGAAGAAACAGTTGTTACTAGCTCATTCACTAGCTCATCTAGTTGGTCACTGTTCAGTTGGTACCTGAAGTGCGCAGGAATCTCAAGACCAAACTCAGCCTCATACTGCAGTACTGCTAGTGGTCTTGCATGACAAGTGCAGCTCCCTGGGAGAACTCAGTCACCTGTCCTCCCCTTTCCTCAAGCACCTTACCACTTTTATCTGTCCACAGTAGTGTGGCTTACTGGTTAGTAGAGTAGAATTCTGGTTTGGGAAGTCTGTAGGGACACCAGTGTGGATTGCTGGGTCTTCTAGTTTTAACATGGAACCTGGCTGCTGTTCCTAGGGAAGATGAGCAGGTTTGAGGAAGAAGTGACAGCAGTGAGAGTGAAGGGCCATCTGTCTCTGACTTGGCTTTATTGGGAAGTTTCTAGCTAATGCTTTTGATGCAGCATTGTTGCAGGAGCGCATTAAAAGTTGCTGTGATGGAAACTCTGCCTGGCTCCACTTACTATGGCACAAGTTCAGCTTTTCGGTAACTCTGGCAATGATCTCTGTATGGCTCCCCCCCACTCCCCTTCTGACCTGCAGGAGGAAGTGATGTGTTCAGTTCTGCTGTAATTGCGGAAAAAGACAAGAAACCTGCAGCACAGAGCACAGAGAAAACTCCTAAACAGCCTGGGAAAGTTGTTCTGTTTGATGATGACGATGATGACTTCTTTGTGGGAGCAACTAAAAAGCCTCCAGATTCAGGTATCTATGCATGTGCAGTGGAAGATTAAACATTAAACGTCATCAAAATTCAAACTGATAGGAACCAATGAGTTACAAAATTCAAATTGGCATCACTGTTACTTCTGCTTGGTTTTTTTAGGTCTATGTGGGTTTTCTTGTTATTGGCATTTCTTTTCCTCAGAGTGGTGTGGGACTGGTTTATTTGTACATGCTCTCCACTGACTTTCCTCTCTTAAGATGCTCCTTCTCTGATAGGGCAGTATCTAGACTTCAATCAGGTAAATAGTTAGACTTTATTCACACAGCCTTGAGTCCCTGTGCCCAACACTCCCTATTGGCAGGCTCTAGGCCTTTATAGGTGCCAAGCCAATACAAAACCCTGCCCTAATGCTTGTTGACTGCACTCTCTGTCACCACTGCTCTCAGGTAAGTGGTGTTTCACTTTGAGAGCTTGTCTAGCTTTTTCTTTTAAAGACTCCTGATGTTGGTCATGATAAAAAGAGGGGCCATGGTATCTTTTGAGACTCTTTTTATCTTCTCGTGTTCAGCAGTGACTGTTCTGTTCTCATCATTCCCCATTTGTTTTGTCTCTTAATGCAGTCAAGTCCACAGCTGACCTATTTGATGATGATGAAGAAAGTGACTTATTCAAGGAAAAACCTGCCATTCCTCCTGCTGGCACAACTAAAGAAACAGAAAGCCGTAGGGAGGCAGTCATGGGAAAAAAGGTAATGGCATATAAAATGGATTGTATGGCTAAGGTTTTAGGAAAAAGTTGCTACTGCAGCTGAAATAGTCTTTCCATGTACAACACTATGGAAGTGCCATATTTGTGAAACAGAACTAGCTTGATAGGGTCAGGTCTTCCATGACCCAAGTGCTTCAGGGGTCCTCAAATGCCTTTTGCCTCTCAAACTTCGGGTTTATTTGAGAGGGTTTTTTTGTGTGGATAGTAAGTGGAAGAATCTTATGAAGGTAGGATTGAAATGAGAGCAAAATGAGAAGCCTATGATAATAAAAAAATGTTTATGATGTTCATGGCTGAAATGAAACCAGCCTGACTTAAGAACCTTTGGTGTCTCAGTTCTGTGCTGCAAAGACTGCACTTACACCAAACTGCTGACAGCAGCTTAACTGGTAACCCATCTGGATGTCACAGTTCTGCCTAAGCATATGCAATACATGGACTGCTTAAAAAGCTGAAAACTCTTAAGTTTTAGAACGCTCTAAATGCTGTCATGAGGACACATGTACAGAGTTATGAGAGCCTCCTAATGCCCACTCCACTTTCATTTTCAGGGCAGTGTCTTGAGGAAAGTAGTAATATTCTTTGTTTCTGTGGCAGAGATTGTATGTATTATTTTATACGTATTTGCTGTCCAAGAAGTATTTAAACATAATGAGCTACAGTGAGTCCCCTCTGGACTGAGAAGCGTGCAGTGCTGGGGATGTCTCATGCAAATTGCTGTGGGACTTTCTTCATATTGCCTTATGAGAAGCACCTGAGCACAAGGGCCAAAGTGAGCTTCTATTTCTGGTGCGGTGCAAGAGTATGCATGGTCAATGAAGCAGGAGTGGTGGTGGGAGGTCATCCAATACCATTGCTTTGATCTCATAGCACTTGGCTTTTCTGGAGGAGAGTATGATAACTGCAGCGCCATTCCTGTCCTGTCAGGAAATGAGAGCTGTTTTATACTCCAAGTGTGCTGACAGTAGTGCTTGGGTCTGGAATAATTCTGAGTTTAATGGCAATATAGCTGGTGGCAGGCTGGGGCTGTGCTGTGCTAATGCAGGAAATGATGGCTGGCACAAACTGCCCCCTCCATTTATGAAACACAGCTTGTTAAAAGAAACATTTTTGTTTAACTCATGAGGGGGTCTGGCATGAGTTGCTGCATACATTTGTCTACTGAGAAGGATGGTGGTGGGAGGGGAGGCCTATGGTAAGACCTGCAAGTCACTCGTGCATAGCTCTGGCTGCATGTGAGGAACTCACTCAGCATGTGAGTTTTGCACTTCAGCCCATGTGTGACAAGCTTGTGTTCTCTCCCGTCAGCTGCTGGGACACTGCCAGCAGCATGCCTCTTAGAAAGGGTCATATGATGTGTATGTCCATACTGAATCTAAATGGATGCTAAATGCAGTGTCTTTGTCCTAAAGAGTCAACTGTCTTCAGGTGAGGACTTCAAGCCTTTATCTGAGACGCCTCCAAGAAAACAAAGGAGCCTTTTCTCTGATGAGGAGGATTCTGAAGTGAGTATCTCTTTAATAAATCCCTACAGAAATCCTTGGGATCTGAGTCACCTTGACTTCAGTCCATACATATCTGGGGACTCCTTATTTATCTGTAGGATTGGGAACTCTGACACCCATGCATCTGCTCACAGCCATCCTGAAAGTTCCTTCTCACTCTGAGAGTGAAATCTCTGGGAATGTTTTTCCTGTCTTCAGAGAGTTAAACTTGTGTGGTATGCACAGGCATAAATTGCAAGTCTGACGAGGGGAAAGATCAGCAAATCGAGAGCAAGAATCATGAAAGACTGCATATGTTGAATCTTGTGTCCTTGGCTTCCAGATAGCAATTAGTCTGCAAAGCTGAGGGAAATTCCTGTGGAGTTGCAGGTGATTGATTGGTACATCTGAGTAAGACAATCCTTCCCTACTTCACAGGCACACTAAACACTTTTTTAAAAAAAAAAAAAAAAAAAAGAAAAACATGAACATCCAATTTAGTGTTCTTAAATGTATAGCATTGCTTTGCAAAGTGATGTTTCTTTGGTTTGCCCAGGACTTGTTTTCATCAAGTAAAACTGTGAAGTCCAAAGCTGCCTCTCTCCCTGCCAGCAAGTCCATGACAAAAGCTCCACTCTCCTTGTTTGATGATGATGAGGAGGTAGGTACACTTCCTGATACTGCCTGTGTTATGGGAACCCTCCTGCACAGCCTGTTGCAAATACAGTAGGAAATATTCAGAAGTTTACAACACTACATTTGTAAATGGAGCACTAAATCGAGCTTGCATTGTGTAGCAGTTCTAAGCATGTAGACAGCATTATGGAGGAGAATGGTATCAGGGACTCTCACGAGTTCCTGGTGTCTTTTTAGTATTTTGTAGTCAGTGCATATCATCTCTGGACCTAAACATGAAGGACGTTATCCCTCTGATAGAACTAGAGAACACTGAGCAGTAGAATAGATAGGAGCTTCAAGAAGCTGTTTTATCCTGGCCTGTGGTACTTAGCCACACAGATTACTACTTCTTTCTCTTGTGTCATGGATGGTGAATTCCTTTTTTCTCACTTTTCAGTGTGTAAGAATTGTGGCTGCTAGTGTAGAAACTGAGGTCAGAGCACAGTTTGTGCAAGAAAATTAACAAAATAGAATTAGTGTGTGCTTTTCTTATCTTTTTTTACCCTCTTCTCCTTCCCAACCACCCTCCAAAGAGCTTTCAACTCTGGGCCTGCAGCCTTCATGGTGAGTTAACTTACCCCTAACTTTAGGCAAATAGGAGGCCTGCTCAGAGCTGTAAGATAGGGGACTTCTGCAAACTCAAGATAAAGGTTTCTTGTTCAAGAGGTGGCTGCTTCTGTTTTACCTTTCTGAATAGGGTCTGTTCAGAAGCAACTGTCAGGACAGTAAAACATTTTTTAATGCAGTAAAGTCTCTGGTGTCTGCCATCAAGATTGTGAAATGGAACTGAAGTTCAAGTTGAGTGGAGAAAAGCATAAGTAAGTGTTAGGTGGTGAAATCAACATATGCTTTTGTATATTCTGATGCCTATATAATAAACTGCATGAGTGTCTTCAGGTGAAAGTCTTGGTTCTTGCCCAGTGGTAGTGGTTCAGCTTGCCTATTGCCAGTCCTCTCAGAATAGGACTCTCTCTCTATTTCATTACGTAGATGTAGAAACAGTGCCCCATTGTGCTAGCTGCTGTGCAACTGAACAGCTCTGTGGTGGTTTTTGGCTGCTGGTCAAGCCTTAAGGTGGAGAATCTGTGGGCCAAAGCCAGGCTGTGTGCTTACAAGTTTCTGGCCTATCAAATCTTGTGTGTATAGAATTCCCTGTACCAGAATACTGTATAACACTTGAAATTGTCTTCAAAAAGGGATCACAAAACATTATTTCTTTATCCTCATCTGAGAAGAGGATGGCAACGGTGTCTTGCATGCTGATGACTTCTCAGTGAGCTTTTCATGGTGGTTTTGGCTTTGTTTTTTAAATATTTATTTTTTTTTATTTTAAGGATCTCTTTGGTGTGGTACCTGCCAAGAAGCAACAGGAAAAACCCCCAGAAGAGAAAGCAAAACAGTCAGAGACACTCAAGAAAGCCTCCAGCTTATTGTTCAGCAGTGATGAGGAGGTACTAAGGAGTAAGATTTGGTTGAAAGGAGTTACTGAGTTTTATGCAGGGCAAAGCATAAAACAGTTGAGGCAGGAACCACAGTCAAACTCTGCAGTGTCCATATGCCATGCCTACCCCAGTACTGTGACTTGTTTGCAGCTGAGGAAGCTGTCTCAGGATCTAGGTAACAGAAGTCATGTGGAAGAGAAAAATCAGTATTTTTAGAAAGATTGATAGCAATCATTTATATTCATATAAATTCATTTATAGAAAGATTGATAGCAAATGGAGGCTGCTGCTAACAAATCTGACTTAAAAGTACTAAAAGGGAAAAACAAGTTTGTTCTTACTGCTTTAATTTCTGTAAGGAAAGTTTAGCAGTTCTAGATAGATACATGGTGAGTTTTGTCTGGGGTTTTTGGGGTGGGTTTTTTTTGTGTGTGTGTGTGCTGATGTTTGGTGGGGTGTGTTTTTTTGTTTGCTTGGGTTTTGGTGGGGTTTGTTTGTGGTTTAATTTAAGAATGGGAAAAATGAAACACAAATGACTAGGCTTCCCAGAGAGCAGCCCTCTTCTGGGGATGGATTAGGTGTTGTCCTGCATCTTAGATGAAAGCCAGAGATGCTAAGTAAATAAAAAAAACTTGTGTGGAAAGTCTCTGAATTAGCTCAGAGGATGAGAAACTCATCTGAGATTAACTCAGATGAATAGGATCCAGACTATTCTTAGCCCTCCCACCCCACAAAACCACTCTTTTGTGTGGAATTGATTTTTTTTTTTTTTTTTTTACCTGTGCTGTAATTGCTTGTTTAGTGGATACTAGTGAGATAATATAGATGGGTTTTTATCTTAACGTAGAATAAACCAAGTTCATATTTCAACATTCCTGTAGTCCCTTCCAGAAAGGGGACAAATCACTTGAAATGCTAGGAATAAGAAAACGCACAAGCCAGAAAACTCTCCCAACCCCAGAAATGTTTCCTTCTAATGTAGAGTTTTGACTTGTTCAGTGGGTAGGCTTGATTAAATTAAGTGTCTCAAATTAGGTTCTACTGGGTGACCTTATTCCTGTGACTATAGTTGACACTGACCCCAGTTGTCAGGAGCAACTATAATAGTAAAGTGTCTGTACCCTATTTTGGCAGACAAATACTGTATGCCAAAAGGTGGCCAGGCCCTCTGCAAAGCCTGAGCAATGTCAGATTACAGTGGCTAACACAAAAGCAGGAAAATAAACTACTAGAGAGATGCAAGTACTGCCAAGATGCTGAGGTATTTCTGCTTATAGAGAAGATGGGAAAGATCTTGGCTTTGACCAAGACAAAAGAGAACTTAAGCATTCCTTATTTTTAAGGAACACTGGAATGTCTCCAAGCCAGCTAAACTTCCATCTGAAGATGACCGAAAAGAGGACCCTGCAAAAGCAGCTAGCACTGTCAGTCAGGCTAAATCTGTGAAGAAGACAAGCCTCTTTGAGGAAGAAGATGAGGAGGATTTATTTGCAATCACTAAAGAGAGGTGACAGTCCTGGGAGGGGAGGGAGGGGACACTTTTTCAGAACAGGCCAGCAGTCCCCTCAAAACCGGATGGACCTAGGCATATTACAAGTGTTGTCCTTTGCTACTGCTGCTGAAGAGGAAGTAGAGGTGTGTGAGTGGGCATGGGCAGGGCTGGGCTTTTATGTCTTTTGTATCTGTGGTGGATCATTCTCCTTGCCACCACTGAACTGGGCTCTCTGTTTCCCTGCCTATGATATAAAATACTCTTGACCTCTTTTTATTGTCAATTCTGCATAAAGCTGTGCAGGCAAGAAGGGAGGGTGGTAGATTTGTTGAGACAGTGAGGAAGCTGAGTCCTGTATCTGGGACTACTTGCTACAAATGATGGTCCTAAGTTACACTTTTGAACAGATGCAGTGCATAGCCTCTGAAACTTTTGCACTGAATCTTCCACTTTCTCCTCTCTCACTGCAGCCAAAGAAAGCCGCAGAAGGTATCGTTGTTGTTTGAAGATGATGCTGTTAATGGAGAATCGCTTTTCACCTCCCAGTCAACGCTTCCTTCAGCTGCTAAGCCTGCAGTGGTACCTGCCCTTGCTTTTAAAACTCTAACCCTAAGTTTGTTTGGTTTATCCTAAAAGCCTTTCCTGAGGATGTTTTGAGAGCTTTCAACCGTAAATGCCATTTAAAGGAACAGACAGCTTACTGCTGACTGTGAAGCTAGGGCTTCACCCTCTGTGTCGCCTCAACTCAAGCTGGTTCAGATGGGTCTGCAGGCTTCTTACTGGCCCTCTGAGGGTGCTTATGCTATTCTCTGTCTTATGAGCTTAGCCCATAGCATACTGCCTGTCTGGTTGTGCTTTGGAATTGAGAGTAGGAGTTGCAAAAGCTTAACACAGCTGTATCTGTAGCGGGAATTCCTGCACACGTGTGTGCCACCCCCTCCCCCTCTTGCCTTTCTGCTTACAGGAAAACAATTGTCATGGCCCATAAAGACAACGGGCTTGGCAATAGAAGAAGAAACAGGCAAGCCAGAGCCTAGGTGCTGGCAGTCACAGGAAACAGTGCACCAACCAGACAAGATTCCCAGGGCATCCATTCTAAAACTGCAGCTGCTTCCTGGCACTCTTTAACCAGACTTAGGAGCCTATAATATTAGAAATCAAAAGTCACAAACCAGAATGCCCAATGGGAGGAAAGTAGTAGTAGTCAAGCATGTTGCCAGTGTCCTAGACCCCTGCAGAAGCCAAACAGCCTCTGCTATCCCACAGTAGCGTATGCTTCTTATATATCCACCAATTCTGTGTCAACAACATTCTCTTAATTTTGCAGGAGAAAGTAAAATCAGCACAAGCACCACCTTTCTTTAATGAAGAGGAAAATGAAGATTTGCTAGATAAAGCAGCAAAGTCTAACCAGGTAGAAGATACATTGTGGTGTTTAGAAGAACCTGGAGCAGTTCCTGTGCCTAGAGGAACAGATGCTGCAGGGCAGCAAACAAAGGAAAAAGTGAGGGATTTTCTTAAATTAATCTGAAATGGTTCAGTTTAAAAAAATCAAACCCCAAAACCCAAGCCAAAACCAATCTTAACAGCGCTGCTCTGGGAGAGAATTCTTTTTCTAGATTTCCTCCTCTGTTGCCAAGGGGAGAATACCTCTGTCTCCATTTAGCAAAATCACTTGTCAGTCAAACAGCAAATTGATTAAATGGCATTTAAAAGTTCTTTCCCAACTGACATATGTGAGAGAACTGTTCGGGGGGGTTGTTTTTTTTTGGAGGTGGGGTGGGGGGGGGGGATGGGGGGAGGAATCTGTTTCATTTTAACTCCAGAGTGGGTTAGGTAATCTTTGTTCACATGAACAGAGCTTTCCTTTAAAAAATAGCCTATACTAATGTGTAGGCTTTGCTTCAAGCTCAGTAACTTCATTTCAACATAGTCTGATGAGTTATAAATGGTGTTGATAGCTGTGGCTTTCAGGATGGTGAATTTCTCCTGGGCAGCACTGTTGCAGAACAGAATTGATGTGTGTTATTGAAGAATTTTCAGCAGAACTTAAATCTTGGGCGTGATCTTACTGAGTGAGTCTTGGGGAATTACCAGCTGATGAGTTTCCAGAGTAGTTACCATGCTTTGCACTTTCCTGAGCACATTCAAGGTTCAGGTAGTGCTACCCACTCCAAAGAATCCCAAGTTGCGTGAACTAGGTGCCTCAGAGGTAAGGGCAAAGCTGCTTAATGCCGCCTTGTGGCGCACGTGCAATCTGACGTGAGGGGGAAACCTCATGCAGGAAGCTGCTTATCAACAGCACTATAGTGTAGGGTACAGGAGGAAACTTGTGTTCCCTTCAGAACCATAAAGTTTTCTCTTCTTTATCTACTGTCCCTTGCTAATCTGCATGTTGCTATTCTGTCTGCTTAGGAAAAATGAGTTGAATATAGTTGTCTGCTCGGTAATGGATTGCAGAACTCTGACCACTCCTGGCATTTAACTAAGAGAGCTTAGTGGATTTTTGGGCAAACCTGAACTAAGTAACAGGCTGATGAGTTAATTTTTTTAATTTTTTTTTTTTAATTTTTTTTTTGGTGGAGCCTTTTGCATCAGCATCCTCAGAGCCAGCCATCAGTTCAGATCTGTTTGCAACATCGCCACCAGCTCTGGAGAAAGATGTCAAGACCCAAGCAAAGAAAGTGTTAAGCTTGTTTGAGGAGGAGGAAGAGGAGAGACTGGAAGATGATGATGATGGCATTAAAAAGGCACAGAAAGAAACTGGTGTGGTAAGTCCAGGGAAGTTCTTGAACACTAGGAAGTAGTATTTCTACCTTTCTACCTCTACTATTCTAGCAAAGGTTTTGCTTTTACCCTTCCCTCTCTTCATGTCATGGAGGCTAATCTTTCTGTAATTCTAAAATTCCAGATTCTTGAATGAGAAATTATTCCTGCTCTTCCCCATGGTCCTGAATTTCTTTGTAAATTTTTCAGTCACACTAACTCGAAAGCATTTGGCTGCCTGCTAGTATGAAAAGGAATTCTGTACAGATGTCTTGGCGCAGCTACTTGATGTCTGCTGTGCAGAACTGATTCCCTAGTTACCTCTCAATGTCAAACATACTAGGAAGTAGAAGGATGTGGAATTTGAAGCCTTGTGGTTTATCCCTTTATTTTCTTTATATTGTTGCAGTTTGCTTGGTGGATATATGCCTGCAGACTTATCTTCAGCAAGAATAATCTTAATTCTATGTTTACTTCTGGTTTTCAAGTATGTGTGTTCACTTTTTTTTTTTAAAAAAAAAAGCCTCCAATTGCCATATTCTTGCTGTCTAGCTTTCCTGATATAGCATGTATCATCAAGAGGTAGACTTTGAATCTTCAGCAGCAATATTGTTAAATCCATGGCAATGTTCTTATTTCTACTGGAGGCAGATGTACCAAAATTTTTCCTGTAGACTTGAAGTCATGTCAAAAAGTACAGACTATACACTGCAGTACACCACAAGGTTTCATCATCTTAGTATGACCATGTAAAGCAGGTTATCAACCCTAAAGGCTATACACACTTTATTCAGAAGTCCCTGGGGCTGAATGAAATAGACGGCTCTTGGAGAAAAATCCCTGTTTATAGCTGCTTCTGAGTTAAAATGGGCTGTTAGCTTGAGTACTTATTTACCTGTTGTGAATATCCTATGTTTGGTTTTTTGGGTTTTTTTGGGGGGGGGCATATTGTGAGATGGTTGCAAGAAGCCACATCTGTCCTATGAATTTGGGAAGATACAAATCCTTTCAAATCTTTCCTTCAAAGCACTCAACTGTCTGTATATAATAGTCACGAAGTGATTAAGGTGTTGAAATGCATATTCATGCAAAAGTCAGAATAGATAATTTAGGAACTTAATCTTTTTGATAGGCAAATCTGAAAGGTGCTACTGTTTTCCATTTTCCTTGCTTATCTCAGTTTAATACGTGTTTCATGTGTGGATACTATTAGATGTGCATTAGCTTTTCGTGTATCTGGGCATAAACAGAAGTTCTAGTGCTCTGAAAATGTGATCTGGCTTTTGATATAAAATTAAAGCTGGTGCACAAAGAGGCTGTGAATGGAGCAGTAATAAAAGTCATATGACAGGGTGTATGGACCAAAAGTGATGTACTGGAAATTAGCTTTAGTAGGCAGCTGGAGACTTGGACTGGGAAGGGGAGAGTCAGGCTTTCTTACAACTACTGCTCCTGCTCCTTGGATTTTGAGGCTGATGTTATGCTACTGGACATTCAGTCATGCTCTTAAGAGGCATCCTTTCTTTTGCATAGGTCTCAAAGCTGGCTGGTGAAACATAGATACTGGCCTTTACCTAGACATTCAGTGGAGCCTTTGCCTTTTGAAAGTCAGACCTGGGTGCATGCAATGACCATGATCATAGAAAGGCATTGGTTATGGTATCCAAGCAGCTGATACTGGTTGGTTTGCCAGATAGTGGGGGCCTGATAAGGTGATACGTTTCACTGTCAACCTTCCCCACCACAAGCAAATTTGAAAGAGCAAGTTCTTGCCAACGGCAGACAGTATGTTCTGTTCTTCATTGTGGGGGTGTGTTTACTTTAATGGGAGAAGAACAGGGAATCTAGCAACAATAATAGCTTTACAAGCCTTCAATATTTTTTTTATTTTATTTTGTTCTTCTTTAAAAGGTAGCTTAGGAAGATAATTAACCAGATTTTCATCACTTCTCTGTTCTGTGCCCTCAGCATATTTACATTGTAAGTTTTGCAAATTTGGTCAAAGTAAAATGTATAACTGGCAGTTAAAGCTGTATTTTTGTGACCAGGTCATAGTGTAGCCTCAGGTGAATTGTAACCTGTCTTTATCACTAGGCAAATAACCTCCTTAAGGAGGGAGTTTCTTACTTTGTGGACCTTTATCCTCTCCCTCCAGGCTTCTGAGAAAAGTACTCGGCCCAAAAGCACTGGAGTCTTTCAAGACGAAGAGCTCCTCTTCAGTGACAAACTTCAGAAGGACAATGATCCAGATGTCGACCTCTTTGCTAGCCCCAAGAAGTCCATGGTGAGTTCAAAGTCCTCCTCTGAACCTGCTATTTAAAAACAGTCTTTGAAGTGTGCAGCTTACTGGTGTTCCTTGTTTGAATGCAGCTTAGAAGTCACTGATTTCCAGGGAGGGCTGAGTGCTAATATCAATTCAGGCATCATGGACCAAAGGAGATGTGCTTTTGATCTGTGACACATCTTTTCTTTATCTTTTGTCTCTTTAGTCTGCAAACCGTATCCTGAAGCCATCATCTGGAGGAGGGCTTTTTGGGGATGACGATGAGGATGATCTGTTCAGTACTGCTAAAACAAACCTTCCGGTATCTGTTATGCTACAGTAAATGGCTTAAAAAAGATGTTGGAAAGAAGTGTATAGAAGGGATTTTTTCCATATGTATTCCCACAAGAAATGAAGTGACTTCTCAAATCTTTTTGAGAGAATAGAAGTGGCCATTGTGACCCTGAAGACATAGGGAATAAACAGATACATTAGGTTTCCCAAAGCTGGGATAAGCAGATTTCTTTTCATGTACCGCTGGGACTGGCTTACGTGTAAGAGAACACACCTGAGCAGGTCTGAGTAGTAGAGTCTGTATTGTTTATTTGTTTTATTGTTTAACTTGCTAATATTACTTCCCTGTAGTTCGTGCATGACTGATGAGCCTTGCTCTATGACTTATGTAATTGAAGTCTCTGCAGGTTAGTTTGATTTAAGGTAATTAATGCAGTATTAAAATCCATGTGATCACTGGATTGTTTTTAGAGGGTGAGCAGCTGCAGTATTGAACTAGACTGCATTACAGATGGTCTGAGGTCAAAGTCCTAACATGCATTCTAAATTGCTACTCTAAATGTATTTAGCTTAATTAAATTGAAGCCAACTTTTACTTTAGTCTATTTTCATGTCTGTAGCTGGAAGTTAGGCTAGAAAACTGGCAATAGTTCCTGGAAACAGTTTCTTTGAGGACTCTGGAAGGGGTGGTCTTAAGTAATTAGCGCTTGGCAGCTATATATGGAGCCTGTTTGCTTGAAAACATAAAAAAAAAAAACGTTCCTTAGCTAGCTTTGTGCTTTTATTTTCCCTGCTGTCCTGTGCATGAGGAAATACATATGCATTTGGAAGTTTATTGAAACTCTCATTATTTATTGTTAGTATAGACAGCAAAGGCTGAGGTAGGCTAAAGGAGTGGAAAGCCCTCATCATTGCAGAGCCAAAAGGCAATGCCTACGATGCATTGCAAAGTCAAAAGATGTGGCTAGTTTTCTCTTCAGGTAGAAGCAAAATTTTAAGAAAGCTTTGGGTTTTGGTTTTCTTTTTGATCTGCAGACTGTGCTTTTTACCTGATTCATGCTGACTTGTGCTCTTAATGCTTTCAGAAAATAGCCGAGAAGAAAACGCTTAAGGCCAGTACTGGCCCTTCCTTGGAAAACAGTAACCTTCTAGAAAATGCTTTAAGTGCCAAACAAGATGAAGCTCTGAAGGCAGTAACTACAGAGGCAAGTACCTAAATCTTGTGCCTTGAACAGCATGCAAAGAAAAAGGAGATGTATAATTTTGTTTCAAATAAGTCTCTTGAAAAGATCAAAACTAATGCCTGGATTCACTGGCTGCAAAGCAGCAATGCGTGGCCAGACTTGTTTCTGCTTATCAGCAGGTGCACTGTTACTAGCAAGAAGTTTAAATGCAATTGATAGTGTTTTATTCATTGCCCACACACTTATAAGGGCAAAATGCAAGGCGGTGAAGAACTACACCTCAGGTCTAGTTGGATTGAAAATGGGTGGTTGGTTGTTCTCTGAAGTGACAGTGTGTTGGAGTGAATGTGATCTTTATAGGTAGGCTTTCTCAGAAAGATCAGGGCACTCAGCACAAATCTGTGGCTGTTGAGAATCTTATGTTGGAGACTTCACGACGAGCAAACAAGACTCCTACTCCTGTCTTTAATCTTGCAGAACCAAGGGTCTCTGGGAGAGGCAGTCTGGATCTGAATTATGGCTTCTGCCTCCCCAGAGCTGCTTGTTGGATTTCTGTCTGTTGGAGATTAGCTTTTCTTTAGGGGGGGCGGGTGTTATTTTTTACTCCCTGGGCTGAGGAACACAGAACAAGTCTGTAGGGCTAGTAATTAGCCTGTCTTCCCTTATGGTGAAGTATTCCTTGAAGTGTAGAACCATAGTCATCTTCCTTTTTTTGTAGCTACTGACAGCCTGGTATAGGAATGATCTCAGCCTGTCTAAGGTTCAGCTGAACATCACATGCATTTAAGTGGAGAACGATCTCCTCGGACAATGGGATGCCTCTGTCATGCTATCAAGACCCCCAAATCAGTGCCCTAACCCTTGCCAACCCTCAGCTACTTCAGCCTGGCTGAAGGAGCTCTGACTGCCCAGTCACACCAACAGTAGTACAGCCTAGCTGACGGAACCATGGTAGACTACAAACTTGTGGAAAGCAAGCCCTGGGAAGAGCTCCTTAGCTGATTTGGTTCATCCCCGAGTCCTAGAATTGACCCAAGTCTTCAGACCAAAAAGCTGTTCTTGCTCTTTTAGTCTGGTCTTATTTCTGGCACTGGTGGCCTGCTTTCTGTAGAGGAGCACTCACTTCCATGAAGCTGTTTCCCTTGAAGGCAGAGAGGTACAATTTTGTAGCCCTCCTGGCTTCCACATGGGCTTCATTGAAGTCTGTGGCCCTATTATAGCCAGTCACAAAGAGAAAAGTTAGTTATATCGTGATTTGGCAACATGGCTTCAGAGGGTCTTAGCAGAGGGAATAAGCAAGGAGGGGAGGGTAGCTGTCAGTTTGATTTGACTGGTGTTGTGTGTGACCTGGAGAAGATGGAAGTTGTTGGGTTGCTATGGCAAAGTATAATACTGGGTAGAAGGTGGGTGGAATGAAATGTGATAATGAAGATGGGGCTATGGCATGTGGGGAACTGACGCGGAAAATTCAGTGACTGTAGCTCTGGTGGTAGAACGTGGTGATAACAAGGTACCTTCAGAAGAAATTGGTAAGCAGTGAGCTGCTTTCTATAGATGTATTAAATTGCGAACTATAGTCTGGTTTACAACAACTTGTCCACTCATTTAATCCAGTGTAATTTTGTGCAGAAATCTACAGGTCCTGTTCCCATTAAATCCAAAGAGCCCTCGTCTCGGATTGGAAAGCTACAAGTAATTAACTTTACTGGCATTTGACTTTCAAAAAGAAAAAATCTTACTTGCCTCACTGATGGCTCTCCCTGAAACAAAATCTTTTTACTTCCTTACCTTACTCTTGCAATTTTATTTTTTTTTCAGAAGGCGTATTTGCTATTACTTTCTCTGTACTGCATGTTTAATATTATTTCCCCCTCATGTTTCAGACCTGACTATTTGCTCTATTTGGGGGGCAGAGGGTGGGCTTCTCTCTGACCTGCTATTCTTCTCAGCTTGTCACGGTTTAACCCCAGCCGGCAATTAAGCACCACACAGCTGCTTGCTCGCTCCCCCCACAGGGAGATGGGGGAGAGAATCGGAAGGGTAAAAGTGAGAAAACTCGTGGGTTGAGATAAAGACAGGTTAATAGATAAAGCAAAAGCTATGCACGCAAGCAAAGCAAAGCAAGGAATTCATTCACCACTTCCCACGGGCAAGCGGGTGCTCAGCCATCCCCAGGAGAGCAGGGCTCCATCACGCCTAACAGTGACTTGGAATGACAAATGGCATCACTCTGAACGTCATCCCCTTCCTTCTTCTTCCGCCAGCTTTACATACCGAGTATGATGTCGTATGGTATGGAATAGCCCTTTGGTCAGTTGGGGTCAGCTGTCCTGGCTGTGCCCCCTCCCAGCTTCTTGTGCACCTGGCAAAGTTGAAGGCTGAGAAGTCCTTGGCCAGTCTGAGCACTACTTAGCAACAACTAAAACATCAGTGTGTTATCAACATTCTTCTCGTACTAAATCCAAAAGACAGCCCTATGCTAACTACTAGGAAGAAAATTAACTCTGTCCCAGTTGAAACCAGGACATTACGTTCAGAGATTCTTAGGGGTCTGGAGTTTTGGTTATGTCCCTCTTCTGACGTGAAATGACTAATAACTGTCTATATCACAGTATCACTCTTAATGTCAGAACCCAATGCTGTCTTCAGACAGGATACTGAGCTACATAGGTGTTTGGTCTGACATGATGTGGTTGTGCTGTTCCTGAAGCTCTTGTACTGAATAATAGTACTGAGCACTCCACAGGCTTAGTGAGACAGGACATGGGAGGCACAGAAGTGTGTAGGTGTGAGAAAGGCCAGGCACTTGTAGAACCCGAATGCCTACAAACGCTAGTTCTTGCTGCTTCTCTGGAGCCATGCTTGCTCTTGAGCAGTATTAACGTGATCTCTTTTTGTGTGTATGTTTTTGTTTTCTCTGTTTTGTAGGCTAACTTGGCTATTAACCCTGCAGCCTTACTACCTGGTGCAACGCCTAAGGTCTCCAATATAAAGTCCCCCTTACCACTTCTGGACACTCCATTGCATGAGCCCAAGGATGTACAGAACAGTGAAGCCTACTCTGCTGCAGGAAACAATGAAGAGCTAGGTGTAAGCTTTGATCAGCCTATGCAAGCAGATACCTTGCACAGCGCCAATAAGGTAACCTTGGTACTTAGGAGGATAGAAAGGGGGATTCAAAATGTAGTCTGTCCTCATGTAGGAATTTGTGTTTTGGTGTGCAAGTTCTGCTAACAGTGTGGTCTATCTGAATCTAAATGGAGGAGTGGAAATCTAATCCCCTGCCACTTCTGTGGGCCACTGAAAAGAAAGTCAAGCTACTACATTCTTAGCTCTGTAAGGGGCTTATGCATATGCCTAATTCTGGGCCTTTCTAAGGTACATGTGTACATTCCCCAAATACAGTGTTTTTTCCTATAAGTTAAACATATTTTAACATCACATCTTGTCCTGTCCCAGGACATGCCGAGCTGAAGATGAAGGTATCTCTCTAACTATAAAATGTTATGAACAGCTGCTGTGGCTAGATATTAAGAGCACATCACTGCTGTAGGTTGACCTTTACCTCCTCTGTGGATAGAAATGTCATGTTGTCCTGAACTGTCACTCCCAACTCTTTTTTCAAACAAAAACTTTGGTTTTAAAGAAAAAGCCCCCACAAAACCAAAATAAAAAAGTGTTACAGCTTTTGACATGGCAGATCTCTGCCTCCTGACTCACTTGGGTTTTTATTCATACCTTTTACCTTATGGACTGCAAAAGGCATATTCTAATTAAAGATTTAGTGATTATTTAGAAAAAAAACCAAACTTGAACCATGTAGTTAAGATTTGATCTGTGTGCTTATGATTTTATAAATATCTTGGGTTTTCTGAGAGCAGCAATTTGAATAAGGTAACTTAGGACCTTAACTTTGATTCTTTGCTTAATGCTGCTGTGGCTGTTCGTTACTAGATGAGCAGCAGAGATGACTTGGGAAGATGCAGCAGCTGTCACCACAGTGGCTAACATGACCCCTTAGGGTCAAATGGATTTGAAGCTTGTACATCAGACTAATGTATTACCATGTAGACATAGTTGTTTCCAATAGCAGCATGTCCTGCACAACAGAAAAAAGCCTCTATCATGGTACTTTTAAATAGATAGGCTTGCAAAAGAACAGAGCTCCAGTAGCTGCATACTGGATGCATGGTCAACCTTGAATGTTCATTTTAGCATGATGCGTGTTTGTTTACAGAAGCAATCTGAGAAGCATCATCTCAGTAACTATACAGTGAATTTTTTTGTGGCTCAGGCTACATCTTTTAATTTTGGTGTGTCATTGCTTCTTGAACCTTTTGAGTTTAAGTTCTAAATACATGTAGCCAAATTTTTCCAAAGGCTGGAACAAAGCAACCTACCTAGTATTCTGGCTGTCCTTTCAAAGAACAGTGCATGGAGCGGGCATCATTTTATTTCAAGTGCATCGCCCTTCCATCATAATTTTCCTGTTTCTCAGCCATGCTCTGATAAATACAGCCCCACGCTCTGAAGGCAGATGTGGTTCTACAATGATTCTGACAAAAGCACATAGCTCCTTTAAGCTGTATTATAGCATATTCATCCAGATTGTCCTTCTACTCCAATACAGCAATTAACAAAAGGGAAGAGGAGGTTGTACTGCTCTATTTCCTACCTGTGTGAATACTCCTGTCCATGTGGGATATGGTAGGGGCTAGAATGAAAACTTGCTGGGGGGCTTTTTTAAAAGCAGTGGGGGAATGAACCGCAGCAGGCTGTGCATAAAATGAAATTAAATGGAAAACATAATTAGTCATGACTTGGACAGACTAACTGCACTGCAAAAGCCCCTGGATTAGCAATCTGTCAGACTGACTAAGACCTAAAGCCGAGGGGCTAGAGTGGCTTGCTGACCTGTGTTGCAACTCTCTACTTGCAAGTGCTGTTGCTTTTGTACCCCAATTCCACCTGCTGTGGAATGGCCAGAGGGCAATGAATCAAAAGTCCCCAGTTATTTTTCTGAACCTTGCTGCAAACTACTCCAGGATGGAATGTCCCACTTGTCCATCTTTCCCTTTTCTGAAAAATGGGGAGAATGGATGATGTATGGTTCCTGCTGCTTCTCCCTATAACCTAAATCAGTGTCTGCTCAGCACTCTTTGCTCAAGAATCTCAACTAAGCATTTGTTTAAATGTACGTGTAGCTGTTTAAATTACTTTAAACAGAGCTGTGAGCAGAACTTTTAGTTAATTCAGTTTCAGTGTGCTAGTACGAAATGGGTAATGCATGTTAATTGCAGTGTTGTGAAGGCAAAGTGCTACAAGGAAACCTAACAGGAATCCTAACCTGTCTTCTGTGAAGTGTGGGGTTTTTTTCCTTCTATGTAACCCTACTCTGCTTTTACTCCTCTCTTGCAGACCAGGATCAAGGTTACAGGAAAACGAAGACCTCCTAGCAGAATGGCCCGCCGTCTAGCTGCCCAAGAGTCTGAAGAGAGTGAGGAAGTGGACAGTGCTAAAGAATCACAATTCTCTCTACCAAAACAGACATCAGCAATAGTGAACATAAAGGAGCCTCTTGCTACTGAAACAGAGTCCAAGGAAAATGGCTTTCTCTCTGGCTTCTCACTACCAGCCCATGGCAGTGTTTTGTCTGCTGGGACAAACAATCTCCTTCCTCCAGAATCCACAGACCAAGGGGATGATCTGTTTGAATCGGAAGATCTTTTTGCAAGCAGTTCAGCATCCAGACCAGCTGCACAATCAAAGTTAAAGGAAGGAATGCCAGACAGCATGGCTAACAAACCTATCAAGGGCAGGGAGAAAAGGCCTGATCTGTCTGTTCTGGGTGATCGGGACAGCAACGATCTCTTCCAGCCCGTACAGCAAAAATTGTCAACAAAAAGCAGCCCTATACCTTTTTTGGAGGAAGCGGACGACTCTCTCTTCACCTGTCAGAAAACTGGAAAAAAGGAGTTGAAATCTGCTGTCCGGCAAGCTGTTGACCCTACTGCTCAAGATATCTTTGAGGTAATGGTTGAGCCTGCTACCTTGGCATTTTTGATCCCCAGGACCTTATGCAGACCCCTCTACTTAAATGCAGACTTAGTGGAAGTTGCTGAGTAGGATGGGGTGTGCAGGATAGGTAGAGTGAAGTAAACTGTCAATCATGCTCTGCCACTGGGCAATAGAAACCCTTTCTTTCGATGTTCACCCCCTTATTAGCAAGAGTGGATTATAAGGTGGACCCTTAACGCAGAGCAGGCATGTCACTGAATGTGCTGTGGCAACATTCTTATGATTACGACCTTTTTCAGAGTAATAAAAGTACTTGGTTCTTATCTGTTAGCTGTCTGTTCAACGCATAGCAGCTCAAGTAGCTCTCTTAAAGGGATAAAGTTGTCAGGCTGGGCAGCTGATACAAGCCTGTGTGCACCGTACTTGACTTGTGCACAATCCCACATTAAGGCACTTCTGCCAAGTTCTCCATGGGGAGAAGGAACTCAAACTTCTTGGGTTTAAGAAGCCCAAGGCCGTCAGTCTTCTAAACATCTCAGTTGCTGTGTACAGATACTGTTCCCTTGAAGTGTGTTGTATATTGACTTCTAAACATCTCAGTTGCTGTGTACAGATACTGACTGTTCCCTTGAAGTGTGTTGTATATTGATGATCTCTCTATGCTTTGCTCCAAGGATGATATATTTGCTACTGAGGCAATTAAACCAATAAACAAAACAAAAGAGAAAATGCCAGAGACTAACCTGTTTGACGATAACATTGATATTTTTGCGGATCTCACTGTAAAACCAAAAGAAAAGAAGACCAAGAAAAAGGTGGAACAAAAATCTATATTTGATGATGATATGGGTAAGTGTCTGATGTCTTGCTGCTAATCTAGTAATACTGTTCTGAGTTGCATTCATTGGAGATGTTTAAGAATCCTTTGCTTTCTTTTAAATTTTCAACTGCTCTGAAATCTCTGTTCATCTTTGGATTTTAACATTGGATGAGAACTTCCTAGATTTGTAGAACTAGCACAGCATTTAAATGGTTTAGGAGACTGGTATAAAATTCATCTGAGAACTAGTTTAATTCCTGTAGGGATTTTCTCACCTGTGGGAACTAGAAAATTTCTCATCTGGAGTAAGAGACTAATCTTATGTTGTTATGGCTCTAAGAGATACATTCTCTGCTCCAAATTGCACAGCTTTTTGTATCATACTTTCAGATGAATCACTGGTATGAAGAAATCAGCATCTCTTCCCACCCCACCTTCACTATTGTGTTGTCTACCTTGGAGCCCATAAGATTTTGTTTACATCCATATATACCCAGAACAACTTACAAATGCTACACCTGAGAGCAAAAGTTTGCCCTGTGTAATTTGTTGAAAAAGCAGCATATAGTAATGTGAAATGATGCAAAGCATGCTCCTCTCCATCAGTGGAGGCATTGAAAGTCATTTGATCCCCAGCTGTGTGTTTGTTTTCAGGCTCTTGGTGTTTACAGCTCTTCTTTGGGATTGCATGTATTTCTTTTCCTCTAAGACAAAAAAAATTCTCTTCTCTAGCTTTGATTCTTGTCAGTCTTCATGCCCTCTAACCTATTCAAATTGAATCTGACTTATCACTCTTTTGCTTGGACTGCTCTTAAGCATTCCAGCCTGATGGAATGACGTGGCTGAAGTCTGTAAATGTGTTGGAAAACTTGCCAGAGAATGAACATCTTGAGATTTCAAAACCTTCTCAATTGATATAAAAAGTAAGACTTAAATATCTGCAGGCAAAGTATTTGAAATATGTCTTGGATTATTAAAATATGTCATTTTAATAATGTACATTTTTTCATGTAGCCTATAACAAATTAAAGAATTTCCCAAATAGCTACCCCTTCCAAATACTTCAGCACAAAAATCTGGACCTCATGTTGAAAAAAGCAGTTGTAGATTGCCACTTGAAAGTATCTTGGAAAACTAGCCACAACAGAAATCTGTCATTTCCACTTCTACTTTTGACATCTACTCTAGTGCTAGAGCTTGTTGTTTGATGTCACACCTGATCTTGATACCTATAGCATCTACAGCACACTGTATCTGATAGACTTCTTCTAGAGTGTTGGCTGTTTTGTGGTGCAGCCATAGGTAGGCAGCTACTTTGTGCCCAAAGCTATGGAGCTCCAGAACACACCAACAGGAGGGTAGGGAAGACAGCTGAAGGTGAGGATGCCTGGCTGGCAGTAGAGTGGTAGAACTGGCACTTAGCTGTGCTTCAGGTTAAGGGTTGGCTTAAGCACTCATGGTAGCACTTTATCAGGGCTGTATATTGTTGCCTTAGCAGATCCTTTCTGCTGCAAATAAAGCAGTAAGTGGGTGCAGTTTGGCAGGGGTGGAGGCTGCAAGCTGCTTTCCTTCTTTGTCGTACCACAGCTTCTAGTCACTATTTACTATGTTTATGTTAGGCTTGTGGTGGCAATATTAGAAAAACTCTTTCTCAGGTCTTTATCCTCCTGGCCTTCTCAGTGACCTTATGGCTGATGACCATCTTGATGTCACCTCTTCCTGTCTGGAAGAGTCTGCAAAATGGTGACTGAGCTTTCTTGTGCATCGACACATACTGTTTTCCATTGCCAAAACTTTGCTATTCCTTAAACCTTGCCATAAAATAGGAGTGATACCTCTACTGCTGATGGCACTCGCTGTACTTCTCTGCTGTGAAGCTAATCCATGTGATAGCTTCTTGCTTTGGAGTGACGCCAGTAGGGGATTACTCTGTTTTACCACCTTTCTAAACTGTTCTTGTGCTGAAATGTTGTCCTGGATTATTCCTGTGTAATCCCCATGATCAGCACAGTACCAGACATGTGCTGGAGTGGAAGAAGTAGTGAGCAGAGAAGGGCAAGCACATTGTCATAGCCACTCTGTGCTTGGCCTCTGTTTAAGGTTAGGATACATGCTGAAGGCTGAAATACTAGTTTTTTATACTCTGGACCAGTAAATTAAACTATTAATGTCTGTATAAGACCTGTCTTTTCTTAATAGGGATTCAAGACCAGTTATGTGCTACTTACACTGGCCTTGTGAATCACTAGTGATCCACATATCTCAGTCTTGTAAATTATTTTTATCCCCTCATAGTCTAACTGCATAATCAGAGTATCCTAAATTTAAAACCTGAGTGTAGAGGAAGAGATCTGCTGTTGTGTGTGCCCACAAAACCTCCAGGCAATGCTTCAGCATGTGTATGGTAGCAGCTCCATCTCTTTCCATGAGCACAGTTCTAAACACAAGCAGCACTAGCCACAGCACGAACTGCCAGTCTGAGCTCTGCTGCTGGCACAGGGTATCTGGGCTGAAGGGTTTAATTTCTACCTGTTGTTATCCTTCAGGAGAGAACTCCGTCTTAACGCCAACATGATATTTTTCTACTCTGTGGCCCTAGTTATTCATAACAGAAATGTTTTTATAGAGGAAGGTG
>NW_009260182.1:8607401-8610750 GCF_000687185.1 Egretta garzetta | reverse complement strand
AGTTGTAGCTGTCTGCCTCCTTGCACCTTAGCTGTGCTCTGTTCTCAAGTGATTTATGCTATGTTCTTATTGTGCTGTAGATTAAAGACTCTTGTATGGCTAGTGGATGTTGCAACAGTAGTCGCTAGCAAGTACCATCTTTTCTGATTGTCTTTGGCAACAATATCACAGCTCTTGGATCTCTCAGGTTCCTCAGATGCTAATGTTCTAGATAAGAGGGATGTTATCTGGCACTTGCACAATGGAATTTATTGTGGAGGTTTAATTTATTAGTACTTCTCAAATGCTTATGAGAGCTTGAACATGTTATAAAATACAAGTATTATTCTGCTCTACTGAGGAGGAAAAAAAAATTCTTAGTTTGACTTACAGCTAACAGCTCCCACGTATGTCCTTACAAAGGCATCTAGAATCGCAAGCAGCAGGAAAGCATTTGTTTATCACAGAATGTCCTTGGCAGTCACTGCTGTGTGCTGAAGACTCTTATGTACATGTTACTTCTGTTTGGCGGTCACTCCACATTAAAATCTATCTTTTTTTTTTTTTTTTTTTCCCTTTAGATGATATCTTCTCTAGCAGCCAAGTCAAGACACCCACTCCCAAAAGCAGATCCTCCCAAGCAGCTTCAGAAGCAAAATCTGAAAGCAAGACACTGAGCACATTTGATGACCCACTGAATGCCTTTGGAGGCCAGTAGCCAAATGGAGCGTGTTGCAGAGAGGCAGCCTTCTTTATGCCCTGTCCAGTACTAATACTCCGGATTCTCTAATCCAGTAGAGCTGAAATGAGATGGCTATGGATATTTAAATGAGATTACCCATTTTAAATGGTTAGTATTCTCTTGTGCTGGGTCTAATTGCGCTAAATGATGTATTTTTAAAAAAGACAGTAACCTCCTGCTATCTTGTTTCCATGGTGCCCAGATGAATATAGCCTGTGCAATACCTGCAATGAAGTAATCTATTATACAAAGTATAGTTTGTTTTATTGAACAGATCTATAGAGAAAATAACTGATAAACAGTAAATGGAGTCTGTTAAACCAGACCTGTCTGTATGTCTTGCTTTTCTCTTTATTGCTTGCTAAGGACGTCTGCATCATGACTTCAAAACAAGCAAAACCACCACTACCATGCCTTGTCTGGGTCAGCTGCCAATCTTACTGAGCTAATGTTAGGGTAAGGCTGGGTTCTGTTATCACATGCAGCTTCTCTTATGTAATTGAGCAGTTAACAAATCTTAGTGCAGGACTTGACGCCACATAGAGATAAGGTATTTCATATTGGCAGCTAATGGTGGTCTATAAAAATAACAATGGTTAAAACTTCTCTGCCAGAAAGTGTGTTACTGATGAGCACCTAGTGCTCCATGAAAACAGCAGAAACCTAACATTGTCTTCCATTCAAGTTGTCAGCTGCTAAATGAGGTTTTTCACCTGCCTGAATTTGCCAAAGTTTTGCAAATAACACTTTCCAAGAAGTCCATCTGTGTACTGAGCGTGCTTGGTCACTTCCAGGTTCATAAGCCTATGTGCATACCTTGGTGCAGAGACTCGCTTGTGCCCAAAGGCTTACTGTCTGCTTTCCTTTCTCATCCGTAACACATTGTAGGCTGTTTACAGGAGATCGCTATTTTGTGGAATCCCTTTAACTGGCCAGTGTGTTTGGTTTAACCTTCTTGCCTCCTGTATTTTCTAGATTGCCCTTCTGGAACTTCTGCCGTTAGCCATGCTCGTTGCCCAATGGCAGTCACTTGCTCTCCGGCATGCATACAAGCAGAGCAAACGCGTAAATGCAGAAGGATCAAATGTTTCTCTTGTTTTGCCAGTGACTGCCTGCAATTCTGACTTTAGACCTAGATGTGCTGTTTTTATGATAGCAATGTACTACTTTATGTTCAACTCATAAGACTGTTCTGCTCTCTGTGAATTTAAAGCATGTGCTCAGAGGACTTCTTTGAGAGCAGTCCCACTTCCACTGAAGCCTGTGTTCTGAGACATCTGCTCCAGTCTCTTGTTTCTCAAGTTGGATTTACTTTATCAGGCACAGTAAATACTAGAGCAGAAGCATCTAGCACTAATGAGGGTAAAGCAGAAGGGAAGGTTGGAAGGGATAAAGGAGAAACATTGTGTATTGATTTGCGCCATAGGTGGGCCTGGCAATGATTCATGTTAAGTGGGGGGTAAGTTGGGAGTAGCAGCTTGGAAAAGAATGTGGGAGCTATTTGCAAATGGGTGTCTACAGTGAGAGAGTTTGCACTTTATTTATAGGCATTACATCTGCTGCATATGCTTCACACATGATTTGGACTGCTGCTTTACTCCTTTTTTCTGTGCTTAGAAGGGCTTCAAAGACATACTGGGGGAGAGAAGAAAAAGATGGTGAATTCTTCCATTTTCCTTTGCATCCTCCTTTCTTCTTAGCCCTTCACATTAATAACTTCTATTAGCATTGCAGAAAGTGCTGTTCACAAGCAAAGAACCCTGGGGGCCAAAAGCTATTGGAGTAGACGAGGAGAAAAAAAAAGCTCCTGCCTTAAAAGTCTTGCTTAAACTTTAATGTGAAAGCTCGGTAGAGAACAGCTCGATAGAAACTTGTGCAGTGACATAGATCAAAACCTTTCCTCTCCCCTAAGACTTTCTGAACTGGCACAGGGAGTGTCTCTTCCCCATATTAAAATGTTTGGTCCTCAGTTAACTCCCTGTAACAGGCTTCAAATTGTGGTCTAGGCACTTCACTTCTGGGAGGGCTTGGTCTGAATGGTGGGGTTTTTAGCAGGTTTGGCTTGGTGTGTTGGTTTCTTTTGCAAATTTGATAAACCATAGCTGTGTTTTCTGGGAAGGGCAGGGCTGGAGAACCCAGGGTTACAGCACCCAGGGCTGGCTCAGTGCTCGTTGTCAGAGCGCTCCTCTGCCTGCTACGTGCAGGTCTTTGTTCCCAGTTGGGCCTGAAACCTCGCAGCTCTTGCATAATTTAAAACCTAAATGGAAAGTAAAGCTGTTAATGTAATTAGCACCTCCTAATAAGCTAAGCTTGTTTTCTCCAGCATTTTGCCAGAAGCCCGTGATCAGCTGAGGGCGGCAGTGCTGCTGGAGCCTGGCCTGGCTGCCTTACGTTGAAGCGGGACCCTGGGTAAAGGTGCCCAAGCCCCGTGCTCGGCTCCCTGCAGCGGACGGGGCTGTCCCAGGCCCGGGTCCCGGGCGAGGGCTCGGTGGAGGCCTGCACAGCCCGGGCGTCGTCCCTGGCGTGCTCTGCCTGGGCCCAGCGCTGCGCTAGCGCCCGTTATCAGTTTTGCGGTATAAATCACGTTCTTGCCCATGACCAAATGACCGCTGGGGCATAGCAGCGCTG
>NW_009260182.1:8573231-8606648 GCF_000687185.1 Egretta garzetta | reverse complement strand
CGCTCCGCTGGCCTGGGTCCGGCCTGCCGGGACCGGGGGGGGTGGCTGGACCGGGCCGGCGGGAGCAAAGCTGCCGTCGCCTCCTCTGCCCGGGCGCGTCCCCGTTTTCATGTCATTCTGGAGTTTTTCTCCAGCTCTGACCCTGCTGAGGGCTCGGCCCTTGCCAGGCGGCTTTGGGCGTTAATATCGCAGGTCGGGTTGTCACGTCGCTCGTGGGAACAACATAAAAAGGCAGGGCCTGGAATGCTGCCTGAAACTAGAGCCCTAACGCTGCGACGTTGCTGATAACGTTTCGTTATCTACTTCACGACCTAGATACTGTTTTACTGCTTCTTAATAGCTATTGTTTTACTGTTCATCAAGAGTAAATTGAAACTAACAGCTGCGTTCAGATGTTGTTAGAACTGTGCTTGTTTGCTTTATAGGTGAAAAATCCCAAACATGAACAGCAGTGCACCACACCTGGCCTCAAAGCTGACCTGCCTAGAAGTGGAATGTACTTTCTTGACAGATCTTCTTACAAAGAAGTTGTAAATCCTTTGTGATGGCCAACAAGAAAGAGCCTCCCTTTTTCAATGAAGATAATATGGGATCATTTCACTACAAGCTTCCTTTTTATGAAACTATGGAGCTCTTCATTGAAACGCTCACAGGAACGTGCTTTGAACTGCGAGTTTCCCCCTTTGAAACAGTTATTTCTGTGAAAGCTAAAATTCAAAGACTGGAAGGTACTGCTCTCTTTTATCTCAGTGTAAACTTTGTTGCTTTAGAGGAAGTCTTGTTTTACAAATTATAATTGCTAAAATCGAACCCATTCATTTAAATGACTTGTTCAATAACACATCTAAGCTGGGCGCTCGGTTTATGGCTTAGGTGCAATTGGAATTGGGTTGTTTTTCTGTTCTCTCCTTTTCCTATCAGTTCATGGGCATAGGCTTCACTGAAATTGGTATTTTTGCTGTTCTTTTCTTTTTTTATATATCTTTAAAATCTTAAAAAGTCTATGGTAAGTCATTAATTGTTTTGTCATTACATGGGATATGGTATTTTGGTGTTGAAAGGTTTCTCTGGCACAAATTGTTAATTAACTGGCAAGGTTATAAACTTGAGTCTTGCAGTATGTCTGTATTGCAGCTGTGAGCATACTTTAAAATAGGTGCTATGGCTGTTGCTCCTTAGGTTAATCAGTTTGTGGTTTATGATACTGCAGTCATAAGAGCAACTGCAGTGCAGGCAAACCCCAAAGACAGCCTGAAGTTACTGATTTGAATTTGGTTTAGGTGAGTGATCTTTTGCTGGCTGAGTAATGCTTTGTGTTGAAGTGATGAACTTGGCACCTCTTGCAAAGGGAAAACCTCCTTTGCGTTAGGAGGCCAGTCCTGGTGCTAATGTAAGGAGAAAAGATGTAGGTTAGTTCTCTCTCACCCGTTTTCCTCTACAGTGAGAATGATCCTGCATGAAAGAATGTGGTTTGAAGTATGTACGCATACATACTTTAGCTACTTTTCAGCATTGCATCTTCTTTCTCACTCTGAAGGAGTTAAAGAACCCTGTAGCTGAACAAGCTGAGAGTACTGGAGTTGCTCATTTTAAGAAAAGGGATCCTCTTTTTCCCCGGTATACCCGTACATGGTTTTTATGCTTCTGTCTCTGTGGAACTGGCCCCCTGGAGAGATCTAATGTGATGCTTTAGACTTTAAGATACTCTCCTCCTATAACGGAAATCTGTGCTAATGAACAAAAAAAAAAAAGTAGCTAGCACAAGTCTTAAAACACAGAAGCATTGCAAAAATGGGGTGACTTTTTGCTAGTAAGGTCACTTACAGTAGGAGCTCCACCCTGCAGGTAACAAGAGTTTACATTGGTTTAGCTACACTAGTGCAGCTCTGCGGATATGCTTTTGTTTCCTGTGGACAGGGCCATAATTTATCACACGTCAGAGAATGTGTTGAGATGCTCCTGGAAGCTAGAGGTGAAACAAGAAAAGGAAGGGGTTTTTCTTCTCCATGAACAAATATAGGCGTAGGAGAGATGTGAACAGGTATGTGATAGAATGCTAGCTAAGAGTAAATTAAGAGGGAGTATAGGCAACAGAGTACAGGAGAAGGCAGGCTAGCTGGATGGTATAGATGGAGTGAGCTTTAACGGGTGCATGAAGAGACCAGTGGGAGATGTGAGGAAGAGGAATTTGAATTTCTTGTAGTCCAAAACGGGAGATTGCAAGTGGACATACTGAACTATACCTACAGCTTATTATTGTAGGTTGGATGTGCTTAGCTTTCAAAATTATGTTAATTTCTTATTAGAAGAACAGCCCAGTAATGAAGTTGTAATCTTGCTTATTCAGAATTTTCTTCACATGTAGTTCATAGGATGATAAGATAATTAATGGCTTAGATGCCTGCTGTAGAGACTTAATTATTAATAAGTAAATTTTATCAAAACATGGAGGATAAGTGTTCACTGAGTACTTACCGTTGAATTGTTAGAAGTCAGTTGAAATGCCTTGGTACTCCAGAACAGAGTTAAGATATCTGTAATGTCCTGATTAATATGATCTATGGGAGGCCAAGTGAAAACAGATTAATCAGCTATGTGTGAAGGGGACAGACACACAATGACAAATCAATGTTCCATTTGGGGCTGCTATTCCATGTAAAAAATAATTAACAACTTTTCAGTGACAAAGCTCCTGTTATAGTGCACAAGTTCAAGTAATGGATCACCCAGGTGGAGTGAAAATCCTCAAGTAATTTTGCTGTTGTGATTTAGCATGGGAAGCAGAAAGCTTACGTCTGTTCCTGTTTCTGCTGCTGTTTTTCACTTTTATTGTATTGTGTCAACTTTCATGGGATGTGAACCTCTCATTTAAGCTGCACTTCTGGCTAGAGAATGCCTCCTATACTGCTGGGAGACTACATGGGGTCCCTGGTATGCATATTGTCTCTGTGGACTCATTTGGATGTCGAGGGTGATGGTATGTAAGCATACAAAAAAGCAAGTTTTGGGAAAATTATCGGAGACCTGAGATCTTGGAGAACAAAACCTAGAATCGTATCAGCAGAAGTTAAGAAATTTGTTCAGATGTTACCAATGCCTCTAACTGTAAGAGGCTAATAATAAAACTAAATCAAGGTGAACTGATCTTTGTCAACAACTGGAATATCGATAGCTGTAGACTGTCTGCACTGTAATGAGAAAGGATTATATGGATGGTGTGTTAGGAATTTTGTATCCTTCTGACGCGTTGTTGTTCTTAGTGCCTGCTGATGTGGAAAGGGTTTGTTTAGACAGCTGTAGTAGACATTGGTACCTGACTAGGAAAGAGCTCCAGATCTCCAGCTTTCTGTTTCCACTTGGTTGTAGTCAGTAAAGAATATGGGGAAAAGTTTATTAATGGGTTCTAATGCATCTGAAATTTCATCGCAAGTCTACTCATAAATTGAAGTTAAAGAAGATCTGATGTGTGTTTGGATCAGATCCAGCATTTGTCCTCAAATATGTTCCATGCGAAATAACTACTTGGTATCCAAAAATTGAGATTTGGTATTATGTTGACTCTGGAGCCACCTAGGCTAAATTGCTCCTAGTCTCAGATTCACAGAATGAGCCTTCTAAAACGGTACACTGGAGAAGAAATAGCTCCCTTTGTCTCTACTGGTGGCATAAAAGCTAGAATACACGTGGCCAGCAGCATAACGTAGCGTTGCCAGCAGTGCTACCTATGCCATTGGTTTTGCTTGTTGTCAATTATTTGTATTTGAAAGCAGAATCATGTGTTGATGGACAGGGGTACATCATGTGTAGGATGGTACCTGGGTTTCAAGGTGACGTGAAAGACTGAGCTTTAACACATGAATGGTACTTAAATAGCAGGATTTCATTGAAAGAGGAAATAGCTCTTGTTTGTTTTGGGGTTTTTTGGGTTTTTTTTATTAGTGAGAAGATTTCTTCTCGTTTCCTCCATTGCACAAATCTTTGTAGCTGCTGGGCTGGACGAAGTTTAGTATTCTTCATTCGGAAACACCGATTATTGTATTGAATTTTATAGAAGGAACACTCAGATAGCGTATTCCTAGTAGCGGTTAATTCTTTCATCTGTTAAAGAACCGTAGATAATACCTGTAAACATGTTTGTTTGGTAAGGTAGGATTGAGTCTCAGGGGAGGAGGTAGGGTTTGGGATTTGGTGTTGGTATTATTATTACTAATAACTTGTGGGAATTAATTTGCATTCGGCAGTATGGAGCGTTAAGTCCTTTACATAGCTAGCTTTAAAATAAGAAAAAACAAGTCAGTCACGTTTTGTTCCGTGACTCCTTGCAACTGAATTTTATGATCTGTGTATGTGGAAACACCTATCTTTTTAGATGAAAATTTAGGTGTTATGTGGTTCTTGTGTTATTGTAAAGGGGAAAAACAGAACTAGCTTTCAGAGGACATCTGTGTGTACTCTCAATTCCTCATGAGTTGTTGCTTTTCTGTGGTCTCTTTACTGTCATTATTTTGCTGGCTCTGTACAGCAGCTTCACCTTAAGTGAAAGGAACTGAATGAATATCAAGCTGACTTCTTTTGGATGTTGTATTTTTTCCAATAGCCTGTGAATTCAGGCCATGTCATAATGATATTTATTACTGCTTGCATTAGACAAAATAGCTGTGCTTCTGGAGTTAGTGGATTAAGAGTTTCTAACAGAAACAATCTTGCTATTCTTTTGTCTGCTACTTTCCTTCTCTGTCCCCTGTTTGCTTTGTCATTTGCCTGTTTACTGTGCTGATAGGGGCTAGAAGTTCATGGAGCTTTTTTTTTTTTTTAAGTTTATGGCTCATCTGAGCTGGGAAAACATTGCTGCAAAGGCAAGCCTGTGCCCAGATCAGATGGTTAGAGCAGCATCTGGAAGGTGTAAATAAGGTCACCTTTGTCAGGAAATCTTGTGGGCCGGTCGCCAGTTACTGGTGACTCGCTGTTGTTACGGTCCCATCTTTCTCAGTCCCTGGGATGAAGAGCAGGCCAGTACTGACCACCCTTTACGCTAAGGTAGGTTATTATCATGCAACTGAGAGCTGGGGGGCTTGACAGTTACGAAAACGGGTCCTGCTGCTGTACGCTGTGAACCTTTGCCACCTCTTCCCTGGTGTGGCTAGCTTGTGGGGGGAAGATAAGGCTGACAGCCCAGCCCCTCTGCAAGCAGGAACAGAAAGCGAATGTTTAAGAAACTCTCCAGCAATTTCAACATTGGATGAAAGAGAGGTACGCTGTTTGAACTTTGACTTTGAAATGTTTGTGGTGTTTTTAAACATAGTAGCCTTCTACCTACAACATAGAATCGTTTGATCTGAAATCTACAGGGGTGCTTTTCTGGGTTAGACTTGACCACATCAGTTTCTGTGGTGAGCCTGCTTAGCATGCTAGAAAGAAGAGTAAAGGAGCAGAGCTCAGGGGTGTATCTGACGCGCCGATTCAGAGACAGGACAGGGTACCTACCTCCCCCCATTTCAGTCGGTCAGGCTGTCAGCATGTCTGCAGCCATTTCGGCAGGCAGTCTGCAGACTCTTCTGTCCTCCTATAGCATCACCTGGCTAGCCCATTTCCATTTGAGCATTGAGGTTTAGCTTATTGCCCTACTTTCCTCTCTTCTCGGTACCGATCTAGAGCAGGCCAGTGGTGCAGTCACGTGCTGCTTGGGGAGAGGGGATAGCGGGTGGGTACCTCACAGTTCTCATTATTGTTGCCAAGTTTACATGTTGATCTCATGTGCAAATGTTTCCTCAAGAAAGCCTTTCTATAATTCAGAAAAGGGACAGCTGATGTGTATTTTGTTGCACCTGAACCTATAAAGCACATACCACTTCTTCCATGAATTAATACAGAATTCTTAGAAAGCAGCATAAAAGGGAATTGGTAATAAAGACTTGTCTGCTTCCCACTACAGCAGGGTATAGTCTTTTCATCTGTTCATTTCATCAAAAATACATTGTCATTGTTAAATGAACGAAACCATGTTTCACTGCGGTACTGTCAGTTGCAAGCCAGCCTTTTTAACAAATACTCTCTCAGTTTATCAAAGTAATTGGAAATTGCTCCTTAGAGGCTGCTGAAACCATAACAAATGCAGACGGTAATGACTGTTTGTAATCAGAAGACTGCAAAACAACACAGAAAAGAACTTCACTGTAGACTCACAGGCTGTTGCCAGCTTGTTCTTGCTTTGCTTACGCTGCAGACTTGAAACATAACCAATAACCAGTTATTAAATAGCTGGCAGTGTAGCAGCAATTACATTAGTCTAGTACACAAATGTATTCCCCTCATAAATGCCTTGTGGACTTCAGAGGATACAAGATTCACATTAAATGCTGTCCAGGTGAAGTAAAGTTGTGTTGCTCATTCATAAAAGAGAAGATCTAGATGTGAGCTGTGGTGAGAAAAGGAAATTGTCAGCTTCTCTAAAACTGTAATAATAACAATGACAGTTCCTTCAAAATGCACTCCCTCTTCTGCACAGGGCTGTCCACTTAGCGTGTCTCCTTTCTGCCTGTTGAATCTGCTTGGACTTTCACCAGAATCTGGTCCCCTTTTCTTCCATGCTGGTGATGGGTGTTGGTAGCTTTGTGCCCGTCCTCCAGCGAGGAGGGGGCTACTTCACTGACATTTGCCACAGCTTGCTAAGCACTCTTGCACACCTTGGGAAGCCGAGATGGTTTTGGAAACCACCTGGAAGGCTCTGATCTTTGTGTTCCCCTCTTGCCAGATGTATTTGGGGAAATCTTACTGTGTAGCATTGCTACTTGCATCTCCTTCTAAGTACCTGAACAAGCAATGAATAAAGGTAAGGTTACTTTAATGTAACCTTTTGGCAAATATATTTATAGGTTTTGCTTCTTAGTCTGAGGAGTAGTATTTAGACCTTTTTGAAAAAGTAGCTCTTGGCCTCTGTAGATTTTCCTTTAAATTACAACTCGTCACGAATGCACAGTGAGATCTTAATTACCTGGATTTCACTAGACAAATTGAACAGCAGTACTCCTTTTTGATGCTAAAGGGAGGATTTTTTTTTTCCCCAAAGGCAAAAAAAGTCAGCTATTAATCTTCGTATTAGCCTTAATTCTTTCTTTTTTGGTGATCTGAGGGGTCTCATCCTTTCATAGCTGTCCTGGTTTGTACTCTGCAAAATTTGGAAAGCGGAAGCATTCTAGTAAAAATGTGTGAAGACCTCAGGTTGTACCGGTTTATGCTTATTATCTTGAATGTGTATTACACCTGCATCTAAATGAGTTGACTATGCAGGCGAAAAGAAACAAAGTTAATAATTGTGTACAATATGGATTTTTAATGAGAAACAAATATTCAGTGTGCTTACTTCCTTTTAACAAAAAGTAGTTAGCCAAATCTGTCCCAGAACTTGAGTTGAAAATGAGTAATCCTGGATATAAGTAATAAAATGTTCTGATGGCCTGAAAGAACACCCACAACAAAATAAGTGTTTGTAGTATGAAGTTTGACCAACTGCTATGGTACTATATTGTACATGTGAACTTTTAGGCTCCAAACCAAGCAGCGATGATAACACATGTACAGTTGTCACCACTGTAATAGAGCTGCCACTGCTTATCTTAATGCAACCTTGTCTTTACTGTAATATGGAACAACAGTCTGTGATTAAATTATTCAGCAGACTTGTAGTTAGAAGTTTTCTCCTGCTTTTTCTGTCAGTAGACATAAAGCTCTGAGGTACAGATAACATGAAAAAAACCTCCCTTTTCTGATGACTGGAAAAGAGCAAGTATTCAATAAGCCTGAAGCAGCTGAATACTTCTGCAGACCCCTTGTTGAGCCAAAAGATTGAACTGCAAGTGTCAGCACAAGCCTGCTGAAAACCTTAACTTTGTTCTTAATAATTATTTGGGAGGTTGGATATCGTGACTGAAGGCTGCTCAAGTGCCTGTCCTTGTCCTGCTTCCTTTCTTCTTTCCCCTGTGATCCTCTTTCTCACCTCTCCTCCATTACCCCCACATTCTTCAAAAAGAAAAACTCCCCAAAAGCCCTCCCACCAAGCTCCAATTTTAATACTCTTGTTTGTTGTTTTGTTTTATTTAGGTATTCCTGTCTCTCAGCAGCACTTAATTTGGAATAATACGGAGCTGAAGGATGACTATTGTTTGAATGATTATAAGTAAGTGTAAAATAAAATTGCAATGCGTGTTTCTAAATTATTGTTAGCATAAACAATAGAGAATGCTACAAAATTTGTTTGTTATTTACAGCATTTCAGAAGGCTGCACTCTGAAGTTAGTTCTGGCGATGCGAGGTGGACCTATTAACACTAGAAGAGGTAGGTGTTAAAAAATTATGGTTTTCATGCAACTTCTTATAGCTGTAAACAGCTTCTCTTAGCGCTAAGCATTTTACACAAGCAGACTTCGGTTCCAAATTAATTGGAAAAATAAGGAGGGATTTTTTTTCTCATCTTTGCCTCTTTAGCATACCAAGTGCACCATCCTTTCCATTTTATTTACCCTTGGTTTAACAAGTATCTTTGTATGTATAGAATCATCAAGTCTTAAAATCAGCAATTCTTCACCTGCAGATAAAATGATACTGTCATGTCAGTAGTTTTTAAAAACTGGTTAGTAAGAATCAGGCATTGGTTCAGTCTGATGATAAACTTAGTTATGTGGATCATCTATAGAGGAATGAAAATGGAGAAATCCCCTTGATAATTTTCTCTTGGAGGACATTCATCATATCTTCTAGATAGGGAATTCCCACTGTAAACTGAGCTGAGCTATCAAAGGTGATCAGAACAATAATAATAATTTGGGTTTATTCTGTTTTTTCTCTTTGTAGTTCCTGTGGAAGACCCTATCAGGGAAATGGCTGAATACATGGATCCCAGTAGAGATGAGATCTGGGAGAAAGGGCCATCCAACAAACAAGTTACGTTCTTAGTTTATCGAGAAGGAGATCAGTTGAATTTCTTCCGTGTGGTAGATCGGGGAGATGGCACTTTAACGCCGTTGTCTGAATCTTTGAGGTAAAGTTGGTTTTAATCTTTATATTGTTATTCAAAAGGGGGATGCCGTGTAATTTTCAGCTTTATTTGTTGAATTTGTCAAAAGAATACCTGGAATATATCTGGAATATTGCAAGAATTGTGCCCTAAGTGCTACTAAAATGCTGTACCTGGGTGGCTTTACAATGCAGTAGTACTTTGTGGTCAGTGGTCATGCTGGCAGTCACTGTCACTGTGTGTCAATAGAGTGAGAGAAAGCTGACCTCGTGCTTGAGGCAATTCTCAACATTCCAGCCCTTTCTAAAAAGGAACATTTCCCAGGAGAGTCAATTTGGCAATAAATACATTAAAACTTTTGTTAAGTACTTTCTCTTCCATCTTAAGGCATTTGTTTTAGTTTTGTTCACAGCATAAACTCTTTTTTTTTTTGCATGGATATGACTTGACCGAATGTTTCGTCAGGAAGATAGTAAATTGGCAGTGCAAAGTCGTGAGAGGGTTTGTCTGAAGTTTCAGAGAAAATGGGTGTGTGTGCGTGTTGGTTTTGTTTTGGTTGTTTGTTTTTTAAATGTATTGAAGTAATTACCAGTAGATCTAGCCTTTGGATGTAATTAGGCCTCAGATTAGCTACTGTTGAGGTACCACACTTGCTCAATCACTGTCACAGAATCAAAGTACTATTATCAACAGAAGAGCAAGTATGTCACTTAAGCTATTACATTGTAGTAAATAGATTACTAGTCTTTTTTCTAAAGCTATCAAAATTGGTAACATCTATGAAAAAATCATTAGATTCTGTCTTTATACTGCAGCTTTTGGGTAGGTTTTTTTATCCCCTGAAGAACTTAGTATTTGTACAACTGTAAGGAAAGACGTCCCTATTCTGGGGACTAGCTGCGCTTTCTCTGAAGCTAAGGCTTGCACTGTTTTAGGTAACTATTCTTGTTCCTGTCTGCAAAGTGAAAGCAGGAGCTTTGTACTGGGTTTACGTTCAGTGTGATTCAGTGGGTTCAGAGTGATAGTGTTCTTACAGACTTTTATAAGAGATCAATACCTAAAAACTACAGGCTGAATGAAATATCAAGGTTGAATTCCCACATAGTTTACACAGAGTAGAAAGAGCTAGTGCTTGATATACAGTTACTGGAGGGAAAGAAGAGGAAAGATATACAAATACTTTAGATGTGTGATGTTTCAGCCCCTGCACTCTTCTTCAGTAAATGATCGCATATGTATTGTGTGTCAATTTGAAATAGGTGAAAAACACCATCATCAGTAAGAACTGAGAACCTTGCTGCTGTGTTGGCCTAGATGCACTTCTGGAAACAGGAGCAGACAGATGTAATTCCTGTTCTCACTGATGCCCTCTATTACCAAATTGTTCCCTTTTAGCTTTTAAATCCAAAGAACATCCAAAGCTAGGACTCTGGATGCTATGCTGTGAGATGATGCAAGAAGGTGTCAGAAGGAGCTTGAAAATTTTTTTTTTTTTTAGTTCTAATGGCATCCCTGGTATCTGTCTACATGTTCAAATTCTTGTGTGTGCATGGGACGATTTTTTTTTTTTTTAGTTTAATGGCTTCCCTGGTATCTGTCTACATGTTCAAATTCTTGTGTGTGCATGGGACGATTTTTTTTTTTTTTAGTTTAATGGCTTCCCTGGTATCTGTCTACATGTTCAAATTCTTGTGTGTGCATGTGATGATTTTTTTTTTTCTTTTAAGACTAGCATGGAGAATTGTCTGAAATTCTTAATACTTCTCAATTAGATAATCCTACTGTATAGATTAAAGTGTAAATTACTTGAGATTGGCTAAATGTAGCAAAGCGGAGGAATAAACCACAGTTTTTTGGCTCTTGCAAGGCATCTCGGTACACCTTTCAAAGCACAACAACATGTATGAAAGTCAAATACATTATGCTTAAGAAATGTGCTGTCACTGGTCAAAAGATTTGGTTAGGTTGGAAGCCATCTGAGTTGAAAACATTCAGCTCAGGCTGTTTCTTTTCTTCTGTGCTTTCTATGGGAGTTCATTTATTAGCTCTTCTACTAAGGCAGACAGTAATTTGGGGGGGGGGCGGGGGGTGATCTTAATTTTTAAATTTGTTGTTATGGCTGCATTGGACTTTGTGGGAAATAGAAAAAGTAGCAAAGGGAGGAGAGAATGGAAACAAATCAGACCTTTTCATTTGATCTTTTATAAAGGAAGGCTATGAATTGCTCTGAACACTAGTGTTTTCCATACTGACAGTTAAGTGTCCTTATATGTGTGGGTATACTGGTGACTGAGCATTTTGAGGCTCTTTATCAGCTTTTCTCACGTTGCTTATGTGTGGAGCAGAATTTAGTGACTGCAATTTAGAAATGAGGCATTGGTTTGGGTTTTGGTTTAGACTTCTCTGGATCATTTTATTTTATCTGTGCTTAAGTCAATGGTTAAAACTTGACAAGGTGTAAATACTTGTAACCATTATTGTCTCTGGATTAAAAGTAAGTTGTTGAAGTTGTGGTAGAGGACTGGCAGGCACTGGTGTCAAGAGTGTTTCAACAAGCTACTGGTCATTTTTGAGGCATGCATTTTACAACCAAGGTCTCATGAATGTTGACACCTGTGGGCAAAGTAAATTTGAAATTTACTCTCTGGAAAATGGGCTAAAAGTATCATCAAGAACAAAGCTCCCCATCTAACCCTTATAATTTTATAATCACACGAAAGCAAAAAAGCCTTTTGTTACTCCTTTTTCTTTTTTCATCAGTGTTTTTTGGCTCCTACTTAGCCAGAATATGCAAGAAAAAGGATAACATTTCTTTTTGCATAAAAAACCCAACCAAACACTCAAGATGCATCATTTTCTTTCTATCTACCTTGAAGGAAGCTAAGTTCAAAGAATTGTTTTGAGTTGGTGACTTAAGTCTTTGCCGTTAAAATTCTGAAATGATTCTTTAGTGTTGAATCTTTACCAGGAGAGGTTTGTAATATGCATGCTGACTGTCCCCATATGGAGCTGCTCAGTTTTTGGTAAGAAACAACTGGACTGTTTTGCTGACTCTTGCTTTGAATTTGCTGCCATCTTGCTCTTAAAGATCTGTGTCCCAGCTGTGCTACCTTTGGAATTTTGTGACATTTTAGGAAATGGGTTTTCAGAGTCAGTGCAAAAATACTGGCTCTTGACTAAGGGCAACAGAATATTTCCAAAACCAGGTAAGATGCCAGCTCTAATTAGTGAAAACTTTTTCTTTTGGTCATGACTTTCTCATGACCTCTAGTTCTTCCTTGGTCTCTTTTGGAGAGCAGAAACTTTAGTTAATCTACTGAGGTATTTGTATGAACACAGGGGGATTGCCCAATTGGCATGATTTCTAGATGCTGACAGCCTAATGGAAGAATTAAAACACTTTTTAAAATGTACTATATACAGTGTTGAAAATACATCAATTTGTAATGACTTGGACACTCCTAATAGTTCTTTCATTTTGCTGTCAAATGTTGGATGTGTGTTAGTGATTAATGCTTCATAGGAAAAACAAGTCAGGTGCTGACTTTAAGACATTGAGGTTTTGTATTCTGTTAGAATACAGAATGGAAAAAGGCAATGTGATGCTATAAATTTCCAGTGACTGCTGAGTTAAAATATTTTGGTTTGGGTCTAGCAATTCTAATTGTTTATTTTTTTTCCAAATGTGAGACTCTTTGGAAACCTAAACTGATCCTTTTTTTTTTTTTTTTTTTTTTTTTTTTTTTTTTTTTTATTTTGAAAAGGAGAAATAGAATATCACATCCACATGGGTGACCCCTCCATTTCCATTTATGGTGAGAACACCCCTCAGGATGGATAGAAATTTGGACTTTCCTTCCATGCCAGTGTCTGGTTAATTGGAAAACTGATCAGCTTGTTGTCTGAGTAACACAGTTAACAGCTTTGGCCATACCTTCAGGAGACATTTGTGGAACTGGATATCCCCTCTTGGGGGAAAATATATAGTGAGTGTGAACCAACTGTATATGGTATAACAACTTCCCAGAAGCGTGGCTATGTTATGATTTCAGCATCATCACTTTGCGTGAGCATCTAATAAGGAATGCTTATGTGCTAAAATAAATGGATTTGAAATGTCTTTGCATACAGCTTTACATAATGCTTTGTCAACAGATCAACTACGGATATGACTTTCTAGTTGTGAGAATACCCTACATTGAAAACATAATTAAATTACTTGATTAGAGGGTGAACGCAAGCTTTCTTTTCTTTTCAGTGGTGGGTCAGTTTATAACCTATATGCTGATGATGAAGATGAGACAGAGGCATCGCCTTCTGGACAACAGATTATTGAGAATTCAATTACTATGAATAAAATGAAACTACTCAAGGCAAAAATGGAGAACATGAACCTGAGTAAAAAGGTGAACTTGTGGTATCAATTTTTCTGTTGTAAAATGGTTTGCACTTTCCTAGCACTGGCTTTTCTAAAAAGCAGGTCTATCTTGGAAAGTGAAGTGATCAAGGGTAGACGATTTTTTGCAGTACTGCTCTGGTAAAAATCAGTGTTTCTCTTAAATGAAACTTCATTAGAAATACTGTAACTGAAAAGTCTATAAAGTTAAATATGAGAATGAGATTACGAAGAAGATAAAACCTTATGTTGGTGTTCATGTCTGTGTAGGTTACCTAGACATGAAATGAAGACTATATACTTTCTTTCATTGTTCATCTTGTTTGAGACCCTAAAGTCTTCTGGATAACTTCGATGGCATTCTGGCTTCTCTTTTCTATTCCTCTGGCATGTGGCCTATTTACTAAAAAGCTGTATCTGATTATAAATCTTTGATTTTTATTATTCAAAATTTTTGAATTATTTTATTATTTTATATATGTTGGGGTGAAGTTTTGACGCCTAGTAACAGATGAGGGAGTAGAAAAGATTATTTGGTCCTTTCTAGCCTTAAACTGTCCGAATTCCCGGAAATATGATCTCGGTCAGGTCTTTGAATGCAACCATAATTTGAATACTAATTGTTGTTCTATGTGGTTTCTGTTTCTTTAATAGCCTAAGAAAACTGTCAAGGTGAAACCTCGTCCTCCAGTGGCTCCTCGACCATCTAGTGGCTCAGTGGCTGCTGCTCGTCACCGCTTTTTGAGAGTGCTCCCCCATATTGGACAGTCCTGCCTACCTCCTCCTGGAAATTCATACCCCTCAGAGTCTTCCCAAAATGCACTTTCAGCGTTGGCTACTTTGGCCACTGCTGGTAGAACAATGCCATCCACAACTAATGACTTTCTTAGGGAAGATGACACTTGGCAGAGCAACTCTTGGTCTCAGTCAGTTAGTAGCATCAGGTTACCACCGAAAATATCTCGTGTTGAACTAGAAAATGCAAAACTACCTACAAATAGTATTCTGACTCCTGTTTCATCTCTGCCTGCAAATTCAGAAAAAGCATCTGAAAACGTGACCTCAACAAATGAGGAGGATGCTGTTTTGTTTCCAAATCTAACAAATGTAGAACTATATGGAACAGAAGAAAAACTTCTGCCCGAAACAGATGCTTTTGCTTTGTTAACAGAAGCAAGCACCACTGAACAGTGTAGTGAGATATATGACGTAGGAAAGGTGAACCCAGAACTTGAACTGTCTGATGGAGATGAAGAATCTAAGGTTGCAGAGCAGCATAGAAAACCTATTAGCAAAGTCCTGAGCACTGCAGCAATGGGGGCTGGTTTTCTTGGTACTCGTGAATTAAGTCCGCAGAAAAATCTGCTTTTGTCACCTCTTCGGTATTCAGCACAAGTGGCACGTCACAGTTCTCTTAAACCACAAACGCAACCCAAATGCTTTGAGGCTGGTAACTTGAGATCTACAACCTCCCCAAACGTGCTTCGATCATTGGAAGTCCGTAGTATAGCAGACTCCTCTTTTTCTAGGACTACTAGATTTCGTAGCGTGAAAGTAGAGTCACTTGGCAAAAGACCTGATGTAATTTCTAAAGCAGAGGCCAGGGACATCACAGATGTGGCTAACAAGGCATCCAAAGAGCCTGTGAGTTCTGTAAGTAACTTAGGATTTCTGGCTTCGCTGGCCCGAAGCACAAACAGGGAAAGTTTGCAGAGTTCCTGTGGGACAGGCAGGTTTCGGACTTCTGGTATCGCACTACCTACAAACCTTCAGCATTTTCAGGAAGAAAGCTTTAGGAAAACTGCTCCTCCAAATGAAGCTGCTGAATATATTCTAGTGAGTACTAATGCTTCTAAAGCGATTGAAGATTTCCTGTCTCTTCTGTTACTAGCATTATGAAAACTGTACTTTTGTGTGTGTGTCTGTGTGTCTTCAGGGAAGGCAGATGGGAAGGGGGAGGTGTACTTAAATACCTGAGGGTCTTAACCTGTTTCCTGAATTCCTGTTGGTATCTTAACTGCCTGTTTATCTAAACAGGTCCTAGAAGTAATTTTTCATAAAAACTAAAGCGGTTGTTCAATTCGCAACTAAAATTATTAGTTATTGTAATGATAGAATTATGGGTGTCGGTGTCTGAAGTGTCATCTGACTTCTGCTGCTGCTCACTAATTGTCATTTATTCCAAAGTTTGCCCTGTGACTGGCACCATATGTGCCTAGCTTCAGATCTCTAATGTACTTTGTTGTTTTAGTGTGTTGTGAAGTATGGGGAGACTATTAAATAGTCATTTTGAGTAAGGCTTTATATTGTAGAATTTTAATTTTTTGTACAGAAGTCTTATTGGACTCTTTGTAGCTACGTTGATTGATGCAACATTGATTTCAAACAAGCTGATACCAGACTGCCTAACTTTTAATTTAATTTCCATCTGCTAGTAATTTCCTTGTGGAAATTTTTTTTTTTAGTCTGCGCATGGGCTTGGAATGAATGGAAGTATTGCAGCCGTAGGGAAAAGAGTAGGTAAGTAATGTGACTTAAATAATAATTGAAGATGACTCTTTAATCTTTCCTGATATATCACGTATATAGAGGACAAGAATAATTTCCCTTTGTAAGGCATGTGTCTTTCAAAGTCCTTGCTGTTATTACACTTCTGTAGCATGGTACAACTTTTAACATTTTAAGACATTCTTTAATATACAGATGTCATCCTGTGTCTGAAGTAGACATAACTGTGACTTTTTCCTAGCTTTTTTTAAATACTTAGTGAATCCTGCATGTCATCTGTAGACATAAACATGACTTCTACTCTGAAGTTTCCAAAAGGTCAGTTCTGTGAATACTTCTAAGTGTAGTAAAATCAGAGCAAAATTTATTGGTAGCATTGTGTTTAGGACTACAGCCTGAGCCAGAAGGATTTGGCAAAAGAAAAGTGGGGAGGAAGCAATAAGGGTATGGATGCTGAAGATTACTGATACATGCAGATTTTTTTCTGGTTTTTGTGATGGGCATCATTCTACTGTAGTCTTGGTAACTCTGGAGTGCTTAATGCTTGACATCTACTGAAAATGGATGTGTTGTGCCTAAATATTAAGTTCTTATGTGATTAATTCTCTTGGGAGGAATGGAATTGTCTAGATTAGTACTTTTAAAACTTCTAAGACAATGAGCTAAAGATTCTCAGCACAGTCAAATTTTCTTCCCGTCTTTAACTTGCAGTTTGTAGGTTTTCTTTTCTTTCTGTATGACCTTAGGAAAAGGGAGGCAGGCACGTATTCCAGGATTTTAAGACGTATGTATAGAGAATGAGCTACAAGATAAATCTTCAAATAGCAGCTGCAACAGGAAATACGATGTAATTGTAATGATGTGGGAGCAAAAGCCACTAAAATAGTTGATTGTGCCTTCATTTTACAAGTTGGGGTGCAGCTTTGAATTGACAGTCACTTAAGAAATAGGTCTGTCCTTACCTGCTCCGTGCTAAAAGAGGTGATACCCTAATAGCCACATCTGCGTGATGGCGAAGCCTATTATCATCTGCGTCATTTTGGATAGAGCTATGAAGACAACGCTCCTCTGGTGTATCTTCTGTCAGGCAAAAGTGTATTTTCCAAAAGGTTCCAGGCATGAGAAAGGCAAGGTTGGTGTCATCATATCATGCAGACTCTTGAGAGAGGTGGCTGGTAATGATCTGTTGTATAACTGGCCAAAGGACAGTCCAGTTTATTATCCACTGTCTTCATTTACATGTAATTGCTGTAGGTACTGTAAATGTGAGGACAGGTGTATTGGTTTTTCTGTTTAAGTATAGTCTACAGCGGGGGGCTGTCTTCCCGCTCTCTTTTTCACAAACTGGACTAACCAATGCTCCTGAAATAGTATACTTTTGGATGATGAAATCGGTAGCATGGACAAACATTGCCTGGAAGTTTCCATGCCACTAGGTAGCAATGGGATAGCACTGGTTGGTCATGGTGACTGCAGTGTGTAGTAACTGCCTGGTGTTACTGTTGTATGTAGCCTGCTGTATCTCAGCTGAGAAATGACTGTTGGTATTAAAGGTGCACTAGGCAAAAAATACTTCCGAACTCATGAGGTCACTTTTGGGAGCATCCTGACAATATAGTGGTAGAAGCACTGAAAGAATGTTTGAGAGGATGTGTTGCTTGCTTTCACTGTCTTTGCGTATGGTAAATATGCGTAAGCAAGTTGTGGATGAAGAGCTTAACTTCTACAGAAGGAAGGAAGATGCCTTTTCTTTACGTGCTTTCCAGTTACAAAGCAACAGCCAAGAATCACAGGGCAAAATGTCAAAGTTAAGTAAACTTTTAAGTACAGAAATTTTACAAACATCTGCAAAGTGTCCTATGAAACCACATAGCTGAACAGAGGCCTGTAGTCTAATAATGTACTTGTATTGCAGTTATGGAGTACCAGCAAGATTTTAAAATGTTGCGGTATTTATTTGGCAAACTTGAGTTATTAGCTACTGAATATACTAGATGCTAGGTACTTGAATGCCCAATTGATTCTTTGGAAAGCCATTGCGTGCAGTGCTTTCCCAATCACATTATGTGTTTTCATTTTGCATTTGGGAAGACCGTCAGGAGGTGTGTTTCTTGATTTCTTCCGTAACTTCTTGCTGATGTGAACCTTCTAACAGGTGTTTAAAAATAATGGGTCTAAGTCCCACATTGTGCTGCCTCTTCCAAAGGTGTTCATAGGCTTGAGGTGTTTTCTGTTTTGGCTTTTGGGTTTTTTTCCCTTTCTGTTTAGGCTTTGGGGTTCCCACATGAAGTATCCTAAGAAGTGCAAAATGAATCTGGGTTTCAAAAGATAACATTTAACTAGTTTGTGGTCAGGAATAAGTAAAAATAAATGTCTTTGCTGTCTTTCTACCTCTGAAATCAGGTGAAGCAACCCATCTTCCACCTGTGAATGGCTCAGTTCAAGCAAAAAAGAAAATTACAAAGCATTGCTTTCTTTGTGGCAAGAAAACTGGATTGGCAACCAGCTATGAGTGCAGGTAGGCTGAGTGAATAACCAGCTGTTGTTTAAAATTGATAGCTGGGTTAACCAAAAGGTTTTCTATGCTATGTGGTATTCCTTAAGCATAGCAAATCAAAAGACAGCCTTCAAAAAAGTTGCAATTCTCAGCTGAGCAAAACTCCAGGAATTAAATTCGGGAATGTCATACCTGTTCTGCTGTTGAGGTGGATGTTCTTCCAGGAAAATCAAGAAATGCAAGATACCAGGAAATAAAGAACATCATTGTGAAAAAAAGAAGTATGATATTTTATACCGGTGTGGGAAGAAGTTGCTACAGATTTATGTTCTGCAAAGTTTCTCAACAATAATTATATTGTTAACAACTTGAGGAAGAACTGGTTTTATTACAGTTTTTCAGAAAATCTCCCTCAGATTTGGCCCTATTACAACACATCTGCACATTTTGTGAATTTATACAAATTTATATTTGACAACTTTTCGATTTTGTATTCTGTTTCTTGTGAGACTTCAGTCACCTTTGAGCATCTAGAGCATCTCAAAAGCAGAACGCCAGAGTGCTGGTCCCCCAAATCCTGACTTGTAGACAATACAGTGAGACCTGGCGCTTGGTGGTGATCACTGCAAACTTAAACAACAACAAAAACTCACCCACTTTCTCCATTGATCTTGTTTCTCAGAGCATTTTTTCACGCAAGACACTCTTTTCCTAGTATCGTTTCCCATGAGCTAGTCATGGCTGGGAACTGTGGCACTGTGAGGGCTACATTTGAAGCTGATCATGGTTCATGCCAATCAACAGCAAAATGAACAAGCCGCCTGCCATTGGGGAATTGTGTTGGAGGAATTGCCTCCTTACTGACTCTTCAGTCTTTGATTTTGAAACAGTTTTGGTCACTGCACACTTTTCTGCTGAGCAAATAGCTGCAAGCTCTTCTAGAAGTAACTAAGCAGCTTGCTTAAGGTTAAAAATGAAGCACGGGAAAAAGGGGGAGGGGAAATTGCACATCTCCCTAAACAGCATTTGTTCTAGTTTCAAAAGGAACAACCACATGGCCTTTTACTAGAATGGAACATGAACCAAACAGAGAACACAGTCATATGAGAGAACTGGTGATTAAGGCACCAAGAATCAAAGAAAAGCAAATTTATTACCAGGCACACAAAGCCTTAGGAACAGCTGTAGAGTTTATTACAAACCCAGATAGATAGGTAGGTAAATAGAGGATTATAGTCTAATAGTGAGTAGATCGGACAAGTAATGTTTAATCCATTTCAAAAGAATTCTGATTTTGAATGATGTCATTGTTTTACTGTCAAGAAGCAACTTTATCAAATAATCAGGCAGCAGGACACTAATATGAGCCTCCGCTTAAAGCTCTTGTTCAGATTGGGTACAACATCCAGAATATGCTTTTCTCCTGTTAGGAGTCTTGGCTGCCGAGCTGTCAAGTTTGAAGGCAAAAATCATAATCTTAACTCATTGAAATTCCAACTGATAATTGGAAAGATGCACCCTTATCCAGTCATAATAGGAAGTCATGTTCCCTATAGTTAGTCTGTCTGATGTCTATAGAGCTGACTAAATCTGTATTTATTAATCTCAAATGACTATTTTGAGTTTATGCCAGGCAGAAAGTTGTGCTGAACTAAACATGTGTTCTAGTGGTCTGAATGATGTGGTGGTTTTGAATTGAAGTGTATTATGTGGATTTCACCTGATGCCATTATTTTAGCTCCATGGTTTTGTCCTCTGAATTCTCCCAACTGACATTGTGGGAGATCTTTAAAAAGAAATAAATCTAAGTCCATCACTCATTTATAAGTGTGTTTGATCCTTGCTAGCTGGTTCTTGGAGTACTGATCTTGCTTAACTTCCCAGCTGAAGAGATTGTTGGGTCAAAACTGCAACATTCAGTTATAAAAATGTCATTTTGATTACCCCATCAGTTAATGTTATCAGTCAAGGATTATTAGAATCCAAGAAGTTATGTCAAATAAACAAGACATGATTAAGCCAAAGGGCTCCCAGCATGTCAGAGAGTTAAAAGCTTCTAAAAGCTTGTAACTTCTAATATTCTTGATTCTTCAGATGTGGAAACAACTTCTGTGCAACGCACCGCTATGCAGAGACTCACACCTGCACCTACGACTATAAGAGTACAGGGCGAAGGTATTTGCAGGAGACCAATCCCGTCGTTAGTGCACCAAAGCTTCCCAAAATCTAACATGGTCGTGCTGCATGTGGCCGTTCTGCCTTTGAAGATTTGTATTACATTGAGAGAAGCACTTGCTTAAACTGCATAATTTTGCCATGCTCCACATTTAAAGATTTGCCAAGTAACAAAAGCACATGAGGATGCATCCTATCGAAGAATAATGTGAACACTACTGCGGTTAAAACTTTTCTTCTTTAGTGAATGAAAAGTTAAAGATTAGTTTTTAAAAACTTACACTATGATTTAACTGTTACTGCACGTCTTGTGTTGTGTTTTATATTTGGAAAAGCTATTTCACTAGACAAGTCTTTAAAAGATGCACTTTACTAACTTTATTTACTGTATAACCAGACTTGAGGGGGTGTTGTAATGAGGGTGTCACGTAATGTCTTCTGTACTCTTGCGTTTTTTGTCCATTGTGTGGTATCTTTTAAGTTATTTCACTGGAAAGATTTTCCTCTTTCCCCTTTCTTCAAACAGCCTATTTTGAGATTTTTAAGGGGGTAGTGTGTTCCGCCCCTCTGTTCCATTCAGACTGGTATTCATACACTGTGTGTCCATTCTGAAAATGACATATCATGTTAATCACATATACTGTTTATATGACAAGTTGGTTTTTAAATAGAAAATTCCCCCTTTGTTGCCATTAAATATAAGGAACAACTTATTTTAACTTTTTTTGTAATCCTAGATTTTTTTAAGACTTCACAACTTGGTTTGTTAAGATGTTGAATGCTGTTACTGGAAGAAATTCTAATAAATATTAAATTTTATTCTGGTTTATGCTCTTATAAATGTACAAAATAATTTTTCCTATCTTACAGCATGCTCCTAAATTAAAAGTTGGGCTTTGTTATGGGGGTGGAGGGGATATATATGTTTGGGGTTTTTTTTAGAAGCACTGGCTCATATCTGTTCCTACTGAAGTTAGTGGGAAGATTCCCACCAAGTTCATTAGAAATAGTGTGACCAATGCAGTGTGCTTTAAATAAACCTCCTGAAGTGTTACAGATGTACTAGCAAAGGCAAAACAGGTGTTCAGCACGTGGCATATATTAACCAGCAGCCCTTCTCCCCTCCAGCTGATACTGTACAAAGGTAGTTCAGTAATTGCATGGGACACCTCTAATGAGCATGCAGCTACTGCAGAAAGTGATGTCGGAGGCATATACCTACTGCAAGCCTTCTGTCTTTCATTCCCTTAATGTGTCTGAAGTTGTCTTATAAGCTTACGTTGGTTGAGGTGTTCCAGTATAAACAGATTAATGAAAAACCTACAACAAAAGAACACCAAACCAAAAGAACCCCGTCCATGTTGCATCTAGACAACTGAATGCCACGATGCCTTTCTTGCCAGTGTCTTGGTTACTTAGTTGACTGTGGTATTAAAAAGATCTGTGCTGCGTTCCAGTCGAACAGTAGCAGCTGATGAGCGTGGCAATCAAAAGCTGGATGAAAAAAAGAAAAAGCATCACTGAAAGGGCGAGAAGTAACTTGGAAGAATTCTCATCCTTGGAGGAAATCCATTTCATGTAGTCCACCCGCAACTTCTTAAACCTGGAGTTTTCAGACAGTGATGAACTCGGGGGCAAAAAAAGTTTTCCAAATCCTTCTGGGCAGTGATAAGGTAAAAAAGTAGTTATGTGTATGTGTGATCTCTAGGCTTATTCTTACTGAACAAAGTTGCACCTAGTGTGAAGAACGTGTTGTTACTGAGCAGCGCTAGGTACCGTGAACATGCATGTAGTTTTTATTTCCCCTATATTCAGCTATATTTGATGCTGAAGGGAAAGAATAAGGAACAGAGCAAATGTACTAGTGTTTTCCCAGCAATTACTTGCATGTGGCTCAGCACTTTCTTAAGACAGAATTATTGTGGGTTTTGTGGGTACAGTAGAGATTTGGTAAAAAGTGGAATTAAAATAATACCAGCTGTCATCACTTAATTGGATTTTGCATAAGTATAATTGTCAGGAAATTATTTTGCAGTGCATTAAAAAAAAATCTTAGTAAGCCTGCATAACTGAGATGTGCAGCAGGAAGTCTCAGATTTAAATCTCCATTGTGGCTCTCCCTTTCCACGTATGCGTTAATGAAATGCACAACACTACTTTTCAGAAAATGCAATGTAGTAATAATCTGATTTCCACAAGTGTAGCTCCTCATAATTTTTACTATACCTCATTTTGATTATACCCAAATGCAAACATTTCTTGTGCAGAACTCTTCTAGTTTTGTTCTCATCTCCAATATTGTGTTACAGGCACTCTTATTTTCAACCAGTACTATAGCCCTAAGAGCACTTAAATTTGTAATTAACTGGTTTAGTTGCTAATTTATATGCTATCGGGTTTTACCAAATCATGTGTTAGACTGTGCTATGGATTAATTACTGTTTACTGTGTAAACTTACCTAAATGGTTTGGTTTTCTGAGTATTAGTCAGTGCACTGTGGTGCTATGCATCTGCTGTAGACAAATGTTCAGCTTTTGTGTATTTGTTAATGTAATTAGATTGTATCATAAAGCATTTATATAATGGAAGTTTAACAGTGACTTTGGTGTGTGCTTCTCTACCTTCCCGTCAAATATTTTTTTGCATGCTGTTTTTACACTTGATTTTACACTTGTTTTTACATCTTTTCTGCCTGCAATTCCCATCTTTTTTCAGTTTGCAGTCCCCTGAGATGGAATTGCACTGGTGTCTTCTGCTAACAATCTTCAGTTGTAGACAAGGCTAGAGTTGGTAATGCTTTATATTACAAAAATGAAGTCTTTCTTGCTCTTTTGCGTACCATGAATTGGGCACTTCAGTTTCTTTTGAAGTACTTCCAACTTTCATAATGGGGCACTGTCTCCTGGGTGTAAATTGTGGGCTTGAAGTTGCTTGTGCCTATATGGAGTTGCATCCACCTGTGGCTTTTGTGCTGGGTCATATTTTCCCAATTTTTATGTAAATCAGGTTCATCTTGAAATGCATTTGACGCTTTGTCTGGTATCTATGTTAGCACCGAGCCACAGCTGCTCATGTGAGGACATTCACGTAACTAAGAAAGCTATGTGAAGCTGTGGGTTAGTTGTGCGAGCCTGTGCTGCTTCTGATTACTGTAGTTCTTACCCTGATTTTAGTTTGGGGTAGTTTTGCAATGTTTGTAATGGTTGGAGTATTGGGTGGAAAACAACGAAAATGGTGATTTCCTTCCTGTAGTTATTGTCCTGTTTAAACAATATTGTCTAAAAAAATCAGAAGACTTGTTCAATAGAAAGATGAACTTAGGCTGTTCCATGCGAAGCAGGTGTGTTTAGAGCCATTGGGTTATTGTGGACGGTAACTCTTAGTTTTTAACATGTAGAGCTGTAATTATTCACTTTCTCAGCAGAAGTTTGCCAAAACAGTCTCCTGTTTTCTTCAGCTGGTTTCAATTTCCTAGTTTATTATTTCGTGTTTCTGAAGTTACTTACGTGTACCATTGAATGTTGCAAGGGTATCTGTGCACAGGTAAAGGAACATTCCTTTTCTCAGTATTGGTTTTTGTCCTCCTTTTTCCTAAACACACTGAGCAAATACACAAATCAAAGGGTTTGCGAACAAAATGTTTTAACTAATCAGAAACGCTTTTCTACCCCTTTTGCCAGAGAAGAGCAACGGCATGAAAAGATAAGGAGGGTTGCATTTCAACCATGTTGAACCATGGCATGTTACGCAAAGGCCATAAGATGTCAGGGGAGACCCCAGTCTGAGACCAGATTTGGGATAAACCAGTCACGTGCACAAAATGGGGACAGAACTCTGTATTTCTAATGATGCTTAGGTTATTGCTGGTTTTGACCTGTTTTATATTCCTAGCCTGTCTTCATTTCCTAATCAGTGAAATGGGGATTCCTTTATTTATCAGGTAGCCTTCTTCAGCAAAGTATTTCAGCAAGCTGGTCTTTCTCCTCCCCTGTTGCTTTGTTTACAGTAGGGCGGATGCTTGCCTTAATTTTCCTCTTGAGGGCAATCCACCAGTCCCTTTCTATCAGAATTTACAGCCATAGGTTAAAGAAGGGGTCCTTTACTTTAGCTCTTAGGACTTCCTGTGATCCTGTGGGATTTTTCCTGATGAATCCTTCCATCTGATAAGAGTTTCACTAAGACAGTTGTGTAATTAAAGAACAAGTTGTGCTTCAGAGCCTTTCCAGCCTTTCAAGAATCATGCGCCAGATTTTCTGTGTATTTCTCTCTCAAAAGATGAAACCGTGTCATCCAACCACATGTGGGTTGACTCCTTGAGCCAAGTTCTTTCCTGCAGCTAACTAATTCCATGAACAAAAATCCCAACTATAACCAGTTTCTCTTGGGACCACTAGCTACATCTTACCAGGAAGACTCAAAGGCAGTTGTTTCAAAGCCGTCAGATGTGTCAGAAGGAATGCACTATTTAAGAAAACTGCAGAATCCAATGTGCATCTTGCGTTACCAATATGTGAACCTCTGTCTGTAGCTTAGGTTCAGCTTATTCTAGCCATCCCTTCTCCCTACCACACACACATGCAGTGGCTGGGAGACTATATTTTCAGTTCTTTCATGTGTCAGTCTTGGTCTCCCTCATATTTTTTATCAGTGAGTCCATGACTAAACCAGTATGTTTGGGGTTCTTGTCAATGCAACCATATAATTTTTTGCTCTATCTTCTTTTATGGCCATTGTGCACATATTTCTTGGAAAATATTTTAGCTTGGGTCATTGTTTTGCCTTTCCAATTAACAGTTCTTTAGAAAAAAGAAAAAAAAAATCTTGCATAAGCAGCAATTTAACAGCATATCGACGGAAGTTTGCATAAGAGAGGAAGACGGCTATTTCCCAGCTTACCGTAAGTCTTCTGTGCAGTTTATTGGTACCCCGGCTAATTGGAAGCAATTTCTTCTGGCAGTGTTCAGTGTAGGAGAGAGGTTTTGTTTGTTCTGCGGGATCTTACTGGGAAGAGGCTTGCCTAGTAATCACATCTTTTTCAAAAGTTATTATAAGCTTCAGTCTGCAAAAGAACTGCATCTCGAAGCGTGGTCCGCTAGTTTGGGTGTGCCTCTGCTCTTGCGTGGGGACTCTGGCAGAGAACTGGTGGGGGCGTTGGCGTTTGTGAAGCTGCGGAGCGGAGACACCAGGGGGCAGCGGAGGCATTTCAGGATGGCAAAAGTTTGGGGTTTGTCCAATAATGAGATTTACAAAGAAAACCATAGATAAGGAAAACTGTCATTATTTCTTTGTGACCCTTATTCAGCCCGCTCTGAACAGACCTGAGGGGGTCAGCAATAGGGTACATTGCTTCCCTTTTCCTAATTCCAAAGTTTTTCAAAAAACCTTGGAAAGAACAGAAGAGTGCCTCAAAAACATGATTGTATGCTGGTTTTTTATGAGGTAAACTATGAAGTAATCATAATGTATTGCAGAACAGAGAGCTCTATTCGTCCCCACTAACCCTGCAAGTATGAATTTCAGAGGTGGCTGCTAGCAAAGTTATGCTGGATGCTTTATATGCAGTAAAAATATTGCCTGTACCCATGATTTCATACTGTAGAATGACAAATACTGCTTTCTTTTCTTACGGATGCAGGGTGGGGACATGAAAGAATAAATCAGTGGGGTGCGAGGGGTTACACCAGTAACTGCTCAAACAAACTGACCGCTCCTTACTACTTGTCCTTTCTGGCCTTGCAATTCAAAAAGTTTTACAGGTCTTCAGCAACAGAAATTTATTCCTAAACCACACTTTTAAAGCTGTTTTGAATCTGTTTTAATCCAATCTTTGGTAGGGATGATTGCTATATATCATATATATATAGTGTGTATATATAGCTACATAAGGATTATGTACTCTAATCACATCTTGATGGTGAGTTATTGCTGAAATTAGGTTGCCTGCCCAGCACTAGAAATTCAAAACAATACCTAACCACAAAAAGAGTATGATTTACATGGTATGTGATTAAGAGGGTTAACGAGTTGGAAATATAAACACTGAAGTTTTCTAAAAGGAAACATCAGGGGTTTCGAAACACCCTCTCTTCTTTCTCTGTTGGTTTTTTTTTTTTAACAAATTAATGGGATCTTAAAAAAAAAATGTGAACAATTACGGGTTTTCTCTCCCTTATGTCCATAAAATTGATGTGCAGACAGTCTTTTTGTTTTACTTGAACTGATGTTGTCTGAGCAGTAGACTTGGATTTATTTTCCATGAATCTAATTCGTACTTCATGTCAGCTGCTGGAGCTGTTGCCCGTAATGGGCCATATTTTCGGGTATGGTAGTGGTTTGCTAAAAACCTGCTCTGGCTGGTGCAAAGTTACAGCAGAGATGTATAATGAAATATCTTTGGTTTTAAACATGGTCCTGAGAGCGAGAGTTGAGTGACAGGACTTCTTCTTAGCATTTTCTGTCTGGCCAGCGATCACAGGTAGTTTGCTTTAGGGGAAACATAGGACTCATCAAAACAGATTGGATTAGCTTGAGATCCCTCCAGTCCAGCATTTGTCTCTGAGAATATGAGGTAACAGACACTTGAGGAGAATGTGCAAGAATTCTTCTGTAATCGAGTGTGCAGGAACCTGTTTTCAACACTGGATCTTGCCTCCTGTGCTAATGACTGGTCTGGATTGTGAAGAACTTCTTGTCTCAGTGAACAGGACGGTATTAATTTGGAGGCCCATAAAGGTCTAAAACTGGTTTTGAATCTCGATAGATTCACAGTCTCACTTACTTCTATTTATGGGTAATGTAAAAAGCATTTTCTTTCAATGCAGTTTTGGATTTCCTACCATTTTTAATTGAAATTCATTTGGTCTAGTGCTGTGAGAAAGGGAGAACAGTGTCTCCTGAATATTCAGTGTGTTCTGTGTTTGTATCACATCTCCTCTTACTCATCTTTTTTATGGTAGCAATTCACTGTCTGTGCTATTCCGGAGCCTTAATTATGCTTGCTGTCCTCTGAATCTCCTCTAATTTTGCAGTATACTTTCAGAGATCCTTCTGTCTTCTTCAGTTCCCTGGTTCCCGTTTTCCTGCCTCGTGTATTTAGCTTTAAGCTGCTCAAGGCACTGTTAGAATGGAAGCCTCTAAAATTGTGATTAAAATAATATCTGGTAAATTATGCCCAGGGTTCTTACAAGAGAGGTCCTGGAGAAATGCTTAGCATTATTAATCTCTCTGTACTCTGGACAGGATAAAAATAGCATTAGTTAGGGAATGAGGAGAAAATGTAGGAAAGCTCTGTAAGGGGAACATCTAGATGAGCTTATGAGGAAGATGACGTCTGGCTTTTGTTACACAGCAACAGGCTGCCTATTTTTACGCCTTTGCCACATCTGCACATTGGATGCATGCAATCTCTTTGTTGCAGTGGGGAGAGCCAAAGCTGAAATACCAACTGCTAAGAGGTAGGCTCAGAAAATGTCTTCTGCCTTTGCATGTTTGGTGTTGGGGGGGGGTAAGTTAATACAACTTTCAATATGCTCCTCAATGGTCTGAATAACAAACCTGGAGGTGCGGCACACCAGTCAGGTCCGTGTTCCAAATTCTGATCAGCAGAGGAGGAAGAAAATGGTGAGCTGTAGTCCCAGCTGCAGTACCACCTACCCTCTGAAGATGCATCACTTGTCACTGAGCTTCACTTTTTTCTAGTGGCACATATCATGCCTCGAATAAGCATTAAATTCACTGGGGTACAAAGAAAGGACTAAGGCACAGACTTCTTTCTTTTATCTGGATGCTAAATGACTTGCAGCGCTATCAGCCTTAATCAAGTGTGACACCTTACCACTGTTGATTGGATTTCCCCAGAGCCAGTCCACCCCTACCTAGTCAACTAGTTTTATCTAGAGATGTTACCTTAAAAGGTCGCTTTGTTGCATTTGCCAACGTTTTCCTTAGTTTTGAGGCTCAGTAATGAGAAAATCCCTATTAACACTTCTCCAGAGGACAGCGTTCATGAGGCCTGGGTTAGGCTTTATGACTGCAAAAGCTTACCTGCTCTGAGACAGGTTCGAAGCTGTATCCCATCTTGCCAGTCTTCAGAGGCAGCCTTGCATGACTGTGAAGAGCTGCTGAAGTCCGCTGGGGCGCGCAGCCGTGTGCCCGCGTGTCACGCGCGCCGGGCCAGGTGGGACCTGCTGCCGGTAGGGCTGGCTACAGTCGCCGTCTGCTGAATCCACGGCGTGCGGGGGTCTTGGGTCAGAGTGCCAGGAGAAAGGTCACAGTGGGGTTTGCAGGAACGCTTTTTTCTCTTGTTGCTTTCCAAGTGAGACTTCAGTGGCTGATGCCACTCTGTCCTGGAGATGGGTTTCAAGTGATCTCATCCTAGCGATTTTCCAAGGGCAGGTTTTAGTAAAACCTATTTTATATCCTGCATCTGGACTGAAGGAAGTCAATAAATTTCAGGCACTTTGGAAATACACTTGTTAAGATGTCTGCAGATCACCTACTTGGAGCTCTTGGCGTGTTTTTATTGAAGGTGATAGAAGCTTTGAAATCTGGTGCTTCTCTGGTAAAAGCTGCTTCCTTAAACAGACTTTGAACAGTGCATTCTGCTGGGTTGCTGCTTGCAAGCCACCGAAAACGGGGCTGACAAAGATAAATTATCTGAGAAAAATGGCTTATTTTACAGCAACTGCAGCTCTTTGGACATGCTGCATGTATGTATTTGAAGAGTAGCCCCACTGCTGGACTTGTCCCTCTCTCTCAACTCACAGAGGGTCAGTGCTTTGTCCTGTGCTGCTTCAGTGTTGTAGCAGCTTTCAGGTGCCTGCCATGCAGTTCTTGTGCATCATCTCATTTCTTCTTTCGTTCAGTTCTAAGCTGTTGCCATTTACTGTAGCAGAATACGGTTTTCAGACAGTGAGCACCTTTCAGTCATCACGTGTCTGAACATTCCTGGTTATAACATTGATGTTCTGGGCTGGCGAAGAAAGGGGAGCGGTAGTTGCACCTTTCCTGTTCCCGAGGGAATCAGGAAAACACTTCACTTTCTGTATTCTTGAAACTATCTCAGCAATGGTCGAGTCCCCATCCCTGGAGGTATTTAAAAGATGGGTAGACAAGGTGCTTAGGGACGCGGTTTGGTAGTGGCCAAGTACGGTTAGGCTCAATGATCTTAAAGGTCTGTCCCAACCAAATGATTCTATGAAATAACTTGCCTCCTAAAATTGGCAGGAAAGATGCATCTAGTGTTCTTGGTGTTCTAAGGGAGAGAATGGCGTAAGTGCTCCCGCGGTCCTGTAGGGCAGGCTTAACAACAATGCTGTGTGAAGCACATTGGTAACGGGTTTTAAGGAACTCCAGATCTTACAGAGGTAAGTTGTTTGCTTTCCTTATCCTTTCAGAACCTGAAATCACCTTTGTATGAATGGAAAACAGTCAGGAAGGATGTAAACTTTATTTCTTTTTTCTTCCATCTTTCTACCTGAATTCCCATCAGTTCCTTTCACCTTCCCCCAATGCTCCTCTTTTTCCTTCTCTTACCAGAATCTATGTTATTCACCCAGCACAGGCAGAAAACAACAGAACAGCGGGAAGGAGTGAACCCTGGGCTCACCTTCAGTAAAACTAGGGGTCATCGGGGAACTTCTGGAGAAATTCCCCTCATCTCTGCCAGTAGTGTGCGCAGAAGAGTGGAACAGATGGGGGAACACACAGCCCAGGGTGCGCAGGTGGAAGGAAGTAACAGAACTGAGCTGACTTGGAGAAAAACTAGCAAAGAAAACGCCTTGGGAGCCCATCCTGTGCTGTCTGCATGCATGCCATGTTTGCACGTGTGAGCACGTATGCCTGTGTCTGGATTTAAAGCTTCCTAGTCATCAGGCTTACCTGCTTGTCTTTTGGTAGGCGTTATCCAGTCCAATAGAGGTGTTTCTCTACATTTTAAATGAATAGCCATGATTTCACATACATGCATGTGAAATGAATGAGCATGTATGTACTTGAGTGCATGAGAGCGCTTACATCTGCCTATTCTTTGCAAGGGGTCTTTTGGGGATGTGGATTTTGGGGATTTGCAGTCTCCCGTCAGCCCCTAACGTTAGTGTGATCCCCTGTAAGACTTCTGGGGATGCTTCCAGCCCTGAGTCCATAACGGCTGGTCTGATTTCAGTGATGTAATACTGTGTGGTTTGGTACAGAAAGTTGCAAGGAAGTGTTGCAGTTTCTTAAGAGATAACATAGGAGACTGGTACAGCTCATTAAATATACGGTAGCAGTAGTTTTAATTTGTATTTGGGAACAGATTTTCCCCAGAAAATCTAAATAACTTTGGAGACCCAAACCACAGTGGAATTCTAAAGTAATCCCCTAAAGTATTGTGGAGTTGCTATGGAAACATGTGGGTCCTCAGGCCCGTATTGTAGAATAAAAAGATCATTTATAATTACCTGGGAAAAATGAATTATGCTTTTCCATGTAAGAACAACTGTATGCATTGTCATAACTAAAGACAAAAAGGAGGGCACAGTTGCACAACGCATATTTTTTACTATTCAGGGTTTCTGCCCCACAGCCCAGGTTGTCTTGAAGAATTTCTGAAAAGCATAGTCTTAATAACTGTATGCTGCTAGATCTGTGCTGCTTCTAGATGGAATTGGAGTCTCCTGGGCACAGACATACTTCTCTTACTGTGACTTTAATCAAATTGAATTTACTGTTGATGGCGAGTATTTACAAAGGCCACATGTGTGGCTCCCAGTCCAGATCCAGCGTGCAGGGCGTTGGGGCAGCTCCTTCTGCAGACCCATCAGTATCTTCAGCTAAGCGTGACTGGTATTTCTAGGTGCCTATTCCCTAACTATGGTTTCCCCTTAACTTTGAGCCAGAGGTATCCAGTTAGCAAAGCAGAGATGTTCTGTTCCTGCAATGTTTTTAAAATCTCATAGCTGCTACTGAGACTGTGAATAGCAACGCTAGCCAGAAGCATTTAAGATTTCCATTTGACTAATGGCCTTTAGCTTAGGTTCATTCTTTCTTCCCTATTTTTTAAATTAGTTGCAGATTGGGGGAGGGGGAGAACATTTGCAAAGGCTTAGGTTTGCATTTTCTGCTGAGGGCTGTGAGGCGTGCAGGGAGGATGCTCCACAGCAGTGCTTGCTCTTCAGTGTTGAGGCTTTAGTCCTGGCTCTGCAGTCCCGTGTTCAGGAGGCTGTTGCTGAGACTTCTGACTCAAGAACAGCAACACGTGTTAAAATACTAGGCAAGCTTTCTGGGAAACATGGAGACTGTGGAGTAATAATTGCAAAACATGGGGAAGGCTTAGATCTGCAAAGGAATTTAGGCACTTTGCTCCCCTTGAGAATTAAGGGTGTTGTACTGGTAGTTTATTGCGGCTTCTTTAATTTCAGGCCTAATCATTAGTTTGCTGGGAAAATCTGCCCTCTCTGTGACCATATTTCTGTATAATTTCTACTTCTATTCCAGCTGTGTCTACAGGCCCCTTTCCTGGTCTGGCACATAGTACCGGGTGGTGAACTACGCTGTACCCACAGTGGGATACAACCCTAGCCTGAAAAATAACTTTAAAACCCCACAACACCACGGACCGAGAGTATGAAGCAAGAAACCAGCCTCTTCCAAGATATCCCCATGGCCTCAAGGTAAGCGGTACAGCTTAGGACGGAAACCGATTCACTTTACAAGCCAGCATGATGGCGCACTGCCTATCAACGTGATTATCATCACATATATATGTTACCATACCCTATCTTGCGAGGGGATACAATCTCAGTATCTGTTTTTTAACTTCAGTCTACATGGGAGTAAGTAGGAGTTGCAGAGACGCTCTCCTCTTCCCAGGAAGAGGAGCTGTGTGCTCCATGGGTGGCGCTTCTCCCACCTTTGCTACGCGGGTGTGCTGGGTCCTAACTCTTGAAATGTAACGACAGAATTCCAGCCCAGCTGCTTTGTGCTCCGGAAACCTCTTGTCACATGTCATCGTTTCGGTAGGTGGTGAACGCGCTCTGCATCAAAAGGGGTTACCTTACTCATTTTATGCTTTTGTCACTGTTCTGTAAGGGTAAATGTGATCTCCCTGGAGTCCTGTAAATTATTGATGTGAAAAAGTGCAGACTCGGGAGATGAAAATCGTTTGACAAGGTTTAGTGAATGAACTTGCATGTCAAGTCAGGAGCTTTCCTTGCTTTCCGCCTGGTTTCTCTCTTAACAGTATCTGCTTTCTCGCCTGTGCTGCGCTGGCAGCAGCAGTTCAGCGGGGCTGCCTATCTTCCTCTTCTCTTGCACTTACTCTCAAGCGGGACAGACACCGGGTCTGGACAGAGCAAATCTCCCCCTTGGCATTTTCTTATAAAACTATCTTTGCTTCCCCCTAATTCAACTTGGTAGTACAGCTCACCTATGCCAGCATATCTCAAGAGATCTTTTTTATTACCAGTTTTCCTCCTTGGGAAGAAATGAATGAAGGATACTGCTTGTGAAACGTAAGTGTAAAATAGCAACAGAGAACAGGGCACCCAGGTACAGCTGTGGGGCAAACTGTTAGCAGCCTCTTAGTACTCGAACCTTCTCGTTTACATAACCTGCCGCTGCTGCACCGACCCGTGCAGGGGAATAACTAACACAAATCAGCTTACGAAGGTGGCTATAAGCCATCTTCAGGCTTATGGCATCCATACATTTTTAAAAACCGTTAAAGGGCACCTTATGAAGTTAGTTCAGCTATTTTCTCCTATTTCCGACAAAGAGCGAGCCGCTTTCCCCTCGGACACGCCACCAGCAGCACCACCTGTGGCAGGAGGAGCTCAGGGTGGGAGCGGAGC
>NW_009260182.1:8520305-8572288 GCF_000687185.1 Egretta garzetta | reverse complement strand
TTCGTGCCTCCTCCGACTTGGAGGAGCACCCGAATTTGCATTCGGTTAGCGATATGGAAGAAAGATGCTCCGGAGATAAGACGTGCTGGTCACAACGTGTTGGTAACGAATCGTGAAGTTTCACGGCAGACTGAGAAATAGTCGGAATTCCTTCGCGCTTCCTGGAGCTAGCTGGCAGATAGAGTAACGCTCAAGTTGTTCTGAACTGTAACACTTCAACTTTTCCTCTTCTTAGTACGCTGGGAGTGTAAGCAAAGCTGGAATTATAACGCGCCAATGCAAAATCAGTTTGTTTCAAACTGCAGTGCAAGCGGGCGTGCAGCTCGGGGTCCGCGGTTGGCAAAGGACTTGTGTACTTCTGAGCGTAGCAGAGACAGCAGAAATAACCCAGCAGCGTAAACATAGAAGGCACAATTTAGGTAGAGCTTGGGTGGAGGTGGAAAGAGATCTTGGAAGGAAGATGGGGGTGGAAGAGAAGAGCTGGTCCGACAAGCACGCTTTAGCTGAAGCAGCAGTGCTCTTTCTGAACTTTTGCTACTGAAATTAGTTTTGGAGTAGTGTCAGATGAGGCTGAGGTTGATCCAGTAATAGCCTTCGTCAAAAAATTTCAGAGGAAAGAAGCTTTCTTTGAAAAATACTTATTTATCAAACCTAAGATGTTTTATTTGAAACTTACCAATGCTGATGGATTTCTACTGATGCAGTTGTGCTAAGGCTACCTCTGGACCAGGGTTACTGGAAATGTCAACGGTCCTGGCTCAAGGGTATGCCCCAGCACCCAGGACCATACCTGCTGAGGGGTGCTGGCAGCTTCCCAGCTGTGGCCCAAAGCGTTTGGTGCCAGACTCCCCCCCAGCAGCCCTGTAGCTGCTCGGAGAAAGTGAGACGTGCCCCAGGATTTGATTCTGCTACGGTTGCTGAAACTGATAGGACTACTGAGGTCTGAACAACTGCCCCCTTGCTGGGGACTTCGTGTGGCTTTGGTTACAGTCCGATGTGAACTTAAAAAAATCATAATTCACTAAATATTTGTTGTTATGGTGTTGGGGGGTTTTTGTTGTTGTTTTGGGTTTTTAACTTGGCTTTCAGCTAGCCCTAGTCAGCAGCTTTGCTTCTAGAGGTAAACTAGTTGAAAAGAAGCGATTTTCTGTTTTGGGGTGTCACAGTAGAAGAAAGGCTGCAGCCCTTTTCATGCTTCGGTGTATGGATGTGTGGCCAGAATTGGTGGAGGTGTCCTGATGAGGCAGTTGTGATTCCAGTGCTAGAAAATCCAAATGTTCCCTGGCTGCTTTTGCCTAATCTTAAGTGTTATGAGGACTAATTCAGCACAGCAGATGAACTTTTTATATTTTCAGGATGAGGTTTTTCTTTTAAAAAATCTTCCATTAATTTAGGTCTACCTTTTGGACGAGCAACTCTCCCGTATTTAAGGGTGAAAGGATGTAATCTTCCCAGCTGATGAGGCTGTCACACATACTTTGGGCAATGGACCAAAGTCTCTTCTCTGCCAGCCTGATTTCCTTATTGCTCTTCCAGACACTGGTATTAGTGGGGGAGGCGGAGGAGTGTGACAGCTCCCAGCGGTAATGCTGCTCAGGGAAGGAGCCGTAGGAGGCCCTTACAAATCCTGAATTGATTCTGCTGCCTAGGAGAAAGGAGTCTCCTTCGATGGGTCTGTCCTGCCATACCCCTCAGAAGCAGTCAGCCCTAACGTGACTGGCTGATAGTCAGCTTCAGAAATGGTGGAGAATAGAGTGAGTGTGGCCATTTGCCAGGAAAAGTGAGAACAGGAATGAAGGTCTTTTTTATTTATTTATTTTGTTTCGCTTTGGTCCTGCGCTTCCTCCCTCCCTCCCCCAAAAGTATAAGGAACTCTCGATCCTGTAGAAGTGTCTAGCTAGTATTCTGCAAGAGACTGTAGCTGGGCTACTTTAAAAAATGGACAGGCTTTGAGAGAAGGAGCTTGCAGGAACCCTGGACATCACTGTGCTTGGACTATGTCTGCACGTGGCAGACAAATTGTGAATAGCAAAGCTGGAGAAGGCTGTAAAGAGTGAAAAACTTCACGTCTGGGGAGAACTTCCCTTCTAGGGCATAAGGTGTTAGAGGGGAAATCTTCCTGCAGAGCAAGCTATCCAGTTACTGCCTGCTGCAGTCCTTTCTCTGGAGCATCTAGTGCTAGCTGCTGCAGGAACTGAGCAACTGAACGCATAAACCTGCCTTCATTTTGGCTGGGACAGTGTTAATTTTCTTCCTGGTAGCTGGCATAGCTCTGTGTTTTGGATTTAGTATGAGAATAATGTTGATAACACTCTGATGTTTTTGTTGTTGCTAAGCAGTGCTTACACCAGTCAAGGACTTTTCAGCTTCCCCTGCTCTGTTGGGTGCACAAGGAGCTGGGAGGGGGCGCAGCCAGGACAGCGGACCCCAACTGGCCAAAGGGATATCTCACACCATATGAGGTCGTGCTCAGTATGTAAGTGGGGGGAAGAAGAAGGATGGGAAGGACGTTCGGAGTCATGGCGTTTGTCTTCCCAAGTCATTGTTACGCGTGATGGAGCCCCGCTTTCCTGGGGATGGCTGAGCACCCGCCTGCCCATGGGAAGTAGGGAATGAATTCCTTGTTTTGCTTTGCTTGCGTGCACGGCTTTTGCTCTACCTGTTAACCTGTCTTTTTCTCAACCCGTGAGTTTTCTCACTTTTACTCTTCTGATTCTCTCCCCGTCCCACTGGGAGGAAGGAGTGAGTGGCTGTGTGGGGCTGAGTTGTCAGCCAGGGTTAAACCACAAGAAAACCACACATCTAACTCACTGTATTAATTTCCATAGTGAGACACAACTTGTGCGGGGTTTACTGTGACTTCTGTTTACTGACTTGTGCATTGACTGCAAAGGTCTGGTGGCAGCTTACTTTGGCATAGCTGAGCTGGCATTAAACTTGCCGGTTGGGCTTTGTTCGTTGTGAAGTTTCACAGCTCCCGGCCCTTGAAACCCTTTTCGCTAAATTAGGGCCAGTTTTCCCAGTTCTGTTGTGTGGCTTTTACTGAAAATACCACTTGTACAAAGAACCCATAATTTTCAAAACAGATTTCTTTTTCACTGCTTCACATAATATTTTTGTGGGTCTTTTATCAAGGTATCTAACCACATTCACATGAAGCACTAAAAAAAATGGTAATAGATTACTTTGTGTTTATTGATTCTGGGGTAGGTAAATGGACAAGAGCCCTCGGAAGCACAGACTTTTTGCAATTAAAGATACGCTTTATGAGCTGTGTTATTCTTAAATGTAACTCATCACCAGACAGCCAGACCAGTTCACAAACAGCAAGAGATATCTCAATCATCAGCAGTTTCTAATGCTGGCCATTTCTTTCCCCAGGGAGCAGGGGGAAGGCTGGCCCCTGCTTATGTACCCAGCTGGCTATCGGATTTGGGCCATTGTAGATCAAAGATATATGTAAACAACTGTTGAACTTCTCAGTCTTTTAAAATAGGTACCTCTGGAGTTCACCTTTGATACCTGCAGGCCAGAAGGGGACAATTCAAGCACACCTTGAATTTAACCAGAGACCTGGCAGAATGACATGGTTGATTGAACTCAGCTGAAAACAGTGTTGGAAATTTTGATGCCAGGTATATGACTAACAGGTGGAAAATACCAAAAGATTCTAGAAATTGTGGCTGAGATTTTCCATAGTTTGGTGAAGTCAACTAGTAGACGAGCACTTTATCCCTGGAGGCTCATTTAAGGATCCCAGTTGTAAACCTTGCAGAATGTATGGCCAGAATCAATATAGGTTATAAACGTTGTATATTTTGCGGTACGTAAATGCTGTGTATCAGTTAGGTATGTCTTGATATCTGCGTGTCCTTCAAAAGGCAGCCGGAGGACAGAGTGCATCTCATCAGTCCAATCTGCAGGTGGGGCTGGTCATGAACACCTACAGCAGAGTTTCTCCTTGGGAAAATGGGTATTGGGTTTAGGAATGTCATTTAACAGGTGACTGAAAACCATTAAGGGTGAGTTTGTCCCCCAGGTTGGCTGTGGCTTCAGTGAGATCATGTGTTTAAACACCATCAGGGATAAGAGGCTCATTACAAGGAATGAAAATATTCCCAGCTGTTCTTCCCTGAGCAGGTAGCTTGACTTCTGTCATGTCCTGGACACAGGACGAGAAACAATTCTGTTTAAATCAAAGGATCAGTTGGATAAGATGGAGGGGAAGGAAAGAAAGATAGAAGGATCTAGGGTGACAAACCAAAAAAGAAGAAAAATAAGAAAAGAAAAAAACAAAATGGGTGCAAGGTTACACACAGAGTTGCTAATTTTTAAAAAAAGCATACAAATCCTTGGTGCCTCCCTTCCTCTCAAATGTAGTTTATTTTTAAAAATCCTTTCGGTTCCTCTTTATTGTGTGTACTGAGCCTGCAAGGAACAGTATCTGTAGAAAAAAAAAAACCCAACACTTCTTAATAAACAGATAGGCTTCCCCTGGGTCTGATCTGCTGATTCTAATGACCAGAATAATTTGTCACTCAGACTTACTTACTGTTAATAACTCTGTGCTGTCGGTGCAGCTTGAGGAGGGGGGACCTGCTCCTATTCTCGTCACCAGAGCTGGGTTTTAAGTTCCGCTTTCTTGTTACACCAGAATTTGCGTGGGGACAGCAGCGGGGGTCCACATGTTGCCATGATTCCTTGTGCTAAAGGTTACTGACTGCTAGACATGGCTTTTGGGTGAACTTTGCCTGTAGAGGAGCATTGACTGAATGTGAGGCAAGACTTGCTGCGTACAACCTGCCCTGTAGCACCAGTTGAATACTGAGCAATATTCAGCCAAATCTTGCTACTGTAATTGCTCCTCTTGGGCAGTGGGGCTGAACCTGCCCTTTACCTTCCTGGGAGAGGGCAGGTGATGCCACGGGGATTATCAGTGGGAGCTCCTCCTCTCCCAGTTACTGCAGGGCTCACAGAAGGGATGCCTTTGTCTAATTTCATTCATAATGACCTCTTCAGGCCTCTCTTGGTGGAAGAGCCTCCTTCGAAACCAAAGGGGGCTGTGACAAGACAAAGAGCCTTCTCTGCCTATTTATTATTTGCTTTCACTGTCACTGGCTCCTCGCGTCATCCAGGACAGAGGATTAAGCGCTCTGATCCCTCTATTTCTAGTTGTAAAAGCGCAGTGTGCTGTTGGGGGTGATTCACTACTAGGCCAATCCTTGTTATAATCTCTTGTAGCTACGAACGCGTCAGAAGAGGAAGGCTAATGGAAAAACGTGGCATATTTCTGTGTGTGTATGTATGTTGGTTTTTTTCTGTGTGTATAGGTCTATTTATGGGAAGACTGATGGATTGAAGTACAGGGAGTGGTGCAATACAGGGCTCTCCCATGCTTTCATAATGTGGGCCACATTTATAGCAAGAAATTCTTGCAAATGCCTCCTCTTGCCTTATCTGAGTGGATTTTTGTCCCCTTCTTGCCTGTTTCCCATGGCCTCCTTCAGCAAACCACTCTTGAGGGACTTGCGCGTAACAGCACAATGAACTCTGCTACAATAGATAGAAAGTGAAAGTTGGCAGTGGCTTTTCAGTTCCTAATAAGCCTGGTGACGTCTGACGTACCGGAGCAATGTGAAGAGCACTAGGTAATAGTTTACTGTAGGTGATGGCAGAGAGGAAAATACACATGGGAGCAGTCTGGCTATTTCTGAAGGTAACTGTCGGCTTTGGGTTTTCCTTCCTTTCTGGTAAATGAAGTGAGTTTTCTTTGTAGTTCTGCATCCAAAACGTTGCCTGTTTAAATGTAATTATTGTCATCATAGCTTTCAGGGTCATTTTCATCTCGAGCCTGCCTGCCAAATCTGAACGGGAAGCGCCAGGACTAGAAAGGACAGTTGTTGTCGGTGTTTTTTCTCTAGCACAATCTGTGACCATTTACTCTGGAGCTGCTTCTATAAAATGTGTGTGTACGTGCATGCTTATAATATATAAAAAACCAAGTAACGTGAAGACTTGCAGAGGAGCTGCTGCTCTTTGACATTGCAAATGATCTCTAGATGAGGGGGGTTTCTTATACAAAACAGCATAAACGCATACTGAGCTAAATGCTGTCTTGTTGCAAAAAGAAAAAAATATTGAAAATCTGCTTAGCTCTGAGAGAGAGGAAGAGGAAGTTCACTTGCAGCTTGAGGGTTTGCTGTGAGAGAGAGGAAATCTGAACCTTGTTCCTGCTGCTGGCCTCTATTTTCTGGTTTAAGCTACTTCACCTATGCGTACCTTAGATTCCTGCAACTCAGTTGTCATCTGTATCATGTTTTCTGTAAGGTTCTTGGATTTTTTTTTTTTTTTAAAATCTCTTTTGGCCTGCTTTCCAAGGGAAGTGGGCTTATGCAGTCACGCTGCAAGTAACTTCTGAACCTGTTGGCTAAATGTCAAATATTTGCTGGAACTTTAGATGTTGCGGGAGGAAGGGAATGTAAATTGCAATGTCATGACCTAGAGCTGCAGCCTTACCCTCCAGCCCACGTTCTTTTTTAGACACAGGACCGTTCACGTGGGTGAGTGGCCCTTACGAAGCCTGCAACCACAGGATACCAAACTGTAGGGTATCAGGCTGTGCTAATCCTTCTGCCCATGGGATGGCCTTCTTCCATTGCAAGGCCTTCTGAGAGCCTAGGGGAAAAGGTTAAGTATTGTAACTCAATTAGAGCTGGCACGGTGCAGCAGACTCTTCACAAAATTGATGTGGCATGGTGCAGGAGACTCTTCACAAGATTAATGTTTGATAACATAAGGGGGTGGAGGGAGGAGAGATTCCCTTGTAAAATTACAAGAGCCTTGTCAGGCTGGCTTGATCTTGGGAGTTAACGAAAAAAAGTAGCATGTTTGATTAAGAGATGGAAGGGGATTTTAACTTTGCTCTTCACATAGCAAAGCAGAAGCCAATAAAAATTAGATCAAATTTCAGCCATCTAAATGCATCAGTGTTCTCATGCAGTGTGTTAACACCGTAGCCTTGAAACACCTCATTGCTTTGGGGCATGAAAACTCTATATATTGCCTTGTAGCAGTTCCTTTGCATGAGATGTGTGGTTTGTTCCTGTGATTCTCGTGACGGCGATGTTCAGCTATTCCGTACCTGTTGTCCTAGGGTCAGACCTGACAGGGGAGGGTAACTTCTCACTGAGACCGCTAGTGTTAAGTATTTCAGATGCTGCAGAAATATTCACCAAGTTGCTTTCATCACAAAATTGCAAGGCTTGAAAGGTCTCCGTGTTGTTCTGTACAAGCTGCTACACACTTTGGCAGGTGCGTGAGGGAGAGCCCTGCTCTGGTACACCTGCAGCGCTCTGCAGCTCCCCAGGCCTTTGAGAGATGGCATTCTTTTTGTGTGCCTTCCTGGCAGTGTAGGAAAGCTGCACGGTGATGTTTTCCAGGCAAATCACTGAGAAAGTGGGGTTTGCAACTCTGTTGTATTTTCCAAATGGCAAGAGGTTCAAAATTATTCCTCTCTGACCTTTCCTGATCCATCTGATTACTTTCTTAAATGAAATGTGTGGCTTTATTTCTTGCGAGGCAATGTGCAAGTGATAGATTAGAACTGCAGCTTCAAAGCTGTGTGTTCAAAGCAGCGTGCGGTGGCCCTGCCAGAGCCCTCTGCCTCGTACCAGGGTTGCCCGAGTGCTCCTAGCTTTTTGCCTCTGCTCTGTAAGGCTGTGCCCGAGATGCAGGTAATGAAGTATGGAAGCATCTCCTCTACATAGCTATGTGCCAAATGCAGCAGGGTGAGTCCCATGTACACTTTGTAGTCTTACGGTGGTTTTCGTCTTCCCAGGATTGGAGTATCCCGTGGTCAGCATTTGGTGTTTTGGGGACCCTGAGGCACTTGTATCAGCACCAGGCCTAGGCTTTTACTCGCTAGTGGTGTTAATGTCAACTTCTCCAACCACAAGGCAAGGATCTCAGCTCAGTTGCTGTTGAACATGTTTGATTCAGGATAAGATTTCTCACTCACTTTCCATCGTTAGTGATACCCTGGCAAGAAATAAGCATTGCATTGTGTGGTCCAGCTGCCTGAAAACAAGAAAGCTGAGTCAGGATCAGTTCCTTACATAGAAAGGGAATTGGATACATCATGCATTTTACTCTTGGTTGTGATCTTCCATTGTGTCTGTTAGACTCTTGTTATGGTTGTTTGCTTTCTCTGTGTACTTGAGCTCTAGTTGTCAGCTGGGACACGTGTTCAGTCTGTCTTATCCATCTTTGAATGCCTGCTGGGAAGTTTTTCAGTTGGCATGTTCTTGCTGTGCAGTGCTACGGGTGCTTTGCACAGGCTTGCTAGGGCTGTGGTGCTCTGCAGGCATCCTGCTGGTTGGCTGCTGGTCAGCTGCCTTTTCAAGTCCTCCATAGCTGCTGTGTTTGGGCTCTCCAGTTTGTAAGACCTGCATGGGTTTGGCTTAGCCTGTCTTCACTGGCCGTGCCTGGTGCAGGGGTTGTGGGAGGAAGCTGCAGGGATAGTTCTGCTCCAGGGTGGGTGCCCTGCTCAGGGAAGGCATGCCTGCCAGTTGCATCTTGGTGCTTTGGTATTATCTCACTTTGCACATGACCCTAAAAGCGTGTACTCATCCTTTGTCACACAGTTTGTGTTGCTGCTTCTGTGATTAAGGGAGGAGAAACTCGGAGAGCTGATGATCCAATATCTGACTGGCCTCCTTTGAGCTGCATCCCCTGTGGCTCACGGACAGGTCTTTGGGGTTGATGTAATCTAACTAATGCGTATGAGAGACATCTGAGCCAGGAACAGGGAATTTAATAAGATGACAAAACTGTTGGGTTTCAAGTCTGAAAGTAATTCTTGTCAGCAGGGGATGGGAGTGGAAAGCAGCTTGACTGTACACAGCGCATCCCACCGAGGCTGTAACGTGGACCTTCTGCAGCACAGACCTGCTTTTCTGAGATGCTGTTTATCCTCAGCCTCCAGCAACCCCTGCGAGTCAAGGAGAGTTGTCAAGTTTCTGAGCAAAGCCTTTCTTCCGTGGGTCTGGTTTTTTTTCTTCCTTTATTTGAATGTGCCAAAAAAAGAAGAAAATCACTGGCAGGCTAAGTCATGCTTTAACCTGGTGAGCAATAAAACAGCACAGTATGCTGTCGCTGGGCCTTCTGCGACCCCTTCTGTAAAAGACACCACTCCAACATGACAGCTGTCAGAGGGATGGGTTACTCGAGCTTGTAAGCATCTTCACCACGGGTGTGTGAAGGTGGCGCTGCCTGTCCAGACCTCTTCATCTCCCCTTGCCATTCTTTCTAGGCTTTGAGCAAGAAAGCTGAAGATCTTCAGAAGTCTATTCTGGGCTGTATGATAGCTGCTTCCTCTTTCCTCTCTTCCCTGCAAAGATGACTGATAGATTATGGCTTTTGAAGAGATACTGAATGTTGCAGTAGAAGTTGGTGTGTAAAATGTAGTCTTAGAAAAAGCAGTGACTAATTTACAACTGACTGCGGCTTCGGCTCAATCAGACGATTGCTAAAAATAATCCACCTTCTAATTCCACAGTTGATCTCTAATTAGAGAAGTATTCTAATTCATAACCTGCAGATGGGACAAGATCAGAAACTGAAGTGGTATCTCTGTTTTGCTAGTTGGGAACATGTGGGCAGAATCAGCATTTGGGAAGGGAATTTTGGGGGAAGACCAGGTGCTGTAAGGGTGATGGTACTGGTTTTCCACTGGATTAATGCTGAGTCTTTGCCCCAGCTAAATGCTGCGGGGTGCAGTTTTGCCAGCAGTGTCTTTTTTTTCAGGCAAAGAAGATGCTCTCCTTGGTGGGCATCTTCTTCCTAGAGAATTGTTTTTTCTTTAAAAAAACCACACCCGCCTCAGAAAACCCAATCCATGAGCACACAAACAAACATTTATACGTGTGTTACGTCATCGTTTCCTGCTTGAAGCTGTTAGATAGCACTGGTTGAGCATTTTAAGACAGCTGCCCAGCTTTGCTGCAGAAGCAGCGCAACGAGGAGGAGGGAGCCTTTTCAGCCGAGGTATTTAACAGTTCCTGAGACTGGGGTCTGAATACTTTTTAGCCTCTTTTTGGTTTTGTTTCCGAGTTAGATGGTCACTGCCCTCTGCAGTGGGGCAGTGAGAGATCAGCTGGCCTTGCTGAGCTGTGAAACTTCTGTTAACTCTGCAGGAAATGTAGGTGATGAGAGATGGTGCCAAATGACTTCCTCAGCAGAGGATGGTAATGGGAGCTTTTGCCTTCGCCAGGTAATACCCTTCACTGAATAGCACGTATCCCTGTAAAACAAGAAGCGTAGCTTCCTCCAGGACCAAGGCTTTATGCCTCATTCAGAGAGAGCACGGCAGCGTGTCAGGCGTGAGGTCACTTGTGACACCGTGCCTGTTCCCAAGTGCAGTGCTGCTTCCTCTAGCACCCAGAGACTGAAGGGAACGATTGGGTCCTCCAAGGAGAAAGCAGCAGTGTTTGGGTCACTTGTGGATTCCTGTCACTTCAGAAATAGCAGAATCCATATCCTCTGTCTTTAAATACTTTATGGCCGTCTTGATGCTGCGGTGCAGCCCATGTGTGGGAGCCTGTGCCGAAGACGGGACTGTCTCTGGAGTGGAACACGCCAACTGTTTTAAGTGAGCAGAAAACTGAGGAGATTTTGTCTTGATTTTCTAACATCTGCTGCATTTGAAATGGGGAGTAGTTTTCTTTTTTCAATTAAAAAAAAAAATAATCTTGCATTTGCCATTTAAAAATGGTTAATAAAGAAATGTGTCCTTATCTCTCCCTTAGCCTAATTCAGCAGACATTAAAATTATTTGTCTGTAGTAATTTTTTTATCTACTCTTTGAAAGTCCCTGAACATTATTGTAATTTTAACTACTTAGAGAAGGAAACCACATGGTCAGCAGGTATGGGTCCTGGAAAACATGAAGAAGAGTAAGGTGGGGTTGGGTGGGTTTATCTCAGTGCAGCTCTGAACGTGGCTGATGCAAAACTCTGATGTTGCCTCAACAGGTTCAATGCTCCCCTCTTCCCAGCAGTACATTTTCCACCAGGACTGATGAGATTTTAGCTTTAAAAAAAAAGTATTTCTTCTTGCTTTCAGTTTCAACAGACACCTGATAGAAACTGCTGTTCCTTCCAGGTTTTGTCTTCATGAATGTTGTGAGTTTTACAACAGTGCTCGTGTGCACGAGAATTGCACGGGCCTTGTTTAGCACGCGTGGCTCTTCTCTCTGGCTTCTGTCTAAACTGATTTAAGGCGAAGAGCATCTGTTAGGGGAGAAGGCAGAAAAGCCACTTCTAAATGTGATTGGGTTGAAAAATGTGACGTGTCAATTGGTATCAGTGATGTGATCGTGATCCTGAACTTTATTTTAAGCCTTTCCCTGTTTGGACAACTTCCCGTATCAACTTCTTTTACTTGCCCTGTGGATATGCACCAGCATCCCAGAATCCGTTCCATCGTATTGCCCCAGCTATCAGCAGGTTCATTCTAAACCATCTTTTGTCTGATAGCATGTTCCTCTCTAATGGCCTGGGCTTCTCCTCACCCTTGCTGGACATTTAAAGATTGCTTGAAGCATCTGCTGGAGGAAAAACTAGAAGTCATCCAAGCAGCAGGGTGGCAGAGCACTGCAAGTCAGGCTCTTCTCCAGCAGCAAGAAACATACCTGTGCAATTCTCGGGGTTTTTTCCTGAACAGGCACAATTTCTCTGTACCTGGGTACTTCAGCCTGTCTTGGCAGCCTTCTGCAGCTGGCTGTGGTTGACTGGCAATAAGCAGCTGGGGGGTGACAGACGGACTTCAGACATGCTGCTTTAGTTCTGGTGGTAGAAAGCTGTGATGGGTTTGGTTTAATAGGATTGTATACAGATCTTACACGTGCATGGGAGTGGATTGGTAGAGCTTTGTGCTCTTTCTCTAAACTTCTTATAAAATATTTGTAGAAACAAAGGGACCGAAAGGGTTCTTAAGCATTGGAACCAGCTGCCCAGGGAAGCGATTGAGTGCCCATCCCTGGAGGTATTTAAAATACGGGTAGATGAGGTGCTTAGGGACATGGTTTAGTGGTGCAATGGCATTGTTAGGTTAATGGTTAGACTTTTGATGATCTTAAGGGTCTTTTCCAACCTAAATGATTCTGATTCTATGACTAATAGTGGATGGGACAGAAAGGGTCAACACTTGATTACTGAACTGAGAACGAGGAAAATGGGTGAGGATGCCACCGCTGGACACTGCTTTCTTGTCTGTGTAAGAAGGCAGCAATTTAAAGGAATCCACAGTTGTGTATTCATCTCATGATTGCATCAGTGGCTATTTTAGGTACGGTGAGGATGAATGGCCCTTTATAGACCGTGGTAAGGAATGCCTTGTCTGCGGGGTTCAGTAATGCCAGTCCCTTCTTTTTGAATGGCACAGAGCACTGTTGTGGGGGCAGGATGGGCAGAATCAACATACGCGTGGCAGCACACTTGCGTGAAATAACACCCTAATGAAGGGAAACTGTTTGTGCTGACGCTTCTCCGCTGCCAGCGCGTGGGGGTGTCAGCGCTGGCGTGGGGAGCCAGGCTGTTCGTCAGCCCTCTGGAATCGGTTGCCTGGCCTTTAAACTAGATGGGGGACGCTTGCGATAAGAAGAGCCTGCGCAGCCTTTTTAACTGCGCAACACATCCCATGATAAGGTTGCAGCTGGAAGAGGCCGTCTTGTTCTGGCACCAGAGTTCACAGACTCTGTCTATAGGCTTTATACAGCTTTTTTGATGATGATGCTGTGACACAGAGGTTCTTAAACTCTTCATAGCGTAATTTTCATGTCGAAGTTGATGAGGAATACCGTGTTTGTCTGGGTAGCAACTGACAGCAACAAGATCTGGCAATTTTTGGTGAGGATGCGGGTGTGAAACGGGAGGGGTGACTCAGCTACCTACTGCTTTCATTGCTTGCCTTGCTGCAGCACTTCAGCCTGTGCTCTTGGTTGTACCAGGTACCGTACATTGCCATGGTAAGGAGCAAAACCACCCCCACAGCAGCTCTCTGTGCAGCTGAAACAGCCTGGAGGGGGGAAGTGGAAGCGCTGTTATCCTTCCATTGCTCAGAAGTGACTAAACTGAAGAGCTGAAATGATTTGCCTTCCTGAACCGCAGCCAGCGATCACACCTCTGTGTTGGTGATATTTGAAATAAAGATGGGCATTTATGTCTGTGGGCCCCCCCAGCTGGTTATTCTGCCTGGAGCACAGGTTCTCATGCAGCTCGCAGTGTCCTGCCCGTGTTGCCCTCTAGAGAGGGGGTTTCTTGTTGAACATTGGCAAATGCATAGAGAAGGTATCAGCATGGAAAAGGATGGAAACAAAAAAACTCTGAAGTAGACATGCTATGCCTGAATATATTTCCCAATAAAAACCTCTCAGCGAAATCTGTTGTACTTTAATGACTTGTAGTTTTCCCCCTGTATTTAAAATTTAAAACTTTTAAACTTCAGGGGATAGCAAATGACTTCCGGTAGCTAGTTTTGCATCAGAAGTCCAGGTCGCTTTAAAATGCGGGAAAATATGGTTTAAAACATAACTTACCAATGTCATGCAAGTTTGTGGAAGGATCGGGTACCGGGTGCTTTGTGCATTGCACTTTTTACTCTGCACTTGAACTTTCAAAGAGGCTGGGTTTGGCCTCTCCAGTTGCATCGTGCAAGTCCTAAAGAATGTGGTTTATAGCTATTTCCTCAGAAAGAGTTTGTGTTTGTCATGATGATCCAGAAATCTGGATTTTTATTAACACTTCCAGAGCAAAGACATGTTGTAACTCAAAGCAGTAAATAAAGAGTTATCTGGCATTTAACTTGTAAATCATTCTAAAGAAATACATTCTTATGTGCACCACTTTGGGAATGTCTTATTCACTCAGAGACAGAGGAGGAGTGATTCCATACTTCTTCAAGACACAGAAGCATTTAGTCAATCGTATATTCTTTTTACTCTGGCTTAGGAGGAATGTTTTGCCTGGTAGCAGTTAAACAATAGCAACGGATGTTTCTTAGGTGCCTGTTGTTCCTAACTAGCTTTTACAACTGTTAGCCTCTGGTATAATGGAAAATAAGTGATGTAGCACAGGATTTTCCTAAATATGTGTCATTGTTATCTGTGCACAATACAGAATGTGAGCAATGTCCTCACTGAACAACGATGAGATTGTTTTGCTTCATCACTGTCTTGCGTTGTAAATATTTACACTGTTTGAGAAACACAAGCTTTCGTTGTCTTCGATGTAAATTTATGCATTTGGTTTTAATAGTCTTTATTAATTTTGAAGATAAAAATACAGAGCAATTTTTCACTGGATTTCAGAACTGTAGGTGTTACATTATATCATGTGGACTTGTGTACTAGACTAGAAATTTGCCTACAAATATATGTTGGTGCGGATTTCTCTCACTGGTCTATACGTGTATTAGTATGTCCCTCTTTCCATTTGATTATAACCTTCAGTAACATTTCCTTTTAAAACCCATCGATCGTCATATGGAGTGCTTTGCCAAATCATGATGATCGTGTGGGTGTTTTTCTCAATAGATTTGCTATGATTCTGGAGGTCTGGGGTGTTGCGCTGTCCCTGACACCACACGCTGTCCTTGACATTACGCGCTGTCTTTCCCTGGCCTGTCATCATTAGTGGGGTTTGGCTTTTGCCCATGAATAGCGGGGAATGGGTTTTGTATCCAATGGATGTACTGTGAACGCTTCGGTGCCGATTGCAGGGTGACCTACAATTGCAGGGGTCCAGCTGCAGCAATCTTAGTCGGCCGTTCCCAAAGCTGTGTTCACAGTAACCTGACCTTTTATTTTCCTTTAAGAATTTCAAAGTGTTGGAAACCTCACTGCTGCACTCTCTGTAACCATGCCTGAGGGTTGGTAAGGAAGAGATGCATTGACCACTACATCACCTATGTGCACACTGTGAGGGAATCCATGTAGGTTACTGCTGTGCAGTGCTTTTGGACACGTAATGAAGAAGGAAAAATGGCTTTTTCTCAAAAACCATAGCAATAGGCATGGTACTGTGGCATGTTGTTGTCTGACAATGAATAGTTTGAAGCAGCAAGTCATCATTCGTATCTTTAAGAAAAATTTCATTTGAGCTATGTGATTAAGACGGCCTAATTTTTGCTCTGCAGGGTGGCTTCAGTGCCAAATTGGAGGGAAGAATGGCTTTTCTGGAGCGGGGCATTAATTTCCCCGGGAGACAGTCTCTTCTCATTGTGGGAGCTGATGGGATCATGGCTAAGAGTGCTCACAAGGCAAGACCTGAACGTGCTGTGATTTTGCATCCTTGCTTGCAGCAAAGCTGCAAAGAGTCGCAGCCTGGGGTGTGATTCACGTGCTAGACCTGCTCCATTCAGAAGTGCCTCGGGGCGGGAAGGTGTGTTTAATGTGCAGGGGTGAGGTGAAATGGTGATTATCCAGGCGAAAGAATGAGTGGCACCCCCTTATGCAAATGGATTTGGAAATTCAGTGGAGCGGGTAGGGCAGCTTGCTGGGTGAGAAGGCAGCAGCCCTGGCTGTTGGCCTCTCCCAGGGCCCCACCGTTAGGGCTTCCCAGCGTAGAGAATGAAACTGCTGCTTTACCTCTGTTTCTTTTTGCTCACTATAGTTAGAGACTGCCCCAGGGATTACTGCTGATGTTACGGACTGTTTCATCAACAAATATACAAGGGGAGTACCTAAAAATGTGTATTACCTAGCAGACCACTTATGCAGTTGAAGAAGTTTTGCCTCTGTAGCCGGCGCTTACTGCCCGTGTGTGCGTGGAGAGTGCCGGGCGCCTTGTTCTTCCCACAGGATATCAGGAACGGTCGCTGATGCCTCTGATGCAAGTAAGTTGCTATTAGTAGCAAAAGCAGACAAAAGTAATTTATTTTTTTCTTAGGGGACTGTAATGTCTGTATTATTTTGTTATTGGAACAGAGGGCAGTGAGACTCGTTTGCTTCTGAATGCTACCAAGCTAGTTCATAATTGCATGTAGCAGCTGATTTGATTTGAAGGGGACAGATTTTAAGGAATCTGTTTTTCAGAGGTGCAGATCCTGCTCAGCTTCCCCTGAAATCCAGGGAGGGGGTTGCTAAGAGCTCTGGGACCGTTATTTATTGATACTATAGTTTTAAAACAGCTTGCTTATCTAGTTGTATTGTGTTTGTTAAAACAATCGTATTCTTACTTTGAGAGGAGGCAGCCGGAGCTGGCAGATACCTCCATTTCTCTATGCATTGTGTGTAGTCTACAGTTAGCTATTCCTGTATATTGGGAAGCTTGCAAAGGGAACATGAGGAACAGGTAGAAGGATCTCTTGTCCCCTTTCTCAGTCTGTCTTTTGATTTCAACTACATAACATGATTTTTTTTAAAAAAAAATTATTAGAAGAAAAATATTTTTAAGTCTTGAAGCTGATTATTTTTAGGACACTAGCAGGTGGAGGAAAGGAGGAACTGAGATAATAAAATACGAAGTTGCAGCTGAGCTAGTAAACAGTGTAAGATATATGGGCAGAGGCATAGCTGTAAATAGCAGTAATCCGGAATTATATCTGCCTGGTCTGGGTACCAGGGTACTTTTCACTTCTAACATTGTATTAGCCCTGAAATGTGAAAGGTACTGCAGGGGAGAAGTGTGAAGTTTCTCTCCCTCAAGCTCCCCTTGATTAGATTGGTTTGTCAAGTTAACAAATGCATGTGAAGTGCATGAGCCTTGATAACATCTCCTAAATAATGCTGTTAACAAACTACTGATTAAGCTACAGTAAACCAAAATGAAACGCAGATGCAGGATCCTCTTTTTGAAAATGCACATCTGTCATCTCTAGAAAAGGATTATGTAAGCTACATTAGTAGGGGAGGAGTCCGGACAAACTCAAAATAAAATAAGTAAAAGCTTCCAACTGGAGCCAACACAAGCTAATAGGATTGGAAACATTTGCAAATATGGAAAATGTAGTATACAGAAAGTAGGCATAAGCTATATCTAGCTGAAATACCAGGATAGGTAAGCAAAGTTAAGATGCAAACAGGAATTTGCTAAAGTCACTGGTGGAGTGCTTCTGTTACCTTCAGAACCACCACCACCACAAAAAAACAAAACCAAAGGATTTTTACATTTATGGGGCTTTGAGACTTCACATCAAGACCTCCAGCAGAAAAACAGATTCCAAATCTGCGTTAATAGACTGTTTCTAGTCTCACTAGGAGAAGGTGAGCGAGCTGATGAAGACGTTTCACCATCTTGCAGCAGTCAGAGGTTTCTTTGGAGGGTTTGGGTTGGTCCGGTTCTGTGCTGTGTAAAGGGGAAGTTGTAGAAGACCAGAGCTCACGGCAGCGATCTGCAAAGCCTCGGGGCAGCGTGTCCACGCTGCAGCTGGTGGGTCCCCGAAGTCCACAGCCTGCGTCCGCTCCACGGCAGGATTGTCGTGGCAGTGCGTGGCACTGCAGTGTCCGGATTACCTGGACAGCAGTGATCTGTTTGTTGCTTTGTTTTTAACCTGCCCACCCCCCAAGAGCTTATCAGACTGTTGACCTATCTGATACAGCTCACTGTCATTAGCAGGGGCTGGGGGAGCTGAAGAAAAGTGTGAGGAACCTTGGGGCAGGCAGGAGTGACTCAGAGGGTAAATTCCTTCCAATTCCTTCTGTCGTGGTTTAACCCGGCAGGCAGCTGAACACCATGCAGCTGCTCGCTCACTGCCCTCCCTCAGTGGGATGGGAGAGAGAATCAGAAAAAAAGTAAAACCCATGGGTTGAGATAAAGACAGTTTAATAAAACAGCAGAGGAAAAGAATAACAAGAATGGTAAGAGAATACAGAGAACATCCAAAGCAAGGGGTGCACAGTGCAATTGCTCACCGCTTGCTGACTGATGCCCAGCCCGTCCCCAAGCAGTGATCACTACCCCCGGCCAACTCCCCCTCATTTTATAAACTGAGCATGACGCCATGTGGTATGGAACACCTCTTTGGCCAGTTTGGCCATGCCCCCTCCCAGCTTCTTGTGCACCTGGCAGGGCATGGGAAGCTGAAAAGTCCTTGACTAGGGTACTAAAACATCAGTGTGTTACCAACATTATTCTTGTACTAAATCCAAAACACAGCCCTATGCCAGCTACCAAGAAGAAAATTAACTCTATCCCAGCTGAAACCAGGACACCTTCTCTTAGCAACTATCATCTTGCTTATACCATGGGTTACAAGGTTTATCTTTCATGCATATAAAGACAGATTATTTTATAATCCAGAATGCCTATTGTACTTTAAATAGGAAAACAACTGTGGTATTTGGCTGCTGTTATTTTCCCCCCACTCCTGTGAGTAATGCAAAGCATGTGTACACACCTACATACGTCCTCAGGATGCTTTTCTTTTGGTAAGGCCCGTGTACATCTGCAGCCAATGCCACTACAGCTCCAGAGCTTCTGCTAAGTTCTCCAGCATATGCTGCATAGCAAGGGAATATTGGTGGACTTTCTGAAGTGTAAATGATCTAAGAAAATCTGCAGTTCATCCTGCATGTTTTTAGATTCTGGCAGATACCAAACCACGATTTGTGCTTACTTACTCTTCTTGGCAAAGAGCAGTTTAGCCTTTGTCTTGGAATGTGTAATGGGCAGAGAAGCTGCAGTAGGTGGCAGGTGAGGGGCGGCAGAGTAGTTTCCTCCATCTGGGTTCTTCTAATGGCACGTCTCATTGTAATGGTCCAGCAATTCACAGACTATTGGGCTGATTTATGTTCTTGTTTTATCAGTGGCGGAAACTGAGGTCCTGGTGGGGTGGAGGATGCAAGTGGAGTTTCCAATGGTCTCCCAACTGCTTCTGCTATAGTGAGGTTACCTGTTGTTGTCGGTTCACCCTTCTCCTGTACTTAATGCTGATAACCAAGGGGAACCTAATTTTCTGCTTCTGTTGCTGTCAGGAGATATATGGCTCAGGGGAATGCCCCAGCCACCAGGCCCAAGTCACGAGCATGCTTTTCCTTCCTTTTTTCTTCTTAACTACCTTCAGAGACAGTTGGTCTCATTTCCTCTGAATCTGACTGTTCTTGCTGCAGCTTCGTGGTCCTAGCAATGTAATGAGGACCCAGCTGATGTGGCTCCAGGTGTCTGCTGGCATTTTTAGTTACTGTTTTGCCTGCCCTGCAGAAAGCAAAACTGGACTACCTGGATGGGTGAACTCTTAGCTCTGTTGAAGACTCTGCTGTGGGCTCTGAGGCCAGGATTTTGACCTCTTTTGTCTTTTAAAATGGCACTGGTTTCTGAAGGCTCTCCACAATGGCACTATTGCTGGAATCTGTTTTGTGGGAACTGGTGTGGCTATAGATGGGGGGAACAGTGGAGTTCAGGCTGTCCTCTCTCTTGGCATTCCCATGTGCCCCAGCCAGGTCTGCAGGAAACCTCCTTGGGCAAGAGCAGTAATCTGTATTTGTGGCTTGTTGGCTGTTGGCAGCATCAGTGAAGAAGTTTCTAATGGGCCCAGCTATGAAAACAGGCTTAACTTTACTATTGTTCCCTGAATGCCCAAACTCCAGAGAGGTTGTCTGAAGTGTTTTCCTCTAGTGAATAATATGTGAACAGCCATGGGGTCAGGAGGAGAACAGGATCCCTCCTCCTTCACAGGCAGATGACCGCCCTGCCTATGGGACCTGGCTGGTGCACGTGCACCCCCCCTCTCTATCCTGCCATCCCATGATTACTTCAGCTTTCCAGGCAAAAAGCAGCTGGGAAGTCCTTCCTTTGTGAACAGAACAGCATCTACGCTGGTGGTCATGGGACTTCCCTTGCGTGTGAGGTTTAAGAACCGAATCCTGCTCAAGAGAGGGGGAAGTTGAGCCCTCATTGGCGGCCGCCTCCCGGGTGAGTGCACTCAGCTGTGGGGTGGAGGGCCCGTAACAACGAGGATCCCTTACTTTGTGTGAGGGATGGCCTGAACATCTAACTGGAATCCTGAAGGGAAGGGAGTATCTAGGAGCGGTCCCCTTGCCTTAGCATTTCTTCCCTGGGGCCCTTTTGTGGCACGCCCCCAGTTTGATGTGCTTGAAGCTTGGATCCCTCTTTGCAGGTGCTCAACTCTTTGCCCCTGAATCAGGGAGCACGCGTTATTAATTTAGCTGTGGAAAACGTCCTTTGCAGCTTGTTATAACTTGCTTTGTGTTGAGTGGCATTGCTTTTCTGGCATCCTTGCCTGTTTGCGCTTGGTACTGCAGATGGTCCATTGTGTAACTTTATCCTTTGGTTAGCACTGTGGCGTTAACGTGCTTCAGGTTGATAGGGATGGGCTTTGAGTGTGTGCCTTGTTAGGGACTTTCCAGACTGGGGATGCGACAGTGTGGCATCTGGGTTAAGTTTAGAGCTTTTCCTAAGCCACCCTTGAAGGCAGGCAGGCTGTATTAGAGCATCTGCCAGGCTGCTTTACCAGAGGAGGGCTGTTCCACATCGTCTTTGAATATCTAATTGGATTATATCTGCTGGTTGAGCTCTTTCAAAGAATTCTAACACATGCTGTCTTCGAAGAACCTGCAGAAAAACAGGTTGGACTTGTTTGTCATCATCGGAGGGGTTTAACTGTGTTTTCTAATGATTTTCCTTGTTCTCTTTGCCTGCAAGCCCAGAACCCTTTTTGAGGGGGACACAGAGTGGAGTCCATCTCCTTCCCCTTGGCTCAGCTGTCGCTGGCAGTAGTGCCGAACATATTACCTGGCATATTTTCATTTGAGCTTAACGTTCTCTGGATTTCATTTCCTTAATGTTTTCTTGGGAAAATACCTTCCCTTCCTGCTTTGTTTATTGCCGTTTGATATTCCTGTCTCAGCCCACATTTCTCTCTCCTCTGGCTTAGCTCCTTTAGAGGATGAAGCTAAACAGGTGTGTGGAGGACCTGGGGAGGTTCTGTGTTCTCTCTTTATGCTTTATGATGAGATTCAATAGTACTGGTAAGTCCCATGTTTCCCTCTGTCCTCCAATAAGGAAGTGTCCTTGTTGTTGCGTGTTTATGCATATAGATGTGTTTTATTTTTAAAATCAGTGATGCCTAGCAGTTACGGAGGCATTGCGTTCAAAGCTTTCACGCATGCTTTACGCTGCACCGTCTTGGCATCTATGGAAGTAATGTAAGTCCTGACCACGTATCAGTAACGCTTCTGAATTTGGCTGAGCACTCTAATGAGCAGATAGCATCGTCCAGCAAATGGTGTGTGTGATTGCGAAGCAGCAGGCGTTGCCTGCATTTTAGTTTTTGCTCATGACTTGTTCTGTGACCTTTGATAACTCCTTCTCCCTCAGTGCAACAAGGATACTGAACTATCATTCCCCATATAAAGGGCCTTGGGATATGTAATTAATTTTTTTAGCTGTTTAATCAAAAGCAGTCAAAAGATTTAATGCTGTTTTCATTTTACACAACCGTACTATGCCTGTGGAGTCTAATGGAAATAGAACCTAATTGGCATCTTTTGCAGAATCAAAAACCTACCTTTAAAGGCCTACCTTTAAAACTTCCAATTAATTAAGTATTCAATTAAAAATGCATGTAATATAAGATAAGGGTATGCACTAAGTGCTATGGTACACTAATGCCGAATTGTTAAGCACCGTAATATATAGGCCATCTACCTATCTGCCGTTTTCTGCTGTCACAGATTCAAAAACAAGCAAACAGAAAGCTGATGTTATGGAAACAGCAGAACAGCGCATCATCCAGTTGCCCTATTCAGTGTAGTCCCTGCTGTGTTAATTCCCCTCTAATCCTTTCTTTAAACACAATTGATGGTGTCTCATTTGTGGCAGGTTACATTCCACATAAACAGCCCATGATCCTACATGTTTCAGAAAGCTTTTTATTCCATGTAACTTTGCTAATCTAATAAAAGGTACGGCTAATTATGCCTGCCTTTCAGATTAGTATTGCCAATTTTGGCTAATTTACATCTATCACTCTCTTTCCTACGTGTAATGCTTCCCTGTTGTATTAGTAAAAGAAGGATAAAGTGCGTCTAGTCCAATGGATTCCCGATTCCTAGCAAGGGATTTTGATTATATTACTCCCTAATAGCCTTAAGAAAGGAGAGCTCACGTGATGCATCTTCCTATGGCCAGCTGGCACGTGTTTATATAAATGACAGGAGCCAAATGCAGGCCATGGACAGTTTTTAACCAAAGCTATGGCATTCAGCCTGAATCATGACGATGCCCAAGGCAGTTTGGTCCAGCGTGGTGGGGCTGGCAGTTTAGGAAACTGCCCACGCCAGCTTTGCACCTCCAGGTAGTACAGTCCCGCTGCTCCGCTTGGAAAGCTGCTCTTCCTCATCCCTATCCATGCAGACTCAAGCGTGATCCCTGCCCTCTGGCTCTGCTCTCAGACCACTTTCAGAACTGGTTGATAATTTATTTATTCATTCATTTGCATAAATTGCGCTCTGGCCTGTCTAGTCCTAACTCTTCAAAACTCCCGTGTCTTTTCTCACCCAGCCAGTGCACCAAACTGCCTCCTGTTCAGAACACAGAGAGAAAATAAGAACTGCACCTTGGTCCAATTGATGGCTTAGCTTTGGTCCAGAAATAATTGCATTTCAAGCTATTTTAACGGTATCTAATATTTTTATTTTTTAGGTGCAAAGCCTGACAATGGCACTGAATGAGTGCTGCAGCCTTCAAGCCTCCTTCCTGTAAATGATAGGACCAAACAAGGCGGTGTGATGAACATGCCACTGCATCAAATCTCTGTCATTCCAGCTCAGGATGTTACCTCTTCCAGAGTCTCCAGGAGCAAGACCAAAGAAAAAGAGGAACAGGTACTGTCAGATATGCTTGAATTTCATAAGAAGTTATCTAAGTCTAAATGTTAGGGATTATCAAGTCAGACCTGAATCTGTTCCAAAGCCCCAATTCCTTGCATCACTGCTGCTTTTAGTGAAGATGAGTGTTACAAAATTCTCCCTTTATTCTCGTATTTGTTATTTTAAAGAAGCTGGCTGCAAAATTCTAGAAATTGTTGTTGAGTAACTTGGGCAAAATGCAAGATATGACCTTCTGTTTTGCATAAGAATTCAAGGCAGATGGGATTTTGGATGATGGCTTTAGTACTGTTGTCATGGAAGCTGTTACAGGTGTATTTTACCTTTCTAAAAGAAAAATAGTATGGGGTGTGAACCCTTATGTGCAGCCATGCATCCTGTTTTCCTTTGCTCTTGGCAGCATCTAGTAGCCATGTTGTGGTTTGTATTGACTGGAATATCACGCGAAAGGAGATAACACACCCATATGTATACTTACTGTGCTGTTTTCTGGAGATATGATTTGTATTCATAACCTGGGAGCATGTGTGTGAATGGAATCATTTTGAGGTCCTGTGGTGGTGCTAATGAGAAAGGGAATGCAAAAATACCTGAAGTCTCTAATGATTATAAGTGTAATAGAATCTAATTAATAGGCTACTTAATAACTTTTAATAGCATACTGTGTCTAGTCTTCACATGTCAACCTTATTTACCCCTGGCCTGTGTCTCTGATCAAACCCAAAGACCTTAGTGTGCATCATGCGTTAGTGTATGGTGTACTGCACTGAATATTACATTATCTGTCATTTCCACAGAAACCTCTTTGTGTTTTTTTAGCTTTAAACTAACATAAAATCAGGTCAAGAGAACATTCGCGTTATACTAGTGGGCTGCTCAGCAGTGATAAATTCTGAGGAGATCTAGGGTGATGCTGATCACCGATAGGGTGTAGCTTAAGTGTGAGGGACTAGAAAGACACTGTCATGCTACAGACAGGGATTCACTAAGGCTAACTTTGGGTAGGATAAAAGAAGTTGCTCCTGATTTGTTAGGATAATCTGCCCTGACTGCCCTTCTCGCCTGTCAGCCGGTCAAACTGCACCTTCCAAAGTCACCAGTGAGTCAGTAAAAATAAATTGTCCCACTGTTGTTTTTTGGAGTCTTCTCCTTAGTAACATCTTAAAATGGATTCTAGCCCTTCAGATTCTTAAACCAGTAATTAATTAGGCTGGCACGCTGCTGCTTTTGGTTGCCAGGACTAGGCAAGAAGTTGTCCTCACAGATGAGGCGCTCTAAATCCATGAAGCACCTTGTGTCAGGAGTCTGCTGGAATCTCTCGCTTCCCGCCTGCTGCACGTGGTCGCTACCTGGGCAGCTCCCTAGGCAAGAGGGCTCTGCTGTTCCTTCCCTGCGGTCCCCTCCCATACAGACACGGTGTATGCCGAGAGGGAGTGGAACAGCCCCACTGCCAAGGGCAGGGCAGCGCTGTGTGTTGCCTACCCTCCCCTGGTGGGGTGGGGATTAGGAGGCCGATCAGATCAAAACAACTTGTGGTAACTCTGACTATGCAGCGAGCCCAGAAGCCGTGGTCCCAAGTCTCCTTCTAAACTTGTTCTTCGTTTCTGACACTGTGACTTCAGTATTAACAAATCTCCCCTGTGTTTCCTTCATGGTAACTAGCTGAAGTGTTGATTATTGTTTCCCGTGCCAGGCTGCTATTGTACTTTAATGCCTTAGGATGTCTGAAACAGAACAGGATGTTTGTTTAATTATGTACAATATTGCAGAGGAAATAATGGGGACAGGGACTACGCAGGCAATAAATTGGGATAACCTGGATACAATTCACGTTTCCTAAGACTTGTCCTTCCTGTCTCCATAAGCATATTCGTTCATCCTCCAAGTGTCCTGTGTTCTGCCAAAACCACGGCTGGAACAGTTGGAGCGCTGGGTGATCTGCCTGCCGTCCTTGGCACGCAGCTGTCCTGACACCGCGGCTGCTCCTGTGCACGTGAGCCACAGCCCGGCCCCCGCACGCTCCTCCCCACCCCTGCAGACTGCGTTGCTGCTGGTGTTAACCTTTAACGCTGGATCTAGTGAATGAGCTGGAGGGCAGGCAAGTTGTTAATGTGCTAACTTTCACCAATCCCATTAAATTTTTGTATTGCATCAGTTAGGACATTCAAGGCTACTTGCTAGTCAGGGTCCCTGTCAGCCCTTGGGTGCAATCAGGACCCGCTGGCCATGACTGCGAGTTTTGCTTGTATATGAAGTGTACAGTAAAGGGGAGACAGGGTGCAAGAGAAAGAAATTGTTGATTATCGCTGCCTTATTTGTAATCACTTCAGAATGCCTGTTTTCTGTTTGAGGTAGAAACCACTGCAGCATGTGGAGCGAGCATGATCCTGTGTTGAGCAAATCTGCTGAGCAGTTGTAGATGGTTTTTGTGCCCTAGGTAACATCTGCTGCTCAAGAGAAGGACACTAGGTAAAACTGAGAAGGCAGGCATTTGCATTTCAGTTTTGTAACTTCAGTACAAAGTCACTGAACTTCAGTACTTTCATATTTCAGTTGTGTAACTTTCCATTACGCAACACAGCTCGCAATTACTTCTTCGTGTTGTGGATGGCCTAGGCACAGTTCTCATGGATTTTGGCAAACACATACAACAGTTTTTCCAGAGCCAATGCAACATTTCACAGTTTGATTCAAGTGCCATGATTTTCTTACCCTTACCTTTACTATGTAATGGAAACACTCCCTACCTTTTCTGTGTAGGAACAACAGTGACCACCTCAAACAAATGCATACGCTGTGGTCTTGAAATGTTTTGAGTTGTATGAAGCCACTTGGCAATAATCAAACAAACCCCAAACCACAATCATAAACCAGTATTACTACTTCAAAGATAAATATGTAGGTTTGCTTTGTAATACCAAGCTATGTTCTGACATACGTTGGCCAGGTGTGTGCTTTGTAGGTTGAGCAGGCTCACGTATGTATCTCCCCTCTTTATTACCAAGGTAGAGTGTCAGCTAGCAGATGAAATTCTGTCTTGCTTTTGTTGTTGCTATTTCAAACTAGACCTTTGGGTTGCCTGTACCTGCATCATAAGAAGTCCTTTTGAGGAAAGGCTCAAGAAGCACAGCAGCGGAAAAGGAAATACCAGTGTGCCTAGAGAGGGAACTTCGCCGGTCTGTGAAAAATCAGTGTTTGTCCTATTCCCCAGGAGGAAGATGCTTTATATTCTGTTCTCTTATCTTTTGTGATTATGGATGTGTTTTAATTATTCACATTTGTAGTAGAAGTGCGGAGGAAAAATTCCAAAGCTGTTTCTTCTCTTTTATGCTTCTGGTCAAGATGCAGCTCTTGTATTTCAGGTTAAGGCTTGACTGGTTTTAGTAATAGTTTTTCTTGCTACACAAGCAAGTTTTCTGGGCTAATGGTTTGTGACTAACAGTGAAGAACAGCAAGAAATCCTTACCACCTTCATTATTGCAATCCAGTTTCTCAAACAGGGTGATCTATAGTCCCTCGGCATGCCTCATGGCAGATTAACGTGTAGATTCAATACTGGTGGAAGTCTGGGGCAAAAATCCTACTGAATTTGAAGGTGATAAAAGGTGAAGCTCCTGCCTACCATTTCTGGTTTAAGTCCTCAGTGATATCTATAAACAGCAGAGCCTGGTAGATTCTGATTCAGGTTAGTGTGATTTTCAAGATTTGAAATAGTTGAAAACTGTGGTTAACAGGAATCTTTCATGAAAGATTTTCCATTTCCCCAGTAAAAACAGAGAAGGTCGTAAAGGGATTATTACTCTTGCATTTAACTCAGATGAACTGTTAGCTTTAAGGGCTATGAATAACCATCATTAGCTTCTTACTTATCCTCTGCTAGGAATAGCTTCATGCTTACCTGGTTTCAGGGAGAGTCACTCTATTGTTTGTGAGATGCTACAACCCCCCCGCCCCTGTTTAGTGGGTAACGCGCTGGCAGCGATGCTTCCTAACATATCCAAAAGCTAACAGCTTTCGGGATTTGGACTGGAAATGCGGAACTGACGCTGGCGTGTGGTTGAGGTGTTGCTCTGGTTTTGTTCTGTTACATCATTGCCTATTTGGGGGCTTTGTGCCTCGCCTGCTGAAGCAGACTGATGCGTGCCACCGAGTTCTTAGTAAACATTACTGCAGTGAGTGGAGCTCCCTGAGCAATAGCTTTTATGCTGCTTCTGAAAGTGTGTGGGTAACTTCACAACTGTGGCCTCCTGTGCTATGATCTCTGCAGATCTCGTAAGCGGATCAGGGATGGAGGAGATCAGTGTTTGAATGAGAGATCAGGAGATGTTGGTGCAAGTCATTTTGTGTGCACGGAACTCTTTTCTTCTCAACGGCCTGGACCTGAGAAGCAAAACTGAATTGTCATCAAAGATCACTTAGCTTTTATCACAGGAGCAGATGAATGTTCTAGTAAAATCTAAACTTGCCAATTCCACTTGATCAACCAAAAGTCCCTTCTGTCCTCTGCTCTAGAGGAACTAGCTTCTTGTCTTCCAAGTGCTGTGTACTATTGCTGGCTGCTATGCTCAGCAGGGATGCTATGATCGTCTCAGCAGGGATGCTATGATCGTCTCAGCAGAGATGCTATGATCGTCTCAAACATCTGTAGGTGCTTCTCAAAGTTGTCATCTTGGAGATAGTATGACTACCTAGTTTGTCTGGATGAAATTACGGTGAGAGAAGTACATCGTGCTGCATCTTGCTAAATTTCTTTTGATGCCTTAATGATCTCTTGCATCCTATAACAGGAAAGGCACTACGGCCTATTGATTCAAATGAGCCGTGTCTTACTGGAAAAGAAAGACTTAACTTGCAAATGCATCTATTGCTGCTTCTTCAAGAATTTTTAGTCATAGATCAGAAGCTCAATATAAAGATGCCTGCTTTACGTTGTTGAATCCAGCATGACACTTTGAGAGCTATTACATTGGTTTTAAGGTACAGACCTTTCTCATTCACTTTTTGGACTTTGAACTGTGAATGTGGTCTCTGACTGCCTGAACTTGATCCAAATACTCAGGCATTTGTAAGGCTGCGTGTGTGTGTTTGGTTTTGCTTGCCCATTGAACCAAATCGTTCATTAAGCAGCCAAGCTGCAAATCCTTTGAGAATTTCACCCCTTATTATTTTTATACTGAGATTTGTGTGTTTCTTTGGAGCTATGTAGTATATTAACACTGTGCCTGGCATTATTCCTTTATTAAATTGGCTTTGTATAGAAAATGGTTAACTATTGAAGACTTTTTGTCTGAGTATCCTTTAACTCTTGTGTGGGAAGCAGAGTCTGCCTCTTACTGTACTGCTTATAAGCTTAGCCTCAAAGTGGGAATTGCAAAGTCCTTTCCTGACAATTCAAATCTTAATTTCTATTTAGTGTGGTTTTTTCAATGGCTCATAAAGCATTTCTCAGAAAAAGTTGATGTGGCACGTCCCACTTTTTAAAAAAAGTGACAATTAGGTTTTTCACAGAGCAGACAACCTGTGACAGTAGCACCCCTGAAGAGCTGCCGTGAAATGCTTTTGTTTCTGCAGTCTGGGAGCAGGTAGGAATACTTCCCAGACCTTGTCATTTGAGAATATGCCAGATGACTGAGATGGTTGTAACATCCTTCTGAATTGTATCCCTGCAGCGATGGTGTCATGCCGAGCGCGTGATATTTCCATGGCTGATTTCTATGCTAAAACAGACATTTTGGTACGTGTCTGTGTAGGAGCGGGTGCCTGAATGTGCTCTCGCTCTGATCACCTTCAGCAGCTAAGCAGTCTAGTGAGGAGCACTAAATAAATGGGAAGATTGCTTGAGAAACTGCTTCGCACCAAATGCCTCTCTTTTTGCCATGGGTGCATTTGTATACGCCTGAACATCACCCTGCTTGCGCTCTCTCCTTGTGGTTATTAGGAGAGTCGTTCTTGTGCTTGTCAGGACGACTTAACTGTTCCTCGCATCAAACCCTTCCTGGGCGTAGCACTTTGCAGTTGCTGTCGGGTGCCACTGCGAACACACTCTCACGGGGCATTGCCTATTTCTTTACTCCTGTAAATGTCTTGGCATCTGGTGGTGGCGTGAATGCCTGAGGTGCTCCGTCTGCCCTGGCCTGCCTGCCTTCTCCCTGTGGGCAGCTGCCACCGTTCCCACCCCTTGCCAGCTTCAGGGCTTTCTCCTTCTCTCCCATGTGTTCCTGGCAGGAGCACCATTAACCTCCCCTTCTGCGTGGTACCTGGAGAGCTAGCAAGAAGCACACAGAGGGCAGCCAGGCCTGGATTAAACCAGTGGAATTTGGGATTTAATTTGTTTGTCTCTTACTGCCCTGCTGGATGGTGTTGGGCAAGTCCCTTGGATGCCTGCGCCATCTTTCCTCACATCTGTCAAAGAGGGCTAGCGCTGCTGAATAGCCTTGGAAAGGGCTTCAGGTCTATGGATAAAACCTGGGCAGATGGAAGCATTTGTCACTAGATCCCTTGGAGTGACTGCTTTGCTGGAGTCCCACTCTGCAGTCCATTCTGCTGAGCTGGCCCAGCTCTGCTGCAGAATGTGGTGGGCACGGGGTGCGTGGAGAGCGGAGGGGTCTTCCTCCCACAGGTAGGCATTGCTTGATCACTGTCGTGGCGAACACGCAAAATGCTGTGACCTTCCCAAATTCTGCTGCTCTTGTGTTTGTGTGCGGGGTGGGAAGCTGCTCCTCTCAAGCCCTGCTCTTGGAAGCTAGGGCATGCTACTTGCCAGCAAACCCCTGGTGAAGGGGAGGGAGGAGAGGGGATGGGAGGGAGGGGAGGGGATGGGATGGGAGGGAGGTAGCTCCAGCAGTCCTAATGAGAAAAAGTCGGATCACGCCATTTGATTCTGCATTGTGTTTGTCTTGGAGTGTGTGCAGCATGTGTGCGTGAGGAAAGGAGCAGATGGCTTCTGAGTGGAGACGAATTATGAAAGGCAGACTGCGGGAAGTGGTTTCTGAAAGGGATTTGAAGGAGGAGAAAACCCTTTCTTTTAAAAATTCAGTAAACATTACAAAAGCTACCAGCAGTTGATACAGCAGCAGAGGTTTTTTAGCGTAGCAACGCTTCAGAGAAGAAACTTTGGAGGTTTCAGGCTTTGCTGTTTGCTTGTAATCAGACTCATGTCCCTAAGCTCTCTGTTTTGATTTTGTCTCTTTATTGCATGTGAACTTGGTTTGGTGTCCCCAGACCAGAAACTTCCAGTTAATTATTATGATCTGTAGCTGTTGCATTAACCTGAATCCTTAAACCACCTCTCTGATATTAACACAACTTCTGTCTAGCTTTCACTAGCAGTTCACTTGAACAAGCTGAGCATCGGACTTAGAAAAATACGGTTTTATAAAAGAAGTGCTGGTGTTTAATTACGTGGTAGCCAAGTATGTTTCGGTGGTGGTGTTTTGCAGGTCTGCCAATGTTTCTGGTGTATGTTAATGTGCAACTGCTCTCCACAAAGGGAGCCCTGGATCTAAGCTTGTGAACTTAGAGTTTGTATTTTTTTTCTTCCCTGGCAAGAGCACGTTTGCTTGTTTGCTTTCTAACGAGAAGTGTGTGTCAGCCATGATCCCACAGTGAGTTGTATGTGCGTATAAATATCTGTGTCAGTACAGAGTGCCTCTGAAATGATCACAGCTTCGCAAAGACATGGGTCAGGGTCTGACTCATACTTTGCAGTGATTTTCATCATCCAGTGGCTATACCGTTCCTTTAAAGTGATGCTGTCAGGTTCCTGCAAACTGATTTTTAAAGTTCTTTGTTTATTAAAGGTAATTTCTGTAAATGAGAGATGCCAGAAGTACAGGGTTTTTTTTTTCTCCTGTAGGATGTTTTGCCTCATGTGTTGATGCAGAGCGAGTGACTGGTGGTTTGCTCTTTCAGACGGGTGTGCTTCTTTGCCTGGTGAAATACTTAAAGTAGGTTGGGGTTTGGGTTGTTTTGGGCTTTCTTTGTTTTGTTTAGGGGTTTTTTTGAGAGAAGAACAAAGACTTAACAATTTTGCCAGGAAGGCATGCTGTGGTGTGGTATCCTTAAAGTACTCGAACTTTGGAGTTTTTAAAACTGTGCCTAGCTTTCAAGTTGCTGATTTCCCATTAAACCCTGTACCCCAGGAGTTTAAAGGTGTAACTTCTGAGAAATTATATATAGCCTTAGATTTGCACTCCTGAATTTAGGTAATTCTGCTTGGCCTTTATGCCATTTATGAAGAATTCTTGACAGAGGCAGGGGAAAGGTATTCTTTAGAAATTGCTCCTCTATGCTTTGCTGAAATCTAATCTCTTAGGATTACAGCCTTCTGAGTTAATAGTCCTCACACCTGGAAACAAAATCCACCTTTGGGATCCATTCGGCTTCTCTTGATCCCAGAAGTGATGGTCTTTCATCTACTGCTAAACATGTTTCTCCTTGGGAGCAGGCATTGCTCCTGTTCTGGGCAGTTGCTTATGGGGATTTTTCATGACAGCCATGAGTCAAAGCACGCTTTCATTACTGAGCAAGCCCAGCTGTGTGTTCCGTGAGGTCAGTGGCTGAAATTCAGAATTTTGTTTTCTAGGAGTCAAGAACTGAATTTTGACATCTTCAAAGCCAAAGGGAAGAATGGGATCACCTATTTATGGAGGTTGAAGTTTATTTACAACCCAATTCTCTCTGCTTGTAAAAAAAGTACTACTTTGATGATGATGCAAATGCGTAAAAGTGGCCCATTTATAATTTTTCCACATGCTTGCATGTAGACTGCATCTGATTCTTTGTGGACCTGACAACAGGGGTCTGTGTGGGTCAGGGAGAGGATTGTCCTCATGCCTGCAGCATTTGGCTTCACCCCTGCGCTAACTGTGCGCTGCATGCTCCCACCACGTTCTCTAAGGGCGCAGCATCTCTGGTGTTCCTGCCAGCAAGAGTCTGGAACCACGTCACTAAATGCTCTGCACGCACACTATGCATCTGTCAACGTAACTGCAGGTGTGCATCTGTAGCACACATATTCATATACTCAGATTCTATGAGTGTGGCAATGTTTTTCGGTATAGTTTTAACATCAGAACTTTTTCAGTAATAAGTTTCTCTCTTATGCTTAGGTTTTTCAGGGATCTTATTGTAAAGAAGTGGGATGTACATTTAAATCTTTTTGTGTAACCTACTTGAGTCTACAACAAAGCTGGATTTGGAGGCACAGATTTCCAGTGTGCCTTGCTGCCTTGAAAGATAATTGCATTTCCTGCTCTTAAGTACTTATACCTTGGAAAATCACTACTCTAGACCTCACAGACATAGAAGTATTTATGGCTATTTATCTCTAAAAAAAAAAAACCAACCAGATTTTTTTCCAATTCTCAAGTCAAATTCATTCTCTGTGTTAACTGGAACTAATGTGTGGTTGTGGTCATTTAGTTAAGTATATAGTACTTAATATCTCAATGAACCTGTGGGGGTTTTGGAGGAATTTTTGGCTCCATTTTTATTTTTAAAGTACACTCTAAATTGCTTTAGGTGTGAAAAATTACTTGCTGCTTGATGTTCTTGAATTGGCTTATGAGCACACACTGTAGTTGTTACACGTTCTTGACTCGTGAGCTTCCAATATGAGATGAAATCTTAGAGCGCTATCTTCATATAAAAGCCAAAAGACTTCTTTTGCCTTTGCTTTCACCGTCAAGCCCATTCTTCAAGGAAAAAAGAGAAAAAGTGTATGTGTTCTGTTCCTTATTTAATGGCTCTTTAGCACATTGTTTGTGCCGAATGTTTTTTCCTTTAATGTGCTGTAACACTGGAGAGTGTATCATCCAGCCTACAGAGCACAGGACCGAGGGCTGTCGTTTGGTTGTGATTCTGTTGTGACTTTGCAACCCCTCTGTATCACCCTCCTACTGCAAACAAGCACAGAGATCTTGTCGGGGGAGGAAAATACCAGAACCGTGTGTTTCTTACTTGTCCTTCAGTTCATTCATTCTTCTGATTGCAGGTTTAACGTTCACTGCAGAGGTTGTATTCTAGGTTTATACATCACTGTCTTCATGCAGGATTGTCTGTGCAAGATATCCACAGCTTTAATAGACATTTTGATCTTTCCACAAAGGAAACGGGTTTATGTGGCATGTCAGCTAATTTCAGTCATCATTACTATGTTTATGTAGTGTTATTTGTAACAGTAGTGTGTTTATCCTTTGTCCCGACCTTCTTGGACGAGTTTTGGTATACCCAGGAAGTGAGGCAGCAGTATATGACCACATAATTAAATACCGTGGCACACGCCTACACACTTAATTTATCCAGGAGATTGTCTACTGCTCCAGGATGTACCAAAGCTCTTTCCCAACCTAGAGGTTAAGACTGTCAGAAGAAATTTGGAGTGAGAGAGGCACATGGTGCCCCCCTGCGAGCCAGGATTATCCCCTTACTGCATAAGGCAGTGCTTCCCCGCAGCCTGATGTCGACACTGCGTGGGAGCCCCTCCTGGGGTCCCTGCCTTCCTCCGACACCAGCGCCCAGCCATGTGCCTGCTGCTCAGCACCTTCCAGCACCGTCTCTCTGGCTTGCGTGCTGGCGGTCACCGCTTTAACTACTTCATGCTCCTTTCTCTACACAGTTGTATCATGAGGATTGTTCACATTAGGGGCATCCAGATGATTACTGGAAATCTCGACTGGTAACAGGTCTGAGCCTTCCTGTCTCTGTGTGCCTGGCTTCGCACTGATCTTGCAGAACCAGCAGGAACAGCTTCATTTGATTTTCTGTTGACGAAGCCAACTTCAGATCCATCAGGAGTCAAGTCTTTGCCATTTAACATGTTTTCTCTTGGTATTGCTTCTTCCATTCTTAGGTGGAAAACTTTGGGGAAAAAAATAAAAGGGAATGCTCCACCACATCAGACATCATAAAGATGGGAGCTTTGGTGAGCTAAAAGAGACTACTGGGGAAATGTTAATAGGAGATGATAGGCTGGCAAAAAAACCCCAAACAACCCAGATGGGGTGAGCATGTCTGCAGCAAGACCGTACTTTCTCCCAGTCGCATCCTGAGCTCAGCTGATCTGAGGGATGGTTCCTCTGCAAGAGTTAGCAGGGAGTGGGTAACGCACCCAGGTACTAGGGCCTTCCTTTACACTACTTGTGCTGTGTGTTTTGGAGCCTGAATAAGTAATGTTGTTTTGAAAGATGCTTTTTAATGGTTACTAGAACGAGCTGGCTGCAGTATAGGAGCTTACAGTTTCCATGGGAAACTGGGCCTTTCCCACTAATGTGGCTGGGAGCAAGCAGGCAGGAGCTCAGAGATGCAACCTGCATGGCTGGGCTGTGTTATCCCCCTCAGAGCCTCGGTTCCCGCTGTATCATGTCCATGCCATGCTGTTTTGTTCTATTTTTTCCCCCTTATCATCTATAAACCTCTGTTTCCATTTGAATGCAGATACAGCAGAGAGCACAAAGCACTGCTGTTGCTCATAGGTTTTATGAGCATTTTGAACCCCTCCCCCAGTCCACCCAGTCTCATGCCGAGCAGGACTGGTGGCAGCTGCTTATCTCCTGAAAGCGTTCTCGGTTTTAGCCTTTGCCCGGCCCTGCTGCCATACCTCCAAACTGCCAGGAATCCTCCCCCTGCCCTCAGGAGAGGTCGGTGGTATGTATTGAATGTGCTAGACATCACCTCCAGATCCAGATATTTGCTTTCAAGAGTTCTGATACCTGGGTCTAAATGTTTTAGCTACTTGGTTGGTTTCAGTCTGACCTCGGCGACACAAGCCCACCTATAAAGCAGCTAGCAGGTAGCTCATCGTTATGAGTGCCCTGCAGTTCCTTAAAGACTTGTCTTTGACTTCTCCCCACCTCTGGTGCTGCAGCCGCTCGTTTAAAGGAACTGCTTTAGAAGTGCCATTCTCCAGTGCCTCATCCAGCAAAACACAGATGTGTTTCCTCCAGCCCCCTCTGAAATGCGCTCTCGCGATGTACCCTCTTCCAGCAAACGTCTGCTGTGGTCTCTCCACTCTAGCACCAGCAATTTGGCTGTGGGCTCTGGTGCCCCTGTGCCATCTGTCCCCAAGGATGGCATGGGGGTAACCAACTGGGATACAATAAGCAGATCGTTGAAGTCTTTCTCTAAGACTGATTTTTGCCTTGCTGCCTGTAGTAAACCTAGCCAAGGCACACACGTGTCTCAGTGGATTGCAGAGTGAGGGAAGGCAGATGAGATCAACCCATTTTTATAGCCCTGCTGTTTTTCAGTTCAGACATTAAGACAGAAATAACTGTAAAGTCTGAGGTTCTGGCTTATAACCAGAATTTTTGGGTGTGTTTAATGCAGAGCCCTGACCCCCATGTCTGTTGCATCCTTTCTGGTGAATTCTTCTTGTGCAATATTTACGTGGGTTTAGCTGTTGTAAGTTTTGAATCTGATTGGGTTTTTTTCTTTTGGAGACACTTCTGAGGAAGCTCTTACGGTTCCTCTTTATAACAAAGTTCTGTTTTTTACTTTTTTTCTTAGATCTCTCAAATGTGTTTGAAAGTGTGTTAACTAGTTCCTGCGTGTGCAGTTTTGCTGGGGACAACGTGTATGCAATCCACTATTCTGAACTCGCCTATATTTTCTGAGGCCAAAAAGCAGAATAAAGAGCCCAAACTGTGGATGTGAGGGGAAATAAAACCATTTAGGAAGCTCAGTATGGCCCTTAGTTCATCGGCCTTTTCATTTCATGTTCAGTCACCCGATTTTCTCTAGTCTGAAGTGGTTTTTTGTGGATTTGTTGTTTTGGTTGGGGTTTTTTTTGTTTGGTGGGGGGGTTTTTTTGTTTTTTTTTTTTGTTTGTTTGTTTGGTTTTTGCAACCAGTCCTTAACTGCTTGTTGGAAGAACTCTTCAGGCCCTATTGTTATACCCCACTCTTGTTTTGTATGTGCATTAGTGACGCCCACAGTACGCGGGTGAGCACCATTACATTGCTTTGCAGCGTTGTGAACTTACTGTTGCATTGGCAAGTGTTTGAATTAGGCAGAGACAGCAGCCAAAAGTCAGCTCCTACCCGCAGGTACTGCTGTCTTTCTTCCATGGCACCGTGGGATGTTATGTGGTATTTGTTAACGCTTGGTAGAGTTTGGATACCAGTGCTAATTTCATTAAAAATAGATATAAAATCCTTGCTTCTTTTTTCCACTGTGGAATTTGCATAGGCTTGGAGAAACATCTGCTGGATCAAAGTCTGTTAGCTCCTTCGGTGTGTCCCTGATTGCTGAAACTCCCTCCAGCCTTGTTTGTTTGGCAGAAGTCTGGTGTAACATTGGTTCTGCGCAGCCTGCGGCATTTCACAAGCCAGAGAGGAGCCGTGCAGCGCTTGCACAAGCCTGATTACGTGAATTCACAGGCAGGAAACAGTGCTCGCTATTTAACGTCTCCTTATCCCGTCTTTCCCCCGTTATGCTTGTGCCATCCAAACTGGTTCTTCCTTCCCTCCACCCTCCTTCGGGGTCAGGCCTGGGAAATGTCCCTCAGCTGTTCCCAGGCAGTGCCTGGTTGCAAACGAGGTGCTTGGGCACACACAAACTTGGGAGAGGATACAATGAGCTAAAAATGTGAGATAAATTGTCCCTGGATCACGACTGTCCTTTCCTAACCTGTGGCCAGGGAGGACCATAAATGCTCATCCCACTGAAGGTGTCTCTGCTGCTTGAGATGCGCTGCAGAGAAACGCCCGGCTTTGCTATCGTTCTGTTACTGATCAGGGGATAACTACTCATTTTGTACTGCAGGTTTCAATTCAGAATAGTTGGTTTGTTTGGTTTTTTTTCCACCCAGACATCAAAGAAGTTCTGATCGGCAGCTCGGAAATTTGCGTAAGGTCTGAAAGGGGGATTTATAGGAAACAAGCAGATGGTCTACTAGAGAATTTCCCCAGGAGGCTGCAGTTATTTAAAAATGGGAGAAACTAAATAGACTGTACAAAATTTGACTGTAAAATCAACTGGCCGGCCAGTAGCTAAATACTTAACCAAAATGGTTCAGCTTGGCCCCTAGCATAAGCGTGGAATGAAGTGGTGTGTCTGTGAGCTGACGCTGCACATATTATTTTAAGTTTCACCTAATAAGCGCTCATGAATGAAAGATGATTTTGCTATACACAGCAAGAGCTGTGGTGAGGCCTCTCCCTGCGTCTCTCTCTCTCACGGTGGCAACACGGTTGTTCAGGCATGCAGGAGAATGCTACAAAATGCCGTTCCTTGTAAATGAAATATAAGGCTGTTCAGCGGAGCTCTCTTAATTTTTAAACTGCCCTGTTTTAGTCTCATAAACATATTGGTTAGATGTCAGTATTTGGTTAAATAATCAAATATTTAATATTTGAGGAAAAAAAAACCAAATTATTTTGAGGATGCAAGACTCAGGAGTATGTTAACCCTAAGTACTCAGATATCACATTAAAAAAAATCCATGAACGCATGTCACTTTGGAATTGTTTGCCACATGGCTTCAGACTTTCAATAACCATGTTTCCAATGTTTTTTTTTCTGAAGCTGTGATACATAAAAACTGGGGGATTTGTGTATGGGTGGGGGTTTGTAAATGGACAATCAGGTTTTTAGTGTAAATCCCGTAATTTCAGATGCTAAGGTTTTAAGAAACACCAACTTTGTATGCTACATTAAATGAACGGATGGATTCAGAAGCCAATTGAGTTCATTACTCTTTAAAAAGTTAGGAAAACACTTTTTTTATTTAAATCCCTATGAAGGACCCTTTCTAGAAGGCAAATAGGCTTTAATTCTCTCGTGTTATGTTTTAAATTAAACACCCAATGGAGAGAACTGTCTGAAATAATGAAGAGCGTTTAATTACTCTCATGCTCATCTGTTTGTGTTGTGGTTTTTTTCTCCCAGAAACTTACTCATAACACCTGGTGTCACAGGAGTAGTCCCGTGGACCATGTGCAGACATAGTTCCGCTGAGATTCCAATGACGTAACGCTGGTGCAGAATGTAACTAAACCGGATTTATCTTCCAGCTTGCTGTGTTTGCACAACTTTTCGCAATAGTAGTAATACACCTATTGAATTTAGACACCAACCTTCATAACCTTTGACATAACCTCCCAAAGTACTAAGAGGAAGAAGATAAATGTCCAAAGGGCTATGTGAAATTCTTAACTGAGTCTAGATAAATACCTCCCTGTATATAAAGCCTTACAAATCTGCATTTATGGCAGATTGTCCCCCTCCCCTCCAGTGATTCATTTCCATTAGCCTTAGCGTTAAGAGCCCCTTGGAAAAAAAATCTCAGAATTCAACGTTATCTTCCAGATATTACAGAAAACATCTGGAGAGTCAATTCATGGCAGTGCAGTTGCCCAGGTTGAGCTAAAGCAGAAATTTTGTTTCTCTGTGCTTGTTGGCACTACTCCTGTCTGAGCCAAAACCAGGCACCACTCTGAGGGTGTGTGCGAGTCTGCAAGGCTGACACGGAGAGTGAAGAGTGTTCTGTCGTTTAACCAAGGCTCATCTGGTGTGAAAATACTGTGAGAGGCGAGGTTTGAACCCTGCCATTGATAGAGCTCATCTTGTAGTTTATTATTTACCATTTGCTGGGGTTTCTATACAACTGACTTAATTTCAGAAATGAACACAGCATGCCCTGTTTCAAAACTCTTAAATGTCTTACACTCTAGATGCTTAATTTCAGATGATTAATCTGCTACCGTTTGTTCATAGTGTAGAATCTGCGTATGCCATATGATTATGTTTCCTCTAATAAGGCGTAGTCCTTTTGGCTTCCTTTGCAGAAACAAAAGATCTCTCTATAACGTAGTCCTCCCGCTTCTGTCATGTTCAGCCCAATTGCTTACCTTGTAGTTCATAGGGTCCAGGGCTGGGTTTGTGCAGAGCCCCTGCCTTCTGACTTTGGGTGGCCCTGCTAGTTCTCTGGAAGTTTCTTGATTCTGATTTTTGAAATCGTGGTGGAGGAGCTGAAGGAAGACGTTAAGGCCCTGGTTTTTAAATATTAAGAACGTTTGCCTCCTTGAGATTTATCCATAGAGTATTGATCAGTGAAGTATTTTCATAACCTTAGCTATGGATCTGATAATATTTGTGTTGGTTTGATTTTTGTATCGGACTTTTCCTTTTTAAAAAGGAATATTCAGTCCTGGGGGAGGGGAGAAAGAGCTGAATTATGCAGAGTGCTTGGGATATGGGACCAGCTGTGGTGGATGAGACAAAAGGTCCACCTAGCTCAGGGTGTTGTCCTTGGTCATGAGCGAGAGAGGGAATGAGAGAAACAAAGTAGGTACTGAGTGGTCCTGGCCACAAGATTTGTACCATGTAATTTTGTGGTAAAACTGAATTTTGAATGGGGTGCAGTCATCTGAAAACCTCTGTTTAAAAGTGGATGTGGCAGGGGACTGATGAGGGTGAGAAGACGGTCTGGGAAAAAGTGCAGTTGGAGGGCAAGGAAATCCTCTCCTCTGCCTTGTGGTGTTATGGCATTCCCAGGGTCAGGGGGTGTCCCAGGGAGAGCATGGCAACGAAGGCAACTGTCTGGATAAGGTCTTCTGAAGAGTCCCAAGGTTAGCTTTGATCCTTGCAGGAGGGATCACCGTTAGCAGAGGTAGGAGTCCTTCAAAAGGAACAAGTGACTCTAATGTGTCGAACATCCCTTTCTCTTTGCTCTCTCTGTTGGCTTCACCTTTTATCTCTCATTTTCTGCGTAAGTAATCTGAGGCGGGGGCAGAAACCAGGGACTGAGTTTTGATGTGACCTGAGAAATGGGACCTCAGAGATGTCTAGAGAATTATGTTGTGGCCACACTGAAGAGCTGTGGTCCAGGATTTAGGAAACTGCATGCCCTTCCTCACTGTAAATGATGCATTAAAGCCACATTTCCTTTACAGGAAACTAACGGCTTGTGAGAGCCTTCTCAGTTGTGTTTGGACAGCTACGTCACTTGGATTGCAGCAGGTAACTGATAAAGAGATGCCAAATAATTTGTTGTGTATCTAACAGTGAAATCAAAGCAAAACAATTCTGAGAAATAGAACTGAATCCGCAAGTGGCGTGTATTGACATTTGCCTGTTGCAGTAATTGCATTCGCAAATAAAGTACTTGCAAATTAGTCCTGTGTTTGCTCACTCTTTGGAAGAATATCTGAAAGTAAGTGAGTTTTGTAGTTAACTTGCAAAGTTGTACTGACATTGCGGAATTTATTGCTCAACAGAAGAAGCGTGTGAATTTATCCCCCATATTCTTCCACCAAGATCTCCTAAGCAAGCTCTTTTCTCTGTAAACAGTCAACTGAACTTGCAAGCTACGGCAAGCAATTTTTTTTTTTTTTCCACCTTCTTTGTGCTATATTATTTCTGGTCTGTCACATTCTTTCTCTGTCTTCGGTGTTCATCTTTATACAAGTTCTCTTATATCACAGCCCTCAAGAATAAGAAAAATTAACTACTAAGCAACTGAATTTACTAGTGTTGTGTAGTCCAGAGGTGGTGTGCTTATCATGCTTTCTTTGACTTCTAGCTGCATAGATTTTTATCTTAAAAAAAAAAAAAAAAAAAATCACCAGATCTATTGCTTTGACTACGAGTAGATGAAGAAAATTGATCTGGGAGGGGCATCCTCCTTCCTCTTTGGACATTGGGAGAATTTTTATGCTTCATAGCATAAAAATTGCTAGGGATTGCTCTTGGGAAGGGGGGAGAGGTGGACATCAGCTGCTGCAAGGAATGGAGCCTGTTCAGAGGAGCCCTCATGCATTATTCATCACAAGCTCTCTTCACTAGAATCAGCTGGAGGAAGTAGTTAGTCTAGTTTGAGCTACACTAGTATTATGTTTAGGGGGCTTAAACGAGCCAGGCAAGTATAGCACCAACTCTTTCTCTTCATCTGCAGGCAAATGTAGGGCAGTCAGCAGCTCTGCTTACACAGCTCCGTCTCTTTAGTCTGGATAACAGGAGTCATGCAACCAGGGGAAGCTACACTGAGGATACGCACATGCATTCGTGCTGGAAAATGAAGCTTCAGGTAGGAGAATGCCTTGTCAGCGGAGTATCTTTGCTTTACAGTTCGTTGTAGGGATGCTGTTAAGCCCTGTGAAATAAATATGTACGTTAGGGCAGCCTGTCAAGAGAGGCTGCTGTAGAGGCTCCTCGTTAGAGCGCTACGCGGACGATCCCTTTTAGTGTGGCACTTTGTTCAGTTCTAATTGTGAAGCTGGTTTTGGTTTGGTTTTTTTTAAGCACCCTTCCTTCAGTCACGCTAACATTCTCCTGAAGGTGCTGGGGATTAAAAGCAGAGAGACAACTTTCTGGTTTTTGGAAATGTTTGGGGTTGTTTTTATTTAAGCTGGCTTTTTAATTGTATTGGTACTAGCACTTCTATTTGCGGGGAGGTAACCATAAGAGATTCTGTTAAAACACAGCTGGGTGTGATAAGCCTTAAGCTCCAATTGTGTCCTTTCAGAGTGTGTGCATTTGAATGGCTGCAGTATTTACTACTTTTTTTTTTTTTTTAAATTTTCTGAATAAAGATGCTTGTAAATTGAGGCTTCTGTTCTCAAAAGCTGGTCTGTATTTTCTAATATTACCAGTTGTTCTAAAATCTATATTCCTTCTCTGTACAAGCTTTGTATATTTAGATCATCAGGGCTCGAACAACACTATTAGCCCAGTTTTAGACAAAGAAGGGGATTTTGCAGAACCTTATGGAACAATAACAAAGGGGCTTTGTTCTGTTCTGTGAGCATTATTTGCTGTGTAATGTGGGGGTTTGTGCATGTGTGAGAGAGGGAGGTATACAAACACATAATCTCATTTGGCAAGAATGTTCAAACGTTATTTGCTTTGTGTGTCTGAAGTACGTACGCTGCTTCTGGAGGCTAACCGCACTGGTGCGTGCGTGTGTCCCGCCTGCCTGCCTGCCCTGTCTGGGGGGGTCCTTTGGGTTTGGGGAGGATTTGATGTATTGATTTATTTAGGTAGGCTGCTAAAAACCCCAGACTTGAAAGTGCAAAAATCAAGAGTCCCTGCGAGACCACTAGGACGATGCTTTGCCATGCAGACAAGTTGTTTTCTTTTCGAAACGATAGCTTGAAGTCGAATCCCGGGTTTAGTAAGTAAGCATTACTGGTGGAAGCAGAAATTGTCAGCTTTATGTGAAATCCCCCAGGAGGAGATTAATGATCACGTGCTTTTGGTGAAGCTTAAATGTACCCTGCCTGCCAGTATGTCGTCTTCCAAGATGACTTGATCACCTAAATAGAATTTGCATGTACACAGAATATGATATTTAGTGACATTTATTTTTTTTCCTTTTGTTAACAATTGGGAGTGACAATATTTTGCCACACACATCACCAGCCTGTGACTTTGGGGATGGGGAACACATCAGTACTTTTGAGACTCCTAAATAACTTGAAATGTTGACTTAAAAACTTAAGAAGCTCCTTTTGACTTCATATGTTAAAGTTCTTGAAATTTATGTGATAAGTGAGAATTAATCTGCTACTTGAATTTTGCAGATGCTTTAATATTTGTTGTGAGGTAGAGAGGTGATGGTCTAATAACTTTTTTACAACAGATTGTGTGACCTTTCAATGCATAAGATCGCTGTTTCATGGAAGGTCGCTAGCAGGACTCTTATCTGATTTTATTAGATTTGTGAGGTCCCCTGCGCTCAGTTACTTAATTGAAGTCAGTGGAATTAAGAGATGGATTTGGGATTATGTGATTTTAAACGTTAAGATTTTTTTTTTTAACATTAAAGTGTATTTTACTGCTTCACTACTCAGTTACACCTGGGGAAGGAAGTGTTATTTCTGCACTTGCATGTTTAATGTATTGGACTGATGTGTTGATAGATTAAAATGAAGTTTTCTAAAAGCATCTATGTGTTGCCCTTTTTCAACTATCCACATTCAGATTTACTCACCCTCCCTGCCACCCGCTCAGCTGATTATATTTTTTTTTTAATAATCAAATAAGATTTACTACTGTCACTGTAGCACAAACCAGCAATTACAGCCTTACTGGCACAGAGAGGACTCAAGCAGTTATCTTCACCTCTGGTTTAAACCAGTTTGGGCCCAGATAAGAGTGCCATCTTTGACGTGCCATCTGAAAGTGCTCAGGTTTATGCCCGTGCTTCAGAAATTCCTCAAAATCCTTGTGCAGCTGAGGCTGAGGGATCTGGATGGGCTATGGACGCTGTAGATCATAAAATCTCACTCTTGGAGAAAGGAGTTTTACTCGTGTTTACAATTTTTAAAATTCAGGCATTATTAATAACAATAACAAAATAAGGAACTTTCATGTGTCTGGGAAATGTTCTGGATCAAAATATCTACCAAAGTTCCCGAAGGTTCGCTCCATCAGCTAAGAGTGAGGAAAATATTTGGACTGAACAGAGCACTTCAGGCATTACTTACAGATGCAGGAAGGTGAGAGTTTGTACTGAACAAAAAAACCCAGCTAATGAATAAGGGGAGAAAAGGGCACAAATCCAATTTTTGGTTATTTTTCTGTAGATCACTGTGAAGAGCTGGAATCAGACCAGAACAGGACACGTGGTACTCTGTGTTCAGGCTGTGGCAGGGAGCAGGACTGAGGCTCACTTGATAAAACTCCTTACCAGTTTTATCTCCTGTTGCAGTGTCTCTTTGTAATGGAATATGAAGGTTCCTAATGGTAGAGTCAGAAATACAATTAAAATATTCAGTATTTGGCAGCAGCAAGAAATGACACAAACTGAAAATGGAGAGTGTGCTTGTGTTGGTATTAAAGAAGTGAATGGAAGGGGAGTTAATAGCTAGGTCTGTGATATAATAAAGACAGCATCATATTGTAAGAATATGTAAATGAAATGGTTGCAGCTGTGATGTCCTTGGGAAAAGTAATAAAAACCAGGGAAGGCTAAGCATGGTGGCCTCTTTGTAGGACCAAGCAGTGGAGACACTTCAGAGTTTGTTATTTCTCACTGACGAGGAATTTTGAAGATACATCTATGGTGACAACAGATGTAAATTTGTATTTGTGGGGTTTTTTTATTTTGGAAAATAACCGAAGAATAAATTTAGATTGAAAATCAATTTTTCAGTAGTGCAAAATGAACTCATTTTCACGCCGTGGCCTTCTGCTGTTAGGCTGTCTCCCAGAAAGCTAAACAGTGGGCAGTGTTCTGGTGCCATGGTGGGGCTGCAATCAAATTCCTTGTGATGACAAATGATGCAGAACTGGTCTGGAGCGTATATTACTGTGCATTCCTGATGTCAGTTTTGTAGCCTGCCCTACGCCATCCTGCTGTTTCTCAGTGTCAGCCAGCTTCCTTATGGCTTCGCCACTGTCCCTTCCCTCAGAGCGGGGTGGCCCTCTGCCTCCCTCCATGGCCAGCAGTGGGGAGGGCCAGGGGCTGGCTCCCTCACGGGGACCTGGCTTGGGGGGGAGACAACCGTGGGGCTGCAGGAGGGAGGCTCCTCCGCACCTCCATGAGGAACCACAGCCTGCCAGGCCGGAGGCCTCTGCACCGCGGCCTGGTGGAGGGAGGGCAAGGAGCACCATCCTCTCCTTGTGCTTCAGCCTCAGCACAGGGATGGATTTGGCTCCATTATGGGCATGTCTTGGCCACTGGTGACAAGCAAGGGTCAGCAAGAGGAGGGACAGAGGCTGTTTCCCCACAACCACACTTCCCCAAACCCCCGTGTCTTGTTGTCTAGAAGGCACAGGATGTGCCGATGCCATGATAACGGAGCAGGAAGGACTGGAACCATGTTGTCCATCCTTTCCTTCCTCCTGGGGATGACTGCATGGCAGGCAGAAATACAAAGCTTCCAGTTGGGAAGTGACCCTGCATAAGGTTTGGTGGAGACAGAGGGACGTCAGGCAACCACGTGCATCTCCGTGGATTGCCTGCCAGTCAAGTAAGTCAGGACTTGACTGCCGATACAGACAAGCCCAATCCAGAAGGGGTGTGAGCACGTTAGTGCAGAGATGTGCTAACCTGCGCACCACCTCTCTCCGAGCAAGTCTTGGGCACAGGGCTTGGTGATGCACTATCTTGGCTGTACCACTCTGGTTTGGTCTGGTTTATTTGTGCATTCATATTAATGTAGCAGCAAATTAACAGGTTGGGGGTAAAGTAGTGTTTTGGTGTTTTGCAAGGTTTTGTATGCAATAAATGGTAGTGTGGCATTGCAGTTGTGCTTTGGAGCTCCCCAGTTGTATATTTGCCTTTCAGCAATGTTTAGAGAACAATCTTGAAGAGACATGACTGTAGACTCATACAACGTCCGAGCTAAAGGCTAACAGAAAGACATTTCAACAGTTTGTAAATGTTGGTATATGGATGCTTATGACCTTGGGCTTAGATACAAAACCATGAATACGGATAGGCCAGTTCAGGACTGCAGACCTCTCCAAGTCAGGCCACCTACATGTTGAACTCTGCAGAGAGTGTTAGCCCTTGTTGCCATCTCCCCCCACCCTGCCCCGTGCTCCCTTCCAGTCATGCTCTGTTGTTTTCCTGTTTTGACTATTTTTTACTAAGATCTAAATTCAATTTCTGGAGGGAGTCAACCCATATATGGGAGTATGAAATAATGTTTTCTTGAACCGTTCAGGACTAAATGCGTATCTCATGAATGATGGTTATTCCAGAGAACTGACTCAAAGACCCAAACAGTCCATTATGCTCACAATAACAGGTATGCTAAAGTTGTCAATCAAGTAAAGATCATAGTTAGAATAGAGAACATGAGAACTGCTGTACCAGGTTGGACCAAAGCACTTTGTGGCAGTGCACAACAGGAGATGCCTGGGGACTAGCGCAAAACCAAGCCTGTAATTATGTAGTATGTCTAAAAGTAGGCATATCATCAACCATATAATGATGCCTTCCCAGAAAGCTCTCCCAGCTTACACTGATTTATAGCTTAAGGACTTTTCTTTATTTGTTTCTAATAGTTCTCAATAGATTCCTGTTCCACTAATCTCTCCAATAGCTTTTTGGACCCAAATAAAACTTAGAGCATCCACAACCACCTGGGGCAAGGAGTCCCACCATTAACATAGTCTCTTTATTTGTTCTGAATTCTCATTTCATTGGATGTTCCCTGGTTCTTTAACTGGACAGTTGGGAGATTGTTTCCTAGTTTTTTCCACAACCATTGCAATTCTGTTATCTCTTTTCCATGTTGAAGAGCCCCAGTCATTTAGTCACTTCTCGCAAGGAAACCATTCATACATTCATTCAGTCACCCCATTACCCTTTTGTGTCCTTTTCAGTCTTGCTAACTCCTGTTTGATTTCTGTGGAATGAGAACTGCACACAGTATTTAAAATGGCATTTCTGGGTTTGCAGAAGATGACAGCGGTTTCCTGTTTTTTTCCTATCCTTTTCTTAATAATTACAAACACTTGGTGGGTTTTGGTCCACTAGCAAGCACCGAGATGATGTTTCTGTAAAATTACTTTGATAACCTGAAGATTGTATTCCTAAGTACCCAGTCCCCAGCCTTCGTTATGTAAAATTCAGATTGTCACTTGACATTTATCCTGCATGCATGTCAGCTGCTATTTTACTAGCTGGTACAATTAGATGGTTCTGCACCTTGCCTTGGCTAATGACAGGAAGCTGTACAGGAAGCAAACTTTGCCACCTTCTTATTAACCTTGATTTTTCAGGCTGTTTTATATTAAGTCTCCCCTTGTGACACTCCACTGGTGACTTTCTTCTGCTGTGAAAACTGATTTTATTAAAAAAAAAAAAAAAACAAACAAAAACCAAACAAACAACCCCCCCCCCAAAACAACAAAAAAACCCCAACACAACAAAACCCCACAACCAAAAAACAAAACAGAATGCTTCTCCTAACCTTTAGTCAGATATTAACCATGTCATAGCCTTTTCTTCTGTTTATGATAGTTTAGAAAACACAGAACTAGTCAGCCTACACTACCTAGATTACAGAAAGAATTTGGCAAAGTCCCATCCCAAAATATTTTAGAGTCTATGTGATTATTGATGCTTTTGCAGGAAGGGGGGGAAAAAAATCCCAAACTATTTAATCTGTGAAATGACTTCCCTTTACAAAAGCTGCAATATATAAGGTTTATTCACTAGACTGCTGGTGATTGCTTCACTAATCCTGCCCAGTATAGAGGCTGGCCTTCTTGCTCTATAGTTTCCCGAGTATCTCCTGGCACCTTTGCCTGAAACTGGTGTTGTACTACTCGCCTTTCAGTCCCCTGCTACTAAAGCACTTTTAAGCAAGAGGTGACGCTCCATGTTGATTAATTGAACTATTCCATCAATCCTTAATTTTGGGACCCAGGCTACTTTTAGAATGTAATAGAATTTAGGGTTTCAAAACCAGGTGTTCATAAATAACACTGATTTTTGAAATATCTTCTTGACCAATCATCCCTGTGCAGATACATATAACAATCAAGTATCCGCTTAAAACTGAAATTATATCTGACAATTATTTTAAACTTAGTTCACTTGTCTTCAAAAAACCAGAAGAGAAAGTCTCCCACCAGCTTATTTACCTAATGTGGTTGTACTAAATTTTTGGTAAGTTCATGTATAAAGACTGCATAAAAAAAAATCCCCCCCCCCCCTCCCCTTTGGATTTTTATTTTTGCCATTTTGTCCCAGACTACTAGGTTTTCTCAGACCTGGCTCAAAGATGAGTTTAAGTAGTAAGATCATTGAAGTTTTCTTCTTTATTTTCTCATGCTGAAAATGGAAGAATTCAAAGGAAAATGAGCATAGCCAGAATGGCAGTTCTTAAAAAAACTTTTTTATATTTAATACTTTTTTTTTAAACTCCATTTGAAATTTATTTCCTCTTTGAAGTGTCTTTAGTAAAAGTTCTGATCCTCAGTCACAAAGTGTCTGGCATCTGATTTGGAATATGAATCCAATCAATTAGTAATACTGCTTGCTTTTTTTTGGTTTTTTTCCTTGTATGGGGGTGCACATAGAAGTACAGGCTTGGTCTGTCAAACAGCTGTGAAATTAATATGGCCTCGGCTTTGTATGTAAAGTCTCAAGAGAAAATTCAACTTCCAACTGAAAATACGTAGCTTCCCCACCCTGCTGCCCCCAAAACATTAGCCTGACGAACCACCTCAGCAGGGGGTAATGCAGTCTTCAAGTATCTTCAAGAGAGCAAGAGGCTAATAGTAGTAGTCAGGGATGCAGACTTAGGAGAGATTCTGACTTAGTACAAAACTTGCCTTTTCTTTATGAGTGCATTTCCTTCTTAGCTTGGTTTCACTGGGGTGCCACTGCAGAGCTGTCTGACAGTATGCTTCTTTCTAAAGGTTAATCCGTGGCCTCAGCCATGGCGAGGTAATTAGTCCTACTATTGATCTGTCCAGAAATATTTTTTACCCTCTATGCTTTAAACCCTTCCAGCTATTCCTTTGGACTTCTTCCAGCAAAGCAAAGCTCTTAGTATGGTCCTTGCCTGCTCCACTTCCAGTTTTTGGTGACTTTTAGAGTCTCTGGAGGGGTTTATAGCAAGGCTTCACTTAAAGTCACTTTTGAGACTAGGTACTTTACTCTTCAAGCGTTATTTTTTGTGGCGTGTGACAGCGTCACTGAAGACCCCTCACGTTATGTCCTGTTTTACTAGGTATTAGGTATTGTAGATATGTAGGAAAAGACCACCTTTCATCTCTCAAAACTTTCAGTCTAAAAAAGTGAGCATGCATGACAAGAAAAAGTGCTTGCTCCGTTTTACCCCTAAGGAACTGAAGTATAAATTGAAGTGGCTTGCCCAGGGAGCATGCAAAAACAACGATGAAACCACAAACACTTATCTCCCCGAGTCTTCACTAGAACTGGTGTTAGGCCTTCTGAGGCCTAAATTCTCTTTCAGCAGATGTCCTAGGAATACCTGGAAATGCAGGGAAAGGGCTCGCCTCCAGGTTTGCCTGTTTGGTTGGTTTATAAGCTCCCTGTTAAATACATGTGTGATTGCTGTAATTCTTAAAGCTTTGATATGTTGATTTCCGAGTGGTGTCTGTGGATTTTAACTGCGCCTGTTAAAGGCAGCCTGGCCCTAACTAGCACTGGTGATTCTGATTAGCATCATTTGTCATCTCTCCATGAAAATTACTCAACTGTACTGCTGTCTGGCTACACTTTTCTTCTTTCAAGAGATAAACGTGCCCCCATGGCTTTCAGTAAGGGTGTTTGGCAGTAACTTTTTAGATGATGATGCAAATTGCTAAAGCTTTTGCAATAAGAGTGGTTTGACAGAGAATTGTCTCTCTGTCATATGCAACGTGGCAACAAGTGTTATAGCTACCAAGTTGTACCTTCTGTATTTGTTAATAACGCTTTGCATGGCACATTAGGCTCCTTCACTCTGAGCCGTGTCAAAGGACTACAAAGGTTTTGGAAGAGCAGGAGTCCTGTCAGCTACAACAGAGAAATGAGTCAGCCTCAATGGGAAACCCTACCACTGCATGACAATGTTAGAAGAGCATTTGGGCAAGGGGAAAAATAGGCAATTGTCAATAGACAATTCAGTCAGAGCTATAGAGCAGAGCTAAACTTTGCTAAGTTATTACGTTGAGTTGCTGAGAAAAACAAGACACCAAAAAAAAATAAAGAAAGATAAAGAAGAGAAACCTTTTCTGTCTGGATCCTCAACAATCATAAAGCTGCAAAGAACAGAGAGAATTTCAGATTATGCTGTTCTTTCCGCCTCCTCTCCTTTTTGATGTTTTTTGTGGCTTACTCTCCTTTCCTTTCATGTTTCTTCTTGATGTGTTTTTGACGTTGGGATTTAATTTTTGTTAAACATCACTTCTTCTGGGTATGTTGTTTTCACTTACAGATTCTTTCCACTTGTTGCTAAAGCTACACGTTTCTTTCTTATGGTTGCATTTGCTAAAAATACTCCTTTGTAATGTGTCTTGGGATCCATACGTTTCTTTGTTAGCAGCATCCCTTTCTCATCTGTCTGATATACATGGATGAAAGACCATGATTAGGGACTTTGGGCTACTTTATTACATTGACTTCAAGCTCGCCAAATAACTAGTGCTGCTAAATGTATTTGCTTGGTGGGTGTTACAGGTGTGTGGGAACCTTCCATGGCTTAAACTGAGATGATCAAGAACAGCCAAGCAATCAGTGCCTTTGCCAGTCATATTGGAAACGAGGCTTTAATGAGTCAGATTGGCTGAAAAAAAGCAGGACTATGAAGACCTGTGTTGTAAAGTTCCTCTACCTCTCTTAGGAGCAAAACCTGTGAGGTTCATGTCACCTTTTACTCTCGCTGAAGTGATTTAGCTTCTCACAAGAGCAGTTCTACAGTGAGTTTGAAGGAGGTAGCAGTTCTTTCCCACTATGGCTTCACAGGCTCTGTAAAGTATGACTGGGAGCTGCCCTTCTTGGAGTGAGTTAAAATACCCTTGCCCTGAACTTTGTCTCCTGCGTGGTAGTGAATAATTTTTCATTCATTTGAATTAATTCAATTAATGTGCTTTCTTTATGAGGCTAGCCATGAGGAAATCAGAAGGGTCCAACTCAAGCCTTTCATCATACGGCTGGACAGAACATATCCACAGATGCCGTTTCTTCTAAGTTCCCTTACTTTGTTGTTATCTGCAGACACCAGAAGGGTACTGTAAAGCTGTCCAGAAGTGCCTAAAGACATAGGATGTGCTCCAAAGAGCTTATTGTCTCAAGGAAGGTGAGGTAATGTAGAAAAGCATTTTGAGAGGGTGATTTTTCCATTTCCTCAGTTATGCAGTTCAGGGCTGAAAGACTACACAGATTATTATTCACCTCCTCCCCCGCCCTTTGTCTCATCCCTTGTTTCTCCATTTTGCCTCGTGGCAAAGGACAGAATGACTTCAACCTATTGGCTAGGTGATAACCTCAGACAGCCTGGCCTGTGTGACTGGCAGCCTCATTTGGTGACAAAACCCCCTGAATTTCAGCCCCAGTAAAGAGAAAAACCAAACCAAGTGAAAAACCCCAAATCACCATCCCAACCCCCCAGCCAAAAAAAAAAACAACCCCATACTGTTGCTTCTTCCTGAGATGTAACACTTTCAAAAGCAAAATCTAAACAGTGATACTCAAACAATGAGATGATTATGTTAAAAGAAATGGTAATTTTTTGATCTCTGAATTGAGCATGGAAGCATCATACCCATGTGTCCATCCTGAATATAACTGAAAGAAAGGTTAGGAAGATAAAGGTTCATTTGGGGTTTTTTTTAATCTTATTCATTTTTTTTTTAATGTATTTTTAAGATTTTTGTCCTGTCTCTTGCAGTTACTAGGCAGTGTTGCTGACTTATTTTTATCCCCCTGTGATTGGGGATGTGCACACTCGTTTTATGAATTTTAAGCTAATTTCATTATTTTGAAACTTGAGTCATGTTATTTTGTGTATCAGAGGTTGACAAAACTGATTTGTAGTTGTTTAAAAAGTGGTGAACAGTGCTTTTGTGTGCTAGAGCCAGTAGTGCTTCAGTGGCAATTTGGTGACTTGAATTGGCATATTCCTAGACAAACCCTGTACTAGGTCCTAGTGTGGACTGTGGACATGTGTGAATCCTTCACTTTTTTTTTTTTTTAAAGTGAATCTGAAGCTCTTCAATGATAGAAATTGGCAGTTCAAAAGAGAAGGTGGCACTTGAGATAGCAGGAGAGTGCTGGGAAGAGGAAGAAATGTCTTTAAAATACTCTTCCAGGGCCTGGTTTCCGCACTTTCTGCTGGGCAGCTGGGCTGCTGTCAACACAGGGGTTTGTGTTTCTGTTGTTTGGGGATCTTTTTTTCCTTTCTTTCTAATTTAACGTCAAGTTCCCAGCTTAGCCTAGCGTAACAGGAAGCAATCTCAAAACCAACCAATTTAAGCTCCCTTATGTTGACCTTGATGGTTGGTTGGTCTCCATATTGAGACGTTTTGTGGTTACTACATACTGTTGTTTCTTTCTCTTGATATTAAGTTAATAGTTTTCTTTGAATAGTTTTTGCCATTCCATCTGTTTTTTGTTAACAACTAATTTTGTTGTTGTTTCTTGTCATCAGTTTCTCTCTTGCTGTCTAATGGAAAATTAGTGGTTTATGACTCATTGGGGTGCTTGTTTTATCTCGATTGGCAGTCA
>NW_009260182.1:8513302-8520272 GCF_000687185.1 Egretta garzetta | reverse complement strand
CAAAGGAAGTATTTGTCTGTCTCAAAGGGGTCAGATTAGTTTGAAGAACCAGATGTAATACCTTAGGCTATTTGAGGCACCAGCTCTGCTTTCAAGTCCAGGCTGGGCCATTGTGGTTAGAGTAACAATCCCTGTGTTTTCGGTCGGCTTTGTTCAGGAACTATGCTTCTGCTAATTTTTTTTTTTTTTCTTTTAATACTTCCCTTTCCCATAACTGTGGCCCTGCACCCACTCTGGTCTTCATGAGAGCACTGACTGTGTGTTGCTCTCCCTAAAAATATCACTTGTTTCAAGTCAAATAGTCTTCTGTCTTCTGTTGGCATCCCATTTCCCACCTTACGATTAGGGGTCAGAGTAGGAGCTGACTTAGTGATTGTCTGTCCTGCAGTCTGTTGTAGTTATTACAGTTGGACAGATGCTCTTAAATTAAGAGACGATGAGCATAGCTGCAGTCAACATCCCTGCAATGGCTTTGTGTATGGGAAAGCTTGCTGGTTTCAAAGGGGCAACAGTTTGTAGCTGTCCTTGTTGTCTTTCATCAACCTTAAAGTAATGAACTTTGGTGACAAGTTATTGTTGCTGTACTCCATCATTGCCACATCAGCATTTTAGCCGATTGGCTTGCCCCCACTTGACTAGCTGTTTCAGGCTGCTTGAGTATTTCAACTGGAAGCATTTTCACAATGAAGACTCTTTATCTTTTTTTTTTTTTTTTTTTTTTTTTTCTTGTGGCTATAAGGGTAAGAGAGATAAAAACTTGAACTGTACTTTGAAGGCTCATGATTTTCCACAATACCTGTACCCAAATGGCAAATACACTGTAGACAGGCAAAAGCCAAACTAAAAAAGATCTTGCTGTCCATAAAGCTTATTTTGTTTGGAAAACTAATACTGGCTGTGCAAGGCAGAGAGTTTTGCGTGGGTATAAGTTGCTTTTTTACACCATGGTTTTTCATAGCATACCTGTGACATTTAAACAAACTACAACCCTATCCAAGCTCTTAATTGTGCATTGGGCATTTTTTCTTCTGCCAAAAAATGCTGTGTTAAATGTAAAGGGGAGTTGAAGAGTGGTGCCAGGACCAAGCCAATTCCTAAGTAAGGTAGCCTTAACCTACACTGCGTGGTTTAAAAATAAGAGGACATCAGTCCTCCTAATAAACTGTAAGCACTGGTGTTACGGATAATGAGAATTCCAGCTCATTACAAGCTGAATAAAGCATTTCTATAAACCATTCTATTCCTTCTGTGCTCCCCTCAGCTATACTGGGGCAAGGCCCTTTTGGAGGTAAGACTGAGACTATCTCCCGATTATCTCGCATACAATGGAGAGGAACAGGCGTAAAGCAATATATGTGATAATTCAAAAAATAAACCTAATGTAGCCTTTTTTAAAAAAACAAATAGAACAGAAACCAAATTCATATAATGCCATAGAACAATAAAGCTAGGTAAATGCAGTGATAATCTGGCCCAAAGGCAGATTTTTGTCTCTTATTTTTTAAAAAGAAATGTTAATGTCTTTTAATCAAGAAACTCTGCATATTCTACAAATTCACTCTAATATTATGGCAGATGACAATTGGAGGAGACTTAGTGGTGGGAGCTGAGGTTCTTTTGTCAAAGGATTTCTGAGACGCAACAGCTGTAGGATGGATGTTAACAGTCTCATTTCTGTAGCCCATTATCTTGAAAGTGGGCAAGGTACAACAGGGACAAGGACGTTCCTTGGGTGGATACAGTTGGAAAGGGAATTCCTCATTCTCCTTTGCCATTAGATGTACTCCCCCAGCCCATGAAGAAGCATGTGAAGCAGGCCCTTCAGTCCACTTTTTCTTGATGCTTCAAACCATTAATGGTTTCTGCAAATTGCCACTCATCAGAAGTCCTACATTTCTCATCCCAAATTCAACAAAGGAGCGTAAGAGTCATCTTGCCATTAAAAAACTAAACCAAACCAAAAAAATAAGAGGAGAGGAGGATTGTTTCTTTTGTTTTTCTCTTCCTCAGTTGTATTGCAAGTTATATTGCTTATTACTTACTCTACCTTCCTTTTCTCCTTTTTGCTCTTCTGCTTTATATTTAAAAGAGTTTTCACTTCTGCTATGCCATGCCATGTAGTAGCTGCTTTTGATTTGTGGTAGCACAAGTAGAAGCCTTCTCACATGTCTGACTCCAGGGAAGATGTTAACATGAGTTTCACTGAAAGGAAAAGAGAGGTGAACACAGATCTATTTGAAAGGAAAACAGAGCATCTGCAATATCAAAAAGCGTGAATTTAACAAGGACGAAACATGAGCTCCTGTACAGCAGTGGGAAGGGAATTTAAGTATGCTCAGTGTAATGGGAGCATTTTTGCAAGTTGTCCTCTTCTTTACCATTTATAGATATGAACCAGTTTCACCTGTCAGCGCTTTTAAGAGGTGATCTCTGACTTTCTGGCCCATTCTTTTCAACCAAGCTTTGGGAAGGCTTAGTATCCAAGACTGTAAAGGTCTGACTGCAGATAGTGAACCTCGTGGTTCCCAAGCCCTGTCTCAGTGCTCATCCTAACTTTTGCTCTTCTTCTTTGATACTGTCTGTGATACAAATGAAATCAACTACCTTGTCATTAAAGTTCAGATGACACTTGCAGGACTTCTCTTTTGAGAGGGTTTCTTTGGCTTAGTTTACTGTAGCCTTTGGGATTCATTCCTGTCTAGTGAAGATTCTTTCCATTAAATGAGACCAAAATGTAGTTTGTAGGGGTTTTTTTAATATATATGTATCTACACGCGTGTGTGTATGTTTGTATTTTAATGCATTTGACATAAATATACCTGGCACCTTTTACTAAATACACCAGTATCCATCCCTCTTAGTGTCTGTTGTCAGGTTGCTGTAGTCATCTTTAAATTTTCTTGTATTGGGTTATAAGCTTTCTGAAGCAATTCCCGCCTTGTGCCACGTGTTAGCACCACAGAGCCCTGCTCCTGAATTCTCTTCTTTCTTGAAAGCATCAGCTGAATTTGGCACGGTTTCTGTTTTCTAAATTACATTCAGATAGGATGTTCCAGTCGTGCTAGGCCCTCCGGCATTTGTAACTCTTGTTAGTGAGTTTAACTCCATATCTTTCAGGGAATAAAACTACCGCTTCTCTAAGTATTTGTTAGAAGGGCATATTGAACTGAAAGCCATACATAATGCTCCACCTTTTGAGGAGTGTTAGCTAGCAGAAAATAAAATCATCCTGGATTTAAAAATTATTGCAGTTGTTTTTTCTAAAGCTTACAGGAGTTCCCCTTTGTACCCAGGATTAGATCTTGTGAAGACGGCTGTATTTCTGTCCATTCTAGTTTCTTGATATGCAAGTCACTGTCGTTTATAGAGCATCCCAACATCCTTTTCTTGCATTGAATTAAAAAGTATTTCCAAATTGTTTTCCAGTGGTGACAGGGAATAATACAGAAAAAGACAATACAGATAACAGCAGAAAGGCAGGAGAAAAGGGCTGGTTCATGTGGGAAGAGCAGCAGCTAAGAAGAAACAGGGCTGATAAAAGGCACTAGGAGAGAGAAAATGCCGGGACATCGTGAGTTAAGATGGTGCTGGGGACCCTGGAAGTGGCTGAAGATGCAGTTGACGTGGTCACTGGTCCATTTGCTGGTCTGCTCGCTGTATCTCTCTGTTGCTGAAGGGTACAAAGTAATGCTTACTTACAGGCAATGTTTACGTGTGGGCTTTGCTGTTTTTCACCCTGTCACTCTCCACAGCAGCGCCTATCTTTTAATCCCCTTAAGCCTCTAGTCTCGCACCAAAACATGTCCCTCCTGAAATGTAATCCTCTTACTTCAGTTCCACTGCTATGCTCCCGTTATGCGTGGGAGCACAGGCAGCAGGGTTTCTGTGGGTGCCAAAGGTTGGAAAAATTTAAACATTTTGATGTACCTAGATGAGGAGTCCAAAGTGGTGTTTCTTAATCTTGAACCCCAGGATCTCAACATCCCAAATCCCAGCTTTTCTGGAAAAGCCTGTAGATTCCTTATGCATCACCTGTAACCAAACAAAAAAAAAACCTAAAAAACCCGCACCTTTGGATGTTAATTTATTGTTTGTATTACCCTCAGTCTGCTTGCCTCCGTGTATGAGAACGAGAGCGTTATGGAGCACCTTCTGCATTCTCATGGACCACCATGCTTAGAGATCTAAAGGCCATTGTACAGCCAGGGTAGTGGAAGGAGAATTTGGGATCACATTCACATTTACAAGTGGCAGGGACAAATAGAAAAGTTTCAGGGGAGAAGATTGGTGCGGTGAATGAGACCATTCTTCTGATTTGGAGGAAGAACTTACTGAGGCGTAGTTAGTGCTTTGCCAGGTGGTGGCTCTTTAGGCAGATCTCAAAGTCTGATACTCCATGTGAAAATCCTGACAAGATCCAGCTTGGAGATTTACATTCTATAACCGAGAAGAATGGAAGGGAGAGGTCTCGATCATGTTCTCCTTGCTTTGGCACAGCTTCACTGTACGTGAAACTCATCCTGTGCAAACCGCTGTTCAGCCATGTGCCTGTAACAGGACACAGCTGCTGGCTGTGACACTGAGCAACGCCACGTCGAAGAGTAGGCCAAGTAGGGGTGAATTTCACTCAGGACAGCATAATTTCTCTGTGCCTCAGGTTTCTCCTCTGCTGAGTGACCACCGCATTTGCCTACTTCAGGATACTGATGTCAAACTCCAGGAGTGTATTTTGCAAGAGGCTGTAAATTGCAAACTGGCCTCATCATGTCCCTCTTACAGTTTATTTTAGATTATCATCTCGTTCAGCTTATTTTGAGCTGCTCCCTACTGCTGTTCAGCACTGAACAGCTGCAGTATTCCCCTTTGGAGGGGGAATACTGCTTTGGAGGAAAGGTCCTATAGAAGAAGCACATTCATTGTGGGCTGAAGTTTCAACCCTGTGGTACAGCCTTATTTTCAGTGACAATTTGGGTGTTAACTAAATGCAAGTTTGTATTAAGAGGTTCTTCCAATCTTACATCGTCTTTTTGATGTCATCTGTTCTGTCCTCCAGGCTACTAGCAGCAGATGGTATTAAGGAACCTCACAAGAAAAGTATTCGTTTTTCTGAGTGTGTTTGTAGAGAATTGGCCACTTATCCCTTTGAACTCTCGCTTTTGTAACTTAGGTCTCTGCTGTGCTACTTTGTTCTTAGCTGCAGGATAAGACTGCCTATTTTACTACTTTGAGCTTTTAGGGCTTTGAATTTCAAGTGACTGGAAGAGGTTTGTTGAGCTGCTTTTCTCTAGAGAAGAGATGTTTTCTTCCCTTTCACATGTTGAACAAGAGTTTGCAAGGGAAGCTTATTTAGAGCGTGTCCAAGGAGCCACCGGGTCATTCCAGACCTGATATTTAAATGTCCCCATCTCCCTGTTTTGAGGATTATTAAAAATTAATCTGTAAGATTAATAGGGAGCTGTCATAACTGCAGGGTGAACTGTACCTTTTGATCAGTTTTAAAGTGGTTACCCTTTCCAAGTGCCAGTCCTTCCTGCATTTTCCTCCAAGTTGGTCCCCATTGTTTGTGACACTTGTTTTGTTGTGGGAATCCCTGCTCACCAGCCTCAGGCCTTGCCTGACCTAACAAATTATTTAATCCCATTGATTAATTTCCTTCTGGATGCCTGTGAAAAACACAGTGACATTTCTAACTTCCTCAATGCAAAGCACTTCTGTATGGAATGGTGACAGGGAAAAGGTTAAAATGCAAAAGATAGACACAATGTAAACCATATCTAACCCTTAGCCTTTCCTTGCAAATTTACGTCCATCTTGCTCACGTTTTGGAAATGTCTGTGCTGAAACCCAAAATTGGGAATCTGCAATATGGGGGAGTCTGAATGTGGACCAGGTTTGAGTCTTCATGCTTTTAAGTCTCTATTTCAGAGCACAATCCATGCTGTTCTTGCAGGTTGCATCCTTATCCCATGCTGCTGTTTCATCAGTCCAACTGCTTGCACTGATGCAGCTCAGCAGCATCTAATCCTTCCCCCTGGACTCCCACCTTTCCCCAGAGTGCTTATCTGGCCAAATCATCTATTTCGTCTTAGAGAATGCCTGCGTGTTACCTGATATTTCTTTTTTCACTGGATGCCTTCTGAAAGGCCCCTTTAAAACTAAAATCTTGGGGAGAATTTTGACATTTTTTAATGTCCAGATAGGCAATATTGCTTGTCTGGGATTTGGCCTTTAAGAAAAATGGATTTCCAAAGCAGCAGTTACTTATTCTTTAACCTCCTAGGAAATACTTGAGTAGTCATTTTAAACTGGAAGGATAGTACCTACATTTAGGGACAATTCTATCTTTTGTCTTTTCAAAACTAAGAGGAATCAGAAACAGAGGGGGGGAAGGTGTGGACTGAGAAGTTCCAGTTCTGGATCAGAACCTTGTTGTAACAGGATCAGCAAATATTTTCTCAAGGTGATGCCCCAGGCATAAAAGCTGACAATCTGAGGATCTTACCTCACACGTGAATCCTCTCTGCTGGATTCTAGAGCCTGTGGTGAAGCCCCTATTTATTGCTTCAGCTTCTCACTCAATTCCAAGTGTAGAGCCCAAGAGAAAACAGCCTCCCCGGAGATCTGACTGTAGGTATTTTCAGAATGTATACAGAAATGCCTTTAATCATTTAGCAGTTTTGGGGGGATTTTTAAAAGTTACTTTAAAAAAATACAGAACGTACTTTAATAAAATCTATTATCTCCCAAAACAGATGCAGACTTCATAGATGTCCAGATTTCTGCAGGTAATGAATGTATAGAGCAGTGAACATAGAGAAGATTGAATTTTTAAAATCTAGCTTTGGTGAGGGTCAAGTTAAAGGCAATTTGACAAAAGCAAATCGTGTAAACTGATACACTTCTCACTTTTTCTGAAAACTTTGATGCAATTTCCTATGACAAAAAACCGCCCTCGCTCAAAGCTCTAGGG
>NW_009260182.1:8512880-8513247 GCF_000687185.1 Egretta garzetta | reverse complement strand
AAATAAACTCTAGAAAATGCTATGTCAGCGTGTGTGCGGGAATGCAGTGCAGTCCCCAGCAGGTCAGCCAGCACTTTGACAGCTGCAGTTCATTTTCTGTTTCATAGGAATCAATGTGAGAGGCAGAGGAACCCAGTGAGGTGAGTTGTTTAATACTACTCACATATATTGGCACTTTTCAACTGATGCATGTGTGCTTCCATAAAAAACTCTGAAACCAAGCAGGATTTTACTGGAACTGGAGCATGAGATATGCGGAAAGAGAATGAGTAAATGTCTTCAGTTAAGTGGAAAAGCTTCTATTCCAATAGGCTAATGGCCCAGAGATTCTATTTTAGCACACAATGACAGAATTGCGGGTACTCGT
>NW_009260182.1:8506837-8512830 GCF_000687185.1 Egretta garzetta | reverse complement strand
CGGTGGTAAATACAGTTCTTACACAGGTGCTGGCATTCAGCACATTCAGATACACAAAAACCTCAGCCCTCCTTTTTAGACGGTGCCTGTGCTAAAGTTTCCCAACTGGGTGAAGAGGCAGTGCTCTTTTGGAAGCCTTCTCCTCAGCCGGTAGGTTTTGGTAGTCACCCATCTGATTGCCTCAGACAGTCTTCCACTGTAATCTGATTATTTTAGGATTATGGTGATGGGAAATGAGGCTGCCTACACAGAGCAGCCCTTTTTCAGCTACAGCTGCCCTGCCCAGGAGTGGTAGTTAGGGGTGCTCCATTCACACCACCTGCTCAAAAAGTCTTGCTTGTACTGTTTGTTGGCCTTCAGGTTGGCTGCCCTACTGTGCTGGGTCACTGGGCTCATCCTGGCTTTATTTAGCCAACACAGCTAAAGCTGTTGGTTTCGGTGTTCCTCAGCATTGGCACTGCACAGTGGTCCCTTCCTGCACAGGGCTCCTTTTAGAAGCACTCCTGCTTCACCCTGAAGCAAATGTAGATTGCCGTGTGCAAAGGCAAACACGGGTTTTTCTAGCTGACTCTTACTGCAATTTCTTCTTCTCTGCTTCTCATGTTTTAAGGCAAGTCAGTGTTTTTAAAACTACTCTAGGTCCCAATCTGCTAAAATGTGCCAACTACCAGTTGCAGTTACTGAAATACTTTTTTTTTTTTTTCCTGACCAGGATGTTGATAGTGTCTCAGTCTGAGTCTTCCTGAGACCACAGGCATTTCTTGTTGGTTTTGGTGGGACCACTGTGCCCACACAGAGTGCTGGTTAATTGCTTCCTCCAGGAAATAATTCATCCAAGAGTATGTGTCTTCGTCTGCAATAGCTGGCTTGAGTCACCTGCTTCCTGGTGTTCTCCTGAAGGTGGGGGATGCAGCTGTGAAGTCTCGTTACTTAGCTACGTGTCTTTTCTTCGCTTTATCTTATTTATTTACTTTCATAATAATCTATTGCTTCAGCTGTCTTCATATAAAGACTTGTTTTATTGTTGATGACCCCAGTTGTCTGTTGCTGAACTCTTGACGTTTCTGCAGTATCTCTTACTAACAGAGGTTCAGCTCCTGACCTGATTGACATTAGTGGTGGAATTCCCCCTGATTTCCATGAAGCCAGGATTCTGGTGACCATATGCAAAAGCTGTTGCCCTGCCATTGGTTTTTGTACTGTTTCAGGATTCATTTCCACCTGTTCCTCCCCCATGTTGGCATTTTGTTTGCTTTGTTGATTGCTGCTACATTTTGAAGAGAGAAAAGGCCTGACAAGGTCCCCTTTTCGAGAAGTACTGCTGCTGAATACAGAACTAAAAAAGAAGTCCGTGACAGAATGGGGCCCACCATTTTGCCTTCTGTGCCTTTCTGGAAGACCTTTCCCTTATTCTGTAAGGTCATACCATCTTTTTTTCTTCAATAACTTCTTTAAATAAAAAAGTTGAAATGACCCTCCTAAACAAAGATAAATCTGTTGGATTTTGTTTTCATCCTGTTGGTCTCCTGAGTTGTGCTTATCTTCTCTGGGAGTAGGGAAGGTATCAAAAATTTAGAGAATCTAAATCTTCTGAGTGCTTGTATTCCACCAAAAACATTTTTTTAATTGATTTTCATTTGTGGGCATAAGCTATTGTGACAGACATAGCAGAGAAGGTGGGAACGTGATGTGTACATATACCAGTGATCAATATCGGTAAACCGGATAGCATCAGCTGTTAGACATGGATTTAGGTGGTGTTAACTGACTTGCAGATAGATGCTGGATTCTTATCCTGCTCCTTTATCAGGGACCCACTTAATGAGTGATACACAGGAAGGACTAATGCAGCACATTAAAATTCTGCTTCTGACCTTTACTTCCCCCATATTTTAATTCTTCTTCCCTTAATATCTGTGATGTATGGTGTTGTACTTTCCCAGTTCCCACTGTATGGTCAGAAGGTAACCGGAATCAGCAGGATTTTCTCCTATGAGTAGCAGGTCCTAAACATCCTCTGAGTGAGAGACTGCCAGAGTATCTGCTTGTGACCGAAGGATGCAGTATTTCTCAGCACACCCCTTGTTTGCTGGTTTCTGAAACTTGTTTATCCGTGACTCTTGGGAACCTGCACCCTCAGTTCCTTTAACATTACTGAATATGTTGGTATTTCAAGTGCAGCACCTCAAATGTGAATATAAAGTTAATGACTACAGATTTTTAGGCTGAAAAAGAAGTACGTTTAGAGTGTGTTAAATCCTCTGTGTTTAGGGGAAGAGGCTTTTGCAGCTTTTAGCACTGAACGAATAACAGAATTGCTTTGTCAGTGAAAAATGGCCATCTTGAGTCCCTGTTGTTCACACAGGACTCACAGCAAAGGGAAAGGTCCTGAAAGACAGACCTGTGAAAGCAAGAGATGCACATTGGCTACTTCAGGTGTGAGTTTTGCAGAAAGCCCTGAAATATGCGATTGCAGAAAAAATGCCCTGGCTGGGCTGGGCTGTGGGCAGGGGCGGTTAGCGATGGCATGGGAGGCTGGGGAGGTAGCTGGTGTTTCAGAGCACAGCCTTGCCAGGTTCTTGCCATATGCTGGTACCCTGATAGTATGATGACTTTAAATGTTTGCAATACCAAACAGTGCCGAGCACTGATAGCACCAGTAGGTGATCATGCAGGATGGTGTGCCCAGTACTGGGCTTCTGCCCGGTCCCATGTCGCCTTCTCTGGATGTGCACTGCTTGGCTGCATCCCAAAGCATTGGGTGAAGCCCCATGTGAGACTCAGCTGTGCTTCCCTGACAAAAAAAAGTGCTCTTGGGTTACTGGATGAAGTAGCCTGCTACACCCAGAGAGTTTTTTTGCCATTGTTTCTGGTATCAGGGATTGTATTTTGGGGAAAGAGAGGGTAGTTGGCTCTGTGTTTGCTTTCTGTAGGGTTTTTAATTAAGTTTTAACCTAAAAAAGGTACGTAAGTGTATGTACTCACATATGTGTTCTTAAAATGACTCGGGCTAAGTCAGTCAGTTGACCCCTGAATTTCCAGCGTAACTAGCCAGGAACTCTGAACAGTCACTTTATTTTTTTTTTTTTTTTTTTTTTTTTTTATTAGCAGATTTATAGAATCATAGAATGTTTTGGGTTGGAAGGGACACCTAGAGGTCATCTAGTCCAACTCCCCTGCAGTGACCAGGGACACCTTTAACTAGATCAGGTTTCTCAGAGCCCCATCCAACCTGGCCTTGAATGTTTACATGGTTGGGGCCTCCACTACCTCTCTGGGCAACCCATTCCAGTGTTTCACTACCCTCATTGTAAATAATTTCTTCCTTATATCTAGTCTAAACATACCCTGGTTTAGTTTAAAACTGTTACCCCTTGTCCTGTCACAGCTGGCCCTACTAAAAAGATTTTCCCTGTCTTTCCTATAGGCTCCCTTTAAGTACTGAAAGGCCACAGTAAGGTCTCCCTGCAGCCTTCTCTTCTTATGCTTTAAAAGATTCTTGTTCTGCAGTTTAAATGAAGAGTATACCTTTTCTCTTAGCTGTGCATCATCTTTCCTCCCAGAGCCGTGTTTTCCATAAGTAGTTTTGGCTTATTTCTGTCAGGATGGTTGAATGTGTTGTTTTTCCTAGGTGGTATTCTTTGCGTAGTCTCTGAGCTTACGAACAATTGTGTAAGAAATGGAATGTGCTTAAAGCTCTCCAGAACATCGCAGGTTAGATTTTTACAAGGATCTCATGCTAACCAGTGTTTGGCTAAGTAACTTTAATGGTATCTGAAGGGCCCAGTTCCTCATTTACCTAAATTTGTGTGGTCATTTAACACTAAGTGAGTTTGAAATGCTGCAGGTCAGAATACTTTGCAAACTGCACTGATAAAAATGGGAAGATGACATTTCAGGCAGCACCAAGCTGGTCTGTACCAAGTAGGTATTACTAAACAGCTCTGATAACCCACAAGTGCTCTTTCGAGAGCTCTTTTGTCATGTGCTTTTGGCCGTATCTGTTAAATGTTACCAAAACCATCCTGAATGCTTTCCCAGCATCATTTGGGAAGGGATTTCTCTAGTTGCTGCACCGAATATCGTTTGCCATTCTGGTCCATGCAGTCAGAAATAGGTTAATAAACAATCTTAATATGGATGAAAGATGGAAAGGGAAAAAAGAAGAGAAAATCCTTGAGAAAAATAGAAGCGACTTTTGAAGTATCAAGTTTGCTTAGGGAAATATCCAGTTTTCTAGTATTGTTCTGAATCTGTTTTTAGATTCAGGAGGTCTTTGTAACCTTGGCTAAGAGATGATTCTGTGATTCACTGTTTTAACAGTATTCTTCAACAGTATAATCAGTTGGAAATCGGAGGGGCTTCGTGCACCTCCTTAGCTGAGCAGAGGCAGTGATCCAGGTCCGTGCGCCACATCCAAGTTGCACGTGACGTGCAGGCTGTGCAGCCGCCTGCCACCCTGCCGGAGGAGCACGTGCTAGCACCCAGCCTGGCCCCGCAGCAAGCAGCGGAACCTCCAGACATCTGTAGACACCGAGAAAGGCCAGCTCTTCGGAGAGTTTGTCTGGGCTGCAGGCTTCCTAGGTCTGTTGGCAGCTTGAGAAATGCCAAATTGCCAGTTGCCTAGAGGGTTTTTTAATCTGTGGATGTTTAAAATAGTCAATTGCTTTGGCATATTGACATGTGTAGTGTACCAGAGAATTCCAGCAGTTGCATTAAATGCAATTACTTCAAAAAGATAGAATGTTATTACTTTTTAATCTGTTTATAATTGCTGGTTTCCTCAGCATTTGTATCTCTCTTTCTGCTGTTAAATACATTAAATTGTTTGAAACGGCGTTTTCGCTGTCACACAGGTAAGCTTAATGCATGCTGCTTCCATTATCAAGAGAGGTGTATATTTTTGGATCATGTCTTTTGTAGCTCATATAATTTGTTCCCTGAGGGAAGGATTCATCTTTGTGTTGCATCACATAAAGGCGTGCATCCATTTTAGACAGGTTGTCTGGCAACAGCAAGATAAGAACATCCGTAAAACATGTTGGATGCCAAACTTTGCAGTTCACTTTCTTTGTTAGGAATCGGGCACATGGCATGTGAATATAATAAGTGTGCAAATGCATGTAATTTTAGTGAAACGTACCAGACTGATGGGCTCGTGCAGAGATTAAAATTTGGTCTTCCAGGTGAGGCAGCCTCAGCTCAGCAAGACGAGGGCTTTTATGTCATCTTCTAGCTCTGACAATTAAAGAGGGGAGATGGAGATCAGCTCTCCATTTTGAAATGGCAGCTGGAGATGCAGGTTATTCGTAATCAGATACACTCTGTGGAGTCTTTGGAGGTAAAGCAAAGCAGTGCAAAAATCAGAAAAATGGTGTGTTGAAAAAACCATGTGTGGAGAACAAAGCCATGGAGAAAAGGGCCTTTTTGAAGAGAATGCTCTTCTCACCTTATCCAGTGTATGGTTGGACTCAAGAATGGATCCAAGCATTGTATCCTGTGTATTCCTAAGACCAAACTGGCAGGACTGAGCACACAGCAATATGCAGTGAGTAAGGACTTAGACACGAGTGGACCATATCTGGAACACGTAGAGACCTGCATGCCTGTCAGGTTTGCATAGTATCGGGCATATCCACACAAGCTCTAAGAGCTTTTCACAAGGCAGACTGGAGATGGAGTGCATTGTGCTTCTGATCACATTGTGGTGCAGACGTAAGCAAGAGATTCTTATTTAACATTCTGCTGTGTTTGACTTGGTCTTTGAATTTCCTCTCATTTATATTTCTTGTCTGTGATCCGTTAGCCTCCGTGACTCCCCTCCCTAAACTCCCAAGGGGCCTGTTCTTTGAATTCCTTGAACTCTGCCATTAAAGCCACTGGATCTGTCATCTTTTCCTTCCATTGGTTTTTCTTTTCTGTTAAAGCCATATGATCTTGCGATTTTATTTCTGTTGCTGATGTTCTCAGGCACAGCTGTAGGTTCAGGAGGG
>NW_009260182.1:8495149-8506802 GCF_000687185.1 Egretta garzetta | reverse complement strand
CAGCAGCTGGAATAAAGCTGGTTAATTCTTCTGTGTTTTACTTCCAGCCTTGTTTTTTGCCTTCAGGTTATTTTTCCAAGTTTGTTTCCCACTATGTGAAGTGGCTTGATGTGAACGTGAATGAGTAAGTTAGTGAGCTGTTTGAGTAATCCACAGTGAACTTGCTATAGATTTTTCCACGGCAATGGAAGATCTGAAATCTTATATTGGGTTTCTACACCCATTTGTGAATTGCTAGTCTGAGAGAATCAAGTGGGATCATCCAAGAACAGAAGATACTGGACGAGATGGATGGGACAGATTGTTTGGATTCCTTTTTCAGTATTTATACTGGGTCTCCAGGAAGGCAAAAAGGGGAAATAGGTGATATGATTTCCATCAGCCCCCTGTTTCCAATGTCCAAGGGTAAATACGGCACAAGAGTGGAGATGCGAGGCATAGATGCCATTACTGTTCTTTGATTTGGTGCCATTATTCTTCTAGCTGCATGAAAAAATTGTTGACAAACCTTGATGATATTTCATCATATTTTATGGACAAATATTTGAAATAAGCAAGGTTTAAGAAGTTTGCCGAGCATTGGCTTTGGAAACTCTTAATAAGTTTATTGCTTTTCCAGGATGACCTGGTGACTGCAAAGGAAATAAAGGACATATTCGGTTGAGATAATGCAAGATACCATTTGCCACTGAAGTAATTAAATGTTAGGTTCTGTCAGTCTCAAGATCTAGTGCTGACAAAGCTTTTGTAATTTAACAATCCATTGGTTTTGACAGATGAAGAAAATAATTCACAAAGCCTTCTCCCATTTCTTTCCTCTCATCCTATGCACTTCAGACAATTAAGTGCACATGCCAATATTGTCAACAACAACCACCCCTCTGCCCATACTAAAAGCATGTTCTTTTTAATTTCTACTGTTCAGGTATAGGGTTGCAGTGCAAGATTTGCATAAATTCTGGGAAGAGGTTGTTAGGAAATGTGATACAATTATGAACACTGAAACAATACCTGGGTGTGTATGGCTGCATGTTTGTAGAACAACTGTGCATTCATGCTGTGCTCATGGGACTTGGTGGAAGAACCGAGTTTCGCTTGCCATGCACGGCCGTTCAGCTGCTCAGCACTTCAGCACCTCGCCGTTTCAAGCATTCTGTGTCCCATTCTCTAATTCTCTTAAGATCTAAGAATGGGAATAGCTCTATGAATGGGAGCAATTACTACTTATTCATTTTCTTCTGTGAAGTTTTTTATTAAGGAAAGCAACCATAAGACTTTGTTGGAATGGTGCCCGTGCCACTCATTGTTGATAACAGTAAGTGATTTTACTAGATACCGATCTTGTGCTTAAACTGTCGTTGTAAAATGCAATTGTAATGCACAAAATGAGTTTAAAATGGCTTTCAGATTCCAGGTAGAAAACCACAAGTAGGTGGTGCCCTAGCCAGTCTGCCCTGGGTTGTTTAACTGGGTCTCTGTTGGGCTGAGGCATCAGCACGTACCTTGCAGGGATCTGCAGCTGGGGCACTGCAGTAAGAACATCATCAAAGCAAAGGGCTCTGCTCTTCATTACTGAGACTCCAGTTGAGGAACTCTTATCATTAGGTGAAGATCTTAACCCATTGTATCATGTAAGGTAATGTAACATAAAAGCTATATTGCAAGATGGGGAACATAGTGCCCTGTCAGGTCACTGGTGTGTTAGAGAATTAAGGCTTCAGGAAACAGGCGTGTGCTAGGCTCACGCATAGACGCTGGTGGCCCGAGGAGGAAGGAGGACCCTCCTCTGGTGCCCTCGGCCCTCCTTTCCCAGAGCGAAAGGGAAAAAAAATCACCTTGCTAAAACACCGCGATCTGGCTTGCGGTTACTTCTCCTGGTCTGTGAGCAGAAATAAAGATGGAGTTAGTATTATCCATGCTTAGGACTGAACTTAGGTGTGTAGTCATGGATGTAGCCAGAAGGCGGCTACACAAGCTGTGAGACTGCTTCCTCTCTTGTCTTCTATTTACTTGCCTTAATGACTGAAAGACAAAATGTTGGAAACACAAAATTCAAACCATTTTACCCAGATATTTTTCTCCTTTCATCCTGGCAAGGACATCCAAGTTGTATTTCTTTAGGGTGCCCACTTGCTGCCTTAAGTCTACAGCTGAGTCTGGAGAAAGGTCAGGGTGACACGTTGCGACTGTAAGCGCACAAGAGCAGCCATGGCTGCCTGAATTGTTATCAGTGGGTGGGGACCCTCCTGGCTCAGGTGATAGGAGCTGGTGTCCTGGGGCTCACAAGGCTTCTGGGTTTGGCTCTGTAAGTTACATAGCCCTTGTGCGTAGTGGAAAATGGGTATGTTACGGCAGGGAAGCAAGGGTAAAATAACTTGAAGTGCGGAATGGGGAAGACCAAAATAAATGGGAGGATGGGAGGGAGGTGTTGACTTCTAGATCTCTGAACTGTGATGGGAGAGGTGTCATGCAAGAGTAACCAAGGAACAGTGGCAGAAGGGAAAATGAGCCAGCAAGGTGGAGAGGGCAAGACAAAGAGCCCCTGCCGGAAAGCAGATGTGAGCTGAGGCAGCTGCTGAAGGAAGGAGGCAGCTCTGTCACTCACAGTGGGGAGCAAATTAAAGGGGAAGATAGAAAAAGAACATTGGGAGGGGGATTCAGGCAATTGCAAGCAAGTGCATGTGAAGTTTAGAGAAACATGTCACTGTAGGAACAGATAGCAGTTTTTCTTTTTTCCAGTCATTTCCCTGCTCCTGCCTTCCTCGTTGTTTCCCTAGAGCCAGGGTCTGATGGGGACCTCAGAGCAGCAGCTGGCAGTGAGTGGCTCAGGAGAAGCTACAAGTTGCACTTGTAATTTTTTCCTATCTGGATTAGGTTTTTAAGTGCCTGCCAGGTGGTTCTGGTTGAGTAGGATGATTTTGAAAGGCAGGATTCCCATTATCCCATAGAGAAAGACTGATATGCTAGAGTGACACTTGCTTTAACCGGTGCTAATTGTATGGTCCATGCTGGCAGATACTGCATTTGTCTTGACCTTTCATTCAAGTGCAAAGACTAATGCTTTTGCAAGAGGGAAGGAGAGCTTGTTTGGAGCTGTAATTACCAGACTGGAATACATCTTACTGTGCAATGGGAACATGCCGGAAAAAGTATCTGAAGACCTTTATTTGTTGGGTAGTGATAGTACAATAATATAAGCTTAGCCTTTCCACTCCCATGTCAGTGTTAATTTATGAATAATTAGTAAAAGGTCCCAGGATGGATGTACCAGTGATCAATACAGTGTGAAAAGTGAGCTGCTTTTTGTTTGCCTTTAAAAGAGTTTTATCTATTTAACGTTTCTCTTTCTCACTTAGTAATTGTGTCTGCCATTAAAATCTACCTATTCCAGGATCCAAAATCTACCTTCCATGGCTTTACAGCTTTTTTCTATCTTTATGACTGGAAAACATACAGCATGCTTAATGTAGTGCAGCATGGGAAACACCAGCAAGCACTGGCTCTATTTAATGGCTTCCATCGTGCTTTTTCCTGAAGGATAGATGTTTATTATTTTATTTGCAAAAGAGAATTAAACAGCATAGCTAGACTTTATGAACTGTGTTTCTTAGAGGTGCTGTTTAATGATTAAAAAAAAAAAATTGTAATTTTTTGGTCCTTTGCAGAAGCTGGTGAGAAAGCACTGTACGTTCCTTCAGTGGGGGTGCCTCTTGAGTGGTCATAGCGAACTGGAAATTGCTGTTGCACAGCAAAACTCAGTTGTTTATCTGTTTTCAGCCCATCAAATTTTAGAGTCTAGGTGTATGTAAACGGTGAGACTTGGAACAGCTGTTTCAAAAAATGTCCCTGATTAGAAGACTGGCTGAGACAGGGTCAGTTGCTGAAGCAATTTTATCTGGGTGATTTGCCAACCAGACTGGCAAATGTGTGTATATTTGCAAGTCTGTGTTGAATCTGGTAGTGGCTATTGGGTCAGTTGCCACTCCTTGAAACTATGGCTGAATTGGTACTTCTCCTTCTAGCCAGGGTAAATAGCCCATTAGAGTGCAGATTTTGGCCAACCTGGGCGAAGGCTGTAGTGAGTTTCCTGTTGATTTTACAGATGTACGAGCTTTGTGTGGTAAATCAACTGAGATGTGAAAGAGCACGTAGGTGTCTAGGAGTCCTTTAGAAGTATCACTGATATTTAAATATGTGTGCATGCGGTCTGTAACCCTTAAGGAAATATTTTTCAAGATCCCTTTTTTGTTTAAAAATGATCACTCTTTCAATAACAAAACCAACTGTTCGCAGTCATCTACTGACTGAAACCTCTGACAGGTATGTTTCCACCAGTAGATCGATAAAGATAATATGAGCATCTGCCTCTTAGAGGCTGCTGGCATCCATCAGATAAAATCAGTTCTGGGAGCAGAGCAGAACAGCTAGTTTCTGTGGCACAGCTAAGAGTATGTTTGCTCTGCATCATTTACCGTGTTGTGTAAATATAGGTCTTGTCCTCCAGCCTGTTCATGCTTATTGAATTTTAGCACATCCTTTTCAACACAGGTGCCTGTGTAAGTTCAGTCATGCTCCCTTGCAGGCATCTTCTTCAGCTAGGCAACAGTATTTGGGGAACATTGAGTTAACGTAAAGAAACCTCTGCTCTGTTTTATTTTGTCTTTAGGAGTTTCACCCAGAAGTCTTTAACATCTAGGGATGGATTTGAGACTGTCATCTGTGTGGAGCCGTATGTGTTGCTTCAGGCAGACTTCTTGGCCACGGGTCCTGCTCTTCACTACGATTTCCCATTGTCTCTCATAGCCTTACTTTATTTACCTCCCCCGCACCTCTGGAAGGCCAAGCATCGCCTGCTTCCCCCCACACCTCACACATACGCAATGACAAGTCTTTGTGCTTGCCAGCTTGTGTTGGTCTCTCTTCGTCATAGCTTGAGAACATGTCCCTGCCCCTTTTTTTCTTCCTCATCTTCTATAGCTTCAATGAACTTATTTTTTTCCAGTTGCTATAGTTACACTGCCTTTGATGAAATCAGCTAGATCCTTCCCTTACAGTTGGAGTCAATTCTTAGCCATACAGGTTCTGGCAGTAGTCCTGTTCGTTTACATGTTTGTTTCTGTTCCAGGAATACTGCTATCTATGTAACTAAAGCTCATAGTCATCTCAAAAATCAATCTCAGCCTTGCAGTGTGCACATCTGGCATTCAAGTCATTGGTGATTTAGGCCACAACTATTCCAGACCTTAAACTGAACCTTGCTGATTTTTAATTTAACCATCAGTCAAAATTGGGGGGGGTTCCCTGGTCACTTCTCGTCACTTCTTCTGAAAGACTATTTTACAGTCTTCTAGGTACTCGAACTCCTACATACAGAGGATTTCAGAACACTATATTTGCTTCCTCCTGTTTTTAAGGGAGGAAGTGCAATTTATATCCATCAACTGAGGCAGTGCCCAGGACTGCGTTGGGCAGCAACTGGTGGTGTAAGGAAGGGGCTGCCTGCTTTCGTAAGCACATGCTGAAGTTTTTGCCTTGCCTTCTCTTTTCTCAACACAAAGTTTTGAAGTTGTTCTGGGGATGTGCTGTAGGAAGAAATATCTGGGAGTGTGGGGATCTCCAAGTGTGGGTGTAGCATCTTGGGTGCGCAGCCACCTGGGCTGATTTGGCGTGGGCTTTAGTCATTTAAGGTTGCTTGAATTGTACCAAACCATAGGAAGAAGGTCTGAAACCAGCATATTAAACCCAAGCTGATCTAGGAATAACTGCAGTTCACAGGGTTTTTTTGTGTCACCATTTGTTATCTGTGCAGGACTTCTAGTCTCAAGCTCTGTCTGATCAGTCAGTGCCAATGAGAACTGAAAGAGGGTGCTGTTGAAGTGTCTCTGCTAGATTAAATTATCTTCAGGAATGAACACGGAAGAGTTTAGTTCCTAAAATCCCGGACAAAAGGATGTGTTTCTAGAAACTCTAATCCGGCATGGAGTCCATAGGAAAAAGTAGTAAATTTGCCCTGTTTTTCAGGGGGTTTAAATCTCAAACCAGTTTGCGTCCCAGCTTCACAGACTTAGAGAAACATAGATACTGTTCTGTAACCAACCGTTCTGTCTTGCTCTGTTTGTAATATTTGTTTAGAAGAAGGTATCTCTGGTTGGATTTTACTCATAAAAGCTTTTGCAGAAGAAGTTCTAGGCTCTTAACTGCAGAACAATCATGTCCAGTTATACTTAGGGTAAACTGATGTTCAGAAACCAAAAACCCTTAAAGGATGAAATATCTCAGTGAAACCTACAGTTTGTTTTGGTAGGAGGCAAGATTGTCATCCTTATCAGGCAGGGTCTGTGCACTGAAAAGTGAGTAACATTCGTCACTGATTTCAGTTTTGAGAATTGCAGCTTCTACATTTCCATCTTGTATGATATTTCCAGTTTAATTCTGAGTTCTGTGGTAAATATGAAGTTCCTCAGTAATTCTGCTTCATCTCCTGAAATGACATGCATGTGGTTATTCACAATTGTTTCTGCACATCGCTGTGATACTTTTGTTTTTCTTTAAGCAAGAGCTTTCAGTTTTAGTGGTTGGATGTTTGCCTTTGGATGTAGATGGGGCAGAGCTGAGAAATATCCTTTCCAAAATAGGTACCATCTGAGGAAAGGGCTTTGCAGTATTCATAAAGAGAAGAAATCATTGTTCTAGTATTTCTCAGTTTGTATTTGCCTTGCCTATGTGATTTTCTGCAAGGTAATACCTTGTTAAGCAAACAAAACAATTTAGTGATTGTGGTAAATCAGGCTGATGTCAATAGAAGCAACATTCTTAAAAGACACAGCTGTAAGACTTTCTCCATGGAATTTGTTTTCTAATACCAGTTTTAAAATAGCCTCATAACTGTGATTTGTTGCTGCAGTGATCCTGTTCTTCCTCTTTCAGAATGAGAAGGCTTTGGGGCATTCCATGAGCCGCTCTAGTAACATCTCAAAGGTATGTTCCTTGATATAACTTAGTCTTTGATAAACTTGGGGATACTGGGTTTTCTTTCATTTTAAAACTGGGGTGATATACATGACAATGTGACCAGTAGAAAATGCCTCTTATGCCTGTCTGTCATTGATAGACACTCTTGAAACATTAGAACTCTCTGGTGTTTTGCAGACTCTCTTTACAGGTCAAATGAAATGGAAGCTACTGTAGGTTTTGTCTTTCACACTGTCAGCCTCCTTAGCTTGGTAGGAACAAGGTAGATGAGAGATGCCAGAGATCTTATCGGGTGGGGCAAGGGGGAGGAATGGCTCCAAAACCATCACTCAAATATGTTCTTTTATACCATAAGCTATCTTACGTAATGTTCTCTGTAAGATACGTATAGCTACGCGGCCCGTAATACATACTGGATATGTGGTTAAATGTTATTTTATTGTCACTTCAACACTGAATTATTGTTAGCACCATGAAATGCATTGTTATCAGAGCATGACTATGTAAGTATTTTAAAAATGTTAGCTATTACAGGCCCTGATCTTGTAAGGGAAGCATGATATTCTACCCATTCTAGTCACACTTCAGTATAGCTGATGGACACATCATTGCTTTGGTATGCCATAAGGAAAAAACTGTCTCTTGTCCAAGATAACTTATTACAATACATACCCCACTCCTACTTCTGTATTACAAATCAGAAGTTTTTTAATTAGCCGGGAGCCTGACACCTTTTTGTTTACACAAGTACAGTTGCTTAAAGCTTTCGTGAAAGCAAGGCTGTGCCGGTTGACCAGTATTTTTCATGGGGTGCGTAAGCCTCAACCCTTTTGTTGCCATAGTTGATGTTGCTGGTAATAGTGACTTTTAGTGAGAGTCTGAGTCATTATGGCTGTGACAAGCTCAAGTCTCTTTTTTTCTATTTTGGGTACTTCAGGATATAGGAAGTTATTCTTGCCTATCTCTAGCAGAGGAAACAGTGGCTGCACTTAATTTTCAGTTTATATGGGCACAGACAACTTTCACTTTGGAGCAGAAAGACAAGATTACTGGGTGTCTTAAATAATGAGTAGGGCAACTGTCCAGTGCACAAAGTATTGACCAAGCTGAAGGTGTTGTTATCACAGGTGGTGTTATCACAGAGTGATGCGGGATCATGTTTTGCATTCACAGAAAGGGTTTTGAAATAAATACCATGTGAGTGTAACTTCTCATCTGTGCTTTTCTAAAATGAGACTGTTCCTGTTCCTTCTTACCCTGGCTCTTCTCTTCTTAGGGATCCTTAATTGGATTTTCAGGCGCTGTTCAGCAGCAATGGTAGTTTTATCATCAAGTGTCATTGTACTTTTCCCAGAGGGTCTGAAGTTCAGCACAACAAGCCTTTTGGCAGCAGCAGTTTGGTACCCAGAAGACGCTGTGCTGTTCATTCTTAATTTATTGAGAACTGGTAGCGTGGCAGAGCAGTAGGAAGGACCTTGCACTCTGGCAAAGCTCTCCCTGGGAGCCCTGGCAAGCAGACATCAATATTTGCATTCATCTTGAAACACTGAAACGTTCAACATGATTGCTGCGTGGTGCAAAAGCTAAAGTTCTCAAGGGGAGCAAAAGTCAGCTTTGCCAGTTCAAGGAGTGAGACTTTTTGGTTGCAGACATGAACTTCCCAGAGGTATTGATGTTCTTACTGCTCCTCTGCCACCTCTGTCTCTGATCCATTCTGTGCACTTACTCCACTCTGGCGATAGCTTCTAACAAGGGCAAGAGGTGGAAGTTCCACTGGTGAAATTGGTCCCCTGGTTTACCTCATACATCCAAACACTGCCTTGCACATCCAGGCAGTTCAGTGCTAAGCTGCAACAATTTATTTTGCAGTCTACAGGTGGGTTGCAAGCAATTTGTAGGACAAAACAGGGAAGATTATAGTAGTGGGATGCTGCGTGGAAGCTTAAGTACATGGAAAATTTTTCATTAGTTCTGAGGTTTAATAGAGAAGCGCCTTTTCTTTTTGTTTAGAATAGTATAACAACCTGGCCAATAAAGCAGATTCAGTGCATGTAAAGGAAAAAGTGTGGAAATGCTCAGCTGCCCCTATAGCCCTTCCTGAAATCCTCAGAGCTTGTTGATACTGCACCATTTTAAGAGGAGCTATTTAACCAAAGTTGAGTTTAATCAATTATATGCTGAATTTCCAGACATGTTGATGTGTGTGTGTACAGAAATAATGATCACGCTTCCTGCAAATGGCTCTTTCAGCTATTCTTTTTCCACCCAAATCTAGCTTGCAGCGTAGCAATGTAGCAAAACTGCTACAAATGCTTGGCACTGACACTTGATTCAAAGCCTTTCTGGTGCTGGTATGTCATTATGAACCCGCTGTGATTATTACTGTGTATCTTTCCACTGCTCTCAGTTGCACAGTGCAATATGAGTGGAAAGGATTGAGTCAGAACTGAGCCTCTAGCCAAGAGAGGATGCTGTGTTACTCCCTGTGACCAAGGAAAGCAATGCCCTAGGGCTAAAAGTGATCAAGGAAGGAGACAGACAGATGGTGCCTCTGAAAATGAGATCAGCTGGTAGAGGTAGTGGGACCTCTCTGAACATAGACCCCAAGTGTTGGGGCCAGGTGGAGCTGTCCCTTGGGAGGAAGGGGCAAAAAGGCAGTTCTCCGAGAGGCAGATGCTGAGAGGCTGAAGAGATGCTAGTACATGTGGCCAGGCCAAGAAAAAACAGTCACCTGAGTACTTGGCTAGGGATGGAGGCCAGAAGCAGCAGAAAAAGGAGTCGGGAATAAGATGTGGGAGGATCTTCGTATGGTGCCATTAGGTTTTCTGCAGTCTGTTGCACGCCGGGGAATGTGGCATTCTTCCAGGGCCTTCTTTGCTTTTTTGGTGTGTGTATTTCAAATGCTTATTTTAAATCTGCTCCACATGAAATGTTTGCATTTCTGGAATCTTTTCTATGTTTGTTTTGAAATAAAAAAAAATTAGTGTTGAAGACAGGTTGAATTCATTTAGTTGTGGGACTTGGACGCGGTCCGATTCCCAACTTGCCCTTTTGAAGCACAGTGATGCTGATTGAAACATGCCTGATTGGCACAGGGGCATACAGCCCAGATCCATGTCTCAACTGTTTACCCTAAGCCAGCACTTTTGCCAAGAAGCCACCTTTCCCTGGTAAGTGCCTTCATCATCCAAGCCACACGGAGAAATAATTAAGCTTTATAGAAGCTTCGTCCTCTAAATATAGATGAAATTGACCCTAAACCACAGCCAGTCACTGAGAGCAGCTAAAAAAGGGATTTTCACAGTGGTGGTAATTCATGCCCTCTGCTCCGAGATAAAGGAATTGTGCTTACAAGCAGATTAAATGAGGTCACTAACAAAGCTGGTCTGTAAACAGTTATCCTCAAATTAGTGATATTTTTTAGCTTTAAAGTGTCCAATATATCCTGAAACTGATGATGTGACATATGGAAATATCTTCAGGTCATCTGTGTGCTGCTCCTGTCATCTCATTGCTCTGGAGGGCTGATTTTAGCATAGTGGGAAAACGCTTTGTAGTCTTATTTTTGTGGCCTTCTAAGGGGTAACTTTTGAAAATGCTAATACTGGAATCACAGCAAAGGAATCAGAAGTGCACTAAAAAATGTAAATGCTTTGTCTTTTCTGAAGTTCCGTACAGTTTTATCTTTTGAGCAGAAGCACACTGTAAAGTATTAAATTATTCTTGGACTGAATGGCAGCCAGTGCAGATGCAAAGTGGTAGCCTAAGCTTGCTATGAAATTTAAAATCCATTTGGGCTGTTCATCAGCTTGGAACAGATTTAGAGAAGCATATGAATACACACGTCCACTGTTGCCTGAAGCTTTGATGGATTCAGTGAGCGTTCGTCCGTAGAAAAGTGGTCCAGGTTTTTCAGTCACAGAGCTTAGCTTTCCTGTAGTCTTATCAGATGACCAAGGCTTACTGAAAAGAACTGCTGCTCGAAGGTGCTTAAAAAAAAATCTAAAAATCCTTCTACTGAGCTATTGGGGAAAGGAAAAGACAGGACAAAAATTGTGTAGTGTGAAGATTAAGGTACGCTCTCTTTTCTCTACTCACAAGAGCAAGTAATCTCATGCTGGGGCATGGTGCACGTCGTCGATGTGTCCGTGCGACAGCCTCCCTGTGCTGTGATAAATCCCCTCTCCTGGGGCGGGTTTCCTACTTCATATAGGTATGATGGCACCCTGTGAAGGAGGGTGCTGCTGCAGGAGGTTCCTTTCCTCTTTGTTCCCGCAGTCCATTCAAGGTATTTTGAAGAAGATTTTAAAGTCAAAGGGCCTTTTTTTTTTTTTTTTTTTTTCCTTCTTCTCCCTGCAGAACCGGTGTAGTTGTTACTGGGTTTAGTCAACATTAATCCTGTACTATAGGCAGGTTGAATTACACTTGGGGAGATCTTGACAGGCTAGATGGCCTCCTTTCTCTAGTGCCTTTGGCTCTGGTATCTCTAGAGAAAGTTCCTGCCAGAATCCTCCTTTAGATTTCTTCAGGAATAATGAGGGGAAGCTGACTTCAGCTTCGCTTCTAGTTTCTAAACATAATTTTAATTATAGTCATACACATGATATAAAGTATGGAACAAAGTTCTTCCAGCAGCTTACTGCTGGTCCCTGTTGAATTGTTGCCAAAATTACATGGTGGA
>NW_009260182.1:8477064-8495096 GCF_000687185.1 Egretta garzetta | reverse complement strand
TCATCTTCCCCCTCCCCCAGTATTTTTAACCACTGTCCATTCTAATAATGCATCTTATCCCAGCTAAAGACACTTGATTTTAGTACGCCCTGCAAGTCAAAATGGCACGAGTCTGGTAGGGAGAATTTAATGGAGAAGACCAGAAGTTACTGGTGTTTGATCTTGCCATGCTGGTATTTAGGAAAAGCTTTCAAAAGCAGCCTGTCAGCAGGGCTGTCTGCCTTTCGCAACGTCCAGTCTGTCTGCAGGTGACCCGTTCTGGCTACCTCAAGTGTCAGGTTGGTAAGCTCGGCACGGCTGGTTGGCGGTGTTGCACTGCTGCCTGGGTGTGCTAGTGCAGCTGGAGGCCTCCTTTTGGCATGGGTGCAGTGAAACAGCCATGTCTGTTCCACAGATGAGCTTTGGAGACCGTAGAGCTGCAGTGCACTTTAGTGAGAGCCATCAGCCAATGCATATGTGGAATACAGCACTTGCTGAAAGCATAAAAACGCAAATATGTTGCATCCTGGTGGATGGCTGGAGCCAAGCCATTCTATTTGTTCTGCAGTGGCTTGAGAGAAACGATGGATGTGTCCCTTGGGTTTCATCAAGACCTCCTTGCCTGCCTCCAGCCCAGGCCCAGGACTTCTCAGCCCAGCAGGCAGAACTGAATTTTGCCACTGGGGTCCTGGAGCTGCCCCTGTCAAAAGGAGGGGAGGCGAATGAGGCAGGGGTGGCACAAACAGAGTCAGATTCCCTGGGTCTATTTGTAGATGTCCTTTCCCTGAGGACTGAAGACTAGCCAGGTTAGCTATGGAGCGCCTTGCAGTGGCACTTGGTGCCTTTTTTAAAGGCCCCCATCACTGTTGGGTTTTTTTCCTAGATCACTGTCTGTATGTAGATCCTGCCAGAGGAACAGATATGGGGGGGTTTGCTCTTGGTTTCTGTGGCGTGAACTAAGGAGGGAGCAGAGCCCGGGGCTTTCGCTGCCTCTAGAGATGTGCCATGCAAGGTAAGTGCCTGCCGTGTCCATGTCTAGCAGCAGCCTTGCCTTCTTAATACACATTTAAACAGGATCTGTGAGAGAGAGATAAAATAGCTCTTTGGCAATGAGTTCTTCTAAAACACAGGGTGTGATAACCGTCCCTCTGATTCTGTCTTTCCCATGTGTTTCTGCCACATTTGTCACTGTGATGTGTTAATACTGGGAGAGCCAAATCTGATTCGAACAAAACTCCCAGTGGCCCATTGCACATCGCAGCACTGTGATCTCGCTGCTGGAAAAGCATCGCAGTGCCGGGGATTGCTTGAGGCCAGAGGGTGGGGGGATTAAAGGTCGTGGGCCTCAGTCACTGGTGGTACTTGGGACAGGACAACTCTGGGGCAGTGGTGGGAGATGTCTCCACTTAGCCAGCACACACTATGGTCAGCTGTGTCTGGCTAATCCCCGGAGGACTGGTGGTAGTTGGCATTGGCTCAATGGAGAAGACCATCACTGTGCTCCTGTTGTCCTTACAGGGAAGGGAGGCAGACAGAAACTGCTGCAATGGTCTAGTGGTGCTGGAGATATCTTTTAGCATCCATCTTTTTGACAGCAGGTGCAGCTACCTTTTAGGATTTTTATTTCTCTCATATTTTTTTTTTCTTAGCCTAGCAGACGAGCATGGTTTTGAAATGGATTTATCACAGTGTAACATAAAGGCAAACCCATAGTCAAAATGCCAGGTTGAAATTTGGGTTGTGGAGCACTTGGCTCCTTGTTCTATTGCTAAGTTTGTATTGTCTGAAGCTCCTTGTGCTGCAGTTCCTCCTGAGTGAAAGACTTAAAATTGTGTTTCTTTTCTCTAACACTTTGTCAGCCCGAAGGAGAGGTGCATCCTTAATTATTAAATGTGTATAGTGCTTAGTGTGTTAGTTCCAGATCCTTAGCTGAGACTTCTAGGTGTTTTTGTAGCACAAATAGTAGGGCCACAGGACTGTGCCTATTCATGTGACACCTAGAAATGATGAAGTTTGCAGGTGTGGGGGAAAACCTTTTTGCTTCCTTCAGAATTCCAGTCAGTGGAAGAACTCATCTGGAGTTGATTCTAACTTTTTACCTTCAATGAATAATTTAATAAGGTTTTAAGAAAGTGATAGGTCCTGTTCTTTAAAATGAGGTATAATTGCTAGTAGTGAAGTGCAGCCCAGAGTGAGATGACAGCAACTACACCCAGAAGTGCCATCTCGGATAAGCAGGTTATCTTGGAATATACCCAAGCCATTGAGATGTTCGCTATGGCTCACTTCAAAGATGACTTTATTTTCTGAGGCAGGGTGGGGTTTTTGATGTGCAGCATGTAACCAGAAAAGGCTGAGTTCTTTCACCAGCAGATCACACTGTTCATGGAGTGCGGGCAGAATGAGAACAACCAGCTATGGCAGCACATTATATATATACACACACGTGTGTGTGTGTGTATATATATATATATATATATGCATGCATACACACACACAAATGTGTATATATATATTTTCTATATATATAAAAAGATATATATTTCTTCCTGATGGCAACCCTCCAGAGAGCTGTAGGCTTCCAGGGATTGCTGCCTCCAGAGTCATCGTGATTATCTAAACAGCAGTGCAGAAGGCCATGCTGTGACCCCACTGAATTGCGTTAGATGGGAATGTCAATATACACAATTAACTAACTGTTGACCTTTAGTCCTGAGCTATTTTAGGCAACCAGTCTGGCTGTACAGGGTAACTCACTAGCACATAGCTCCAAGGCTTGTTGTTGGAGGTGATACTCTTCCATGTGAAGGGCGTGAAAGTCCACAGAGATTCAGCAAGTGATTTTGAGGTTAGAACAGTCGAATTCAGGCTGTCAAGGCTCTGGCTACCCATCACATAATGAGCATGGCAGAAAGCTCCTATGACAAGGAGTGCTTTCAAACTTACTACTGCTGTGGCCATCGTAAGTAGCCAGTTCAACCAAAGGTGCTGCTAACCTGGGATGCTGCTTGCTGGGGCATTGAGGATGGTGCTACAGAGTAGTGAAGGCTTTGATTGCTTATTTTCCCAGCCTCTTCAGAGCTGAGCCTTGCGTGGGAACAACATCAGAGCTCCAAAGTAGCTGGATCCATCTCTCTGTTGCATTCACCTATCACATTGCCTCTTCTTTGCCCTGTTTTGGCCCAAGGCTGCCAGTGTTTCTTCTTTTCTGTGGCACCTCTCTGCCTAATAGCTGCTGTATCGGAGCCAGTAAACCCAGGCAAGCTGTGTGGACTGGTGAGTGTCAGCCGCATGCACCTCTGCTGCTAGGACTGGCAGGACTTACTTCTTGGGCTCTTAGCAGCAGCTTGCATTTTACTATGCTCTTGTTTTGTCAGTGAGTTGTGCCTTGGCTTTGGAGGCTCATTGCTCTGACCGACTGATGTTCCTCCACAGCTGAAGCTAGGGAAGTGACTGGCATTAAACAAGCTCAGTAAAAGAAGTGGTTTGTTTTACCTCACCTCACTATCCTAATCTGATTTGCAATGCAGCTGTGTAAATAGTTGTACAAGCAAAAAGCATGGGGGGAAAGGAGGACTGGCTGAGAGACTGGAGGCTCGTGGAACCATGGCTTTTGGTGGTAGCCACAGCTTAGGTTAGGTGGGGCGTAACTTCCTCCAATGTTTTGTTGTTCAACTTCGTGGTGCCTTTCCAAGTGTGTTAACTTCTGTTCATGTTTTGGTTGCATTTGGTTATGTATAAAGATGGAACCTCCTGTATTAGAGCAGGAGGATAGGAAGAAAAGGAAATGTGCCTTGGATGTGGGTTTTTTGCGAGCTGTCCTGAAAAGTGCTGGCATCTAGAAAAAAAATAGTAAGCTTGAAATGCGAATGAAATTCCACAATTTCTTATTTGTCCCAGCCTTTTGATTTCCCAAGTGGCAAGACTTTGACACTGTCTTGGTGCCAGGAAATTGGATCAAGAAACCAGTGACGTAGTTTCAGAAGGGAAATCCTGGATCATTGAATCTCGTCATCTGCTGTTAGACCGCCACCTCATATATACCACTGTCTTTTTTTGGAAAGCTTCATTGCTAAAGTGAAGAAGTAGAGAGATTGGATTCATTCTACACAGGTTACCTTCCGTGATTTGCTCGTAACATAAAACCTGAGACGGATTTATTAATTGATTTGTGACTTCAGTTCCAACAATATATGGCTCTGTTTCCATGGCAGAATGCAACATGCTGTTTTACTGGTTCAATATTTTGTTTATAGAAGATTGCTAAATATGTCTTTTTTAATAAGTCATTATTTAAGTCTTAATAATTTTCATTTGCATAATTATAGCAGCAGATTATAGTGTGTCAGGTCTTTCACTAACTTGTCAGTCTTTCTTTTTAAAGAAGTAATTACTGCACAAACTATTTTTAAAAGATAGGATTTGAAGTCAGAGATGCACCTGTTTTTAGGGGAGGTTAAGCATCAAATAGAGAACAAATTTCCAAGTAATACCTGAATTCACCTCACTGTAAGATCAGCATCCTGTATCATTAGCATGTGCAGGTGGTGTAAAATGTAAGGAACCATAGTTTCCAGGAGAAAGCCTTGATTTTAGGATTGATCTTTAAGCCTTTAATTTGTTTTGTCACAGTCATAACATAGTTCAGTTTGCTTTCTGGCCAAGGTTATTCTCTTGGGTTTTATTCTATGCATGTACCTAGTTGAGTAGGATGGGAAATAAGTTACAGTGTCTTGCTACCGATTAAGCGGTGTGTGTTTGAGTCTTGCCCTCGACTCCTGCAGACCCAGCTGTAAATGGATACCTGTTTTTTCAGGCTCGCTGCACCTGAGACACCCGTGTGAGGCCAGATGCATTGCTTTCTGAAGTGCTTGTTGGCTGGAGAAACAAAAACTTAACAGATGAGTCCTGTTACACAGAAGATGATGATTTATAAAGTAGCAGGTGTATCCTAGTTTGCCCATCTTCTCTTGCAAAGAAAGAAGAGTATATTGTGTGACAAGGGACATTGCTTTTGCTATGAAAGTGTAAATGCTTGTAGTGGCCTTGTTTAAATATACCATAGGGACTTTTAATAAATTAAGTGTAGAATGAAAGAGACCTGAGATAGATATAGTGTGTGGGTGTTGCACCGTGACCAGAGATCATGAAAGCAGTGATGACTGAGCCAGCTCTGGCATCTCGGGCTGAGCACAGCGTGCTTCTGTGGCAGGGCACCTTTCACAACTGGAGATCTCTCCGAGTCTGTTGCTTGGCCCAGGTCTGTGCTGGCTATGCTGGTTCTTGTGCAGCCCAGCGTGGTGTTGACACATCTGTTATTCTGCTGATTGCATTGTTCCTTCCTGGGTTTCAGGCTTTGCTTTGCAGATCAAGAGAGCTGTAAACCTTTGTTTGAATTTTGAAACGTGAGCAATGTTTTGCAGTTGGTGGGTGAGCAGCACAGCCTATCCAGCAGCTGTGGAACATGGGAGAACCAGGTTTAAAGGTTCTCTATTACAAGGTTATCAACGCAGGTCTCCTCCTTGCCAAAACCTATAGGAAGAGTCAGGAAGTTTTTGTTAGTGACCCATAGAATACAGCAGCAGAAAAGGGCTATAATAATAGCCCATCGAGTCCCAACTCTGAGACAATGATCGTTTTTATCGTATTGATTTCAGAGGCTTGTCTACTAAGTGTTCAATATGCCAAGAGCTTAACTTTACATTTCTGAGCTGGTTCAGCTAAATTCCGAATTAATTCAGTTATGCTCACCGTGCTCTTATTGGGTCTTACGAATGTGACTGCTGCCACACCTCTTCTCCAAGTAGGTGGAAGACTCTGTCAGAGTAACAGCAAGATGAAAGACCTCGTAGAGTACAAAGAGTACTTCAGGGAATGGTCTGGTTTGGCAGATGGTGCTCATGTGCATATGCTAGTACGGAAAATAAGTCCCCAAATACTGCCCGAGTTACTGAATTACTGATGATTCTGTCTTGTGGGGAAAAAACAAAACAAAACAGAAAAAACACACCCCAAAAAACCCCCACCAAGCCTCTAATTTCTTGTCATCATTGTAAGTGGAAGGATTAGCTATTATGTGGTAGCTAAATTCCGACTAGTCTATTCACACACCTCCATCTAATTATTCTAATTACTGTAGCATTGCTCATTTCCTGAGCTATTGTTCTGTGCAGTGTTTGACAGCTGGCAGGTTCCGCTCCAGAGATGGCTGCATTTGACCTTGGGGCAAACCGTTCCTGTTCTGATTACTGCTTTTCCAAGGATGAGGCTGTGTGACCTCCCTTTCTAGTGTTTGTCCATAAAGCCACTTTCTTGCAACTAGCCCTTGAATATCTGATGTACAGTGGTATCTGACTCCATATTCTGTGTTTAACCATGAAGGTGATTGCTGTGCCTACCAAACTCTTCCAACTTGTGACTTGCTTTTTTTCGTTTGTCTGTTTTAATTTCACTGCAGGCTGGAAGTCCAACTTCTATCTCTGCCCCTCATGGCCTCTCTCGGACTTCTGTTACACCATCCAACCAGGACATCTGCAGGTACAGTGTGTTGTTTGCATGGCTACAGTGAGGGTCGTGCAAGGTTCAAATTAAGAGAAAACAAAACTGAAAAAGCACGTGTATGGGGAAGTAAGCACAACATATGAAGCATCCCATTTGTTTGACTCGACTGCTGTCTAACACTGCTTCATTAAATCCCACTGACTGTTTGGGTCCGCTATGTTTGCCGTTCCCACACTAGCCATAATTCTCATTTCTTCACTTTTAATTATACGTGTTCTCTTATGTAATTGTTTTTTTACTTTCTGTGCTTTTATTCCACTGTTCTGCATGCAGTTCCAGTGCAGTGTTTTCTGAGTGTTGTCATCACAGTCCAGTGCAGTCTGCTGTTGTCTTGAAAAATCCTCACTGCCAGAGCCCTCTGACACAAGGGGTCACTGTGACAGTAATCTGTCAGGACACGTTACATGCAGCAAAGAGAAACTCCCGTGGGCAGGATCGGGGCCAGGCACTCAGGTCTGCTAAGAATGTAAAGCCCACCCGCACTCTGAAATTCTCCAAGTCCCTCAATGATGTGGACCAGAAGGCGCAGAGCACCAGTGAGTGCTTTGACTATGTGGAGCGAACACGCTCAGAAGGCAAATTGACCCCGACTCAAGAACAGTGTTCAAGGATTAACAGATTTCATCTTAAAGAGAGGAAACCGCTGAATCTCAGGCCTCTTTCTTTTAGCAATTCTAAGCACTCCTACATCCCTTCCCTTTCCAACTACTCGAGTGCATCAGGAGGAGCAGAGAACCACAGCGCTGTACATATCCCCTTGCTGGAGGACAAAGTGGACCATGACAACTCAAGGAGCAAAAAACTGTTGCGTTACCTTTTTTCCTTCTCCCACACCTCCAGCACCAGCAGCCTGCATAAGTTCCACGAGCTGGAGAGCTATTCCAGTCACTTCCAAGCTGAAAAATCCTCCAGCGTGCTGGTGGAAAGCACGGACTTCTGCTCTGATGATATGGGAGACGATGACGTCTTTGAGGATAGCACCTCAGTGAAACTGAAAACAAAAGAGCAGCGGGCGCCGCTCTGTTCCGTTGAGAAGGACAGTGACCTTGACTGCCCTTCCCCTCTCTCAGACAAATTCCCCCCTCTTTCCCCTGTGTCCACATCGGGAGATACCTGCAGGTTGGTTTACCAGAGAACCGCCTACCTTTGAGCCCTCCCATGTGCGGTGGTGACTGTTCTGCTTTCCTCTGCCTCTGTGCTGTTTGTGTCTTTTCTTTCACGCTGTCACCTTGCTTTAATATGTGTGATTTGAAGCATGCAGCCTTCTCTCTGCTGTCCTGCACCCCTCTGATGCACTTAACAAGGCTACTAAACAAAAGAATTCCCTTTGGAGTCAAATAAATTCTCTTGCGATTTGTTTCAGGTTTGGGGTTCTGGGATGGTATTTTTCTCTTATCAGTGCCCAAACTGGGAATATCATGAGAGAATCAGCTACGCATATCAGAGGCCAAGCTGACTATGTCCTAGCTTTTAATGAGCAATGTGTTGTCCTGGCAGTCACTGCTGGTTTGGTCAGAGGGTGGGGAGGCAGGAGGAAAAGAGACTGTTTGAAAATTGCTTCTGAAATGAGCTCAATATAGCTTAAGATTTATTTTTTTTTTTCATCTTTTCCTCATAGTTTGTATCCCACCATGCTCCTTTTATTTTTAAAGGGCTTTCTGGATGCCTTAGTCAAAAGGGGGATCTGAGCGCTGGGTGTTAGTGGTGGGTCTGTCTGATGTCCATAGTGTGAGGTCCAAAAAAGATGGGTGTCCTTGTTCCAACTGCAGAGAATTAAGTTTGTGCACAGGTGGTGGGAACAGCCAGCTCTGGACTGTCTTCATCATGACTTGTCTGAAGGACTGCCCTGTCCCAGCTCTAAAATGTGGCTGAGGAGCGGGAGTCACCAAGTACAGGAGCAAATGTTCCATCCCTCTACCTAGCATTTTACTCCTGATCTTTCTCCTCTGCGATGGCACTTTCTGAAGCTGGCTTTGTTGCTACTTGCCAATATTATTTTATTTCCCCACTCATTACCAGCAAAATCTAGTTCTGTGCTGGCTTGTCATCAACAAGACGCTGTTGTAATCCACCCACTTCTTCATTTCCACTTGCCAGCTATCAGCAAGGTTGCAAGAGGCAAGATGCTACGCATCAGTAAGAGATTTCAGTAATTGACAGGGATGGCAGCATGCCAGGATGTACTTCACATATGCTTAGTAACTTATATTCATTCGTTGAGCTCCTTACCATCCCCCTTTCAATTCATGACCTCTTCCACATGGTTAGAAGGACTTAGTGATGTTTGATGCAACCCAAGGGTTGTGTATAAATTGAAGCTGGAAATCAAATGCCAGCACCTGGTAGTAACACTATATCGGGTGTCCCTGCTGTCTGCACAGCTAGGTTGTGAGGGAAATGGGGAATTCTGCAGAGCTGATGCTTCCTTAGCAGCTCTTTCAAAGTAAAAATTGGAGAGCAGAACCATTAGTCAGTTTAGAATAGGTGTATTTTGGGGAGATTGAGTGCTGTAGCCTTGCAGTGTGGATCTGTGTCTTAGCAATCGGCACTAGAAATAATCACTTCTCTTGTGCAAAATCCAGACTCTAAATTAATTCTTCATGATACTGGGGTGGGCTATTTCACCATTGGTTTGGGAATTTTGTTTTATCTTCTGTTTAGATCATAATCCGTGAGTAGCTACACCTCTGTGCATATTTTGTCTTGGAAGTGCTGTCTGATCTGTTCAAATGCTATTTTCAGTTAAGTGCTATTGTGCTAGATGAAGCGTTGTCGTTTCTTACCCTGTTTTTTCTTTTGGATACTGCAATTCTGTCAGGCTTTCTGTGTCCGCCTCAACTGTTAGAAAGCAGCTGCCTAGTTAACAGTGTCTGTGCTCAATTATTTTGTGCCTGTGTATGTGCTTGTGCAGCAATGGAGTTCTTTAGTTTTAGCTCCTTTATGGAACACATTCCTTTGATACGTATGTCTCAGGATCCTCAATGGACAACCGTGTATGATCACAGATATTACATGCCTCTCCCACATCCTTTCTGCTTCCTCTTCTCCTAATGAGCAGCTTTGCTTCTGATTCAGGATATGTCACTGTGAAGGAGATGATGAGAACCCTTTGATTACCCCCTGTCACTGCACGGGAAGTCTTCATTTTGTGCACCAAGCCTGCCTGCAGCAATGGATCAAGAGCTCAGATACGCGATGCTGTGAACTGTGCAAGTATGAGTTCATCATGGAGACAAAACTGAAGCCTTTGCGGAAGGTAGGCACAAGACCTGCTTCCCCCAGGAAGTGCTTCGTTAAACACAGATCCACTTTGAAAAGAGGCCATCCTTGCCCCTGAGCCCGCAGAAACCCCCACATATTTGTGATGTTTCTGTGGCTCCTTAGTAAGTCCGGTCAGTTTTGTATAGATGAAAAAGGACTTAAATTAACACTTAGCCTGGGAAATTCAATATCACTGGAATCCAGCTCTGAGAATGAGCTATTGTAGCCCAGCAGCTCTCTGTGTGGAAAAGTACATGCATACGCACACACGTACACATATATGTATGCAGCAAACTGATTTTTTCTTTTAGTTACATTATAGAGCTGGTACACAAAGGTATTTGCTCTGCAGTTATCCACATTTTTTTTAAAACAGGGAGTTTTGTATTACTGTTATCTGCCTTAGTTTGCTGCTCCAAGATCCACATAAGTGGATCTTAAGTTCTCTTGAAAATATGAGGATTTCAGGTTAAACTTACTTTAAATCACACTTCCTGAGTGTAATTTGGTTCGGTTTTTGTTTTTTTTTTTCTTTTTAAAAGAGCAAACCTGTTTTAATGAAAATACTGCAGTGTAAGTAGAAGGTTCACCAATAAACGCGTTTTCATTTTTACCTTTTCTTAGACTGTGAATGACTAGGTTTTAGTACTTCAGGTTGCTAGAACCTGTATTTTTGTTCTGTAGAAAAGTACCTTTCATAAATCTGTTGAGTTAAAGTATAGGTACTGAAATGCTACTTGTAAGGACAGTTTTGCGCTTGTATCCTTTTTGTTCTCCCACATCCTCCGGGCTTTCAATTTCAATTGGTCCTTACCATCAGGATTTTGAGATGGAAGTCACTGGTATTCTTAGCACAGACAAATCTTTCCACGTCTACCAAAGTGGAAGAGGTTAATAACAATAACCTCAGTCTGGAACTAGAATAAATGAGAAACATTACATTCAATTATGATGAGCCTAAATCATGTAGGGTGGGAGGTCTGGACTGCAGCCATCCAAAAGCTGTTATGAGAACTTGTCCAATTCCTAAAAGTGACTCCTAGCAGAAAATAGAGCAGGTTTCAAATACCTCTTATTTTTTTAGGGAGATGTACGGTCTGTAAAGTGTATATCTTGGCATGTCCGTTTGATAGGATGACCTCTGCTTATTACTGCGGTGAATCGTTGCCTTCTGTTAGAACGGCAGATTTTTCCTTGGTAGCCCCTTGGCACAGAGCATAGTACCTCTGAGCTGCAATATTGGCTGTCATAGGCTCTGTCACCTGCACAGACAATACTTTGCATGGCCCAGCCATAGGATATGAAAGAAATTACTCTAGAGAATCCCATGTAAAAAGAGTTGCTATAGTTGGCAATTGGCTGCTGTTTATTCTGTGCTTTCTCTGCCTGGAGTGGGTAGGAAACATTTTCTGACTACGTGTGCCCTGTGGAAAAAAGCTGTTGGGCACCTTCAGAAATGAGTCACTCGGCGTCATTAGTTCTATCTGAACAGGTCGTCTGTGGGAAAGAGACCAGATGCCAGAAGGTAGGGACAGAGCCCTAAACAGAAGGAGAAAAAGGAATTTACCTCTCAGATATATGTAAAGAGTCTTTTTAGAGGCTCAGCTGCAGCCAGAAGATAAGCTGCCTCTGTATCTTCAACTCAGCCTTTATGGTTTCCTGTCAGTCAGGAGAAAACAGTCTGGAACTGGTGATTATGAACAGGATGGGACAAATAATAGGGCTTGTGCTTGTCCGTAGGGTGGAAATGGAATTAAACTTCCTCAGCATTTTAAGGTTGTATTGCAGCACTGGGCTATACAAACACTAAGTTACTGAGGGAAGAGGATGAGAAACAAAACGTGTCATGATTCAAGTGAAGATGAGGGGAGACAAGAGAGGGATGGTCCATTTTAAAAGATGTTAAATCTAAATTTTCTGCTGAATATTTTGGTTTAAAACCAGAACTGCTGACTATTTTCACAGGGAAATGCCATGTGCTGTGTCATCGGAATAATGCAGCAGGGACCTACAGATTCTAGTTTCCTCTCTGGGCTAGTGCACAGTTTGCAGAATATGTTCTCTTTTTGCTGTGCAGTCATCTCTCTTGAAGAGATGAGGTGGTGCGGGTTGGTTTGGTGGCTGTGGAGCCAGCAGTTCACAGGAGGTGTTGTCCAGTGGAGGAGCTCAAGCTGTGGAACAGAAAAGAGAAATATACATTAGTCAAAACACACGTCCTTGGGGCTCTGTAACAGCATTCATAGATAATTTCACATGCTTACTTTTTGACAAAATAAATTAATTCATTTATACTTTCTATCAAGAGTAAATACCTTTGTTTAGATGCAAAAGCTATTTTCTGTTTAAAATACATCATCTGAAAGGAATGTTTTGTCCAGTCTTTTTCTAAGAAGGTTAAAAGCATGTAGCTTTCTAGCATGACATGAGGCTAGCATGTCATTGCTGGAAGTCATCAATTCTTGTGCCATGGTGAGATTTGGATGCCCACAGAACTAGAGATGGGGCTTGGACTGGCCAAAGAGATTGTTTGTTGGCAAGGCAGAGAGGATCACAAAGTCTCCGTCTCAGGGTTCAACCGTTCTTGTATTTGTAGCAGTGGAAACTCAGTCACACCAGTCAGGTCATCCTCACTCTTCCATGTTATTCGTCCTTTTCAAAGTCCTCTTTTTCTACAAATTACTCTGGGAGACATCAGATGCACTTCTCCAGAAACACATAGGTATATATGAGAAGCTTATGTGCCCAGCATATATTTTGTAGAAGTGTGAGAAAAGCCCATCTTAACTCTCTGTTCCAAGCAGAGATGCTGAGGGATGTGTATCCCACAGGCAAAAACTTTCAACTTATACACAAGGGAAATTGTAAAAAAAAAAAAAAATTTAAAAAAAAAAAAGCATCTGAGTGTCTCAGGTAAAAAAAAAAAGCTACTTTTGAACAATTCCTTGCATATTAGAAACATTTATAATAATTGTCTAGTTTCTTCATATCTTCCTAAATGATAGCAGCCTGACTTTGTGGTTTCTATTTGGGCTGTATAAACATTATTGATAGATGCAGCTCCAGGGATTTAATTTGCTGTGTCCTCTCACTTACAAAAGCTGTCATCCCAGTTCTACTGTATATTCTTAGGGCACGTGTATTTAAGTGCACTTGAAACACTGAAAATAAAATATGGGTGTCGCTGCTGTAAGTAGTGTTAAATACCTGTGAAGATTGAATGAAACCCCCAGAGGTAGGAGGTGAGAACTAAACAGCCTTGAGCTGAGAACTAAACAGCCTTGACTGTGCACCAAGGGACTCTAACGGAGCCCAGCGGGACACGTCTTACACACACTGGTCAATTGGATCGTGTGCCACTTTTATTGCAGTGTTTTACTGAACGCCTGCCTGAGCAAGGGTACCCTTTGCTGCTCGTGATGCTCAGCTGTGACCGCGGGTACCCGCTGCTGAGTGGGGAACGCAGGAGGGAGCAGCCTTGCGTGTGCTGCACGAGGCCTGGCGCTAGGGTCCCTCAGTGCTGGAGTTGTGCCTGCGTGGGTAAGCGGGGTGCAGCAACGTTGTGCTGAGGCTCCGGGTGGGAGCTGAGCACTGGAGGTCCGCTCCGGCGCCAGGCTGGCTCCTGTCCCAGCAGGGTGAGCTGCCAGCTGTCGTACATGTGCTCTGGTCAGAGCAGTAATGCTGTCTGACTTTTACATTCTGGAAACTGGTCTCCTGCCTGGTTTTTGTTCTTATCAATGTTCTCTTTTTGTACTCTGTAGCAACTACAATAAACACCTAATCTCTTTCTCTGCTTCTGGGTTTCTTGCCAGTGGGAGAAGCTGCAGATGACGGCCAGTGAGAGGAGGAAGATCATGTGCTCTGTAACATTCCATATCATTGCCATCACCTGCGTTGTGTGGTCTCTCTATGTCCTGATCGACAGGACCGCTGAAGAGATTAAACAGGGACAGACTACTGGTACGTTACTTGCTTCTCTTCCCACTTACTCTCTTGTAATAATTGTTTATCCAGAATGCAGAGAGGATGTGGAGCATGAGCGTACAGGTAATGTTTACATTAGGCTAGTCAGCTTTAGTCTGAGTTTGGGTTGATTTAAAAGCACAGTTCTAAGATGATTTAGTTAAATCAGTGTAAATTCATCTGTGGGTGCTTTTTAAGTCTATTTCAAATCAATTTAGTTTGCACTTGTGAAATGCACAGATATGAGAGCTAATCCACTGTAGCCAGACACAAAATTGCGCTGCCTTACCTAATTTAGTTTTGAATTGGAACACTTACTGAGCAGATAAGGACATAAGCATTTGTTTGCTGCTATTGCTACCTTTCAACTGGGCAAAACCAGAACAGTTTTTAAAAAGAGAAGTAAAAGGAACCTAAATCCAAACCTTTGAGGTAAATCAACAGGGTTTTCTTTCTGTTCAGTCATCTTTGAGGTGGGTTAGCACAAGTTTCCTGTGAGAGCCATGTCAGACTGGAGAAATTTATGTGAGTCGTTGTGCATGAAACAGAAGAAATTCAGGTTGATCCTTAGGACTCCAGTTTACGCAGCTGAGGTGAGGTGCACTGCAGTTCACGGAGTGGCTGCCGCCCCACTGCAGGGATGTCTTAATGTCTTGAATAGCAGGTTTTCTTTAGTTCGCCAGCTTTAAACTTACCAAACTGAAATCTGTTTACCTGGGTGTGCTGGGCTGCAGACTTGCAGCTGTCACAGCACTGTTCGTCAGGCAGCTGAGCTGTCCCTGAAGGTGAGGATAGGAGGGACAGGGGATCTACCAAGCCTGGGAGCCATTAGAAGGGAAGCTGACCTTGCTCACAGAGCATTGCATGCCAACTAGACATGCAGGTGGAACACGTTTTGCTGGTGATTGAAGAGCATCATCTGGGGAGGTAGCTGAGCATCAATAAACCTGCAAATCCACAGAGCTGTTCGGGTTTCTTCAGAGCAGAATCACACTTCAAACTCAACAGTTCTGCTGTCAGTTCTCATTAGGGCTGTCGTTTGATTGTCCATGAATTCAGTCAGGAAGCTGCTTTGAATGAAATCTTTCTGTTTCTGTTCCACCCAACCCCATGCCTTCCATGTACAGTGAAAATTGTTGGCCTTTCAGCGTAAGGTTTCTATACAATAATGAAAAGCATATGCTTTCAAAGATTTATCATCTCCAGGTTATTTTAGCCAATAAATATGTTAGATGAACATGAATAGGAGGAATAGCATGAATATTTAGTACATTTTATATTGCCTTCTTTGCTCCCTTCATTTGGATTCTGAATCCAGGGAGTGCTGTCATGAGCTGGGGGGTGTGGGGAGTGTGTGTGGGTATACATTCATGTCTGCACAGGGGCAGGCTTATATGATCACTGCCTACAGATGGCATCAGATAGCTCACCTGTGAATCAGAGGTTCAGGTATTAATCACGGGTGGGATTTCATCAGTAGTCACACTGCAGTGCCCTTTGTATTTTGGGACTAAAATATTTTCATTCCTCCCACACTACCATGCATTTCCAAAAGAACACTAGCCTGTATCTTGGTAGAAACTTTGGAGGCTTGGAAGGCCAAGATTTTATTGCCTGAGAGCCCTGATAGTGGGTGATTCAGCATGATTTCATATCCATCTTGCAATGCCACTTATCTTTAAAGAGGACAGAGGCTGGGTGTTTACAGGACCTATGTAAGCAGAAGATGTATAAAATTAATAGTCTCTTATTTAAGAGTAGTTGATAGAGATATAACAAGATGCAATGTCTAAAAGTTCAAGCTAGACAAATTCAGGAAAAGCAATGGTGGTAATTTTTAATCATGGAGGGTAAGCTTGGCAGAATGCTTCAGCATCTCCAACACTTGCAGTTTTGCATCAGAAGAGATGCTCCAGTTCAACTACAAGTTACTGGGTCTGATGCAGATAAAATTGTCTGGTCTGCGTAACAAACATGTCAAGCTAGATGGTGAAAATTGTTTCTTTCTAAGTTTAAAGGCAATGACTCCACGTACTGTGTGATCACAGAGTGCCGTAGACTTCTTGGGTCACTGAGTTGAGTCTTCTGCTATGAAGAAGAAACCGTGACATAGAAACCCTTTCATAATCTGATCCAGTTTTTGTTTAAAAACAGGTGTAAAAGGATGTAAACGTATTACTGGCTGTTGCCTTGACTCTGTGATTTTGCTGCATAAGGGCTCAGACACAGAGAATCAATTGTTTTGTTTTTCCTCTGATCTGGGAGAATAAATGTGATATGCGAAGTAGAAGCCTGCATGTGTTTGACTTGAAGGGGAAAAAAGAAAAGGCCAAACAAGAAAAATGGCGAAATAAGAACAGTTTGCATGGCCCAAACTCTCTGACAGTTTACTTACAGGATGTTTTTGAGCGATCCAGTGTCGTCCAGCCAATACTGACCAGGTCCTTTTTGTTTCTTCTGTTTTTTATTTTCTTTCTTCCAGGGATTCTAGAGTGGCCATTTTGGACTAAGCTGGTAGTTGTGGCTATTGGTTTCACTGGAGGACTTCTGTTCATGTATGTACAATGCAAAGTGTACGTACAGCTGTGGAAGAGACTTAAAGCTTATAACCGAGTAATATATGTACAAAACTGTCCGGAAACTAGCAAAAAGAATATTTTTGAAAAACCTGCACTAATGGAGCCAAACTTTGAAAGTAAAGAAATGCTTGGGGTTCACCATTCAGACACAAACTCTTCACATTACACAGAGCCAGAAGACTGTGCTGCAGAAATCCTTCACGTCTGATTGCTGGGTGGGAGGGGTGGTTCTGTATGTCCTTGAAGATTTAAAATATCATTGTTTACTGCAAACTGCTCTACCTTTTTAAAATCAACTAACAGCTGAGGACTGGCAGGTGAATTTTTTTACAGTTGTTTTTTGTTGGAGTTTTTTTAAATCCCTTTGGCATATCTGTCAATGTTGTCATGGTTGCATACCTCTCAACGTTTTGTCTCTCATACTGGCTGATCAAAGAGCCACAGGATACTGGGTACAATGAGGCTCGGGTTTGGGATCAAGCAAGCCGCTAGTGAACTGTCATCAACTTCATGGAGTCTGTTACTTTAGAAGATGACTCTAAATGGCTCTGGAATACGTGGAGAGTGGGTTATTCTGGTTTGTTTGTTCTTTAAGCGTGATGAAGGAGGTTGTCCCAGACACAGAGGGAAATGAGAGAGCTAGAGTCTAATCTACTGCTAACACTGCCACTAACATTTTGTCTTAGGCAGCAGGTGTAAAATTTTGCTTTACATATTGTGATGAGACTTACAAAGCATATAGCACTTTTAAAAATCTTTATTTTGTAATATGTATGTCAAATGAGAATGAAACTTGAAAGAATGTGTCATTTTTGAAACATTTCTTCTTTCTTTACCCCATCTATTCTTCTGGAACGTAAACCTCTTGCCTTATAAAAAAAAAAAAAAAAATTAAAAAAAATTCCAACCTGTGATTTCCAACACATTATCTTACTAAACATAACACTAAAAAACTCTGCCTCTTTGGGTTTCCTTTGAGGAGCAATGTTTTTTAAAGGATATTGCACTTGTGACTTGTGTATGGGGAGTAGTGGATGTGTACAGTGTTCGTTTTCAATGCGTAATGGTTTAAGTGCTCCGTTTTGAGGATGGGTTTTGCTTCCCCCCCCCCCCCCCCCCCCACCAGCCACACGCACCACACACCTGCACATACATACCTGATGTAACTTCCATTCCAAACCATTGGCCAGGGGTTTGTTGCTATATTGGTAAAAATGTGAGCTGTTATGGAAAAACAGATACTTAGTCAATACAGCTGAAATTGGTTTTCCTTCTTCACTGCTGTGTCATGTGTGAATTACCCAAGAATTTGACATAGTCAGAGGAGATGCTGAGATCAAGGTCTAGGAAGTAAATATTGTACTAAGTGGATGAGTTTAAAAATACCTGCCTGCTTTTAGTCCCAGTGCGATGCATTACATGGTCAGAGAATAGTTTTGTCTGTGCTTTTGAATTTGGGACTGGCTTTTTAATCAGTCAGCCTTAATGAAAAGAGAGGGACAGCTTTAAAATCTGATTGCAGGGCTTTAGACAGAGTTGCCCAAAGCTAGGGGTGTCTGCTGTTAATTCACTTGACCGATCTGCTTCAATGAACCTAGCTTCAAGCCCTCGTTTAACCAAAGTCTCAAATTTCTGGAGCAGAAATAAAGCCCCACGAAAAGTCAGCACATGAGGCCTCTGCATTTGAAAGCT
>NW_009260182.1:8474909-8477054 GCF_000687185.1 Egretta garzetta | reverse complement strand
CCTATCTAAATCTCTGTAAAGTCAATGATAATCTTCTGGTTGGTCTTAGTAGGAGTTGCCTCAACTTCTCAGTTAGGCAAAAGCTTCTGTTTCCTTGTTGAGATAACTGAACTAAATCCCCAGCTCCAGTTCAGGTTTTTCAAGTCTTTTTCAGATACAACTTTCATTGGGCAAGTTCATTTCATAATAGAAGTAGTTGCTTTAAGACTTGCCAAAGAATAACAGGAAGAGATCGGTGATGTTTTTCCTTGAAATGTAATACTAATTTATTTCTAAATTAATATTTTAAAAGAAGGCAGAGAAGGGACTATGGTAAGAGAACACACACCAGTGGTTTCTAAGACCTGTTAGAGGAAAAGCATGTGTGTGCATGCATGCCTCTGCGTGATCTTCAAGGTTACTGGCTGTGATCTTCATGAACAACATGGTACCTTGTTCTTGAGATACTTTAAAATACCCAGATCTCTAGGCAGTCCTCACAAAGCTGCACTGGCATGGGGTTGTGTACTGTGCTAGGTGTCAGGATGACCCCTGCTAACGTGATACGTGCAGACAAACCCTGCATACCCTGCTAGTATCGGGGCAGCAGTCTTTGTGACCATATGCATGTAGAGTTGGTTGCCTATGCCTGCCATAATTTAAAGTGCAATTACTTGGGCCCTTTCCTGAACTCTGCTGTGGGTGATCCTCTTCTATTATGAGAATCCAGATAATACACTGTCTTGTTTTGTTTTCTATTTTGTTCTGTGAAAAGATTTACTAGATAAACTCAGGTGGGTTAAATATCAGGTCTTGCATACCTTCATCATCATTCTTCTGAAATGCCCAAGTGTACAAGGCTTACACGTCTGCGAGATGCTCATGTTACAGCTGCAAGATGCACAGAATCAGCTGCTGACTGATGCTGCACGCATTCTCATCTGATCTGTGGCCAGTAGGTGAAATGCAAATGGACATGTTCTGGCATGAAACCTGCTTGTTCTCTAGCTCACACCTGAGAGGCACTGCTGTCTGACCAATGTTCTGACAAGTGCCGATCTGGTGTACTGTAACGTGCTGGTCCTGTTTCAGTCACTGTCAGACCTGATTCTTGGTGAAACATTGTGAAATCTTATTTGGTGTTTTGGAAGGTCTGCGTGGCACGTGCCAGGTGGTGTTTGGTGTATTCAGGATACTGAAGTTTTTTTGCTGTGCCCCTGTGTATCTTAACTTGGGAAGAAAAATCATCTCCAGCAAAATCATCTGGGGAAAAATATTTGCGGATGAAACCGCTTTAGCCAGTGTTGCTGCTACCCATTCCCGCTCCCAGCAGGTCTAAATGAAAATTAAGGCCTAATATTTAAACGCTCTATACTGCTTAGGAATGCTCGTACGAGGAAGGGCTGTGGAAGAGATCCATCTGTCAGGGGTTTTCATTTATGCTGGACACACTTCTCATGCTGATTCTTGCCCGGTGTTAACAGCGGGCTTCTGGAACTGCGGTTCTCTGCATGGTGCCATCAAATGGTGTGAGAAGGCTTGAATGGTGCTTTTTCCTTCTTTCTCCTCAAGGAGATACTGTTGACTTGTTTTCAGCTTCCCGCTGCGAGGCACTGATGCTAGCTCAGGTGAGCTCTGTCCTTCCCTCCCAGATGTCAGTAAGGGGAATGACCACCCCCTGTCAGGTCAGGCTTTCCAATGCTTCCTTCTGACAGCTTTTGACATGACTGAAATGGAAGTCTGACTTTTTTTGGTCCTTCTTCCTTGGCCAAAGTCAGTCCGGGTTACCTGGGACTTTACTGAGACCAGAATTTAAGTAGGAGGGAATACAGGCTTAATACCATCTACCACGATCCCTTCCCTAGATTGCCAGAGCCTTTGCTGATTATGTCCCATGCCCTAGACAGATGACCACTTAAATCCTGTCCAAAAAAGGACCAGCTGTGCCAAGGACATTTCCCTGCCGTGTCATATTTGGTACATCTGCCAGGTCACTATGTTAGAAATACAGGTGTGTGCTGCAGAAGGTTGATCCCTTTTAAGAGATCATGAGGCGTTAAATTCCTATGAATTCTCAGGACTTTCTTCAACTATAAACCCTGTATTTTGGGAGGGGTGTGGTTAAAATGTTGCCCTGTGTTCTGAAGAGATGGCCAGACCTGGGGA
>NW_009260182.1:8469425-8474892 GCF_000687185.1 Egretta garzetta | reverse complement strand
TCAGCAACGGCTGCACTGAGCCTGCAAGGGGTTAGAGAAATGCTGGGCCTCTGTGCTGTACCTGGGAAATCCCAGGAAGCACCAGTAACTCCCTGTCCAAGCCCACTTGTGCCTATCCCCAGTACTGATTGGGGCATCGATCCTGCTTCAGGCGGTGCTGTAAGGAAGGGGCCGGCTTGGCACGCCGCTCTTCATGAAAAACCTTTCAAGTGAGGCATGGGCATGGCCACGGATGGGAGCTGTCTGCTTCTGCCTCCTGTTTGGCTGGGGAAGCATCTGTTACAAAGTGGGACCCGGGTCGTAATTTCTCCTAAAGCTGAAGTGTGTTAAGATACAGATTTCTGGTGTAGCCTGCTGTGGAGATTGTGGCCAGCAATGCAAGGGAGGTCGGTGACTCTGGGTTGGGTCCCTCTCAAATAGGGGTGAAACAGGGCGAAAGCAAAAGCAAGGGCATCGCTGGCTGGATTTTCACAGCGTTCTATTAGATATGCAAAGAAAACTGCTAAGCGGGACCTTTTATTTTGTGATTATTTTTTAGTTTGAGATATTGCAGTGTCTGTATATTCCAATGAAGTACTGAAAGCACTTGTCTTTGTATAGAAGATAACTGTTTAAAATTTGCAGCTGATCTTGTATTTAGGAAAAACATTTGTAGACAGGTAATTGTATAACATTAAACAACTTTACACTGGCGTGTGTTGTATAGTTTATACAAGACAATTCACATTTCTGCAGAATTTTTTAGTTAGTAAATTTCTAGTAACTTAAATGTATAGTTTTGTATCCTTCCATGTATGTTCATTTTCTCAGTGTTACCACTTGCAGAATTATTTTTAGTTTCTTAAACTGTAATTGGTTATTTGTGTGTGATACACAGGGTTATTGACTGCAGCAATAAAGTGTTTCTATAAAAAAAACCAGAACAAACCAAAACCATTATAGTATCCATTTTGTTTGAAAAAGCATTAGAGGACCATGCAAGAGAAAAATTGAGCTCTCCAGTAGTAAGATGATGATCAAAGTGAGTTACTTTCACTGGTGTAAACATGGAACTTGATGGCTCTTCAGTGTAGCAGGCCAATGCAGAGTAGCATCCCATGGCAATTTGATGTTAAAATGATCCATAATGATAAAGGTATAGTTATCCATCAGAATAAGTGGGCGACTCCTTCGATGCAGTGAGAAGATACGATTGTGCAGGTGCTTTAGGCTCAGATGTAGGAATAGTGGGGAGAATTTTCTGGTTTGTGCCATGGAGGAGGTGGGGAGAGAAGATTCCTGTGGGCCTTAAAATCTGGAGCTTCTGGAATTGACAGAGCGCCTTGCTATGAATGCTTCATGTCTGAAGTCAGCGTTCTCACACGCATCGGTTTCTATGCGGAGGTGCAGAGCAGAAGACCCTTGTTACTGTGATTCTCCTCTAAGAGGAAAAATGACATTGTGTAAGTGTGGAGGGGGGGATGGCTGCATTTATCCTTCATTGCTGATGGCATGAGCACCAGTAGCACCAGTTTCTAGCACCAGTAGGTCAAGGAAAAGAGCTGTCTGGGCTGCTGTGAGAAGGCCTGTAACAAAAGCATAAAAGCCAAAGAGCAAATAAGATATGGAAAGTTGTGTCTGTAACAGACACAAGGGGGCTCAAAGAAAATATTTTAATTTATATTTTTTTAAGGAGTGATTAGTTTTTAATTTTGTTTTGGGTTAGAAAGGGGAGGAAATCTCAATACTGCAACCCTAGAGAGCTGCCTCCCATGCAAAGCAAAAGGCTCTGTCCTATATTCCCTTAGTGAAGCAGGTCTGGGTGTAGTGAATGCAGCTACTTGCATAAAGTTTGCAAACCCATCAGCAAGACATCTGCACAGAAATACCCTGCTGGAGGGATGGTAAAATAATTTCTAGGGCCTGCTGTTTGACTGACAGTGTCTGGGATGAAAAGCTGATAGACGGTTTGAGGAACAGAGCCTGTAGAGCCATCTGGCTGCTGGCTGAAAAGTGTTCCTCATCTTGGGTTCAGGCACCTCGAGTTAATTATAAAATAACTTCTTCCCTCTTGTAAACCTCATTTTCATCTGCAAGAGCATTGCTGTCACTGTGTGAAGCATGTCCATCTCTGAGGCGGAGCAGAGCTCAGCGGCACATGGCTGTGACTCCAGGAACAGGATTTTCCAGCTGGTCCCCAGGAACTGGAGCTGCCTGGTGAGTAGTTACTGGTGTCTGGCTGGCAGGACCAGTATGGCTCACCTCTCGGAGTAGGACGGAGGGAGGCTGTGGGGAGGCAGGAGGGCAGCAGCAGGGGTTGGCAAGATCCCCCTGAGTGCCCTCCAGAGGCTGGGGAGATGTCGGATGGTGTGACTCCAGCTGCTGACTCTCAAAACCAAGCCCCAAGAGTCTCAAGAGCCAGGCTTGTGTCTGTGCTGCTGCTCAGCCCATCCTGCAGGGACTGCACATCCTCCCCCAAACCCCCTCTTCCTGCAGCCGCCTTGTGGACCACTTGCCTGTCACCCACCCCCTTGGTTCCAGCTGTCCCTGTCCCCAGCCTGCTCACCCATATTGTGGTGTGCTTGCCCCTTCCGTTCATTTTGCTTGTGCAACTCAAATTTTCTTCCTCTTCCAAGCTTCCTCTTTCACCGCTGTCATTATTTCTGCCCCTCAGCTTGTCTCTGGGCAAGGCTGGGCAGAGAGGGTTGTGCTAGGAGGAACCGAATTACAGCCAGCGTGTGACTCATGGGAATGACCATGGATGTTACCCAAAAGTGGTGCTGTGCAAATAAAGCTCAATGTCCATCTGCGATCCCAGGTTTTCCTGTAAATCCTCTGGGCTCCGGTCTCTGATGTGTAGGATGCTCTCTGACATTTTGGGATTGTATTGTGTTACCACAATACAGACAGTCAGAAGAGGATGCTTTTTCATGGTCTTGGGATGGATGGATAACATCAGAAAATCAGGCAAGAATATCTCATTATAGAACAAGAACCAAACACAGGAAAAATTCATTCATCTTGGCTAAACAGAGAGAGAGGGAAATTAATTCAGAAGGGAGGCAGGGGAGGGTTGGGGTTTTTTTAAATCAAAAATCATTGAAGGCCTGGGTAAAAGAAACAGGGAGCAAGTTCAGTGCATTACACAGGGTAGAATAATTGGAAATGTAATACTGCTCAGACAGGGTCAACTGATGGCAAACTTTAAGACTACTCTTTTAAAGTGTATTCTAAGGAAACGGTAAGATTGGTGGCAGAGGAACTGAAAGCTGAAAACAGAGAGGAGGCCTTGCTTGAGAGTGCTAAGGAGCTGAATGAAGTTGTCTCAAAGGCTTTAACATCAGAGGAGGGTTTGAAATAACTGAATAAAACAACCAGAAGGCTGCACAGTGCAGAGGAGGGAGGTCACCACTGAGGGTGTGCTTGTTAAATCCCCAGGCTTCAAGGAATCAGCCTTGCAATTCCTAACGTTTTAAGACTTTACTAAAATTAACCTCCCAGTCATTTTGCTGGGAGCCCGTTGCTGTGCTGGTTCGCTCTGATACTCTCAGTCTCAAAGGCCACCTGCAAACAAGGTAGGCCCAGCAGGCTTAGGAGAATTCATCGCTGTCAGAGCCGCGGGGTTTGGTGCTGGGGACAGCAGGTTCCTTTGTCAAGGGAAACAGTTATCCTTGTGGTTGGGAGGGAAGAGGAAATGTCTCGGGGTGACGACTTGATCCTAACCGAGAAAGCACAGCTGTCTTAGCGTATGCAGCATTTCATATGTGCTTTACCCCTGAGCATCCCAAATTAACTCACAAAGGTACCATTGTTCCCTTCCTGTGGAAAAACTGAGGTCTCTCTGGAGGCTGGCTTGCCACTGGTCTCGCTCCCATACTTAACTTCTTGCTCTTGAAAGTACTGTGTTAAAAGAGGACCAATTCTAATCATGGGATTAGCTACACCAGTGTTTCTCATGCCAGAGAGATGGTGGTTCCTTTTATCCTGAAATTGTGCTTTCAGGACCACGGCCACACCTCAGCAGCTGGTGAAATCAGATGGAAATGAAATCAAACCACTGAGCAGCTTTCTTGCAGCCCTGGATCTAATTGAGCTGTGGTAGAAGTTAGATGTATTATTTCGGGGATGAATTTGGACCTGTCTGACTACAGATTAGAGCTGATGCTGCACAAGCCTCTATCAAGTCTCTATCTTTACTGCTGGGGCTTAGGACTTTTGCACCAGTCTTCAGTCTCCCACTGCTGTTTTAGTTTTGCAGTTCTCAAACGAGTGCAGTACCAAATGATACCAAAAGAGTAGCCACTAATGCAGCTGTATTCCTTGTGCTTGCCTTGTCCATGGCTTACCTGTACCCTCCTCTTTAGCGGTGTTACCTGCGCAGCCTCCCAGCGCTGATTTGGGGTGGGGAAGTCTGAAAGCAGGCTGCCTTCTGCCTGTCTCCCTCCTCTTTTCTCTTTTTGCAGAGCACTGGAGTAGCACAGCTACATCCACAGCAGCAGAGAGGGACTCACAGCCCCACGCAATCTGGATGATCCCTTGCACAAAAGGTATAAAGGTATTGTAATAAGTGTTGATATCATAACTCCATCTTGGGTTTGTGAGAGATTCAGCTGGTGTCAGAATTGCCACCGCCTGATGGCAGAGCAAGGACACTCTGTGCTGAGCTTTGCAGGCCTAGAGTTAATTTCTGGACCCTCTGAGCTGGGACAGGGGCGGGTCTGTGAACAAGGAGTTTTTTCTTCCTGTTCTGGTGGGGAAATACACAATTAGCACCCATATGTTCTCAGCTATGAAGCCCATGCCCCTCAGATTATTTATGTAGCTTGGAAATTTCTGTAGGCTCTACCGATCCCCTCCGTCATTTGTTAATTACCATGCTGTGTCATCCCTCCCCACTCCCAATCCTTTATTAGCATATTTCAAGAGAGCCATCTGCCCACCCAGACTGCCTGTAGCCTCAGGAGGGCTGTAAGATATGTGACATCTTCACAGAACAGCCTTGTTTTTCACTGGCGTTGCAAGGAGATGAAGAGGGGCAGCAGCTGACTTCCGCTGCGCATTTCCATGTAGGAAATCTGCGCGGTGCTTAGGAGCATGGGAGCTGTGAATAACGAGCAGCAATAACATGGCAGAGCGGACGTGCCCCTTGCAGGGGGCTGCCCTAGCCCCCCACTAACACACGGCCAGCTCCTGTTTTAAGGGCCCGGTTTCCCAGCTCCCTGCTTATAGAGTCATAGAATTGTTTAGGTTGGGAAAGACCTTTAAGATCATCAGGTCCAACCGTTAACCCAGCCCTGCCATCCCACCCCTAAACCATGTCCCTCAGCTCCTTGTCTGCCCGTCTTTTCAATGCCTCCAGGGATGGGCACTGGACCACGTCCCAGGCAGGAGCCAGAAACCAGGACGGGGTCTCGGCAGGGGCGCGCGGGGGGGCTGCCAGGCACGCGGGTGGCTATCGATCGCGACTGGAGACCGACTGATTGCTCGG
>NW_009260182.1:8467002-8469220 GCF_000687185.1 Egretta garzetta | reverse complement strand
CGCCCTCAGCGAAGGGCCCGGCTGCCCGCTTTGAAAGGCAGCTGCCGGCAGAGCAGGCAGAAGCGATGAGGATGGCCGTGTGCCTGAGGCGAGTTTCGGCGGTTTCAGAAAGGACACCCTAGACCTGGGGTCAGGGCCTTCCCCAGCCGAGTGGCTCAGGCCTCCCTCCTCCTCACCATGCACGATCTTCCCTTTGCGCCTCGGCCACCGTGCCAGGAGGACTGCAGGGTGGCGCTGGGGGAGCAGGGCAAACCCTGCCATGCAAGCCTGCGTCTGATCCCATAGCCTAATCCTTAGGACGCGCACCTTGGGTCCAGCGATGGGGCCCAGCTGCTGTTTCCAAGAGTGGTTTCCTTGCTTGACATCAAGCAGCCACCAGGTAGAACATGGAAGAGAATCGCGCTGGGGCCTCGTACCGTGTGGGTCTCCTCAGGGGTGAAATAACGTAGTCTCTCGATAAAATGGCTGGTTTGGGGTTTTTTATGTATCCTGCCATTTTGTTTGGCAGTTGATGAAACAAACATTTAAAATTCTGCCAACAGTAAATATTTCCACCTTTAATGATTTATTGATAATCATGAAAAAAAGTGAGAGGTGCTAAAGGAAGGGATTAAAAGGAGACATAGCTGTGAAGGGGCTGGAGGGACATATCAACAAACGCATTCCTACACATCTCGTGTACAGGGCTGAGCTTGTCCAGTATTTTCTTCAGTGAGTTGTTAAGAGTAGTTGTAACGCTGTAGCAAGACTCCCCAGCCACAGCGCTGTACAGAAGAGACCCGAACCGCCTGAAGACAGAACTGATGACCATGGGGAATGGGATGGGGTTCAAACACTGCATTGGAGCTGAAACACAAAGAACCATGGAAAATCACCGATCACATCTTGAACACCACTTCGCTCCGTATTTGCAGCGAAACCGAAGGTGCCCAGAAGGTGACCTTGTGTCTGACAAAAGCTGGTTCTGAAGCCCTTAACACGTTAAAAGGGTTTCAGATCTATCCTTCGATGAAGGCTGTGATCCTAAATTCAGAAACTTTAGGGCTGACAGCACTCGTGCAAAAATGAAACTGATGTATGATTTCTTTGAAATCTTATGTAAAGGAAAGATGAAACCAAGGAAGGACTTACAAGTTCACGGTGCGCTTTTATGGGGTAACGTTGTCGATGGAAGGGATCGCAGTGCAGCAGGCCGGATCCCTTCCTGGTTAAATCTCAGGAGGAGCCATCGGATCTCAGGGCTGGGATTCTGCAGCACGGTGTGCTGTGCGACCGTTGGCAATCTTGCACTTCTGGGTGTTATTTAAAAAGTGGCAGCAGACTAGAAATTCGTGCTGAGCAATTCCGTAGAGCCAAGGCAGGCACAGTGAATTTTTTATAAGCCTATATGTAAATACATACCCTGAATGTGGGAGAGCCTTGAAATCTGAGTCATGGTATAGTGTGTGAGCAAGTGGTTGAATCTCTGTTTGTACAGAAGAGATGTAGGAGACCTTCCCTGACTTGTCTGGGTGAGTGTAGTCCAGTAGCATCACATTTTTGTGAAAGAACATGAACCTTTCCAGGGCATCGCAGGCTGTGTCCCCATTGCTGTGTGGCCATCACTGGCCATGGTGCTTAAGGCCAGAACGCATCTTGGGTAGCTGCCGATTTAGAAGCTGAAGCAGAGGCTCCGTAAGCGTATCTTGCAGTGCTGCCCAGCAGTCCAAGATGCAGCAGCCATGCTGGAGTGAGGCACGAGGCACTTGGCAACTGGGTTTAAACTGGTGGAGCCAGGCAACTGGCTATTGCTGGTGGAGCCAGCAATAACTTCTAGCTGTGGACTTTAATCGCTGTCTTCCTCTGTATTTGAAGGTTGATGGCTAAGAATGCCCACCCAGCTTCACAGGCGCGGAGACAGACTACGTGTAGCGAGTGCCTCCGACTGAAAGTGCTACCCGAAAGCTTCAGTATGACTGAATGAATTAGTTCGTATATGAGGTGATGTGAGCACAGCACCTGCAGTGCAAGTGTACCATGAGGAAAGCGCTTCTGAGGTCGTTTTAATTTAGCTTGCTCTCTATACCTGACATTCACAAGAGCCTAGAGACCAGCCTGGCAAACTGCCCAGCGGCAAGGAAACGAGGAGCTCGGTCTGATCACAGAGCAGTGGTGGAAGGACCCTGGGACCTGCAAAAGCCCCAGCCTGGCTCCTTTCAGCACAGTATTGTGCAGCTGG
>NW_009260182.1:8462157-8465647 GCF_000687185.1 Egretta garzetta | reverse complement strand
CGCCCTCAGCGAAGGGCCCGGCTGCCCGCTTTGAAAGGCAGCTGCCGGCAGAGCAGGCAGAAGCGATGAGGATGGCCGTGTGCCTGAGGCGAGTTTCGGCGGTTTCAGAAAGGACACCCGAGACCTGGGGTCAGGGCCTTCCTCAGCCGAGTGGCTCAGGCCTCCCTCCTCCTCACCATGCACGATCTTCCCTTTGCGCCTCGGCCACCGTGCCAGGAGGACTGCAGGGTGGCGCTGGGGGAGCAGGGCAAACCCTGCCATGCAAGCCTGCGTCTGATCCCATAGCCTAATCCTTAGGACGCGCACCTTGGGTCCAGCGATGGGGCCCAGCTGCTGTTTCCAAGAGTGGTTTCCTTGCTTGACATCAAGCAGCCACCAGGTAGAACATGGAAGAGAATCGCGCTGGGGCCTCGTACCGTGTGGGTCTCCTCAGGGGTGAAATAACGTAGTCTCTCGATAAAATGGCTGGTTTGGGGTTTTTTATGTATCCTGCCATTTTGTTTGGCAGGGTTTTGATGAAACATTTAAAATTCTGCCAACAGTAAATATTTCCACCTTTAATGATTTATTGATAATCATGAAAAAAAGTGAGAGGTGCTAAAGGAAGGGATTAAAAGGAGACATAGCTGTGAAGGGGCTGGAGGGACATATCAACAAACGCATTCCTACACATCTCGTGTACAGGGCTGAGCTTGTCCAGTATTTTCTTCAGTGAGTTGCTAAGAGTAGTTGTAACGCTGTAGCAAGACTCCCCAGCCACAGCGCTGTACAGAAGAGACCCGAACCGCCTGAAGACAGAACTGATGACCATGGGGAATGGGATGGGGTTCAAACACTGCATTGGAGCTGAAACACAAAGAACCATGGAAAATCACCGATCACATCTTGAACACCACTTCGCTCCGTATTTGCAGCGAAACCGAAGGTGCCCAGAAGGTGACCTTGTGTCTGACAAAAGCTGGTTCTGAAGCCCTTGACACGTTAAAAGGGTTTCAGATCTATCCTTCGATGAAGGCTGTGATCCTAAATTCAGAAACTTTAGGGCTGACAGCACTCGTGCAAAAATGAAACTGATGTATGATTTCTTTGAAATCTTATGTAAAGGAAAGATGAAACCAAGGAAGGACTTACAAGTTCACGGTGCGCTTTTATGGGGTAACGTTGTCGATGGAAGGGATCGCAGTGCAGCAGGCCGGATCCCTTCCTGGTTAAATCTCAGGAGGAGCCATCGGATCTCAGGGCTGGGATTCTGCAGCACGGTGTGCCGTGCGACCGTTGGCAATCTTGCACTTCTGGGTGTTATTTAAAAAGTGGCAGCAGACTAGAAATTCGTGCTGAGCAATTCCGTAGAGCCAAGGCAGGCACAGTGAATTTTTTATAAGCCTATATGTAAATACATACCCTGAATGTGGGAGAGCCTTGAAATCTGAGTCATGGTATAGTGTGTGAGCAAGTGGTTGAATCTCTGTTTGTACAGAAGAGATGTAGGAGACCTTCCCTGACTTGTCTGGGTGAGTGTAGTCCAGTAGCATCACATTTTTGTGAAAGAACATGAACCTTTCCAGGGCATCGCAGGCTGTGTCCCCATTGCTGTGTGGCCATCACTGGCCATGGTGCTTAAGGCCAGAACGCATCTTGGGTAGCTGCCGATTTAGAAGCTGAAGCAGAGGCTCCGTAAGCGTATCTTGCAGTGCTGCCCAGCAGTCCAAGATGCAGCAGCCATGCTGGAGTGAGGCACGAGGCACTTGGCAACTGGGCTTGAACTGGTGGAGCCAGGCAACTGGCTATTGCTGGTGGAGCCAGCAATAACTTCTAGCTGTGGACTTTAATCGCTGTCTTCCTCTGTATTTGAAGGTTGATGGCTAAGAATGCCCACCCAGCTTCACAGGCGCGGAGACAGACTACGTGTAGCGAGTGCCTCCGACTGAAAGTGCTACCCGAAAGCTTCAGTATGACTGAATGAATTAGTTCGTATATGAGGTGATGTGAGCACAGCACCTGCAGTGCAAGTGTACCATGAGGAAAGCGCTTCTGAGGTCGTTTTAATTTAGCTTGCTCTCTATACCTGACATTCACAAGAGCCTAGAGACCAGCCTGGCAAACTGCCCAGCGGCAAGGAAACGAGGAGCTCGGTCTGATCACAGAGCAGTGGTGGAAGGACCCTGGGACCTGCAAAAGCCCCAGCCTGGCTCCTTTCGAACAAGTCTGGCCCCCCTGCCACTGGCAGCGGCTTGAAGGAAGATCATAAGAGGTAATGGGTTATGTGGTATTTGTTTGCCTGATGAAAATGCAGGAGAATAGCATTAGTGGTCTTGGTACCTAAGCGCCAAGTGTGCGGTGTCACTGCTGTGGGGTTCTTTTCTCCAGATTAGGTTGGACCGTGGAAGAAGCACAGCCAGCTCTTCTCTTCTCTTAATGATAGCATCTTAATGAGAGCAGGTATTTGGTGTTGGTACGCTCAGGGTGGGGACTGTGAAACCGTGGGGTTAGTTGTGTATGTGCAGCTCTGATGTGCAGATATGCTGGCAGCATGACACATGGTTGTGCAAATCAACAGGGTGTTTGAGAAGCTTAGAGGAATGCGGGGGTAAAGCATGCCAGCAATAGTGCGTGGGGGGGTCTAGACCTGAGGAAAAGGTGAGTTGTACATGGATTTGCAGATTTGGTGTACATAACGAGGGTGCAGCGTGGCGTGAGCGTAGAGTGAGTTCCTCTGGACTATGAAGAGAATGGGATATATACATGGTGGACATGTGCCACCAAAAGTCATTGTTAATGAAATAAAAGAGGATGATGCTTTCTACTCAAAGAAGTGAAAACTGTTCTACAAGAAGGATAATGAATTTAAAGAAAAAGGTGTTGGAACATTACACTTAAAACCAACCAGAAATGAAAAAACTCAACTCCTATATTGGTATCCGCTCGGACTAGGAAACATAGTGTTGAATGTTCTAATTCCACCAAGATGCCATGTACAAGAACCAGAAAAAAACAGTGTTCTTATATTTTGTGTTCCTAATCCACCAATTGATGAGAAGAATCCAGCTGTTCCTGTCACTATGTTAATATGGGTGAAAACAAATGAGGATGCAGGTGAGTTGCACAAAATGTTACTGGAGAAAAAGGAGGCTTAAATAAGTTGCAATCAGTGGTTTGAGGAATTATTGCCAAACTGCTTCTGCTCTTTTTTTCTTCCATAACTTCACTTTAATGCTTAACTCTTTACTCTGATATTAAGAACTGTTATAGGAATTGTGGAAAAATTCTGTGAGGAAAAGCTGAATTAGCAAATAAAAGTTTTTTTTTTAAAAAAAAAAAAAGGTAAAAAAAACAAAAAAAAAGAAGGGACCTGGACAGGCTGGATCGATGGGCTGCAGCCAGCTGTATGAGGTTCAACAAGGCCAAGTGTGAGGTCCTGCACTTGGGTCACAACAACCCCATGCAACGCTACAGGCTTGGGGAAGAGTGGCTGGAAAGCTGCTTGGCAGAG
>NW_009260182.1:8460970-8462049 GCF_000687185.1 Egretta garzetta | reverse complement strand
GGCAGCCTTCCCCGGTACTCGGAACTGGGGAGCCCTCACCTCGAATCCCATGTTCAGTTTTGGGCCTCTCACTACAAGAAGGACACTGAGGCACTGGAGGGTGTCCAGAGAAGGGCAACAAAGCTGGTGAGGTGTCTGGAGAACAAGGCTGATGGGGAGCAGCTGAGGGAACTGGGGTTGTTCAGCCTGGAGAAGAGGAGGCTGAGGAGAGACCTTATCTCCCTCTACAACTGCCTGATAGGAGTGTGTAGTGAGGTGGGGGTTGGTCTCGTCTCCCAAGTAACAAGTAATGAGGGGAAATGGCCTCAAGCTGCACTAGGGGAGGTTTATATTGGATATTAGGAAAAATTTCTTCACTGAAAGGCTTATCAGGCACTGGAACGGTCAAGTCGCCATCCCTGGAGGTATTTAAAAGATGGGTAGATTAAGTGCTTTAGAGGCATGGTTTAGTGGTGGACAGGTATGGTTTGACTCAATGATCTTAAAGGTCTTTTCCAACCAAATGATTGATTTTATGATTCCACGTGGGGGTAGATTGTGGTAGCATGTTGAGTCGGTTCAGTGCATGTGTTAAGGTCTGGGCACAGAATAATGTGTATACCTGCAAAGTGGGATGATTAGGAGGTGAGGTTATGGAGTGCAGAGCAGTTTGAGGGTGCATGGCTGAAATCCTGTAAGCGTTGGAGGTGGTGAGGCACACGGGGCTGTGAGGGCAGCTGTGCCGGCTGGAGCAGGATTGCTCTGGGGAGCAGCCTGCTGTGTGCTGAGCGCGCTGGTGCTTTCGGGTTGTGCAACAGCAGTGGAAGGGCATCCAGAGGAAAGTGCTTTGCCCAGGACCCTTTAAAGTGCGCTGGTGTGGTGCTGGTGCAGAGTGGGAGGGCAGGAGCACTGTGAGGGCTGTGTGCAGGGTGTGGGACTGGGGTGCAGTGCGGGTAGCTGTGGCGGGACAGCGGTGCAGTGCGGGTAGCTGTGCTGGGACAGGGGTGCAGTGCAGGGTAGCTGTGGCGGGACAGCGGTGCAGTGCCGGGACAGGGGTGCAGTGCAGGGTAGCTGTGCTGGGGCAGGGGTGCAGTGCAGGG
>NW_009260182.1:8460390-8460726 GCF_000687185.1 Egretta garzetta | reverse complement strand
GGGTGGCAGTGCGGGGTAGCTGTGGCGGGACAGGGGTGCAGTGCGGGTAGCTGTGCCGGGACAGCGGTGCAGTGCCGGGACAGGGGCGCAGTGTTGGGGTAACTGTGCTGGCACAGGGGCGCAGTGCAGGGTAACTGTGCCGGGACAGGGGTGCAGTGCAGGGTAACTGTGCCGGGACAGCGGTGCAGTGCCGGGACAGGGGCGCAGTGTGGGGTAACTGTGCTGGCACAGGGGCGCAGTGCAGGGTAACTGTGCCGGGACAGGAGTGCAGTACAGGGACAGGGGCGCAGTGCAGGGTAACTGTGCCGGGACAGGGGTGCAGTGCAGGGTACCTGG
>NW_009260182.1:8427139-8460120 GCF_000687185.1 Egretta garzetta | reverse complement strand
CGGGCAGCCAGTGGTTCGCGGGCACGGACGACTACGTGTACCTGAGCCTGGAGGGCACGGCGGGCTGCAGCGAGAGGCACCTCCTGGACAAACCCTTCTACAACGACTTCGAGCGCGGCGCGGTGAGTCCGGCCGGGCGGGGGGCGACCGCGGCTGCCCGGCCCCGGCTTTCTTAAACTCTCGTCCCCGCGTGCGGGTGCTCCGGAGAGGGACACCGGGGCCGAGGTGCCTGCTGGCATCCCTGGCTGCCCATCGCCCGCATCCCCGTCCCGGGGCTTAGCCCAGGCTGCGGTCAGTCCGTCGTGGGGAAAGATGGGGCCCTGGGGTCCAGCTTACAACGGGCTTTCAGATTTCCTCCTATTTTCCTTACAGATACTAAAAAAAAAATAAAATGGTGTGCTCCCTGTTGATGGGTGATGTTGAGGGTCGGTATTTACTGGTAGTCAGAGCCCTGATATCTCCAAGGAATTAAGTAAAGAGATAAGAGTTTCCCATGGGAATTATGATGCCTGGCAAGGGAAATGTGTGGGGCAACTTCAGTGACAGGTGGAAAACAGCATGAGCGTGCCAGTGTGAGAATGAAGTTGGGACTGGGCTATCGGCTATTCTTTCTAACCTTGATTTCTGCCATGTATTGTGCCCTGTCCTCTCTGTAGTCTTATGATAGCATCCTGGCTATCCCTCTGTAATCGCTTATACTCTGGGCGCTGGTTTAGAATGGCATTTATTTATCTGCTTACTGTCCACTGTGAAAATAATAGACTCAGATAATTTTTTCCCCCCTCCCAAAATGCATATTTTATTTGGAAACCTAACTCTCAGTTTCCAAAAGGTCTGATGAGAGTTAAGCAACTTTGAAAGTTTTAACGAAGTCCTCGTAAGTCACTTTGGAAATGAGACCTACCGCTGCGTACACAAGTGAGACTTCCCTGTCACGGTGCTGCTTTGCCTTTAGGTGTGTTTCTTTAATCATGGGGTACACAGCCTAAGTTAGGTATCCAGTCTCTTCTGCGTTAGACATCTTGGATATGGTTAACAGAAGTCAGCATTCTGAGTAAACGTTGATGGTGTGTAGATATGGTCCCCAGATATTTATAGCCGCTGTTCTGAGGAGATGCTCTAGCAAATTCAGGTGTGGGGGCTTACCAGCTGCTGCTGTCGAAGTTACTTTCCTTCATCATTAAACATTCATTAGCTTAGAACCTTGTTATCTGAATCTCCCAAATGGACATCCAGTCATTCTTTCTCTCTTGGCTGATGAACAGTCACATATTTTAAGCCAAGCTTAACAACATTAGCAAGAGAGGGTGAAGAAGACCCCAGGCTGTCCTGCAAACTTAGGGTTAGGGTGCTCTCCCAGGAGGGCTGAGCCCTGCCCAGCTGAGGAGATAAGCACCAGGGTCTCCAGCAACCAGGCAGTTTGCTCTTATCCGTGGGCTACAAAATAGGGTTTTTCTGCCTGAGAGATGGCTGTGATGGAGAGCCTGGTAGCACTCTGCACGTCCCATTGGACTGGATCCTGTCGCAAAGAGAAAAAGCCATGATGTGAGCATTAAGCTCAGCAGCAAGTCTTGAACTGCTGTGGGACCAGGTCCAGCACGAGCAGAGGTACCTGCGAGCATTGGACCCCGCTGGGTGAGGAAGCAGTGAAGGCTTGTGGATGTCAGTAGCACTACAGTAGAGGATGTGTGCACCTAAAAGGAGTACTTGCACCTCCTCGGGAAAGTAGCTTTTAGGTGCATTTGAAAGTCTTCACCTGCGTCCTAGCATTTTGTATAAAACGCATTGCTAGCTAAGTACGCTTTTTGAGGCAGGCGCTGTCGCTTGCCAAACTTGTTTCCAAGTGCAAAGGACTAAATCCAGATGAGGACTTTTTTTCCTACCCAAATCAATTATTTCTTTTAATTGTTACATGTTTGATACTACAAATATGCAGTCAGTTTTTTCAGCATGTATTTATTTTGGAGAATGAGAATAACTCCGTGTTCCATAAAGCATCTGGCTCGTTGGACTCTTGCACTACGATGTGCTAGGTTTTGCTGTTGAGGATGTTTTCTTGGGGACTGAGGCGTGCTTTTTCCAGGCACCTGTTCAGGTAACTTTGTGCCCAAAACACTGTGAGTCTTACTAATACAGCCTTACTTGTGCAAAGAAAGAAGGAAAGAAAAGAAAAATACCAATAGGGAAGCAAAAAATAAAACTGAAGCAGGCCAAAAGACTTTCAGGTCAGTTGGTTTGTAAAATGTAGCAAATGGGTTTGCAGTTCTGCCTTTAGTGTTTTGTTCAGTAGCATCTCTATAATTTTCTTTTTCTGCAGAGCAATTCAATTGTGAACACACTTGGAAAAAAACCCCACCTTTTTCAGTGGATGACCAGAATCTTACAGTATTATCTTGTCAGGCTTTGCCTACTTCCCTGTTTCTTTTCTAAATGTTGGGCCAGGCTCATTAGTTCCATTATCCTGGTAATGTCTTCATTTGAATTAGTGCAAATTGTGCATATTACTAGATATGATGAATGAGGGCTTGGGCCAGTTCTGAGTAGGAGATTTGCATGCCGAATGTTGATTGAGGGAAAGGGATGTGGAAAAACCTGGCGGGATTTGCACAACGGTAGCTCAGCTGTAGTTCTTGTCTGACTTAACAGCAAGCACTGGACACAGGCGATGTAGGAAGCCAAAGCTGCTTTTCTTTACTCAGTGTCTTTTGAGTAAGTTCCTGTTGGTGCCGAGTGATTTCAAAGCCAGTGTTATGGTGTCACTCAGTTCTCTGTTTTCTTCCTGTTACCCCTTCATCTGCTTTTTGCTTTTGTTGAAAGAAACGCGCTCGCAAGTATTTCCAGAAGGGAAATACAGTTCTTTCTACTTAGAGCTTTGTGCTTACAGAAAGAGGGGCTGTGACATCCTTCTTGCAATATTAGGCTAGTCAGTAGGAGTCTCTCCTCAAAAAGAAAGAGCTTAGGTTTTGTGTGAGATAAAATTGCTTGCAGAGGATGCTACAGGAGTTTGGACACCCAATACTCTTCATTAATTCTGTTCTCTCACTCTGAACTCAAACTGTGTAAAAACTCCTAGCGTCTCTGGCTCACCGTGTGGTCACCAGGGGTGCCATGTGCTTAGCAGGAGACCTCGTACAACAAATGCCATAGAAACCTTGAGCAACCGACTCACAATTCTTACCTGGACCTCGTAACATCTTTGTAACCCGACACAGCTTCACTGCATTAGCAATACTGTCATCTTGGGTGAGCCCGTGGCATCACTGGCTCGGGGACAGCGAAAGCTGGGCGAGACATTGGGAGGGAGCCCTCACTTTCAGAGGTGCCGCTAAAATGGGAACTGTGATGGTCGTAAAAAGATTAAAAACCTTCAGGAACATTTAGGCTAATCAAATGTCCTTTCCACATTACATCGACAGTGACTTGTGCAACTATTTTAGGGCTCTTGTAGTATTAGCAAAGAGCTTGTTACCAGAGGAATGAGTTTCTTCCAAAGATTGGCTCAATGTGACATTTCTATCAACTCTTTGGATCTGATTCATATTGCATTTTAATTTAAATCTTAGATGTGTGTATATATATAGGTGTGACATTGTAAGAACTATAGAAATATATCTGTAAATGAGGATTTTTTTTAAAAAAATGAAATTGTTAGCTGAAACTTTAACGGAGATGAATTTTAAAAAGAATAGTCAGGTATCTTGAGCAACAAGGAGTTGATGAGAAAATACGACTAATTTCAGACTTTCTGTGCCACGCTAATCACTTGACAGCAATGGGTTTTCATGAGGACTTGAGCTAAAAATAATGCTGTACATTTCCCCTATCTGGACAGTGTCTTTGGCCACCTTATTCTTCCTCTGTATGTGACTAGTTTTGGAACTGGAAATAAGTGAGAAGATGGAGCATAAAAATCCCAAGTAGCCGAATCTGATCCAGATGCAGTTTATGATTTGCTTCTGTGGGTTGTTGCTTTAGCCTTTACATGTTTAAATTCCCTTTGTAGTGATGAGCACAAATGGGTAATAATTCAGAGAGGTTTGTGGATTCGTTTCGACTGCATCTCTGCAAGGTGGCCACTTCCAGCTCCTGACTGCCAAATGCAGCAAGGTCATGGTAAAATTGAAAGAATTCATTTTGTGTTGTAATTGCACAAAGAGGTGCACAGGCAGGAAGTGGCTGAGTTTGAGGTACGTGGTATGACAGCCTGTGACGAGGGACTCTTCTGCAAAGTGCCAGCTGGTCCTGGAAAGACATACGAAATTGCAGAAGTACTGACTCAGTGCGAAAACTGAGCCTGGTAAAGAGCTTATTGACACTGGTTTTATTGAGAAAACCAGGAGCTGCAGAGAAATGGATATGAAATAGAAATGGTTCAAGAGCTGCCTATTTCTGGAAAGAAGATTTGAAGAATGTGATACAATCTGAGCATGTTATATACATTTTCTAGCCATCATCCAGAATTTGTTGTGCCAATTGACAAGAGTGAAGCCAAGAATATTGGACATGGGATGACAGGCAAAGATCAGGGCAGTGTTTGAAACCAGCACTGTGGGAGGGACGAATCCCCATTCACTTAGCCAGGAGCACAGGGGCACGTCCTACAGTTGCTGGCTGTCACGCTTGCGGCTCAGGGCTCTGGTAATGTGATTTCTGAGAAAAGCCATTCAGTGTTTTTCAGTCTCCACATCTGGTTCAAAATCACGAACCATCAAGGGAATGGGTTTACCTTTACGCGTTATCCCTTTAGCTATTCTGGGACAGTGGGGGTGTGGAGGGGTTGAAGAGTCAGCAACATAAACTTTCAAAAATGTTTAAATTTAGTATATCTACTGGCTCTACAGAAAGAACTATTTCTTCTCTGCTATGGAGATGCAAGGAAAAGTGACAAGCATCATTTTAATATGTTGGCTCTGTGATTTTCATATCTCGGCTCACATCCTAGCAGACAGACGCTGTCATCCCAAGCTTGCCAAGGACCACCATGCTATTTCTGAAGCATTTTGTTACCACCTGGTGTGTATGGGTGTGCTGTTGACAGAAACACTGCAAATTTTTATTTGAGACATGATGGTCTTCCTTTTTAAAAGAAACAGTTCAATGTCTTTTGCTTTAATAGGCATGGGGAGAATAGAGCTCAGATTAAGATTAGTCTGTTAAGTCTCAGCAAATCAAAATAAGCACCGTCCTTACCCATTTTAAATATTTGAGCCTAAAATTAAATTAGGCTGCATATTAGAAGAAATTCCAATATCCCTGTTAGTATGAAACATAAGCCTCATATGAGTTGCAGTGTAGCAATCATGGCCTGACAGTTTCAAAGGTGATTGAAGAACATCTTTGGGGAAAGGCAGTCAAGGACAATGTTTCATTTTCTGCAGGATGGACTTCAAAGCCTAAAGGGTTTTTTATTTTTCTCTGGCTTCTATGAGTCAGATATGACAAACTTTAAGAAAGCCGGTATTTTTATGTAATGGCTTGAGAGAACTGAGGTCTGTCATCCCAGGATTTGGTGGACAGATAGATCTCTTCATCCCCAAATGATCATCACAACTGGTAATTTATGGATGCCTCATAGAAAAGGGTACTTTGCACCAATAATGTGGGAAACTTGGGTTCAAATGGTAGAGTAAGGGGTGCTAAGGGATCCTTCTTATGTGTGTTCTTCCAGTCACATGGGTGCAAGTTGCTATGAATCTTTCCTTTGTAACAGTTGAAATAATAAATGTCGTCTGGAGGCATTTAAAAACGACTTCTTTTTTCCTCCTTTCTTACACTTTCTGTAGGCCACTGATGAGGGCACTCCTGAAGGAGCAGGTATGGGTGGTCCTAACCTTCCATACCAGCTCAGTGCGAAGACCCTGTGACCAGACCCTTAGCATGGGACAGGACTAAACAGACTAGCTGCTGTGCAAGAAGTCTAGGCTAAGGTCCCTCCACGTGGCAGGAGTCAGGACTTTGAGTTAACTCCAAACTGAGGCAAGAGTTAAAGCACATTCCTACGTGCTGGCTTGTTTTCTGTCAAAGGAAGAAGTGCCTCCAGAGCTAGACGGGGTTCATGTGAACCTCATTTTCAGTTAGCTGCTTAAATTCCTGTGTACATCTGAGCCATACAAACATAAAAGGTATCGTTCTCTATATCTGAGCTGTACAAGCATAAAACATAGCATTGTCCTAATTTTAAAAATGGAGAACTGAAGACCAGCCATGGGAAGCACAAGACAAAGGGGACTTAGGTGATCTGGATACTGTCCTTAGTCTGAAGCACGTGTGACAGGACTTTAGATTCCATGTGTTAATCTCATGATCATCTTTCCACTCCAGTTGTGTGAATAGTTGTGCCCTAGCAAATACCTCTTTCAGCTATTGCTAGGAGAGCAGCAAATGGTTTCATGGTCTGCACTTTTTTTCTCAGGCTTGCAAACATTTCAAGGAATAATATCATTTTTAGGTTGCATACAAAAGTGTTTCTTAATTTCTGGAGTGTTTTGCATGTTTTTGTTTGTTCTTTTATTCATCTTTCTGTTGCATTGCAGTCCAATAACAGGTCTTCCTTTTCTCACCCACCAGAAGCTGGAAAGTTCTGTGGTACCCATGCCATATCAGGAACGGCCAGGTACGCTTGTGCTTCCTGCACGTGCGGTGGATCATTGACTGTATTCTGCTCTGTAGGTTGACTCCTATGATGTGACGGTGGAAGAGGACCTTGGAGAAATTCAGCTAATAAAAATTGAGAAACGAAAATATTGGTACCAGGATGACTGGTACCTTAAGTATGTCACTGTAAAAACGCCAGTGGGTGACTATCTGGAGTTCCCATGTTACCGTTGGATTACCGATGAAAAAGAGATTGTCCTTCGAGATGGAAGAGGTGAGAGCCATAAGAAACCTTATTTTTGCAGAACATCCAGAATTCTTCCACCTCTCCTTCCCCTCTCCCCCTGTACCTCCCAGTCTTCTCTCTCACGTAGAGACCCACTGCATCCCCTTCTGCATCCTAGGGCACGGGCTGTCCCTGCTGACTAGGATTGCTTTCTGAGCACTTTGTTGGGCTGGGCACTGGCAGCTGAATTGCATGTTTTGGGAAGCACATGCAAGGAAGAGTCCTTATGCTGGCTTGTTACACTGGTCTTGAATTCAAAGGCTGACCCTAATGCCTAATTCTTGTCTGCTCCACATCTCCATTGCTGGAAGCCCTTTTGATCTAATTCGAATTAGTGTCCTGTCTTTGTTTCATACTAAGCCCCTAAGTGGCCCAAGATTAATTGCCTGTAAATTGCCTTGTTTTCTTGAGAGTGAAATAAAATCCCAAAGTTAGGCTGCTCAGCAGGTGCCAGATCTGACCTGAAACAGCAGCTTTGCTTTTCACCCCTTCTCTTTGCATGCTGTCAAGTCTGGGAGAAGGCAAGGTAAGATGGGTATGACTGCTGCAAGCAGTGGTGACCAACTGAGAAAAATGTTACAGCACTTCTGTGCTCGTTCAGAGTGGCCTGTTGGACCTGAAACTTGGGGTTTGACTGTCTCTGTCTACCTGCTTGCTCTGATCAGGGTCAGGGCAGACGTTTGTCCCTGATGTTTGCTTGTTCCCCTCTGTGCTTCCTAGGGTAGGTTGGCTGCTATAGTGGTCTACAGGATGAGTGCCTGAAAACAGATGAAACAATATATGAGGTGGCAGGAAGTAAATGTTTATCTTCCCATTAAGTTTTTGGCTACTCCTTGTCAAGGAAATTTTTATTTGAAGCCTTTTGTCCTATAGTCACAACTATGTGTCGGTTTACTTTTGGTCTCCAGAGGGACTTTCCATTTTTCATAATTTGATTTATAAGGACCGTAGCATATCCATGGAAAGCAGCTTTGCATGGCTTTCAGTGCATGATGAGGTAAAGGGCAAAAGTAAGTGAAACCCTATCGGTAACTTGAACACAGCCTGCTGGAAACCGTTAGCCATACATTTATCTGTTGCATTGCCTCTGATATTTCCAACTCCAAACCCCCAACAGCTATTTCCATGAAACTCCTGCTGGCTTTATTTGCCTTCCCATTTGTTTATGTAAAGTCAGTCACGTATCTTGCCCTTTCTCTGATCACTAAGGAAGTCTTAGTGCTATTTCATGGTATAGTGAATATACATGGTCAGGAGAGCAAGCTGTCTGGAAATGAAGCCTCACTGTTTTTTCTTTCCATTCTCATGATAAGATATTGCCCCAAGCTGACAGGGGAGAGTACAGCTCAAGGAGAGGGGATAGGAGATATTTCCTGAAGATGTCTTTTAGCAGAGGAGATTCACTGGAATGATGTGATTTCTCTTATTGATGAAAATTTCTTTAGATACTGAAATGCAAAATTAATTCCCATGACCCTATTCAGACCATTTAACACTAGACAGGTACAGCAAGTGCCTACACTAGGAATCCAGGGTTTATATACAGTTGAGGCAGAAGTTCCTCACTTGAGCTAATTGCCCCTTGGAGGCAACAAGTTAGGAACTTACCTCCTTCCACAGATTCTCTAGGGACCTGTGTTTCTACTCAAGGTACTAAATTGGGTCGTGGGAGCATTTCCCACAGAAACTTTGTAAAGGTATAGATCAGAAGTTTGAAGCTTTGGAAACTTCACTCTCTTCCTCAAGACCTGGGCAGTGATAGGTAGAGGAAGCTTATAACCCTGTCTCTTTCCTGTTTTACAGCAAAGCTCCCCCGGGATGACAAGACCCAGATTCTCAAGCAGCACAGACGCAAAGAGCTCGAGACCCGTCAAAAAACATACCGGTGAGATTCCTGTAGCTCCTCAGAAGGTCCAGGGCCTGTTCTCATCCGGTCAGAATTTGGCAGAGTATGTTCAGATTATTATATTGCTCTAATTACTGGACTGCTGGATAAGAGAAAAAGTAAGTTACCGTGTTGGCCATATTTGTTTTTCACATGGACAGAATTCACTGTAAGTGACGATCATCCTGGTGCAGGTGGCATTACGAGATAGTTGAATCCCAGATAAGCCTATCTGGAAGGCTGAAGTGGGAATTCAGTGATAGTCTCTGCATGGGCCCTCTGGCACACACCTGTGCTTTCAGGGAAGATTTGAAGGCAGATTTCATCTGCCTTTCACAAGTAGTACTCCAGTTCTGGAACATGATCTGAACATGTCAGCTCTTACCGGAGCTTTTTGGCTGCTGCTGCAAGCTAGTTTTTGTTGTTTCCTGCACCAGGGTGCAGTGGGTGACCTGGCCCTGTTTGAGTGGAATGGAATGCGCTATCAGAACACAGCTGGGATACCCACCTTCATACTGCCATAGACATTTCTTCCTAACCAAGGTCACAACAGAAAAATGCTCTGTTATCAATGGGTAACTCCAGAAGGCAGACATTTCCGTTTCCTAGAGACATACTCACTTGAAATAACAAAAGTTTCTTGCACCTTATCATGAGAGTAGGGATCAGAAGGACAGAGGGCCCATTCCAAATTGATAGATTGAGGCTTGGTGTATGTGTTGTTGATATGGTTTGGCTAAGAAAGGATCTTGCTTACAAATTATGGGAAATAGAGCAGAGGTTCAAAAAGAGGTGTGGCACAATCTTATTTACGTATGCAAAAAGGAAGGCAAACCCATTTGTAATTCCAGGGAAACAGCTATTTACAATTCAGATGCATAACTGATAACACACAGTGCAGTCTGTGTGTGGCAGGCAAATTAGAAATAGGATTGAAACACTATTCTTTACAAACTGCCTTCTTTTGTTTTGAAGTAAAAATGGGGCACGATGCAAGAACATACATGGCAGAGAATGTGTGCCATGACCATTAGGAGGTAAGGCTCTTCTGAGGAGCTGAATCAAGACCATCTGCATCCCTGAGAGCTGCCTTTTGGAGGAACCTAAATACATGTCTGAGTACTTTTAGCTGCTGTATCTGAGTTCTGCAAAAATGTAGCCCCAAGAATGAGTGTGAGTAGGGCAGCTGTCCACCTCTCTGTCCCCTCCCTTTCCAATCCATTTGCAGCTACTGCAAATTTCAACCAAATGTGGCAAGCGTTTGGAAATATCACAGATACTAAGTTACTTCAAGTTTTGTAAAGGTAGATGGCTGAGTAGCTGCCTTCTATTGTGCTTCAGGATTCTGTGGGGTACTGGTAGGTATTAATGTGGTGTAAGTCACTATTTTTGGCCCAAATGAGTCTGCCGCAAATTTACTTTACAGAGTTGAGTCACAGAAGCAGCGTAGGCAAAGGGATGATGCAGCTCTTGTGCTGATAAGGTTATAAGGTTAATCCAGCTTCTCTTGTTTTCTCAGCTGGAAGGAGTGGCATCCAGGCTTTCCCCTGAGCATCGATGCCCATTCTCACAGTGATCTGCCTCGGGACATCCAGTTTGACAATGAGAAAGGAATTGACTTCATTCTGAACTACTCTAAAGCGTAAGTGTTTGTGGAACTGTAGGAGTTCTGCAAAATCTCTTTTGCAGCAGGGTAAGGATCCAATCGCCTTTTAGGTTTCATTGAAATGTCAAAATTGGATTATTTTCTCCCGGCTGAATCAAAGAAAGAATTGAGGGGATTTTTTTATTTTTTAAATATCAATGTTTTGATCTTTTCATGCTGGGAACTGACTGAGCCTCTGCATTCTCATTAGACGGTGTTTTGGCTGCAGGCAGATGGAGGAGGCACTGGTGAAAAGCATAGGAAGAAGGACTATGGCATGTGCTACCTTAGGCTTTTGACTTAGTTCTCAGGATCGCCCCCTAGAGATACCTCTCCACCCTGACTCTGCGATCATTAAACCTTTCAGTCACATACCAAAAGAAGATGGTATCGATGCACCCTTGAGACCCTGCTGAAGAAAAGCTGTTCTGAGTGGTTCATCAGTTAACCACATCTGAGTGTTATCTGCTTGGGGCAACAGAGTCGCTGCCAACCCACTTGCACGTGTCACGTTGCTGAAAAAAAACAGAGTCCTGGCCGTTGGATGAGCTTGAATAACCAGTCCTGCAGAGCTCTTCAAAATAGTACAGGGTTAAGGAGGCTTCTGAGCTGTCTCACATGCCCAGGTCACATCACACTATCTCATCTCAGACATCCCACCATACTATCAGATGGTGGGATAGTCTGAGATGAGACAAGACTGGTCCAAGATCACCCACAATTTCTACATCTGTGATTCTGTTGATGTGCTGGCTCTTCATGTTTTGGAAAGGTGTTCCTCCTGTTATTTGGGTGATCAGATGGAGATTATGCCATCAAGCATAGGTTGGTGGGAACTAGGGAGGTTAATAACCATACTGAGAAACTTGCAGCTTCTAATAACAGTGAATACTTGCTCATCCGAGTCTATCTGGGGAACTGATGGTGACTGAAACCCTACACGCAGAGCATTCTTGGTGTTACATTTATGCAGCTCAATTTCCCTACCAACACAGAGTCGAATCCCATTACTTGTTCGGCGAGAATCTACTTCCTTGTTTTCTAATTTGGAAAATTGGAAGCTTCAAAGACCACAGGTTTTTTTCTGGCTGTATTGGCTCTGCTGTAGATTTCTGCCTTCCTCCTCTCTCCCCCACACTAGGATCTGTTTTTCACGATGGAATGAGGCTTTGTAACATCAGAAAATCTTTTTTCTTTTTTTTTTTTTTTAGCAGAATAAATCTCCAGCAGGTGTGAACAGGGTGATGGGTGTATTTCTGCAGCACATATGGCCAGGTGAATCTAGATCTTTCAGAGCTAATTGGAATAAGGCAGCCAAATATCTTTGAAGATCATGGGTCTCTAGCTTTCTATCTCATGCAAACTAGGATGGCCATCAATGAGAATGGTGGAACATAGAGTGCATGCTTTTGGAGCTTTTTAGTGCAATACTGGCTGTTAGACCAGAGAGGTGGCTGTGGGGCCACACAAGGAGTTAGATCAATGGTACAAAAGACAGACAGATGCCTCCTGCCCCCCAAGCTTACCCAATGGCACATGTATTGCCTCAACTCCATATCTATGTCTAGACTTCCAAAAAACCAAATCTCTCGTCTTTATATGAGCCAGAAGTTGAGGTCCCTTCTCACTTCAAGAAATACCTTATTCCTCAAGCAGCCCTTTAGTATTCCATGGATTTTTAAAGCTTTAAGAAGTTTTAAAGAGTCTGGGGCCTTGACCATAGGTCCTTGGGAAACGCTAGACTCTGATGTTCCTCTTCCAGAAACAGGTATTAGAACCCAGCCCTGCAGGGCCCTTTTAGTCAGCAGATAATGAACTTGATAATGGCTATCAGAAATAGTTCTTTAGGAAAATAAAGTCAGAAAAAAAGGCAAGAAAAATAAGGCAAGAAAACTCTGGAAGTTTACATAGTGTTGTTTAAAAAGCAAGTAAAATTTTTTATAAGGCCAGAAGAGATTATTCTTAATCTGTAGTCAGGACTTTAATACAATGCAGGCCAGATTACCACAGCTGGTCTCTAATTCTTAGTTTATCTTCCCTCTGTGTGCAAACTGATAAGTTAAATTATCAATCTGAATTTATTGAATTATAAAATTTGATAATTTCACTTTCTTTATCTCCCAGAAAGTGCTGGGAGGAGACACCATGCATATCTGTGGAGTGTTCTGAGATTCAGTCAGGTGGGACAACAGCACAACCTGTTCACCATGAAACAGAGCTAGGGGTGAGGCCATCCTGAAAAAGGGAAAACCCCATCATAGCAGTTGTGTTGTGCTGTTGTGAATAAACCTGTGGCAAACCCAAGAAGAGGTTCCAAGCAAGGTAATAAAATAAACACTGTGCAGCTCCCCTGGCCCAGCTTCAGGAAACCATCTAGCTCAGAAAAGGCAAGGAATAACTCCTTTAAGGGAAGAGGAGAGGTGTGAAAATATACAAACCCCATGCAAGTTCATTGGGATTTTCTCTTGTTACCCTAGCAATGGCATGGTACTCCCAAATTTTAAAAAGCCTGTGTTTTCCAAGAGCTGTTGCTTCTGGCATGGCATTAGCCAGTGCAAAACAGCTGTTTCCCATCTTATTTAGGAGATATGAGTGATGCAGGAACAACAGCATCCAAAAGCCAGAAGTGACTGGTTTGCCATTAGTAGGCATAACCAATTTGGAGGCTGCATTGCCCTCCTAGCGGTCCCGTCCTGCCAGTCTGTAACGTATCGTCAAAGATCCTGAGTCACAGCCAAGTGAAACTGGCAAATGATTCAAGAGAGTGCAGGGACATCTATTTTTGTCATTGGCTGTAAGAGCACCTCCCCATGAATTAGGAACCTGAAACTTTACTGCAGCCAGCCAGCCATTCTGGAGAACTGGTATGATGCAAAAGAGATTTTTCCAAGGAACAGCAATGCTTCTTGCTTGGCACATTTGGCTGAAAATCTAGACCTATGTTTTTGGTTGGGTGAACTGTGAAAAGCTTTGGAGAAGGGGTTGATAGCCCTTCTCTAGGTACCCTGTTGTGCTTTGGGAGCTTGGGACAACTATCTGCATGAATGGAGTGGAGATACATGGGGGAAGGCATGGGGTCTTCCTTCAGTTTGAGTGCAGTAGGAAGGAAGACAGGGAGGTGTGTTTGGAAATCCAAGGGCAGGTGTAGAGTTGCAAGGTGTAGTAGTGGAGAGGGATCACATTTAAGGAAAAATGTGAGAGCTGAGAGAGTTATATGAGAGAGTTCTATTATTTGGGCACAAACTGAAACATAAGAGGTTTCAGCCGAACATGAGGAAGAAATTCTTCGAGGGTCACAGAGCACTGGAACAGGCTGCCCAGGGGGCTGTGGAGTCTCCTTCTCTGGAGATATTCAAAACCCTCCTGGACGATGTCCTGTGCAACCTGCTCTGGGTGAGCCTGCTTTAGCAGGGGGGTTGGACTGGATGATTCCTGGAGGTCCTTTCCAACCCCTGCCATTCTGTGATTCTGTGATGAGACTTAGGGAGTAGTGGAAGAGGGGAGGGGAAAGCCCCTTTGCTCGGGACATGCAAAACTGAACTTAGAAAGAGGGAGATAATGTCTTGGAGATTCCTTCTGCTGTTGCAAGGTTGGATCTTTAGATGTTACTGGCAGTGGATAATTCTTTAAGTTTACAGGATTAATTGTGTGTAGGTGGGGATAATCCTGAAGGTTTCCAGTGCTGATGTGATCTACGCTATCTAGCAAATGGAAACCCTCATCGTGGATTCTGTGCCAGAAACTCAGGCTTGCGTAGCTATTTTGGACCAGTGTTACATTTGGGCAGATTAAGTTCTACAAGCAACTCTTTGCCATTTTTACCTCACTCTGGTTTCTAGTATGTGCCAGAGACATCTGATAAATACTTGATTTCTTGGGGAAAACAGGTTTTTATTTCCTTTGGAATTTTGTTCCAAGACAGGAAACGTGAAAGACTGCTTCCTTTAGGAAGTAATCTTTGAAACATCTGAGAATGAACATATGCCTGGCATTCAGTGGGTCAAACCACAGCAGGTCTATGACTAAATCCCAGGTGCTGTGCCTACTGCTTGGTTTGACCAGGCTAATAGCCCCAGGTAGAAAGAGCACCCTGGGCAGGAGAGGAGCAGAACGTACTGGTTCATGTGTCTAGTGTTTCCTCATCTCAGAGCAGTTCTGAAGGAGGGCTCTACAGGACCTTTAGTGGAAACTCTCAAATGAGACAGACTCAAGTAACTCCTCTCAAGCTACTGAGTTATGTTGTTGAAAATCATTTAAACTTCTGGTCATGGTCATTCTTCCTCTTGAGGTTCATCTGTGGTTCAGACACCTAGTATCTATCCAGAAAGTCCTGCCCAGTAGTTACGCTCCCTTTGATCCTTGTACGATTATTCTGTGTCCCTGTCAGGTGCAAAAAGACCTCTGGAGTGGTCATCTCCTGTTCCAGGCTAGACAGCTGCCAGAGTTTTACTTCCTAACATGCCTCCAGGTACCTCTTAACCTTGACTGCCATCTATAGCAGCAGAAACAGTCCATTCTACATGGATCCTGTCCAAGCTCTGTGCAGAAGCAGCTCCTTTGTCTGGGTTATGGTCATGCTGGTCTAGAGCCCTCCTCCATATTACCACTTACTGGTTTTCCAGGCTTTTGGTCCTCTTCAGCCACTTCTAATCCAGTTCTTTCTAAGGTGCCTCAGTCTAAGATTCCTGGTTATAAATCCACCCTTCTGGGATTCTTCCTCCCTCAGATTCTGTTTGGGAGGATTTCCTGCAATACTGGGACCTTTCTTTACTCGGTTATCCGCCCTGCTTATCTTTGTGCAGTATGTGTACTTTTGTTGGCACATTTGAAGTGTTAGTGGAAAGGCAACTTTCTTTTTCAGATTCATTATTTGCTTTTTACTCAGAATAAATTATTTCTGTTTAATAACAACAGTTTAGCATTTATGTAACAGTTTAGGACTTGTCATCTCACATGAGGTCAACTTGCTTGATTGTATTGTAGATAGAATACCTTGCCAAATTAGCACTTTGTCAGACATTTCTGGCTCCCAGCCCTCCATATTCATGTGATGTCTGCAACCAAGTGACTTGGTTCCTGAGGTTAGAGATAAGCATCAAGTTTAACCAGCAGCTCAGGTAAATAGAAAGCTCTCAAGAACTCAGACCTCACGCTGTAGGGATCCAATCTGGCCTTGGTCATGCAGATACCTGGGGGAGCTGTTCTCTGTTGAGGGAATACTGGCTGATCTGATCCTGGGTTGTGTTTGTTCTGACTTTGTGCAAATCATTCAATCAATTTGGGTCACCATCCCCCTTTCTGAACTGGTGCTAATAATGACCTTAGCACTCTCAGCTGATGCTAACTACTGACGATGTGGGAAGCACTGGTTTTTCTGACTATAGTTTTTATATGACATAGGTCTTAAAGCACTGCCATTGTAGGCTGCTGAGAACAACACTAGAATGGAGCTCAGTGAATGCAATAGCAGGGACTGGGCCCTTGAGACACTTTTCAGGCTTCTGTGTAAAGGTACAGCCAGCAAATTTAATTCTGTAGGGTGACCAATCTCGCATTCTGCCACTGAAAAATTTATTGTGTGTAGGTATATAAAAGGATGGAAAAGATCGGGGAAGGGTATTGAGGAAGCTGGAGGGGTTTTTTTCAGAGATGTTTTGTTTTGTCTTATTTTTAGGATGGAGAATCTTTATGTCAACCGTTTCATGCACATGTTCCAGTCCTCCTGGAGTGATTTTGCAGATTTTGAAAGGATCTTTGTCAGAATCAGCAACACAATCTCTGGTGGGTTTATCAGCTCATGTTTGTATCATAGAATGACTGATTATTTGTCTTGTACATACCTGATTAGGATGGAAGTGTCTGACCTGCACTTCTGCTCTCCCGTGGTTTTTCATAAATAAGCTGTAATCTCAGACTGCTGATCACACCAGCGGCCCAGCCCGCAGGACCAAAAAGCGAAGTTACAATCTCACAGAAACAAGAATTACTGGGTTGCTCAGTGACCTCTGTTCTGAGCCATCCTGGAGGTCAGGCCAGTTGTGCATCAGAGTCCCCTTTGGCTTTTAGAAATGTATTTTCAGATATGTGCAATTCCCATAGGACAAATTTTCATATTTCGCATCTGAACCTGGAGATAGCTTAGTGGGAGTGTTTTTCAGAGAATATTGGCTGTTAAGGCATTTTTGAAAGTTTGATCATGTATGTCCCACTTCAGCCATCTAAATATATGGAAAGTCTCCAGAGAGGCACAGGTGGAAACGTTCTCTGCTAAAGGTAAGTATGAGGGTGATGCCTCTTTTGCAGACCAGATCAAAGGCTGTTGCCTAACATCCCCTCCATGTGCTCAGTCCTGGTTGCACTGCTGCTAACAGTCCTGGCTTCTTGACCCTGTCCTAACAGGGGGAGGGTTCCACTGTCCCAGTTCTGCCGTCATAACCTCACCTGTAGTTCCCCTCAGTCAGTTCTCAAGGGCCATTTGTGTCAATGACATGGGGCTGCTCAAATGCTTTTTGGTGGTAAATTTTTTCCCAACAGGGGTCATTTTGACAGAACTTGTTTCAGGCACGAAAGCCCGTGCTGTTAGGCCAAAAGATCTGGGGATGGATTGCAAAGAGCTGGGAATGATCTGTGAGCCATAACTGGGCTGCTGTAACAGCAGCCAGGGTGGGCTCTCAGACCACAACCAAAGGAACTGTGGTTCTTATTGGAAATTAGTGCGAGCTAGGCCTGAAAAGGCTTCTGGCATTTATCCAAAATGTCATCTCTTTTCAAAAAATGTGTCAGAGTTAGTTGTGCACACTGCATTAAATGTCCTGCTGTACTGTGCTTCTTACTAGAAGGCAAAAATCCTCTCTAAGAGTGTGAGTTTCACTTTGCATTCAGGGCCATTCAGTTTCTGCAGTATCTTTCATACTGTTAAAAACTCACTCGATAGAGCATTAACATATCAAAGACAAAATACTTCTTTTCTTTAACCCTTTTCAATATGGAAATCTCAGCAGTTACTTGAAAACCCAATCAAAAGAATTGCAGACAGACAGGGGTTTTGAAGTTCATGGTGTCATTTCTGGGAGAGGCGGGGAAGCCTTTGATTTATGAGCCAGACCCAACCTTCTTCTATCACCCGTGGTTACACTATTTTACTTTATTTTACTGTATTACTGGATATAATAGATACACAGATACTATAAATTGGTTAGCATGTGGCTGCTCAAACGTGTGCAAATAGCCTACTCAGACCCTGCAAAGGAAAATGCTTTTCCCTCCTGATCTGAAGTTTTGCTCCTCTTCAGGCTGCCTAAGGATGAGTTAACAGAAAGAAGAGTAATCTCTGCATCTCGGGTATAAAATAAAGCACAGAAGGTGGCCAGAGCAATTGAAAACTAATTACAGTAATTTGCTACATTTAATAAGATTGCTTCCTAAAGTACTTCTAACACAAGAATTAGATATGATCTACAATGCATTTCATTGATAACGTTTCCATATGCATGAGGAAAGCTCCAATGCTGTGAGTTTTAAACGTTAAGCATCGTCCTCAGTTACATTAATGCAACTCTGAATCTGCTTCTTTGCAAGCCTTGGCAGAAGCAGGGCTAATGGAGAAGGTGGTTGGAGGCCTTTTCCAGTCACGCAGTTCCTGCCCAAGGTGATGAGTCATTTTTTACTTGGTGTAGACTTCAGATACAGCACCAGACTCATTATGCAATTGACAGAGATGATGTAAATGTCAACGTTAAGTAAACTTAACTTTTTTCTGCTCTGTTAGACAGCATTGTGAGTTTTGAGACTTTTTTTTGTTAATTATCACCGCATTCCTTCAGGCCTATCTTTTTCATCCACTCACCCTTTGTAGAAAAATAAATTGCTTTCAGAAAAAGTTCTGCCTTGTCTAAAAATAGGCAATAGTGGAAAATCTTACTTGCCTCATTTTTCCCCTGAAGACACCAATGGGATTTTTCACATTAATCATGTTTTTTTCTGACTCAGAACTTGTAGGCTGAAGTGATGATATGACCTTATGAAAGAGAAAACTGCAATTGTGGAAAACATCCAGTAGTACTACATATGTAGTAGTAAGGAAATGAGTACATGCAACTAGCATTCTATTAAGAAGAGATGTTAATCTGGGTTTATGTTAGCAATTGAAAAATAAAGAGAGGGGAAAAAATGTTACGCAAACAAAACAACCAGTGAGCAATTTTCTTAAGAAGCCCAAAATCAAAGCCCTTCCCCAGGTACCCCTTACCCAGCTCCAGCTCAGCGAACTGCTCCAGCCACTGCTGTTCCTTCCCTACCCACATTGCTCTGTGTTTCCCTTCTCCTGTCTGTGCTACCTTTTTTAAACTCATCCCTCTGTGCTGCATACCCTGAGAATTTAAAGAGTGAGATTTAAAAATGTAATGGAAGACCTGAGAAGGTGGTCTGCAGATGGAGAAAGTGTTTTTCATAGGAGTGGAATATTTTACTCCTCGTTGCTCCTGTACATGGAGAAACAAATTATTATCAATTTAATTCTCCTCAAAGTGAAGAGCAAATATTAGATTGTCCATTTAACTCACGTGATTTTTCTAAAAATTCTATGGCACCATTTGAATAATTTTCTTGCTATTTTCTTTAGTCAAAGTTGCAGTGCAGTATAGTAAAAGGTGGGGAGGAAGGGAAGAATTCTACAATGCAGTAGGATCTTGATGCAGTGCAGATAATGATGCTGTGGGCTTGGTTTTCCTTTAGAATATGTGATGCAGCACTGGAAGGAAGATTTTATGTTTGGCTACCAATTCCTGAATGGATGCAATCCTGTGCTGATCCGGAGATGCACAGAGATACCCAAGAAGTTTCCCGTGACTATGGATATGGTAGAATGCAGCCTGGAGAGGAACCTGACCCTGGAGGAGGAGGTGAAGGTAGGGCTCTGAGTGAGGTTGGACTTCATCTGTCCCTTCTCATATTCTCTAATGTACAAACCCTGTTCTAACTGCCTTCAGCCACATCCCCTCTCTTCAGGCTGTATGGTTGGTCATGGCAAAGCTGGTTGCTTCTGCAGACTGGCAACAGTTCTGTTGACTGTTTTATCCTGCTATCATGGAGCTGCAGGCCATGCCTTTCTCTAGATCCAGTTAAAGACATGTCACCGGGAGGTGAAGGGTCTTTTTTCAGTGGTTTTTGCTGAAAGGTTAGGGATTGACCATTTGCCTCAGAGGGGAAAAGGGCTTCTCCCTTTCCTGGCAGGGTCTCACCCTCTTCTAACCTTCAGGGTTGAACTAACATGCTGAAGAAAAGTTGACAAGGGTGGTGCCTTGCTTTTGTTTGTATGATGAGCACCAAGGTCTTGTCAGCTGGCAGTGTGAAACTTGTTTGCATCTTAGTGTTGCTGCACGAATGCCAAATACTTCATCGCTCTTTGCTGAAAGGCTCACTGTCAGGCTCAGCAGACACCAGTTTCTGTAAAGGTGCTTGCTCTCTCAATGGCATCACCCCCGAGCCACCATGAACAAGGGCAGGCCGGTGGATGCTCGTATCTGCAGGGCACAAGTTAGCCTCTGGCCAAGACGTTCCAACCTTTGTTCCGAGCCTTGCTGCTTGCACTCCATTAAAACACATCATGCTTTCTTTTTTTTTCCCCCTTCAGCAAGGAAACATTTTCATTGTGGACTATGAGCTGCTGGATGGTGTGGATGCCAACAAAACAGACCCATGCACAATACAGTACTTGGCTGCACCCATCTGTCTGCTGTATAAGAATCTGGAGAATAAAATTGTACCCATTGCAATCCAGGTGGGCTTACTGTCAGGGTCTTTAAAGGGACACATGGCTTGTTGTTTCATCTTAAACATGATTGACTTCGAGCTTCATATTCTTTTTATATCTTTCAGCTTGGTCAAAAGCCTGGGCCGGACAATCCCATATTCCTCCCTTCAGATGCCACGTATGACTGGCTGCTAGCTAAAATTTGGGTTCGCTCATCTGATTTCCACATCCACCAGACAGTGACCCATCTCTTACGGACCCACTTAGTCTCAGAGGTGTTCAGCATAGCGATGTTCCGGCAACTGCCTGCTGTGCATCCCCTCTTCAAGGTTGGTTCTTGCATGAAGGGATGAATGTGGGTCAGAGAGGTTAACTTGATAAAGAGAGGTTAACTTGATAAACCAAAAGGAAGGCTTGGTGATAGCTCAGCTGAGATAGTTTGGGTAGCTGCACTAGAAAGCAACGCACAGCTAGCCACCAGGACTTCTAGGACTTCAAACTTTGCACCCGGTTGCTGATGAATTCAATCAGAGAATTTTCCTCCTTTCGTTGTTTGTCCCATTTCACAGCTCTTGGTGCCTCACATGCGGTTCACAATAGCCATCAACACCAAAGCCCGAGAACAGCTTATCTGCGAATGTGGCCTTTTCGACAAGGTAAGTAATCCCTTTTGCAAATCTTCATTATTCTTTATGGTTCCATACGTGTTTTTATCCTTTAACCATCACATATTGCTTTGTTTCTTGACCTTTCTCCTAAAAGGCAAACATAACTGATGCCGCCTGAGAAAGTGGTACACAGAACTGATGCCTTAAGTTAACTAATTTCTTGTTGTGCTAAAGATGATATCTTTCACCTCAAAGTTGCCAATTCAGAACTGGCCAATGTCAGTAATGAGTCACTATCTCAGTTACTCATAGCTGATGTGGCTTTGGGGTATGGGGATAGGAGTGCAAGGTAACATAATACACACATACGTCCCTGCACATGTATGCACACAGTTAAGTCCCTGATTTCTTTTAAGTACTCAGTTATTCATCTTGGGGAAGGGTAGTGAGCAAAAGAATTTGTGATTGCAAAGGCAAATTTGTATCACAGAGAAAGATGTGTAGATGAGGTAGATTCCTAAGCCTGCAAATACTTGGGTGTAGATTCCAGCCTGTCTTCCTGAATTGCCATAAAGAGCAGATCTGCCAGGATTAAAACTCAGCTTCATCTGAGTCAGTGAAACATCGCTGTTCATCATGGGCTGTGGTGCAGCTCTTGGGGCAAATCTGAACATCTGAATGTGACTGCACTGGTATTTAATATGTCACCAGCTCTTCCTCCCTTGACTTCACCAATGACAACATGTGGCATTGAGGAACCGCAACAGGTTGGCATGCCGCAGTCTCTGCAGCAACGTGCTAGCAGCAGCTGGGAAATCTGGGGAGGTTTCAGAATTCCTGACACACAGGCTCTCTCTTTGAAAGGACAACTCTGTCCCCCTTACACCTCTACACCAAACCAAAAATAGCTTTCATGCTCCAGAGTTTTTCACCCAAGGAGAAAAGAGAGGTTAAATCCAGGCACCTTCCTTATCTTCTGTACTCCACCACTGACTGCAGAGACCCGGCAGGCACTCCCACCCCTTTGAACAGAAGCATAATGTCCGTGCCCTCTGCACGTGGGATGAGTGTGTGGCTAAGACCCGCTGGCAGGGATCCTGGAGTTCCAGAATTTGTGGTTCCAATGTAGATGAACAACCAGCCAGAGGACAGGAAGTGTAAGCTGAACACTGCTACACTAGCATCATATGCTAGAAAAGCAAAATTTGGAAGCTTTTATGCAGTGATTATCTAAATAGTTTTGTTGTCTTGTTTGTTGTGGACAGGCTGTGTTTTCCAGACGTAACATACCCTGGTCAATCCTCATCAGTAGCCACCCAGCAGGACTGATCTCCTGGCTTAAACTCCAGGGTGGCTAACAGTAGCCTGCATCCCTAAATACACTCTGCTAAACTACTCAGCAGCTGTGGTTTAGCAGAGGGTGGTTTAGCAAAAGCACTGTTCTAATACACTGCTGGCTGCCTTCCTTCACACACATGCCAGTTCTGAGCACAGGCCTGGCAGAAAGTGCTTTGGGTCCAATACTTCAGTGTTGCTGTACTTTATTACTGTATTCCATTATAAGCAGGTGTTGTACCTATGGAGAAAATGTGAATATCAACAGTGATTCATGGGAGAGGTACAAAATCTCTGAAGTCCAAATGCACAGCTGCAGTAGACCTTTGCAGTTCGGTAGTTGTGTGTGTAGAGGTGTGGTTCTCTCCTTGAAAAACAGATTCACCAGCATTTTGAATACCATTTCCTGTGAATTTGGAAAGCCAGTCTTGGCACAAAGTGAACATAATCCTACTGTCCCTGTCTTGCTGTTTTTCCTGCAGGCAAATGCTACAGGCGGAGGAGGACATGTACAAATGGTGCAGAAAGCAATGAAGGACCTGACTTACAGCTCCCTCTGCTTCCCCGAGGAGATCAAAGCTAAAGGGATGGACAGCAAAGAGGATATTCCGTACTACTACTACCGGGATGACGGCATTAAAGTCTGGGAGGCTATAAAGAGGTAAGAGACTGTAGTTATAGAAATGGCTAATAAAGTCACTGCCACGGAGACACAACTTCATTTTCTCTCTGCTTGCTTCACTCTTGTGAACAGCACCTGGACTGTTTAGTCATGTGGAGCCTTTTCCATCCAGCATATCTCATCTGAGGAAAAAGATACAGTCAAGCAAGCACTCACCCTTGAATGACACTTAATTCCTGCTCTTTTCAGCCCTGTTTTCTTGCATTCTGTATTTCAGAAGCTGCTTTATAAGTATGTACTCTTCTATAGGATTTCACAGAGTTTAGCGAGTTGGAATTTAGCCCTGCAAAGGGAATTGAGTTAGCTTTTTTTTTTTTTTTCAGCTATGCATAAACCAAGAGAGAACCCAGCTCTCTGAGCCAGCCACGTGACCTCATCAAGGTTCTTGTGGAGTGTAAATGCAGGCTTGGCTTGCGTGAGAGAGATGTGCTAAGAAACCAAATAAATCAGGCATTAACTGGTTTGAGCAAAACCTTTTTTAAAATGCCTTAAAATTGCAAGGCCCAAGTTTTGTCAGGTAGGGCAGCAATTCTGAGTCAGGAGAGGTACTGCAAGGCTGCTCTACCAGACAAACATGGCTCCTTTTCAGATGTGAAACACTGCCTCAGAATGGAATGGTTCACATGGTTTTTATTCTACTGAGGCATTTCATTTAACAAAGATCATATTTTTGCATGGCATAAGTTGCTTGCTAAATATGCAGCTGTTGCTGGTCATGTGGCTTTTGAAAAGCACGTTCATTAAACATCAGATCTTTTGTGTACACAAAGTAGGGGGTTTATAATGCAAGTATAATGTTCAAAGTGTTGGGTACATCTTTGTCTCCTGTGCTGTCTCTGTGTTTTGGCAAGGGGTTATCTTGCAATATTTCCTGCAATTGTTAGTGCCCATATGAGAGAAAAGGAAGTTAGAACTTTTCTGTAGTTGTTTTTTTGATGTAGTCTGCATTTTGTCCTTCTCTTTCCTGTGCTTTCATCACTGATTGAGGTACGCCTTTTCAAATACCAGGTAGAAAATTAGGCAACTCTATTTAGTTTGACCATTTGTGGGTGCTAACCTAGCTGGAGGAAGAAGTTACACTGCCTCAGACTTGGCTGAGAGGTTCTTTGTAAGTGAATAATTTGGTTTATAAATGGTGTGGGCAGTACCCTTTTGAGTGCATGATATCCTGACCCACGAACCCACAGTCATGCATGTGTCTTGTCACCATTAATCTCCTACGCTCTGCAGGGGTGTCAGTCTCCCCTCTTTTGGTGCAGTAACTTCTATCCTGAGCATTGCTTCACACGTGGTAGATGGCCTAGACTTGAGAGCGCTGATAAGGGTGTCCCTATAGAAACACTGAGTGTCACATGGCAAATTTTTAAACACCTCTTCTAATACTCATCTTTTTATTGCTGATCTAACTGCAGGTAGATATTCCAACCCAAAAGACCTCATCCACACTTCATATACTGATTTATATTTGTGTGGAAGGAGGTTTAAAACACTGCCATTGTGTAAAAGAAGGATTACCTTCTATGTGCATTCAGCACAGGTGCCAGGTGATGGAGGCAGAGCTCATGCAGGGCATCTTTATCGCTGCATGTTGCAGGGTATTTCTGTTCCTTTGGCTTCCTCTGGAAGCCAAAATTACTTAAACTCTTGGTGTTTATGCAGTTGTTTATCTACCTCAATAACAAATCTTGTCTTGGTTGGCTAATAGAAGCTACATTGACAGATTTGTAAAGGTCTCCAAACGGCAATAAATTTATGGCTTATTAGGGGATAAATCTGTATTGAATAACAATTCTTGATCTCATCAGTCAGCTTCCACAGTCAAATGTTTCACCCTATGGGTGGTTGTCAAAATATTTTGCAAGAGATTATAGGTACCTGCAGAGCTAACAGGGTATCTCAGCATAGCTCAGTTAAGCAGTGTTGTGGTTTAACCCTGGCCGGCAACAAAGCCCCATGCAGCTCCTCACTCACTCCCCCCGCAGTGGGATGGGGGAGAGAATTGGAAGAGTAAAAGTGAGAAAACTCATGGGTTGAGATAAAGACAGGTTAACAGGGAACGCAAAAGCCGTGCACACAAGCAAAGCAAAGCAAGGAATTCATTCCCTACTTCCTGGGGGCAGGCAGGTGCTCAGCCATCCCCAGGAGAGCAGGGCTCCATCACGCGTAACGGTGACTTGGGAAGACAAACACCATCACTCTGAAAGTCATCCCCTTCCTCCTTCTTCACCCAGCTCTACATGCCGAGCATGACCTCATATGGTGTGGGATACCCCTTGGGTCAGCTGGGGTCAGCTGTCCTGGCTGTGCCCCCTCCCATCTTCTTGTGCCCCCCCAGCCTCCTCACTGGTGGGGTGGGGTGAGAGGTGGAAAAGGCCTTGGCTCTGTGCAAGCCCTGCTCAGCAGTGACCAAAAACATCCCTGTGCTATCAACACTGTTTTCAGCACAAATCCAAAACACAGCCCCATACCAGCTACTGAGAAGAAAATTAACTCTAGCCTGGCCAAAGCCAGCACAACCAGTCACTCAGTCATGAGATGCAAACCTGCAGGAAATCAGGCCTTCCTATTTTCACTGCTTTCAGAACTATTTCTGTTATCTTAGTGTTTTAAGAGCCTTTCTTTCTGAGGTGAATTAGCCTGAGAAGCTTGTATGGAAGGAGGGATTTTCAGAAGAGGTACTGAACAGAGATGTCTGCTGTATGCAGTGGGTGTAGGAAAAAGGTCTAGACCTCTTCTCCCCAAGAGAAGTTTCCTAGGCCACCCCCACTTCGGAGCGTGCCACTTGGGTTTTGTGAAAAGGATGAACAGTAGGAGGGGATCAACTATTTGAATGGTATTCAGGAGCAGCTTTGGAGTATCCCATGTATAGGGGATGGTGCCAGTATCAGTTTGGGAATGCCTGTTCCCAATGTGAGCGCCACATGGATATGCCAGAATCTGTATTAAGTGAAGAAAATTATGTAGATGTGAGGACAGAGGTCTGGGCAGGAGTAAAGCCTCAGATAAGGGAATAAAGCGCAGACGACTGCTCAGGGGATGCATCGTGGTCCAGCATCTTTTTGTTGGGGGACGAAGTGATGCTTCAGTCAGAAATGAATCAAAGTTTCCTCTGTGCATTCCCATTGCTTGTGGGAAAGAGGTAGAAGGGTGTCGAGACCTGCTTTTGCACTTCTCTCTTTGCTCATGCAGAATCTGCCTCCTCTGCCTCCTCCTGCAAGGTCAGAAGAAGGTCTTCAGGGAATGGCAGGCTTGCTTTCTCCTTTTCATTTCATCTTGTTCATTTGTTTCTGTGTCTGCAGTTTTGCAGAGGATGTAATTCACATCTACTATGAGAGTGACGAGGTGGTGTGTGAGGATGTGGAGCTCCAGGCCTTCATCAAAGATATTTACGTCTATGGGATGAGGGGTGTGAAAGCCTCAGGTAAGGTATCATGGCCCAGCCGGGTCTGCAGCTTGTCGCGTCCCTGCTGACAGCAATGCTGTGTGCACAGCATGCCTTGAACGGTTGGAGACCTCTCCCTTCTTGGCCCAGGTTCATGGGTGAGACCCTGGATCAGGCCCTCTCTCCCTCAGGAGACAGATCCTTCCTTTGCCACAGATTCTCACCATGAGCTTGGGCAATTTGTGTAATCTCTCTGTACACTGGGGATTTGGTCCTTTGATCTTGTCTGCTCATGCTTTAAGCATTAGGGGAGGAGCTGTCTCTATGTGCTGTTGGAACCCCCAGGCAGACCGATAGAAACCACAAGGAGCAGCAAGACCCCCTTGAATCCTTTTCCCCAAACCTTGCACTAAATAAGAACAAGTAAGAACCTCCCCAGGAGTATCTTGCTGCACTTTGCGTTTGTTCAGCATCTGTGTCATAGTTGAGCTGTTCTGCTCTCTTCAAGAGAAGATGCTCATAATTCTTTCCAAGAAATATTTTCCTTTGCTCTGTCTCCTCTCACTGCCTCTCATTTCTTGCAAACCATTACTTGGCTGCAGGAGCTCTCACCCATAGTACGGCTCTATTCTCCCACCTGAGTTAACACTTTCCTGCCTTTACCTAAACATGTTTTTTCTTCCACTTGAATTTTGTCCAAGCAGGTTTTCAGGACTTTATATAAGCAGGTGGGGATTCTTCATATTGGCCTTACTTCTTTTACTTCTGGAAACACCCGTTGACCAGTGATCTGGGGCAGATGGCTTTGGCATTGCTTGCACACATTTATATGTGAGACCTCGAGGCAAAAATGTGATGTTTCCACTCATTACCAGTATGCACTGGTGTATAACAGCCTCCTGGGCAATACCTGCCTGGACAAGCAAAGGATTGGGGGTTGCCTAGTTGCTATAATTTTTGTTTGTCTAGTTGTCTCTTAGGAAAAGCTTAGAAATGGCCTGCTAGTAGGAACTTCATGCTTGACCTAAGCATCTTGATATGGGAAAATGTTGTGGTTTAACCTCAGCTGGCAACTAAGCACTGACATTATTCTCATACTAAATTCAAAACACAGCACTATGCCAGCTACTAGGAAGACAATTAACTCTATCCCAGCCAAAACCAGGACAGTATCCACCCCTTATTCAATACCATTTACTTCATGCTCAGGTCCTGCACTATCCAATATGTCCTCATTAACCACTGCCCCCCTTTCCATCCTTTGATAAAATATGCAGATGTCATTCTCTTAGGGACCACCCTTGTAAAGTGTCCGTAAAATGTCCAGAAAGGTCCACAGAATGTCCACTGAGTTCATTTAGTCCATGACTTTGGGCTCCATCTCTTGTGGTGGTCAATCAGGACAGGAGCAGTGGCGTGTTGTGTGGAGTTACTGAGCACCAAAGCCAGCTCAGGTCAGGTCACTGCTGCACTTGCACTGCTTCTTGTAAGGCTTGTCCTCCTTTGGTTCAGGTGGTTCCTGCTATAGTAATTCCTATAACGTATAACTCAAATCATGGGTTACAACATTTTAAAGGTATTTCCGTTACAGTCTCCACCCCTGGTTCCTTTGGGCCAGGTTATAGGGTTTAACACTGCAATGAACTCCTCCCCTTGCCCCTGCTCTGGCTTGGACTTACCCACAGACTGCAGTCCCTTAGGGTGGTACCTGCTCCAAGTGGGGCCTTATCTATGAGGCACAGTCTCTCCAGGGGCGTACGTGCTGCAGCATGGACTTAACCACAGCTGCAATCAGTTTGAGGTACACCTGTTACAGCATGGCCTTCTCCATGGGCCACAACACCTTTGGCAAGATACCTGCTCCAGCATGGCCTCAGCCATAGCCACAGTCCCTTCAGGAGTGAACTTGCTCCAACATGGCCTTACCCATGGCTGTCATGCTTACCCTGCTCTGTCATGGGCTTATCCATGGCCACATGCCCTGAGGTGCTCCAGCATGACCTCATGCACAGCCACTGATGCTTCAAGGTGTACCTTCTCCATCATGGACTTATCCTTGGGCCACAATCCCTTCAGAGTTATACCTGCTGTGGCACAGACATAACCATGGCCACAGGCAATTCAAGATGTACTGGCTCTGGTGAGGGCTTATCCACGGCCACAGATGCTTCAGAGTGTCCTGCTCCCATGTGGACTCATCCCCAGGTCACAGTCCCTTTGACTCGGGTTCACAGCAGAGTTCCAGCCTGTCCAGTGCAGCAGCACAGAAACAGCAGCGATGCCCTGGCCGTCTGCCAGCCCAGGCACAGGACCATGGCTGTTATCAGAACATTCCCAGGCACAGCAGGGTGAGATGATCAGCAGCACAGCAAGCAGTGAAAGCAAAAAGCAGCCACTAATGAGCACTAGACTCTTAATATGCAGTCAGGCAAGCAAGCCCCATGGCAAGCTCAGGAGCTTGCCCATTAATAGCTAAACCGCAGTAATAGCTATAAATTCGATCTAGCACATTCCAATCAAACCTGTCATTATCTCGAATCCTTTGAGTCCCTGTTCAGGCACCAAAAAGGACTGTCGCGGTTTAACCCCAGCCAGGAACTAAGCTCCACACAGCCGCTCGTTCGCTCCCCCCTGGTGGGAGGAGAATTGGAAGGGTAAAAGTGAGAAAACTCGTGGGTTGAGACAAAGACAGTTTAACAGGGAAAGCAAAAGCCACACACGCAAGCAAAGCAAAACAAAACAAAGAATTCATTCACTGCTTCCCATGGGCAGGCAGGTGCTCAGCCATCCCCGGGAGAGCAGGGCTCCATCATGCGTAACAGTGACTTGGAAAGACAGGCGCCATCACTCTGAATGTTCCCCCCTTCCTTCTTCTTCCCCCAGCTTTATATACTGAGCATGATGTCATATGGTATGGAATATCCCTTTGGCCAGTTGGGGTACGCTGTCCTGGCCATGCCCCACCCCAGCTCCTTGTGCACCTGGCAGAGCAGGGGAAGCTGAAAAGTCCTTGACTGGTGTAAGCACTGCTGAGCAACAACAAAAATATCAGGGTGTTACCAACATTATTCTCATACTAAATCCAAAACACAGCCCTATGCCAGCTACCAGGAAGAAAATTAACTCTATCCCAGCCAAAACCAGGACAGACAAGCATGAGCCTTTCCAGGGCTACAGCTGGGGTGGGATGCTGCAAGCACCACTGGTGGCAGGACTACAGGTGGGGCACCTGCCAGACTTGCAGCATTCCTGTCTGCACCGCTGCCGCTCCAAGGGCGGGGGCAGAGAGCAGGGGGTCTTGGCTGGGTCTGTAGAGAATGGAAGGAGGATAAATGGGGGAGGCTGTTGCACGTGGGGCTCCCACTCCCGTCTCTGTTCCTGCCCTGGGAGGGCTGTTCTGACTGGGAGCATGCCAAGCCCCTTTAAAGATGACCACAGTGTGCTTAGGACAGCAGGACACAGGAGGGAATGGTGCATCCTCTCCTCTTTGGGCTTGGTGGCTGGCCAGAGCTACCATGTACCTCTTTCCCCTCTCAGGTTGAGTTCACATCTGCCTCAGGTTGGTGGTGGCAATGTGAAGCAGCTGGCACACGCAGCCTGAGAATGGGCGGCTTGCCCCAGGGCACTGGCAGGTCTCTGGTATCCTGGGACCTGTGGTCACATCAGGCTGGGACAGGATGTACAGCACAGGACCATGATGTAGTGGGAATAGGAGAGAGAAAGGCTTGGGAATGTTTTGGTAGCAAAATATTTCCCTAGTCCTGACTATTCCCTTCTTTCTTTATATAGCTCTGTTTCATTATTCCCCTTCAAAGACAGCTTAATGCAACTATTTCTGTTCCTCATTCTGCTGTTTCTCTTTCAGAAGTTCTCATTTCCCCACTTCCCATTTCAGCAAACAAGCTCTCCCTGCACTCTCTCGCAGCGCTGAGCCTTAGACCTTTATAAATACCAGCACATGGTCATTTCCTCCTTGGCATGAACCTTCCCTGCTTGGTCATTTCCTCCTTGGCATGAACCTTCCCTGCTTGCGCTACAGGCTGAAGAAAAGGGGAGCATCTGAGGCCCCTGCCCTGTGGACTTTCTGGGTGCCTTGCTGCAGGGTAGGTAGGGTGAGAGGACAGGGATACGGTATTTTTTTACAGGTGTAACTATACTTCGCCTTTCCCTTAAGGAACACCACATGCTTTGCAAACAGCGGTGATGCCTTGCACACCTGTGTGAGGTAAGGCAGGACCACTCTGGTTTTATGGCTGGACAGCAAAGACACAGAGAGGATGAGTATCTCCTGTTAGACCACGCAGCGAGATTCAGAAAGAGAATACCCCGCTCCTCTGTGACTGCTGCACGGCCCCCTAATGTGCGCCCGTGGAGCAGCTGATTACTATTGGGTAACGGGGTTACTTCATACCTGGGTTACTTAAGCTTTTCTTCTCCCTCGTCTAGGGTTTCCTAAGGTGATCAGGACACGAGAGAAGCTAGCAGAATATCTCACGGTAGTAATATTCACCACATCGGCCCAGCATGCAGCTGTGAATTTTGGTCAGGTAGGAATTTCTGGGAAGCCTGTTCTTCTTTTGGGCTGGGAGATGCATCTACCAGGGCAAGGTCTGAGAAATGTTTTTTAGTAGATGTACAGACATGACATTACTCTTTCTGGTCAAAATAACTGCAGAGCCATCTGCAAATCCCCATGAGACTTGTGGAAACTGAATTATTTTGGAAGCTGAGAAAGGTATTTTGAGTCCTAAATAGGTACCAAAGCTCGAATTTAGGGGTTCTGGCTTGTATATTTTAGTTTTAATTATTTTGTCATGGGGGACAATTTTTTTAAGCATTGAAATGGGTTGCTAAGACCCCTTTCAGAAATGCTGAAGGGTGCAGGTGCACAGTCTAGCTACCATGCCTTCCAGCCACCACCTGAACTGCCTGAATGTGTTCTGGTAGCCTGTGGCACATTCTGCAATGAAACGCAATGAGTTCTGCCAAGTGGCTTTGCTTTGCATTTGCTGTTAGCACATCCGCAGGTAACTACCGTGGGTTGCTGCTGTAAGCATGCCTGTGCTGAAGCTGCATCCATCCCATTTTCCAACGTGGCTTAGGGACCATGTGCAGTGCCCCTCAGTGCTGGGACTGCAGGTCATGCAGCTGCATGCACCGTCTGTCTCCGAGCTGGTGCAGCTGGCTGTTTCCAGCAGCTCAGTCCCAGCAGCACCCCCAGCTAGCTGGCCTAATGGAGAGTTTACCAAGGGTCCTGAGTTAACTAGTTCAAAGCTGCCTTGCACGTCTGCAGGACCTCCACTTCTGCTTTCTGCAGCAGTACAGATGACCCTCTACAAGGTAAAGTCTCACTGACGTCATTGGGACAGGCAGCCAGATCCTCAGTGATATCTAGGTACTTCACTCCCAGTGACATACATAGAAATTCGAAGCAGTACATCTGTGAGGATCTAGGCTTTGGTCATGTATGGTCAAGTTTCCAAAGGCACCAGTGTGGTTAATATTCCCAATGCATGGAAAGGGCATTGCTGCTCGTCTCTTGAGTTCATGAGCCAACTGGCAACCTTCAGCTTCCTCTGTGGTCTTTAACATGTCACGTACTGATAGCCTGCGTTATTCCTGCCTGCCTTTACTGACATATATCTACCCAGAAACTATAGTGACAGCCTGCCTTTCAAATGCTGTTTCTTCCAACATCAAGGCATTTTGGAAAGCAGACTTCACAGCCAGAAGCAAATCTCTTTGTCAGGCTGTGTTGCACAGAGCTTCTTCACTGAGTGGGTGGTTGGTCACCAGAACAGGCTCCCTAAGGAAGTGGTCATGGTGCCAAGCCTGTCGGAGTTGAAGGACCGCCTGGGTGATGCTCTTAGTCATATGGTTTAGTTTTAGGCAGTCCTGTGAGGAGCAGGGATTTGGACTCAATGTTCCTTATGGGTCCCTTCCAACTTGAGATATTCTGTGATTCTGTGAGCTTTTTTTGGGCACATGTTCTGGCATGAATGATCTCACATATAGGCAGGGAGACCATCTTTCCTATGGTAATTATTCTCAAACATCACTCTCCCTGTTGACTCTCCTGTCCCCCTCTGCAGCTCAGGAGCCCTGGAGCAGGTCTGGAGTCAGGTGTCTAAGGAACCCCCACTATCCCTGTGCCACATCTGTGACCAGGGACCTCTGCGACTATTCACTTCTAACCTGTCATTACAAGTGATGGAGACATCTCCCAACCTCCCCCTCAGGAAATTCTGTCTGTTCAAGTACAACTAAGAAATCATCTCTTAATATTGCCCAGGCCATCAAGGTTTGTCAGAGAGCCTTCAGAGAATGAGAGGGGGAATTTGGCATGCAGAGGATATTCAGCCCATCAGCAAAAGGGTCTTCAGCCATGGGAGAAAATGGCAGAGAGAGAGGGCTGAGGGTAGGAGGAGATGGCTGCACACTGGGGAGAACAGATTGAGCACAGTGTAAGCATGGCACACAGCTGAAATGGGGCTTTCCCTCAGGCAGGGCAGGGATATGTATGAAGGGGAAAAAGTGCTTGAAAAGAAAGAGTTATGGTAAGTGTGGCATCTCAGATGGTGGCAAAACTCAGGGTCATATCTGAGGCAAAATTGAGACATCACCATCCCACAACATCAAAGCAGGCCAGGAGTGATTCTGAGTTCCCAGTTTGGTGCTCGTCATGGCTGCATCCACATGCCATATTCCATGATGCACCAGCGTCCTTTGCCTCTCTTACTGCCTGACCACAGTATCATGGGCGTGTCCCTAGAGCAAATTTTGCAGAAAAGAGCAACTAGAGAAAAAGAGATT
>NW_009260182.1:8420887-8427124 GCF_000687185.1 Egretta garzetta | reverse complement strand
TTTAATAAAATAGCTGAGCCTTTAGCCTGGCTGGTGAATCTGGACTGCGTGGCACATGCCTGTGGTTAGCAGAAAAACTGCTCCCATTAAGGCAACACAACTCTCCCTTGTGAGATCCAGAGGAAGATGATAGGGACTTCTTTGTGTCCTTCAGTCCTTCTCTAGAGCATCTCTCTCTCCTTTAGTTAGTATCTTCTCTTTCTGAGAGGCTCATAATGCAGAAGCAAACTGTCTGGTGTCAAGACTCCTGATTTTCTTTACAATGTTCCTAAATACCAGCCACTGTAAGATTTTCACTGTGTTATCTTGCTTTGTTGTGCAGTATGACTGGTGTTCCTGGATTCCCAATGCCCCACCAACAATGCGCTGCCCTCCTCCAACAGAAAAGGGGACAGTCACCATCGAGCAAATTGTGGAGAGTCTGCCAGACAGGGGACGTTCTTGTTGGCATCTTGGAGCTGTCTGGGCCCTGAGCCAATTCCAGGACAATGAAGTAAGTTGACATCCTTTCTCTATGTGGTGGAGATGTAGGTGAGACCATGAGGGCCATGGCAAGACCACATGGACTCACAAAATTGTAATGCTGATCTGTGCTTGACTGGACCATATTTGCCTTTCTGTGATGTATCTGTGGTGTGGTTTTGCCCTTGTTCTGCTAGATTCAAACCAGCTCCGAGTGAGAAGTCGTATTTTTACCCTGAGGTTTTGTTTCAGCCAAAATGAAGTTTCTAAACTCAAGTATGGCGTTGCTGAATAAGGATGCTGGTGTGGGAGGAAGAGGCCTGCAGAGGCACAAGGGTTTTCTCCACTTCTTGCACCAGCAGTGCTGGTGGACAAGCTACAGCAGCACTGTGTCCCCATGTCCTGTCCCTTTGGGAAATCTGCCCCAGTGCCACATGCACTACAGTTGTGGCTTGTGCCTGGCTAGTGTGGAATGCAAACAAAAAAAATCCTACAGGATGCTTTGCAAGCCTGGTCTATAGCTATTTCCCTCATGTTTTACATGAGGTTGTAGGTACTTGCTTCTCTCACCCAAGCGCTGTGTGTGGAGGATGTTGTTGAAATCCTTAAATGGAAGATGATGGATCAAGGGTAATTCTGAATGTTCTCTTTAAGAAGGAAGCAGATTTCAGCTGAGAAGCTAGTAGTATGGGCAGTATCATGGGAAATAGTTACCTGAAGCAGGTAATATGCCACTATGCATATCAGCATTCAGGGCATCCTTGGAGTCCAAGCTGACTAATGTGACTGCTAGGCTGAACTTTGAAGGACAGTGTTAAATCAACAGAAACTTCCGCTGTCGCTGAAAGAAGCCGTTCTCTTCCTTTTTCACTTCTGGCTGTTCATTCCCCTCCCATGCTGTCCTTTTCTTTAGCAGCACAAATGTTTGAGTGGCTATGCAGAGATCTGGCTTGGGAAGCTGATCTGGTGACCAGTAGCCTGAAAAAAGTGCTTATTTTTCAGTGGATCAGCTCCCTGCAGGTGGAGGAGGTGCCACATAGACACCTGAACCAGCGCTACAGAAAGATGCAGGGATGAAAAGAAGCAGCTAGCGGTGGAGGGAGAACGGGACAGCATCTTCCATTGGCAGTGCCAATGTAGGCTAGCTTAAATATTGGTAGTACTATTTTAATAGTAGCATTTGTGGGGCTTTGGGTGTTGTTCTGCTGGATGACATAATGTTGACACGGAATAGCCTTTGCTTTCTGAAAGAGTGACTTCTTGGTGTCTTTTGATTAGCTGTTTCTGGGCACATACCCAGATGAGCACTTCGTGGAGAAGCCGGTGAAAGAGGCTATGGCAAAATTCCGCAAGAATCTGGATGAGATCGTCAACACCATCACTGAGCGCAACAAGAACAAAAAGCTTCCTTACTACTACCTTTCCCCAGACCGCATTCCCAACAGTGTTGCTGTTTGAGCAGATACCCAGGAGAATTTGGAGGCGTGTAAAGTTAATGATGCTTTCCTGTTATGTATGCTTCTGTTCAATTAACTTTGAGAAATGGATAAAATAAGAGACCCACCCTCTCCATCAGAGGTGACCCATAGTCTATTTGGACTTTCAAAACAAATTTGATTATGACTGTTCTTGCAGACGAAGTCTAGTTGACAACCTTCTAAGTCAACTTTGTTACAAGTTTATTTCTCCAAGATTTTTAAATTAATCTTAGAATCGATATCCATGTTTCTGTTAGCTTTCCCTCCCCTGGTCAAAACAATACAATCACAGATTCACTTATCTTATTCAGTATAAGTAGTATCATGAGCAATAAGCAAGTCACATCTTTAAAATCCTTCCTATTTTTAATAGGTGACACTGGTGACATAAAAATATGATCTTTCAAGTTCACACATTGTTTTTAATCTGATTAAATCAAATGTTAAATATTTTCACTACAACAATGAATGTCCTAACTGGGATGAAGGTAGAAGCAGGACATTTTCTTAACATAACTGATGGGGTTTTATTACTTTCTTACCAAGTTCATGTGAACTGAGATAGCCTGATTCATAGGAGATGAAAATTTTGTACCTACAAAACCTATATATTTTCTACTTAAAACTAGTAAGGTTTGTTTTATCCTCTGCCAGCAGAGTTTGTTGCCATTCGTATGTACGGACAAACGTTTTGCTTGGCCCAGGGGCAATGAGTACAGACCTAGCAGTGCTTATGCTCCATTTCTATTTCAGTGCTGAGGCTGCTGGGTTTTGTGTGTAATTTCTTCTGATTTTTTGGTTTTTTTTTCCTTCTGGGGAATGAAGAGGCTACTTTGTATGATGATAAAAATTGTGGAGAAGGGTTTGTTGGCAGCTTCTAAGGGGAATTTTCAGATTTGACCAATTAAGCATAATTGGCATGTTCCATCTTAGTTAGAAACAATTGAATTTTGTCTGGTCTGTTTAGAGGTGATTAGGTTCAAGGACTTGGCCTTTGGTTAAAGTTGAGAGAGTCATTGAGATAATGAAAGCACAAATGAGGTTTGGGGAATTTAGGAGTGGTGGAATTGTTAATAACAATTTTGGTTTATTTTTTTCCAGAATTTGTTCCTTGTACTAGTTTTGCCAGCCTGCAGTGTGTTTTCTCAACAGATAAGAAAGCTTCTTGTGCTAATAAAAAAAAACTGAACAAGAACATCTAGCTTTTATTTCTTAACCCAGTATCTAATGCCATATGTCTGGAAAACCTCGTAGGAATAAGCACAGTGTGCTGTGTAGAGAAATTAAGCTCACACACTTTGAGAAATATAATTACTTCTGTCATTTATTTGTGATTTGGAAAAGGGTTCTAGTAAAATATACATCCCTTCTCTTTCATATGAAACACAAGTGTGGAATCACAACTGATTTTACACCCTTTACAGCAGACTGATTCCCTTTTTCTCCCCCCAGCTAAAGAGTTCCAGCAAAAATGTGGAAGGAAGGACGGCTTCCTGTTACTGGGGAAGTACATTTAAGACTTCTGCATCTTCCTTTTACTGCAGCCCATGAGAAGTGATGACTGTAGGAGCCAAGGCAATTGTGTAGCAACACTGGAATAGGACCAGGGGATGGGAGACCACACCATGTGAGCCACACAAAAAAAAAAAAAAAAAAAAAAAAAGGCAAAAAATGCAACAAGCTGATGCAATATACCCAACATGCCAGCCCTAACTCTTGTTCTTCCCCTGGGTTACAGCACATGTCCTCTTGCCTCAGCTTTTGAATTATAATGATCTGCATAGTCAAGTATCTGTCTAGAAAACAAAATATGGGAAGAGAGGCTGATGGCTGTTTTCTTGCATCTGTTCCCTCTGCTCTAGCCTGTGGACCTGGGATACAAGTAGGGTTGATGGGAGGTTTGGGGAATTGACTGTGCAGCTTTGGAGGCTGATATTAGCAGTCTGATCCAACTGCAGAAGAGGCTGTGGAAGAAGGTAAGGAGGTTAAAAGTAACACTGGCATCAGAAAGGAAGTAAATACAATCAAATAGTGAAGTGCTTACTCTTCTGTGGGGTTTGGGTACACGTGTTGCTGTCCCACTCCCTGTTCCCTTTTCGACGGGTCATCATCCACCAGAAAGTCACCTTCTTGTGCACGGGCCATGGGTTCCTCCTCTACATCTTTAGCCATGACTTACACAGAGGTATCTCCTAAGTCATGCTACCAAGGTACAGTGTCCACTCACAGGATCACTCCTAGGTGGAAATGAAAGGATCAGCTCCCTCTGAAGTGGGTCATGCACTCAGCTTTGTGATAGATATGTGCATTGATGTGCAGCTGGATGGCTGGTGCTGCTGGCCAGTCCAAGGGAACTTAGCTTGTCTCCTCCAACTCAAACTTCCTTGCTGTCTTTTCCAATTGCAGTGATTCTCAATTGGCTGGAATACTGAAGTGGGAGACCTTCCCTTCAGAAAGTTCTGGCAGTAACCCAGGAGGCTGTGGCATCTCAGCCCTTCCTCCTGGTGTTTGGTCACAGGAGAGGGCAGTCCAGCTGTAAAACACCATTATTGCTAATGAGAAAGGAACTGGGGAGGGTTGTCCTAAAGGACTGTCACAAATAGGGGACAGACTCTAATGTTTTCTCCCCAAGCAGATTCAAAAAAAATATCTCCTTAAGGAGAAAAGGAGGCCTTGAGATGGAGAGATACCATCAACAAGGGGACAGGGCAGGCATTTCCCTACTGAAGTCTCTGATTCTTTGGGTTCATCGGTGGCAGTGAGGATTTAGACCTCTCCAGCCGGCTCAGCTCTCATCTCTGACCTCCCATACTTTCCTCTTTTTGCAGAGTGAGTTTACCCCTGTAAACTCTTTTTGGTATATTCCCTTCCCCAACCCCCAAACATCCCTTGCAATAATATCATGATTCTCACTGCCCCTGGAAACCAAGTGCAGATACTTCATGTAGGATGACTACGAAGTAAGCTACCCATAATTTTTTTTGCAGTCAATCCCCATTTTACAGTTGGGGAAATGGAATAAAAGCAACGAAATCTGGCGGATCAGCTCTGAATTGAGGTGCCTGCTTTGTAGAAAGATCATGAGAAAGCTGTTTACCTGCAGCACGCTAATTTTAGCCTTCGAGGGAGTAGACAACATGTTCAGGCTTGGCCACTCAGGATTATTTGCTCTCTTGCACGTAGGGCAGGACATGGAAGAACATGAAGACTTGTTCCTATCTAGCAAGTTTTTAATCAGCAGCTAGCCTTTCATGCCTCAGTAGTAGCTACACGGTATCTAGGATGTAACTGCACACACTGAGATAGTGCTTCGTTTGCTTTATTTGCACTATAAACAGGAATAAATATTGCACAATCGGACATGGCCGGTAAGTTTAGAGGTTAAATGAGTCATGGGTTTTTATGGCCAAAAGATGTGGCTATGATTGCTTAGACTGATCTCAGTGTAACACAGGTCTTTGGATTTCCATGAAGCGTTTCCCTCTTCAAGTTCAGTACAAGGGTGCTTGATCCAGTAAACTATCTTCAGTGAAAATGCCCACTCACGATTTTCCAGAACACATGGTTCAGCCTGGTGCTTGTCCCACTGGTGAATCCCTCGTGCTGTGAAAGATAACGTGCTGCCTTGCTAATTCTGCATGCATTCAGTTTTTGCTTCTTGCAACAGACAGCTTCTTGGAGTAGCTTGGTGTGACTGAAGATCCTGCTCTGACCAGTTCCCTACTACATCCTTCCCCTTTCTTTCGGTAAACTGAATTAATCTCCTGGAGACTTTGGCTCTAAGACTTTCTTTAAACCTCTTATCCATTCCCACTGCATCTTTATTAGTGCTGTGTGGACAGCACGTGGGTAGCTGACACCAACCAAGATTCAGTGGCTATTTCAGGCATTATTTCATAGGCTGCATTTCCCCCTGCCTGCAGCTACATGTCTGCAGTTTGGCCATAGATTTAGGTGTCTAACATGTAAAAACAGAACAACAGGTTGGTTGCTTGCAAGAGATTCAGACTGGATGCAGATCTCAGTGGCCCAGCCTTACTAGTTCCAGTTACTGGAAGCCACTGGCGTGTTTCTGCGGTTTTGTCAGCAACTTCTTCATTGCACCAGCCTTAAAATTCAAATTCAGCTGTGCTGCCTCCCCAAGCCTGTGATCACTGCTAAACGGATAGGAACCAAGCTGGAACATTGCAGCTGACCGAAGCATTGGCCCCTGCAGAGGCATGGGGAAGCAGGATGGGCGCATCGAGGAAGCCTTGTCTCCAGGACCCAGCTGGAGGCAGAGAAGTTCGCCCACCCA
>NW_009260182.1:8384711-8420754 GCF_000687185.1 Egretta garzetta | reverse complement strand
GGTGCTGCCGTCACTGGGGCAGCCAGTGTACGGGGGGAGGGAGGGAGCAGCTGCTTGCCAGCTTGTCTTAATTCATGTACATGGATACAGGGATATAAATAAGGATAAATAAGGACACAGGCAGGTGACATGACTGGAAGTGGTAAACCGTCACAGACACAGGAGCAACTTCAGATGGGCAGAAAGTCATCACCTGCATTTGGGTTTTGGCTGGGGAGCAACATCTAAAAGACTTAACAAAAGTTAGCCAGGCCGTTTCACAACTGTGAGAAATTACTGCCATCTCGAAAGGAGGTGCGTGCTGTGCTAGCAGACATCGCAGAATATATGTCAACTATACAGACGGAGGGAAAATATAATCTATAGAGATTTGTCCATAACCACTCAGAAGATTAGAGGCAAAACTCAGACAAACAAGGGTGTCAGTTCTGTGATCTGACCACAAGGCCTGAATTTCCTTCCCTTACTGCTAGAGTTTCCTTGCAAAGCAAAAGCTAATGTTGCAGTTGTGCAGATAAATGGGACAAAAGAATGGATAAGATGCTGATGGTCTTCAGCAGTGGCAGGAGAGAAGAGCTTTACCAGTTGAAGAATTAAATTGCAGCCTGAATATGCCTTTACCTGGCAAACCCTGGGAAGGTTAATTGTCCTATATAGTTAGATGGGGATGCTGAAGAAGGTGTTGCTGCTTCTGACAGATCTCCCCAGAGACTGGAGATGTACAGGTTTTGGTTTTGTGAGGTGAGTTCTAACACGACGATTTTTTTTTAATTGAATGCATACACAATAAATTGCTTTGGAAGGGTGGGGGGGAAAGGTAGCTGAAGTTGTCATTTTGAGCTGCTTCTCAGAGACCTGTGCTATCGCTTTTGAAATCAGAAGCAACAGAGAGTGGTTTAAGTGTTTGTTCATTTGGTGGGGTTTTTTTTAAGCAGATGTGAGTAGAGATTATTTTGCTCATAGTTTATTTTAATGAGCTTTCTTTAGTCACAGACCAGGCGCAGCAAAGGCAGAGGTATGTGGAGCGTATTTCGGAGACCATGAGGGATGTTTGGACTGCTGACCTGAAGTCATCATTGGGATCAGAAGATAATTTAATAGCTATAATAGATGAGTGTCCCTGTACCATCTGTCAGTTTTGGTGTCAAGAGCAGTTTTAGGTATTGAGGATTATTGGCCATTGCCACCACCTTCAGCAACCACCAGCCGCTTTGTGAAAGCCTTTGCCTCAGGATACAGTAAAGGGAAGGCAGAAGATCTATTTGGAGATAGTCTGTTGATACTGGAAACAAAAATGCACAAGATTCTAGGGATGCTCTAAAGTGATGTAGTTAATTTGAAATAATTGATGGCTATATGGTTTTATACCCCCTCAGAGCTGTCTTTAATCTTTTCCTTTATAGATATTGCTGACTATTTTGATCCTTTTCTGTTCATTCCTGGAAATGGCATGCTTCCCTTGCCTAGCATGTTTATGGCTAGTAACGTGGGCAGATTCTTTTCCAAAGCACTAGAGGGCGGCAATACTATATTAAAAATAAATCTCTTTCCAGCCCTGGATGATACCGGTATCACCAAGATGAGCCTTGGCTTCTCTTTCTAGTCCTCTTCTCCAAGCTTATTCAATCACAATTTTGATTGCTGGGGCAAACACCGTATCACTAATGTGTTGTTTGTTTTTTTTAGTGAGTCCTTCCTCATCCTTTGCTGTACCAAAGCAAACTTCAAGCATGCAAAGTCTGCCACTTGGGTGTGGTGTGCTGGCTCGTACTCAGTACCGCTGCCTGTGCATTAGATGCCCTGTCAATTTAAATACACACTCAGGTGGAAGGGAATGAAGAAGCTCCCTCTGTGCCCAAGTTGCTGTATATGAGATCCACTTGTCCTAGGGTTTTTCACTGCTCCTGCTCACCTCCTGGCACATGGGGTCTCCTAGCAGCACTGTTAGAGGACAGCCTTTACTGATCCTGAGCATACATAACTAGGCTGTTGCCATCTATTTGGCAATATCAGACATGGCCATTGCCTTGATATGTTCAGTACTTGTGGTTTTGCATGCCGGCTTCAATTCTACCTGAGGCAGAAGGGTGACAAATCTGATGGTGATTCTGAGCAGGGTCTTCATGTGCCAGCTCTTGGTCTAGAGGGAACATCCTCTTATCCAATGCTTCTCTGGCTCCTGAGATTTCCCGAGAGGAGACTAGTTGTTTTTCAGGTTATTTGGCATTACTCTCTGGAAAGCAGACTTTTGAGAGCTTCAGCTTTTCCTGTTGCATATAAAACGAAGACAGATCTCTTTGAGGCAGGTAAGACCAAAGCAGTAAGAGTTCATCATTTTAGATGACAGAGAAAAGTGTATGTGATTAGAGTTCCTAAACACAGTATGGCTCTGCGGATAATTGCAGTAGGTTTCATAAAGCCTGCGCTTACACCACAGGCAGTGAGAACAGGAAAAATCAAGTTGGATTAAGTCCTTTCAGCTTCAACAAATGACTCAACATCTCTACCATTGTAACCAGCAGCAGCCTTTGGTTCAATGGGTCAGGGGCTAACGCCTCACTTTTTTCATTTAAGAGAGGTATGTGTTCTTGGCTTGCAGAGTGGTGCAGCTAGGTAATGTCAAGGCAAAAGCCTGGGTAAGATCAACTGAATTTAAGTGAATAATAAACAAAGCAGAAACATGGATGAAGACCCTAGATCAGAACTGTCATGGGCTTTGGGTAATTCTGCCCCTATATCCAGAGAGAGTCTGATTTTCTAGCTCAGGTCCAGCATTAACTGCCTGCTTATTTCCAAGCTTCAGGGCACACGTCAATCACTACCTGGGTTAAAGGAAATTGTTGGACGAGTAGGATAGCAATCTATGGCTCATAGTTTTTATTGCCTCCTTTGGGGCTGGCCTCTACCATTCATCTCAGGGATTGTGTCCTGTGCTAGAAAGACAGTTGGTTTTGCTTCACGATCCACACAGCAATTACCTCTGTTACTCAACTAATTTCCTGTTTGTACATACACAAGTGGTGGAGAATGCTTGAATACCTTCAGTGCAGTGAGAGAAATATGAAGTGAGCTGTTTTTCAACTATTTCCTTGTAAGAGTTGAGTCGGAAACTAATATCTTAGTTTCAACAGCTGGCCTTTGGTAGGTCTCTTTCCAGCTTCAGCTCCTCTGGTGAGTACAACTAAGGCTGTACATCCAGCAGCCTTTTAACTTTAGTTTTGTGGTGTTTAAAATTCAATACTTGGTGATTAGGCCCAATCTGAAATTACATAGACTTCACCTATTGCAGAAAGAAACAAGGCACTGAGCTTCTTCATGTGTGAGTGCAAAGTACATATCCCCACCTATCCCAATAATTAGCTGGACTGATGCCAAGACTGGGTGAAAAAGCTTGAAAGAAGAGCAAACCCATGCCTCAAAAGAGAGGAGTGCCCTAAATGCTTTACCACACAACCCATGGTCTAAGCCTCCGGTGGATTTGCTGGCAGACACCGGCATTTTCCACTGCTTTCTCAGGCAGCGGCTGACATAAGAGGCGTTTGACTTTGTACAGGGAAGAAGGAAAGAAAAGTAATTGGCAATTGGAGAAACCAGGAAGGATATTTCATTCTGTCTGTAAAATCCACATTCAAGACCTAAGAAAGGGAAGGAGCAGACATCCTGGTGGGACGTGTGAGCACCATGTGGTAAGTCATGTCTCTTTTATTTCTTGTGGAGGCAGTAAAACATGTATTTCTATTCTAACCACTGAACTCCCCAATGATTTTACAGTAAAAATGAATTTGCCTCTGACTTTGCTGGGTTTTTCCCTCCATTCTTTCCCAATGTGCTCCCTGTGGGATGAACTGCACTGTTTGGCTCTGCTCCCCGAATCCAGGCTGCTTTTACCACTGTGTTCGCTGGGTAACTGCAAGACAAAAGTGCTTGGGAAGAACGTCACCATGCAAGACTCCTTGGCATGTTCAGCCAGAGATGCCATTTTAATTAGATAGGCATTTGATGGTACAGGCTATGCTTTTCTTTCTTTTTACACCTTCTAACTGCAGATGGGTTATTAGTTACTGCTAATAGGGTATTCACCTCCTCAGGCTTATCTACTGCTAGATCTATTTTGCAGGTGTTGCTCCTGCAGTTTCTTTTCCTTTCCAGAAATAGCAGACCTTGTGTTTTCAGATTTCTTCTTTCCTATTTGCTTACTTGACTAGAAACATGGTTTAGAAACAGAAAACTATGAGAAAAAGAAATTAGTGCTCCCTCATGTTATCTGTGTTTCCACGCCAATACTGAAATCCAGTTGTCTAGGAGAAAGTGAGAAGTGGGATTTGATGTGGTAAGACGTGCTCTGGAACTTCTGGGGTCATCTTGACACTCTCGGGGTCTTCACCCTTACTAATATTTTCTCATCCCAGACTGGGCTCAGTGAGACAACACACAGGAAACCAACATGGTCTGGGTTTCAAGTCTTTATTCTCAGAAGTGATGCGTCTATCTGCTCTCACATATCATGGTTATCTTTCACATATGCATAAACAAGGACACACACTTGTAGAAATTAATGTGTCATCTATAATGTTCTTGATTTGCCTGTGGCAGAATAAGATCTCTGCCCGGCCTTGTTACATTGCCAAGTCAGAGCAGTTGCATGAGGACCAATACTAAAGATTGACTGCTTAGGCCAGGGGTATATGTGGTGGTTAGGACGAGATGTTCTCCAAAGCTCAGTGATAACCTGGACGCATATTGTTGCTCAGTGACAGGCGATTGCTGTGGAGCACCAGGATGCAATACATTGCTCAGGTTTAAAAAAATGCACTACAAAATGTGTCCTTCTTGGAAGCTACCCGTAGTTTATGTATTTTCACAAGTTCTGTGGTGGGGACTCAGAAATGCTCATAGAAACTGGGACCCAGCAGGAAGCAGTCAGATAGCGTCACTGTTTAATTTTGAGCTTCATATTAATAAACTGTGATCCTAGTAAGAGGAGGGCTACTGGAAAAACCCTTTCAGGCTGCAGCATGGCTAACAGTTGGAAAAGGAAACAGGCAAAGTGGCAAGCATACCTCCAAATGTAGCAGTCATACGATGATGAAAAGGAAAAGGCCCACCTTGCTATAGTCTGTTCTGTAGCTTTTCAGTTGCTGGAAGAAATGTGGATTATTAGATGTGATTGAAAACAAGAGAGCGTTGTCTCCTGGGTGTTTTGCACAGAGGCATGCCAGTATCCTTAAGGACATGAAAGTTACCACCCGAATATCTGTAAAATACTTGCAAAGCAAGGCAGGAGAACGACTGAGACCACCCTACCAGTGCTTCCTGGGGAAGGCAAACTGAGCCTCCTGTGGCAGTGGAAGCTGCCGGAAATGTTTGTAGAACCAGATCTTATGTCCCCTCCCCAAAGACCTCAGCGACACCACAGAGCAGGAGCTAGAATGCATAGAAAAGATGATAGCCTGGAGCTGAAAAGACTCCTCCTTGATCGCCTCTGCCTGTTAGGGTCTGGAATCCCACAAACAGTTCTTGTAAGAATTCTTTGGCTCCTAACATTTACCGTCTGACTTCTTTAACCTGTCTGATCTCCAGGCTTGATCCTGATCCCTGGCTCTGGTCTGGTCATGGAATATGAAAAATCAGTCCTCAGTGATCTACTTCAGCTCAACAATTGTGCCTGATCAAAAACAGCACGAGAAACAGGACAGGGGAGAGAGCAAGCAGACACGCACGAATGCCCTGTCCGTTTCCACTGTAACTGCAAACGCCTGGAGAAGGATGAATACCGACAGTGAGACGGAAACCTGCCAGCAGTGTGAAGAAAGGAAATGTGGTAAGGGTCTCCCGAAGCAGTCTGCCTAGGCTACAACCTGCAGCTGGTCTGCAGGCTCAGAGCACTGTTCCCTGAGCTGGGAACATCCCTCAAGCCCTCTACTAAAAGGTCAATATCATCCCAGGTCTGTGGAGGTAGATCAGAGGAGATGAGGAAAGGGAAACTCTTGGAAGTGATCTTTCTCTCTAAACAAATCATTAGCAGGGAACTTTAGAGCAAATGTTGATTACTCAAATCTCAAAGCCTTGGTGGTAAAATTTAAAAATGTGCCAAGTCTAATTTTCAACAAGAACCAAATGCAAGAGTGACTTAAGTGAGTAAAATCCTACTCTGAAATATGTATCTCCTTTCTTCCAACACTGGAGCATGTGCAGAACCTGAACTTTACTCGGGGCTGCTCTGGATGGCTGTGTCACTGCTTAGATTTACTGGTAATTATGTCAATGCCTCTTGGATCAATGTCTGCTGAAGGTAGCCAGTATTTTTACTTTAACTTCAGTTAACTTTGGAATTAGTCCTTTGGAGTCCCTTCATAAAGCACCAAGGGGAAGCCGTTTTTCTCTTCCAGAACATTATCTCAGTTTCAGGTTAACTATTATGAGTATATAGAATAAAATGGGATGAAAACAAAATGACCTACTTCACCAAAATCAGATCTTGCTCCATACTTGACCTTTTTGCTAAGCTAAAACTTTAGACAGTCCTGAGGAGAAATGCAAGAATCCCAAAAGCTTATTCAGAGACTGTGATCTTCTAACTGAGCATAGAGTGGACTAGCAAATACTGTATACAGTAACAAAGACAAGTACAAAAAGTCCTGCACCTGGGATGACAACCATATCCCACTCTACTCAGTGCTCATCAGACCACACCTGGAGTACTGTGTCCAGTTCTGGTCCCCACAGTTCAAAAAAGTTACAGACAGACTGGAGGTGGTCCAAAGGAGGGCCACAAAGGTGATCAAAGGAAGGACTGAAAGAGTTAGGTCTTTTCATCCTGGAGAAGAGGTGGCTCAGGGGCGACCTCATTGCAGTATTCCAAAGGCAGCAAGGAGCCACATGGAAAGACAAGGGGCAAGCAATGGGTACAAATTGCCCTGTGAGAGATTTCATCTTGGTATAAGAAAGAATTTTTTACAGTGAGAACAATCAATCACTGGAACAAGCCCCCCAGGGACATGGTAGAGTGCCCATCACTGGAAGTTTTCAAGATGCAGTTGAACAGGGTCCTTGATAATCTCACCTAGGCTTCCTTTCCCACACAAGGTTGGACCAGATGATCTTTCGAGGTCCTTCCCATCTGGGCTGTCCTATGATTCTATGATCTTTTTCTTTCATTCAAAGTATAGAATTTCACTCAGACCCTAATACCTGTTTATACATCGCCCAAATGCATCTGCAGTAGGCAAAACTAATGCTCTTCTTCCTAGTGAAGGAGCAGTCATTGCACTGTGAAGTTAACTGGATTTCCTGCAGGGATGTTCCCATGTGGAACCAATATTCCTGACTGAGTGGTCTGTAATACTACTCATCTTGTGTCATTTCAGGTGACCTCATTTGTCATAAACTTTATTGCTATGACCTCTACATCCCATCTGCACCTGCACCACGGAACATGGAGCAGATAGCTGTTGACAACTTTATTAATGAGAAGATTGTGCAAGTCCTGGAGAACGATGATTACTGCTGTTACCATGGTTACAGGAATTTTGTTGGAGGAGATACCATCATACATGCCATGCAGAAACCTATGAAAATTATCCCTGTTACACTTATACCAGTCTACAAAGACCGATACTTCCAAACCCTTTTAGACATGCTTATAACTGCAGATAAGCTGAGGAGAATTGTACTACTTTTGTTTGATGCTGCTTACACCTTGCCCAGTCTATGGCAATGTTGCTTTTCCGTAGAAGTCAATGATCCACAACTTTTGCGCAAAATAAAGAAAACCATAGATCATCATAGAAAACTTCTTCCATTAACCAGAAGGAAACAGATGGTATTAAGGGAGATAGACACAGGTAAGACCATTGGACTTCTCGTGTTTGACTGTTGGATTAAGTTAATTTGAAGTTTATTTTGCCCTGGAGAGGGAGAGGAGGGTGACAGCTTTGGAAAGAGAGAGTTTCTAGTATGAGATGTTAAGGATTGCTCAGCAGTACTGGTGCGAGTTTCTGCTAGATTATCTCCATCATTCCAGGCTTCCCCCATCAGTCTGCCCAGGATGCAAGTTGGACCAACAGTTTGTTATATAGGTACCTCACTTCAGTGAGGATTTTGACAGATCCACCTTACTTTAAAATGTCTAAGGCTATGTCTGCACAGTCAGACCCCATCATGAAACAGAACTGTCTAATTTGGGCACAGTTCTGTGCTCATAAATGATTTCTAAGGTAGACATAGCTCATGTTGCATCAACTAGAAACACAGGCAGAGCAAAGTCACCCTGTCTGCACTTGGTGATGGTAATATATCCTGAGAATTTTACCAAAACAGTCCTCTGGCTGTTCTTTCAAAACTCTTCTATCTGTGAAATCTAGACCTTCCTCCCAGAAGGAGAGAAAAAAAATATATTCTGCTTAATGGTAAAAGCCTTCTAATGCAACCTGAAATAAAATCTTTAGTCAACCTAAAGTATCTTACCTAAAGAAATCTTAGTGTTCCAGTGAGCTTTGCATACCTTGAGGAGAAGCTGAAATTGTTTCTTTCCAACAGTATAAAACTCTCCAGATAGCCAGCGGGACGTACGACATTCAAGCCACTGCTGTGTAGAACTGATCATGACCTTCTGGCCACCAGTTTGGTATTCAGATCAAGGACATGTTTCTTGTGATAGATTTTCAGTATCTGACCTTGTTTGTGGAATAAGCTCAGTAGTGGAACTCAGGAGTATTTTCTTCAGCGCCCTTCACTGTGCTGAACACTACACAAAATAGATGGACGGGCACAGTTGCTGTCTTTAAAATCCTAAACCTTTCATGACACCGATGTGCCTGCAATACTGATAGAGAAGCAGATCTGCACTGATCTGGGTCTATGCACCCCGCGGTAAATACACGCCTGGGGCCAGGTATTAAACACCAGTCGCAAACCGGCTTGCTTACTCCATGTCAGATTAGACATGATTGTGCCTTTTGGTTGTTTATATTTTGTCTTATCCTGGAGAAGAGCTTGCTCTCCTTAACTCTCCTGCCTTCTCTTTCCAGAGTCTCCTTTGCCCTTCTCATCCTCCACAGACAGAGACTGTAAGTGACACCAGCATTTTTGAGCATGCATTACGGCAGGGTGTCTGCAGGGTGTCAGAGGTGGGTTTAGCCAACTAATGTCTCTGTGCTCCATCTCTGTATTGCAGCCCCTTTCAGGAGGTCAGATAGATCACGGGCATCATTCAGACTGTGCTCGAGACATCACTACACCCCTTCCTTCAGCAACTCATTCTTGCAGCATAGAGTGCTCCCCCCCAGAGGTACTGCTCCTGCACATACACCCCCCACACGGACGGCTCCCCTACACTGGCAATGCTCTCCTGGCCACCACACTCCCCCTCATGTAAAAGTCCCACACAGCAGCAGCTGGGAGGACTTTGTTGCAGCAATCTTTGGGAACTTTCACGTCCTGCACAACAGACTCCTGCCTTCACAGTTGTGCCCTTGAGCTGCAAAATAAAGACTGCATTGATTTGCATCAGAGTAATTACTGGAAGATGATACATGCAGGCATAATGCTCCGAGGTGGTGGTGGTTAATAGTGCACTGGAGCTGCCACAAAGGAAAGAGCTGGTGGGGAAAACAAGCATGAACCACACGTTCCTTGCTTATGGCATTAAGTGTACGCCTGAGTGCCTGGTAAAGCTAGTTGAGCTACAAAACTCAAGCAAGATTAGAGAGGTGTTACAATTCATCTTGAGTTTCATAGGGCAGTATAGTCTTAATGGGCAAGAATCAACTGAAATATGGATTGCTGTTCATGTCTGTGCAGCATTGCTTCTGCAGTGCTGTGAGCCAACTTCAGTTCTTACTATAGTCAATAGCAAGATTTCACCTCTTCCAATTTATCTCTTCAAGGGAGCAATAGACCAGTTCTTCCATTAAAAACACAAGCTGTAGTCAGGTTTTGACCACAGCACCACTTTCAGATATGTATATGGCTTTGTAGTCTGGGAGATCTTCAAGGAGCATTATGTGCAAGGTTTGGTCAGGATGCCTAACGGCATAGTAAGGAGTAATTATCTTCTTTTCCTTTCTGATAGATTGTAAGTATGTTCATCGATGTGTTCCTAGCACTGTCTCAAACCACATCCTCTTCTCTGAGGAGAGACAAACTGACAAATGGTCCCTGTAGGTTGTGGTCTAGTACAGAAACCAGCTAGAAACTCTGGGAGGGTTTCAGCTGATAGATGTTTATTTTGTTTTCTGTCCAGAAACTGAAGACATCCTGAAAGAAATGTCCAACCTATCTTTTCAAGAGCTGGATCATTATTTTATGAGATACTGGGATGCTAAGAATGAGCGGACCAGACAACAGATCTGTCAGCTGTTGGTCAAAAACATCAAGAGGGACTTTCTGACTTTCACTAGGTTGGCAAACCTGGGGAACTTAGAGCTGAGAGTAAGAAAGCTCATGCAATGCAACAGCTCTGCTTCCAACCACGAGCTTCGCATTCATCAGGAGAAATTACACTGTTGGATTCTGGCAGCAATATTTATTAATGTGTCCATAACAAACAATGGAAAGCTGAAGGCTCTGCTGAGGGGAATGGTCTTTGCAAAATGCACTGTCCCTTTAGGGGAGAGAAATTATGAGTATCTGTGCTTTAGTGCCTACCAGAAAATCAGAACGGCTATCTCCACTGCTGTAAAAAAACAAATACCCTGGCCAAATTTCATAGAAACATACCTGAAGCACTTGGAAAGTTTCCTTAAGACACTGGAGAAAACAGTGACTTGTGCAAACCAGAGGGTCGTGCAGTTCCAAGTCATCCAGAAGCAGCTGCAGAGAGTACCCTGGATGATAAGACATATCTTCGTTCTTGTTCTTACTGAAAAGGTGCGTAACGAACTGATCATGCTATCCTAGTATTGCTTTTGTAACTCCTGACTTGTCCATCTCTGACTGGTGTGTGACATTACTCTGTGAGCAGTAAATACATGACCCCTGGGCAAGAGGCTTGTTTTATGCATCCTTTTATTTGGATGCGCAGTCGGCTACTTAATATGAAAGTAAGCAACCACCATCAGTGAAGCTCACAGTAAATGTGAGCAAGTCAGTTACTCTCTGTATTTTCCAGGTGTTTGAAGACAAACTGCTTTCAGCCAGCCAGGCCTTCTTCTTCCATGTATGCACAAAGCTGGGGAAAAAGCACTGGGAGCTATTACTGCCAGGACTTGCTTTGCGCGTCAGATTTCAGACAATGGCAAAACAGCCGTTGCACTATGGTTACTGTTCCAAAAGGTCTCAGCTGCTTTATTTATTAGACTGTATGTCCAGTTCTTATCCCTTTTTCTCTGGCATTCACCACTGACCGACTTGATTGAGGCAGGTGATGATGACAATGACAAAATTATAACCTTGCAGAAAGAGGCAGGACTGGAGTTTCAGTTTCTTACATAAAGGAGTTGAGATCTTCACTACCCAATTTTTCTGAGCTGATTGCTTTTCTATCCAGTGAACTGAGCCCTGTGCTGCTGAGTCAAAACTCTCTCTAGAGACGTAACCCACCACTCCAGTTGCCTACAAATGTCCAACGTGGCACGGCCTTTTTGAGGAGATTGTGGTGACTTGGCTGTGCTTAGTCAATGCTACAGCAAATAATCAGTATTTTTCTTCTCTTCCTGTCTCAAATCATTGTACCATGGTGCCATGTTCTTTTTAAAAGTCTGCAATGTGTGATACGGTGGCCCCCCTGCAGTGGCACTAACAGAGCACTTCTCTGTCACAGGGGCAGTAAAAGAGTGCCTGCATCTTCTCCAAAGCCTGTGGGAATGGTGCACAAGAACTGCCACTAAAGAGAAGAAGACTTGGGCAATGATCATCCTTAATCATTTCTTCCAAAAGTTGCTTTACCACCCGCTGAGCGAGGTGAGACACTGCATTGCGCCATTACTCTTCAGCAAGGATGGCACATACACACATGCTTCTGAGCTGGGAAACAAAGTGATCCCAGCCGATCCCAGCCACGTGGAGGCAGCTCTCCGAGAACATCTGAAGGTCACCATCCCTGATCTTACCCTCAAGGGACAAATGAAGATGAATGCCAGCAGCATTGTTGTGCAGGGTATCACACCTGCAGGCAATGCAAAGGTCTACATAGCCAAACAAGAGACCCTGAATGACATCTTGCAGACGAATGCCACCGACAGTGACTGTGAAAGGTTTCAAGAGATCATCAAAATAGTGGCTCTGTGTCAAGACAGGGAGTCCATTGCCAAGCTGCAAATGTGCAGTGCCTGTGGAGTGCCTCCACTGTACATGATAGAAGATGGGAACCCACTCTTGGCTTTCCTGCAGGAAAAAAGAAATAAACTTACGCAATCCGTTATAATAGGTATTTTAAAAGATATTGCCAGAGCTGTTGGGTCATGTCACCAGAAAAGGGTCTTACTTTGCAACATCACTCCAGCCAGCTTCATTGTGGTCTCAGGTGGACGACAAGGAACCAGAGCACTTCCAGTGCAGGTCAAGCTGTCTGATTTCTTCCAGGCCAGGCTGGTTCCCCCAGAGGATGAGAGATACTATTCAGCTTCTGATTCTCCCTATGAAACCATCAAATCTGGGCAGCTCAGAGGTACAGACATGCAGAGCTGGTGGGTGAAGACAGGCTTGGGAAATGTCAACAGTTTTCACTGGGGGGCTAGTCACTGAACAGCTCTTCTGTGAGTCATTTCTCTGCTCTGAGGTTTAGTATCCTCAGGGAAAACAAGGTCTAGTTGTCCTTCCCCTTATCTTTGAGGACCTTAGGGAGCCCTGATAAATGCAAGCTAACACTACTAATGATATGAATATGCAAAAAGACCAAGAGTGAAATGTAAGAAACCTCAGAGAGCACCTGTTCTTACCCTGACTGCTATCGAAACATCTGGATTCAATTGCTAGGACCCCAGCTTGTTCTCCTCCTGCTCAGTTTTTTGCTACAGTCTGGCAGTCATTCTGAGTACCTGACTAGGGCTGGCTGGCTCTTACAGATGATTTTTAAGTGCACAGCAGCAGTAAGCACTCAAACTGCTGTAGATAGGATTAATCATGTGCTTCTCATAAGGAAATGGCTTTAACAAAACCAATCAGTTCAGGAAGCACATAAAAATTCAGCCAGTCTCTGCATGTGACACCTGTTGCAACTTTGCCTGGGAAGCTGTCATAACAGGCTGAGATTAGATCACTGAGTCATCAGAAATGATGGAAAACTCATTCCGTAAATAATGCCAGTCAAAGGTTAAACAATGAAACTGTCCCAGAAATGCCGAAGAGTATAGAAACTCCGAAGCCTTGCAGCTCATACTTTGAAATCCCAGGCAAAGCCCTTACTCGTTCGCTCAGTTTCCCACCCTGTTACTGGAGCTGCACAAGCTTGGTGGCCCAGGAATATATTGTAAGGGTGAGTGCCTATGCGGGTTCTTGTGTGTGTAGTAAAGGCTGTGTCGTGCCACAGCCTTCCTTCAGTGAAGACACTATAAAACCCCTCCTTTTTTTGCACCGTCAGAGCTCCTGAGACCTCCATCCCTCAATCAAGTCCAGTTACAAGTGGTCAACATTTTTCTAATTTATTAAGGTGTGGTAGAAACAGTCTCACACAGACAACATGAATTATTTTCCCCATTCTGCTCTCTTCACCCTCCTTATGAGTAACTTGTAGGCTGTCTAGTCGTCGTTGCTAAGAATAGGTTTTCCTCTTTTATTTTCTTACTGGCCATGTCCAGGTGCTGTGAGGATGGTTACAAAGATAAATCTATATCCATGGCAAGGGCAAGAGAATTCTGGTCATGGCCTTTGTCTTGATTCATCTCTGTCTTAACACAGGAGACAGTGAGGAGCCACTGTCCATATATTTCAGTGCTCCCGAGTCCCTGCAGTGTCACGTCTTCTCTACTTTCTCCGATGCATGGGCTGTTGCTGCGACATTTTACTCCATTCTTCTGTACGGTGGGCAAACGTACTTTGAGCTCAGGTACTTGCCTGTGTCCAGATTCATAGCAGAGGTAAGTGGCTTTCATAGGGGATCAGAAAAACATCTCTTCTACTGACTGGGGGCTGTGTTCTTAATGCCAGAGGGTGTTAAGGTGGTGAAGGGACATTAAAAGTGAGAAAGGAAGAGGAGCCATGAAAAACACAACCTATTTCAACCTGAGATGCTGAAATTCACCTTTAATTTGGTCTTTCAAACCTGTGGACCTCGATAAAACATGGGAATAGGGGAGAGTGGACAATGAACAATCCTTGGCCGCACAAACAGGCTGTCCTTATGGGACTGGTTACACATCCACGTGTGTCATCTGGGTAAGTTCCATCCAAGGTAAATGGGGAACTGAAGACTCCAGAGAGATGATCAAGACATCTAGAAGGGGAGAGGAAATTGGAGACATCTATGGGAACCAGAGGGAAAATCTGCATATTGTTAAAAGTAATCTGGATAAATAAGCATAAGGACTTGCTATAGCACCTTGTGTAGGGTAGGCTAAAGCTGAAGTTTCTGCTCTGAGTACTGTACTGAGTTATTGTATCAGAGCTCAATGAAAACCACTTGTATCTGAATATTGTCTCTACCTTGGGAAGGGAGTAGGGTCCGACACACTATGCTTGAAAGATCTATGACTGCTGCATTGGAAACTGGTAAAAAGAAAAACAGAGTGGGACCAGCTACAGTATAAAGGGATTTAATTATAAGTAGTAGGACACCATTGGGTCTTTCAGGGGTGAAGTCATCAAGGGAAATGTTACATGAAAGTCAGATTAGCAGCAGTTCAAAAACGTCAGTGGTGTTGCACAGAGGTTTTGGGGAACTGGAAGAGTGAAAGGGGTATTTAGATAGGTTCAATTCTGCTCATTATGTTGGTGTCATCCTGGAAATCAATAGTTGACTCATTTATGTTTCTGTAACCTATGATATCACCCTGAGATAGTAGGATAAGCATTGCCCAGGGCTGTTTTGTTTCGAAATCAGGCTCAGCTGCAGTCACCATGGTTGATCTTTTTCTTTGTCTTCCCCTCTTAGATCTGTAGTGGGCACAGGGCACAAAGACCAGACTCAATTCCTCTGAAACTGTGGGATGTGATAGCCTCCAACTTGGAGCCTGATGAGATGAAGCGTACATCCATGGAAGCACTGGTAGAGCACCTGGAAGACTACGGGAGGACCCTGGGTATGGAAATCACTATAACAGGCTAGTCTCCTGGGCAGCATCACTGTAGTAATGACTACTTAATGCAATACTGGTCATTTGTAGCATTGTAGGACCCAGTCAAGGGGCCGTGCTAGAGCTGTACAGATGCAGAGTTAGAGAGCTTACAGTTTTAAGATAAATGTAGCTATGAAAAGTATATGTCCATTCCCACCTGCAGAGGTGCAGAGCCCTGCAGTTGGAGGATCTCCACCAATGAGTGCTAATCTTAGGGACACCCTTTCCTTTATTCCCAGGATCCTGCTTGTGAACCTTCCAGCAAAAATCCAAGTCAGTGGTGTAAAATTACTCATGCTGTGAAAAGCTAGGTCTGAGGAATTCGAACAACGGTGTGCCCATACCTGTCACCTTCCCAGCTCAGTTACAGCTTCTAGAGTGACAGTAACAGTGACCAAGCAGAGTGTTTAATGCATAAAAAACTGTATATGGTATAATATACCTGACTGATAAATTCTCTGTTCATCAATGCTCTCAGGGTCTGGGTAAACTTCTCCACCAGTCCTGCCCTCTTATTGTACCACATTTTGTTCTGGGTATCTCCCCTTCAAGTGAAGGCTCAGGTCTACCTCTGTGCTTATGTCTTCCACAGTGGGACCTTGGCTTTTAGGACATGGAATCTGATTTCGTTCATCCCATTTACCTAGTGCACTGTGTAGTCAGAGAGATAGAAGTCTGTCTCAGCAGCACTGCTCACCTGGGTCTTAATGATTTCCAGTTGAATTAACAACAATTTTTGCTCCCTCGTTGAATTCTCTTTCATTACAGAAGCTATTTAATAAGAGACTCCTCAGATGATGACAATGAATTTTGATAGCATGATGTCACCATCCTGACACTTACAGTAGCCTGGAACAGCCCTACAGAGATAGAGGCAGGGAGGTCCTTTCCCAGCCTCTGGTCCAATTCCCTGGTTACAGAGCACACTGATGGATCCATCTGTTCCCACATCTGGGAGTCGTTTTGAGCCTCCTCTTCATAAAGGAACTCGTCAGTCTTTGGAGGGGCCTAGACATTTCCTGTAATTACTCACAGTGCTCACTCAGAGCATGGGAACATGCCCATGGTGGTTTCTGCTGCCTGGTCATCACTGCTGCAGCGCCTTGATTCAGAAGCTGTAAGACATTTTAATCAATAGGGGTTAGCATCCGACGCTAGAATTATTTAACCTGTGTTTAACTTAATCAGGGTTCACTCTAAAGTTAATTCAGGCTTTCGGCTGCCTGCACGTACCAGTATGCGGGAGCGGTTTCTGGGGAGCCTGGCCAGCCAGCCCAGCAGCGCTGCACAGACACAGCAGGGGAACGCCTCGCACTCAGCACGATTACTGCAGCTTCTGTCGGCGGTGGGAACCAGACTGAGATCATCCTTTTATACGGGTCACTGAAAAGTCATTCCTTTCCCAACTTGGTGCTTCTCTGTAGAGCTCTTTATTCACTTTTCGGTGCCTTGTGTGAGCACCTTCCTCACACACATGTAGCTCCTGCCTCCCCTCTCGCTGCCTCGTCAGGATCCATTTCAGGAGAAATCCCCGTAGGCAAGTGGTACATTGGTCCTCCCGAAGACTGGGCAGCGGAGTCTCCGAGTCCTTTCGTCTGTGCTGGAAGCACAGCAGTACAGGAGCCACCGTCTCTGGCGGGGCTGAAGTGTACGGGTGACTCTCATCTCACTTAAATGACTGTGTGGTACTTTCTTTATAATACAGTATTTTTTGGTTGCAGCTTGCAGCTTTTAGCCAGATTTTTTGTTTCAGTTTAGCAAAAGCTGAGCCATACCATTTGCCTCAAAGATACTGCAGCCATGACAGCAAAGGCAGCTCTATCCCTGCCCTCGGGGTTTGGGTAGTTTGAAATACAAACTCCAGCATTTCTTTTCTTTTTCTAGGGTCAGATCTGGACAAGCCACATGAGGTAATAAGCCAGTTCTCTCCCATCGGCGAGGAAGATATTATACGGGTAAATGTCAAAGCTGCTAAGTAACTTTTCCAGATCTGCTGACTTTGTGAATATCTTGTTTGCATGCTCTAGAGCGTGGTGTCTATGGCACTGGCTGCTGCCGCTCACGTTATACCTACTAATGGTTAGTAGCAATCAGTGTTAATCAGTAATCAGTAATCAGCATTATCCTAATAATTGCAGGGTAATCTATCTGGAGAGCATGCTGGTTGCAAACCAGATATGCGTGCTGAGAGAGCCAGCCTGATACTCTGACGATCAGGTCTCGCAAAGTGTTTGTGTAAAGCTTTGAACAGTCTGGCTTTGCCCAGCACTTGCCTGGTCACTGCTGAACTTCAAATGGTAGGAAGGCTGGGTTTGGCCAGGCCTAAACCAAGCAGATCTGGTTTCTCTTGCCCTGTGGAAAAAAAAAAGCAGATGCAGACTTGCTGGTCTTGTGTGTTAATGGGAAGTATGTAAGAGTTGCCTTATTTTCACTTGGCCACTGCATTTGGCCCAAAGTAAAAGTACCATTTAACAGACTTGACAGTGGACTCCAGAAAATCGGGTTGGTTTCAGACATGAAGAAAAATGGTTTTTAAATTTTAACCTAAAGGCAATGGATTTACACCATTGGGATCCTACTTAATCCTGGGTTCTTTCAGTATGTTCAAGCAGTTCTAGCAGCAGCATTTCACAGCAGGCTTTTCTTGTTTGGGGAATGAAAGGCCATCTGGAAGTCTTCTCCTCCCCAGGATCTGCACTGCTGAAGCCTGATTTTTCTGGCAGTGTTAGATCTCAGAGGCTAATGAGGGCTACATGATTTAAAAGTGGGAGTACTAGTATTTCTGTCTGCATAGATGGAAGTAAGCAGAAATAATAACTAAGAATGCTCAAGATTTGGTTATATTTCTTCTCCCTTTTGTTTTACAGGGCTACCTTGACAGCAAAGGTACGAACTAGTTCTCTCAAAGCATGCATGATGAATGTCTCTGGCAAGAAAACTTTCTTAACAGTACTTGTGTCTCAAGAGGAAATCAGTGGATGTATTAACAGGAGGATGCAGGAGGCTTTGCAAAATGCATGCACTGGAATCAGGAGGTCTGAGGGAAACAGTGGCAGAGCAGGCTGGGATGCGTTTGGGTAACCCACAGAAAGGTCAGGGGCTTTGCTGAAGTAAGTGACCAGATTGCAGTCATATTTAGATGTATGAATTGATCCAAGCACCTAATGGCAAAAGGTCCTTCCATGAGGTTTTTCATACTTCTACAGGTGGGGATCCAGAAATGCAAGTTTGGGGATAAGTTAGAAGCTCATCCACAGTCTGGGTGAGTTCTGGATGAAGGTTCTTCTTGCCTCTAAGAGTTTATGTGAGAAACACGAAGTGCAACCTCACCGTATGGGTTTGAGTTTCCCCATTCCCATTTCCTTCACCTTTGGCTGGCAGAACATGCTGTGCTGGAAATGGGACCCCTGCGGAGGAGAGGAGGGAGCTCATCCTTCTTGTGGGAGATTGCTCTGCACAGTTTACTTTCCTGGGGAGGCATCTTCTTGCAAGAGAACATTCAGGCAAAGTGATTGTATGAGTCAGCCACCATGGAGAGTTAAACACTTTATCAAAAAATCTGAGGACTGATGCAGATTTTCCTTTGGGAGGGATAAATTAAGAGCAACTTTTCAGACATCTACACCTGTATGTCAACATACAGCTGGTATATATATGAGGAGAAATAGGCTTCCTTGTGGTTTTGTCTTGCTGTTTCTTCAGGCAACTTCAGGAAGAATGATCAACCCAACGTATTTCCAGAGAAGTATGAAGACACTGTTGAGCAAAAGGTAGTGCTTTGGTTTCATCGTTATCACTTTATCTCTTCTAAAACTTTATCTGCTTTATCAATAGAAATATTTACATCTTGCAGTCAAAATCATGTCAAGAGCCAGTAGCTAGAGAGTGAAAAACTCAGCTAGAAGTAGGACTGGTGGTAGATTTATCATCACTGGCAATTTTTGTACTTAGCCTGGCTGAATCTTTCAAGATTATGCTGGCAGTCAAACAATCAAAAATTCTCTGTGCTGTAGAGATGGTCAAGTCAAACTGCATTAGTTGTTTATGGCTTTGTCATTTTTAAATGATGTAAATTTTAATGAGAGGAGCCGGTTTAAGACAAGTCAGAGGGATAAGGCAAAATCCTTGGACAGCTGGAAAAGAAACATGATGGAAAAACTTACATATCTACAGCTTTTCTGTGACACTACTTTATGATTTTGCTTATTATTTTTGGTATAGTTTGATGTGCCAAAGTTCATCCGTCCCTAGGCCCTTCAAGATGAGCATTTTCACTATGAGTAAATTGACTGACAAAAAACTGGGTTTCCTATAAGTAACGTGTTTTGTGTAAGTAACAAATGGTCCTTTCAGACCAAATCTTGATAGGCCAATAAAATTTCAGAATATATTTTGGATATGTGGTTTTGGTTTCCCAAATTTTGGGACACTTAAAGCTGGAAAATTTCCCTTGTTTCTTCCAAATGGAAATTAAGTTAAATCATCAAATTGTTCTTCTACTCTTCAGTCATTCACAAAGCTAATTAAATTGATAGGACCAGTAAATGCAACATTCTTCCATTACAAAGACAGTAATACTCCAGCCATCCCTTTAAAGTCAGGTGGGTTTCACTAGGGTTATTGAAGGAAGAGCTTGGCTTTTCATTGCCATAACAGGTAGGATGCAAATTCTGTCCTTTCCTCCATAAACGTGGTGGCATCTTGCTGCTACTGGTGGTTGATTCTCTGGCTCTCTTACAGGACGACTGCTTGCATGAGTTGGTGTCATTCAGAATGAACCATATGACCAAGATGGCCCTTCAGGCACTACAGCATGAGAACATACTGCCGGTAAAAGAAATCATGCACTACTTCCCCATGACCACCACACTGGTGAGAGCTTTGCTGGGGCTCTGTGTCACCAAGCAAGCAATGTCTGTGGCGTGACCTCCCGTGCATGGAGTGCCGGTGGGGACAACTGTGCCTTCAGACCTGGAGGGGAGATCAAAGAGGGCAGGTGTGATGCAGCCATAGGAGGGTTTTAGCTTTTGAGGGTCTGGATGTGAGTCGGTGAAGAAAACTGGAGAGACATATCTGACATGGGTATGATGTGAATTCTGATATGAATTTCATGCCTTTAATACTGTGGGTCTTCCATGGGTTGTTACCTCTATTCTCTTGCATTCCTGAAACCCAGCTTGTTTGGAGGTAGCTTTGTGACTATGTTTAGATAGTCCACTGTGCTCTGGGAGATCATCAGGAGGGCTAAGAAAAAGAAATATTTTCTTCATAGTCTTGGGTGACTACGGCTTTTTTTTTTTTTCTCAATGAAGCCTATTGACTCCTCATTATCTGAGATCATAAAATACATTGGTGACGTTTGCTGAAGCTGTCCCTAGCACTTCCCCCAGGCACAACCACGCAGCAGACTCTCTTCCTCTCTCAGCCACAGCAGGAAGACCAGAGCAGTCATTTCTGTAGTGAGATAGTGCAAGGATACCCCCTCAGGTGATGATAAAAGCAGTCCCACAGCAGCAGTGATGTGGCCGTGAGGTACAGGAATCAGCTCTGTGACTATAGGAGTGCTCTCCAGGCACACCATGTCACCAACCAGCCGGTCCCTAAGCTCTGTCTCTACATGCATCTCTAAGACTTTGTAATTGCAAGCTTTGGCTACTCTCTTTGTGTGGCTTTTGATAGCAGCGAGTGTGCATGCGTTAGTGTCTGTGGTGGCAGAAACAAGAGGCTGGAGGAAGCATGAAGTGTAAATTTGCTCCTGGTAGAAAGGCTGTGTTTGTGCAGATCCCCTGTGAAATACCTGGTCAGAGCAAAGCAGGCAGAGAAAGGTCATTTTTCTTCTCTCTGAAAGTCGAGATGGAGACCTAGGGAAAGGAATATTCATGGTGGTAATAAGGAGCTACTCGTTATCTGTGTGCTTTTTACTTTACCTGTAAGCAAGGGAGGTGGAGGTGTAACTCCACAGAAGAAAGATTTCCAGCCTGTTGTCAATGGGCTTATTTCTCTGTAACTAACTGACTTCCATCATCACATCAGAACTGTATCATAGATCATCCTTTCCCAGGGTCCTGCCAGGCCAAGGTGGAAAATCAGTTATCATAGCATGGAGAGGCCTTTTTGCAAATGATGAAGGCATTACTGGATAATTCTGCTCTTATTCATTCCCACGTTAATCAGGGACAATTCTTCTGAATTCAAGAGAAGTTCTGCATATTTATATCGGCATGGTGGAGGAAAGAGTAAGTTCTCTGTACAAAGATTTTTCTTTGACACAGTACGTGGTATCTGGGTTTGTTATGTCTTGAGCTGGGATCCCAGGCAATGTACAACAGAAGCCTTCTGGGTAGACAGAGGGATGAGATTGTATCGTTGCAGTCTTCCTGCTGCTGAGTCCTTCCTTGAGCAGGGAAATCACCACATAGCTGTAACTGTTTGCATGAAGGGTTTTGTGTTAGTGGCTGTTGGCTAACTTTGCCGATCGTGCATTTCAAGGAGCTGAACAGCAGTGGAGAGAGCTGCCAGCTTCCACTGAGAGACTGTAAAGTGTTTTACAAAGCATTTAGCCACAGCAGAGACTGAAAGAGCCACAGAGTAGTTAGTGAGGAATTAAAGAAAGGGGCTGCTTGTCAGGCAATGGACTGTGAACTCTGTGAGTCAGAGACCTGCTCCCAGTTTGCGTCTTCCCGGTCTTCTGCACGGTGGTGCCCTCCTCCGGCGCTGCTACAGCATACGGTTGTGACTGCTGTCCTACTGTTTGCAGTGTCTGGGGAGGCTGTTCTTTTGAAATGCCATCAGGTAAATGTGAAATACCATCCCTGCTATGCCACGCTAAACATGTTCTCCTGAATGCAGACAAGTTAATTCTGTGCTGACTGGGGTGCGTTCCCCCGGCTCACAGAGCTTTGGACTCTGCCTGTTGCTCTCTCAGAGCTAAGAGAAACCTCTGCACATCGCACCTGTGCACGAAGTAGGCAAACCACAGAGATCCAGGGCAAAATACAGCATCTTGCTATTCTCTCCTGGCAGTTGGGAAACTGCTGTGAGGGGCACATATGGAGGCAGAGCTCTGCTTTGTTTGTGATAACTTGCTAGCAAGCATTTGCCCTTTGACTCCTCTCCCTAATTTTCTCCTGTATCCTTTTTGCAGATATCCAAGCCTCTTGATGGCAACCCAAAGTCCCTAACAGAAGTTGCTGCAAGTCCTGGCATGGATGATGTTAAACTTCTCACTTGCCTGGAGCAAGTTGCTTCTGCCATGGCATATCTTCATTCCAGGAGGATCATACACTGCGACCTACAGTGCAGTTACATTCACATTAACTTTGGTCACAGTTGCCCAGAGGTATTTGTGCTTTCTACTCATTCAGTCTTGTTTCAGATTATTCGCTAATGCTACTTGGACTGCTGCTGCCTGTAACCACAATCCACTTCCACCCCGGTAGACCCCTGTACAAAGACAACCCTTGGTGAAGGAGCAGGGAAGCACACACAGGTGGACGGTAGGGAGCACAGCACTACAGTCGTAGATGATTTGTCACAGGCTGAAGGATGCACTTTAGCTACAGTAGGACAGGGAGATTTGCAAAGACTTTAGTCCTTTTTTTTTCTTAATCAGGTGGTAATGCAATCACCCAGACAGGGATTCATTGCATGCCAAGGTGGGTTTCTGGGGAAGAAGCATCTAGTTGTTTTCTGGAGCTGCTCAGCTCAGTCCTGTGAGGAAGGCTGTATAAAAACCCTTGTATTGACTATCTTGTCTAAGCTAACCTTTCAGAAGTTAAGTGGCAAGACAGGTCAACCCATCATTACTCATCCCTGAACTGGGAAGCAGTGATGCCAGTCACTGGTGACAGAACACAGATAAACCCTCCAGCACGCCCTGCACTGTTACAACTACTGAATTCTTGCTGCTTTTGCTGATGAAGGGATAAATGCTGTGGATTTAATTCCCCCCTCACTTTCCCTTGTCTTCTGAAAGGTGATGGCAAAAGTTGGTCGCTGGGGAAGAGCAGTCTGCCTGCCATATCCAGGGGCAGACGACAACCTCTTTGAGCCTTACGTGCGCAAAGTTATGCCAGCTGACACAGCCAAGTGGTAAGTGCATTGCTGTTTTACTTCCCCTCTCTTTTCTGCCCATTTTCCTACCACAAACTCTACTTTATCCATCCACAGCTTTAGCCAAACATCTTTTCTCTCAATATCCACAGGCTTCTTACAGCTCCTATGAAAATGAGGAAAATGCTGAGGGTTTTCTCTTAAAGTCGTGTTTTCCATATTCTATCCCATACCTGTCCAAACAGCAGAACATGGTTGTTTCTTTGCTTCAGAGAAACTGTCTTACAGCTTTTTATCCAGCAGAAAACTTGGACATTCTGGCACAAATTGAATTTCCCCAAAACACTGAATATGGAAAAAAATGCTGCTGTGCCTTGTGCCACCTTTCTCTTCAATAGCTTAGGTCTATGTCCCACAATTCACCATTGTCACCCCACTTCACTTCCCTTACTTAGACACTTAGCCACAGCCACCAATGCAAAGTGTGAACTCAAGCCTCTGGATCCACAGGGAAAAGCATGGAGTACTCTTTGCCTTGCCCACGAGCTCTATAGTATACAGAAACATGTTAGACCAACAACCTGTTCATTTCTTCAACAGGGCTGCCCCAGAAGTGAGAAATTTTGGGCTCTATTCCCGAGCATCAGATGTCTTTAGTTTTGGGATAATGATTTGGGAAGCTTTAACAGCACAGTTGACCAACCTGCACATGTACAAGCCACTGAAGCCTTTCCACTTGCTGAACAGCAAGGAGGTAAGGACAGTAAGGATGTTTTGGGGGGAAACTCAGTACCAGCCTCTCTACAACGCTGACATTGCTCTATGGGAAGACTCATTTTCCAGTTTTCCTCTTTCATGTGTGGAAAGGAAACCCCACCTCAAGTGTGGATGTTGCCATTTATCAGGGGGTCGTTATTTTCTCCTTAATTCAGTCAATATTTGGACTTAGAAATATTCCACCACATTCTGAGTGTAGCACCTGCAATGCTGCTCATGGGACTTCCTTCCTAGACAAGAAAGTGCATTTCACCCATAATCTGTTCTCTTCATCTACATTTTCCCAAATGAGAGCTGTGTTCAGGCTTCATGGAAATCTCTCTCCTTCCCTGCCTATGCATTTACCCTAGTCCTGCGGGGAGGAGACCTGCTCGACTGTGCTGTGCTGTCTGCCTGCCCATCAGTTTGTCAGTGCCCAGGTCCCTCCTTCCATCACAGTGACTTTTGAACCTGTTGACTGGGTGCAATGTCTGAGTGCCACTCTCAATGCTATTAGGCTTCTGCAACTTTTTTGGAGAAAGACTCCCTCTGCAGCGGGAAGAAATGCAGTTTCTCACCTTCAGTAATAAAAGGCTGCGGTGTAAACTTCAACACATTGCTAAAGAATTTACGCAACAGCCGTACAAAACCTCTTTTCAAGGAACTATTTATTCCTACTAACTTCGATTAACATGTAAAAATTACTGCTTGTTATGCAATTATTATGCAATTCAGTGCAAGCTTGACCATTTTTATTGCTAGCAAGTTTGTTGTGGGGCAAAGTCGCATAACCACAAAGCTAATGTGGCATTGTTTTTGTTGTCTGGATACATAAAAACAGGTTCTGAAATTCACGGAGTTGGGAAGTATTTCTGGTCATTTTGGCTTTCCAAACCTCGCCAGACTGATTGGGTGCATGAAAGCCTGCTGGAATCACAACCCCACCAGGAGACCTGCATTTTCTGCCATACTAGAGATGATCAAACAGGAAATACAAGCAGTCAGGTAATAATATTCACTTGCATTCCTTTTTTTGCACAGCTTTGTAGCTGGACATTCAGTCCCACCGGTGAGTGATTAGTAATATCCATAGGGCTTGCTTTTTAATCCAGGGGTTGCCTTTAGCTTACAGCCTCAATCAAGGCCAGCACTGACTTTTTTGCTGGAATAGTTGTGTTGCTGAAGAACTAATTTGTGTGGGAGGAGCAGGCGAGGGCGAAAGAGGAGACGATTTTATGTAAGTGCCCTTTTGGGCTTTGGATGACATTTTTGGGGGGAGGTAGAACTGTCTTGGGTAAGGCTGGGTTAGAACAGTTAGACAAATTCTTTGGTGTCTAATCAAGACCCAAGAGTCTTCTCCACCACACACTATGTCTGAGGAGGATAAATGAGCCAGCACAGAGCCATATACTGCTGCTGTGATTGCTTGCAGCAGGAGGGCAGACTCATGGTCCCTCAGGGATTGCTCTGCTGTCTCACAACGTCTCAGTGTTTTGGCAGATGAGGAGCCTGCCCTGTGCAGACCTCCCCATAGGTCTTGGTGGAGTGGGCCCAGCGTGGTGGGAGGTCTGTGCCTCCCTGTGTGCGCGTCCCCAATGCAATCTGCCTCTTCATAGATTTTGGAAAAACACTCAGATGGAGGTTTCTCACATTATCTGCCCAAAGTCTGTTACAAATTCCCAGTTGGAGGAGGAAGAGCAGAAGGAGAGTTGTTCAGGTACCAACAGTATAATAACAGAGTTAATACCCTGCTGTCAAATGAGCTATTCTGGAATGGCTCCATTTGCGGCATTTGCCTTCATCAAATTCCCCAGGGCACAGAGACCTGCTGTCTGCTTCCTAGAAAGTTTATATTTTTTCTGTTAGCTTATGTAAAAATAATGTGAAGCAGCAGAAAAACGGGTGCCAGTCTCCTCCACTTGCTCGCTCAGAGAGGCGCTGCAGAACACAGAGCTCCAAAGGGGCAATCACTTCCCTCCGTAGGACAAACCCCAGCCTCAGCAGCATCCTGGGGTTCAGCCGTTCACTTCAACAGGAAAGAGATCTGGTGTCCATGTAGATGCACCACAAGTGTCTTCATTAAAAGTTTTAAAATGCTAAAACATGTTGAATTTCAGCAAGTATTTTCTAAGGCATGGTCATGAAACACAGTCCTGCAGAGCTGCCTGCTCGAGGAAGTCTTTAACCTAACGGACAGCAGTAAGGGCTTTTGCTTGTATGTATCTGTGCTTTTCATGGACAATGCCTCCTGAAATCTGAGTGCAGGGTATGGAAAGCAAGCATAGAGACCTGTCTACAACTAGAACACCTCTGACCTTAAGAAAGAAGCCCTGAACTAAAAGACAGCGTGTGAGGCTGCTGCAGTGAGGTGAGCACAGCTCCACGTTACGTGTGTGACCCGCTGGCAGCCCAGCAGCTCGCTGCTGCTGGAACAACACCGGGGCAGCGCACTAGCTCCAGAACATCCTGTGGCTTTCCAAACTAGGGGGAAATCATGTGGCGCTTCATGCTAAGAGCAGGTAGACAATAGCTGCTGATGCTGAATGCTACTGAGCAATGACAGGAGCCAGCCATGAGTCCAGCAGAACGGGTCAGCGCTTGCCATGCTCACACCCCAGTAGCAGGGTGTGGGTAAAGCATCACTTTTTCTCTCCTCTCTCCAAAGGGAATCGGAGGCTGCGGGGCTTGCAGCAGTGCCTTCTACTGTTGACACGCAGGACTATGACTCTGTTTACTTCGGGAGCGAAGCCCCAGAGGAAGACTCCTTCAGCCATATTTACGACATGGTGCAGGAGTTAGACCCTGAACTCCCACAGGCTGCTGGCAATGTGTTGGACCCTGGTGATCCCCCCCAAGTCCAGCTGTTAGAAGGGAACGATGTTTATTTCTCCAAGCAAGGCAAATGGGGAGAGATGGTTTATGAGTTTGAGGTAAAAAGAGGAATAGATAGGAGCCCAGCCACTTTCAAGGAGACTGGATGGTATGGTGATACTGGCATTAACTGGCATTAAAAAAAAACAAAGATGGAAAAAGCAAGATGTTGGACATCTGCAAATCCCTGATTCATGGCAGATGAAAATCCTGGCCACTACCAGCCAGGAGAGGGCACTCGGAGGAGCCTGAACACCTTCCACAATCGATGGTGGGGCCAACCAGCAAAAGGACATCCTCTCTCCTGCATCCTCCTGTTCTGATCAGAAATTGTTATCAAACTAGCCAAGCAGCAGCAGTTGTTCATTTCTCAAAATAACACAGTATCAGTTAACACAGAGGATTCCACCTATGGTGAGGTCTTTTTTTTTTTTTTTTTTTTTTTTCCACCAGGCACCTACCAGGCTTTCAAGGCCGTGTTTCATAATGACAGTATTTCCAAGCACTGTTCCACCCTGTTTCTCCTCTGGCAAGGAGAATGCATCAGTGGTGGGCAGGAACCCAGCTGCCTCCCACAAACTACCTCTGCCACTGTACTGCAAGGACCTTGCTTCTGTTCACTTTTAAAAAGCATTTTTAATGTTAACATATGAGTACATGACCTTTGGGAATAAAACTGGGTGATTTTATTTACTGAATTCCAAGTGTGATAACAAACAGTATTGGTTTTCTTTGTTTTTAAAAGAAATGTTGGTGGATTTGGAGGAAAACCAGACCACAAAACCAGAATTTACTTCTTGCTGTAGAGTTACGCTTCTGTACCCCCCCTACATCAGCTCTGTCATTAGGTGAATTAAACATATCCTAAATTGTATAGCAACACACAGCTGGAACGTGTGCAGGAGTGTGAGAAGAGCCGGCAGCCACGCCTGGGTCGGACCATGCTCCATCTATGGCACAGCCTGTCTGAGAGCGGCTGGGGGTGCGTGAGTATGTGACTGCGTATGGCACGCTATTCTGGCTTCTTGTGTCAAACTCTGTACTGATAGTGAGTCAAAAAGGTGGCGTTTCGGAGAGAGGACGAGGTTTTCCTCACCCCTCCAGTCACAGCCCCAGATGGGGACGAGGAGGAGACTGAGTTTGTGTGAGGGACTGTAGCAAGGATTTCAGTTGCGCAGCTCTTTATGAGATTAATTGCTGAGTCCATGACATTAAGGGTGTAATCCTTGAACAGAAGACAAAGTGTTGTTTGGCATGAGATGGCAGCACTGAGAACTGGACTGAAGGGTAAGTTGCGGTCTGACCTGTTTGTTTTAGGAGCAGCATGTGAGATAGATAGAAACATTTCTGGCTCTTAGGTGTTAAAACATGTGTAGGCATCCAGCCTCGATGGGCACAAAATGGTCAATCTCTTGGTATAATTTCTCTGGCAAGGGGTATATGACATTTAGCACAAGCTCTAAATGCACACCACACAGATTTGCCCAAATTTCTGTAGCCTTGCTGTACTCATGGTGCATATATCCCAACATTGTAGGCTCGGATATGTCAGATATGGTCCATGTGACCCTCCGACACTGATGTAATCGCATTGCACGTGGCCGGTTAGGTTGTACAACACGTTGCCCTCACTGGGGCAGATAATGTGCTCAGCCAGAGGCCTGGGAAGAAAGGGGATCTGCAGAGCATTGTCCATGTGCAGTGCCACACCTGTCACTGGAGCCGCTATTTATGGTTTCAATTTGGGAAATAAAAATATGTTTGGAATCTTTTGGAAGCAAAAGGAATAAGGAAAGCAAGTATTTGTAGCATGACTGATTGGTCTGCTGTTGACGTGCTGCAAGGAGGCCTTCCCCTGTGCAACCAGAGATAGAACAGCATCCTACTGACATCACCCCAAGCTCTCCCAGATCAATGCAAACAATATTGGAAGAAAACTCCTAGGCAGGGTTCCTTAAAGGTTTGGGGTTTTTTTGCTGTAGATTATTGGCTGTGGGTGTATGACTTGGTCTACTTTTCTTTAGAGCTTACTGCCAGCAGTGACATGGGAGGGAGAAAAAGTGGTTAACTGCAGAGGTTACCCTCAGGGTGCTATGGTCACTTGGTTCCTGTGAGGTTTTGGACTCCACCTTTAGAACCAAAAATGTATCAATATAAATATTGATGATTTTGGCCTTTTATAGGCATCAGTGGAGTGACCATAAATGAGCATTTCAAGGGTGTAGCTATCTCAGCTATGATTCAATCCCCCAAGACACGCCTGTCTGATTCCATTAACTCTAGTGGGCATGTAGGCAATCATCTGGGATTTCGATGCAATAGCTGTGGAGCCTATTATTTTAATTTTTGAGATACGAGGAAAGGCCCATGTTTTTGCTAGTGGAGAGTTGAGGAAAAAATAGAGAGAGGTGAGAGGAGAAGCATGTAAAGAAAGGAATTTGTATTGCTTTTTTGTTTTTTCTTACTTTTTGCCAAAAATTTACTTAGCCCAGCACAGCCATAAGCAATTTATCAGATTATTACTTATCAGATTATCACCTGATAGAGCAAGACTATATATCCATGACACCAGTAGGTGACAAATTTCCATATATATCAATAAAATTAAATGAGAAAACAATGGCTGAAGCAAGTAGTTTAAAATACCTTTGAAATTTATATACCACAGTTATAAATTATCCAGATAGCTGTATTTGTTTTTATAAATACTTGCTTTATCTCATCTAAGTTTGCTTGTTACTTCCAGTTGTTCTTTATATCAGCCAAGATTTATTTCCCGTCATGGCAGAAGGGGAAACACCTCAGAATTGCCTCCTTGACCTTTGTAAATCCCTCGCTTTCTAGCAGCAGAGTGTGGCTGGGTCTAAGGAATGAAATGGAACCCCTTGACTGGACACCTACCAGTACCTCTCCCTACTTCTTCCTCCTCTGCAGCCCATAGTCCCCCACAGGGTTGGGGGAATGATGATGGACCCATGCTGCTTGGAGCTGCTTTTCTGGGGTCATATTTTACCTAGAAACCCCTCTCCTCTTTGTCTGCAAGTATGTAGCCTGTGAGCCATTCAAAATTCAGGACTTAGTGGCTGGGCTGATGATTTTCTGCCTTAGTATCTCAGTTTCCCAAAGGCAGCAGTCTGCAGCCTGAAAAACATATTCAGATAGACCCATGGAAAGCAAACCAAATTATTCTGCCTCCAATAGTGGCACAAACCATAATGTCATAAGGATGGATCCAGTATTGAGGCTAGGGCTTGGGAAAACTCGATTCAGACTTAGAAAAATCACTTTGGTATTTAAAAAGAAGGTGCTGATGTTCCTTTTTTTTATTTTTTAGGTGTTCTTTTATTAAGGCTGAAGAACTTTTAGGCGGGCCTTTACCCTGACTTGATCTATAGGCCCCCTCAAGTACACCTGGATCAAATAATAATAGTCCTTCCTTAATAGCTTTTAGTCTGAAGAGTCAATGTACCTTACAATGAAAGGTACAATGAGACAGGTCATGGTACATTGAAAGAGGTCATGGAAGTTCACTCTTCATTTTCAATGAAAGCTGATGGACCCTTTGAGCTGCTGCCTGGATTAACTGAGTTCATTAAGAAACATTTAACCAACCCATTTGTACTGATAAATCAAATATTCTTCTTGCCAAGTCCCTGTGAAACATCAGATAGGCTTTGTAATGTGTCTGTTTAGTTCTTATTTATACTTTGCTTTGTTTCCAGTGGCTGTGTCATCTGAGCTGCTGCATACTAACAGAATGTATCAGAATGTACGGTACCGCATGTGGATCACTGTGCCTTAGCACAACTGGGAGATTTACTTCTGTTAACAACTCTATTTGAAAGTCACATAGGAAGAAAGTAGGGGTAGATACCCAGACTTTTTTTTTTTTTAATTGACAATTTTTCTTTGAAATGTCATAAGTATCACACTTCTTAAGTGGGGAAAATAAATTATAGTTGGTGTTCTCCTCTCCCGCTATTCCAAGTGAGTTTAAGCCAAAGGATAGGGGACATCTTTCATGTTTGTGAGAGAGAATGCATTAGACACCATCATTTCCAGAGGAGGTGATATGTGCAGGAGAAGATGATGGCTAAGAGGACAGGATGAGACACCTTTCACACTTAAGGGAGGCAGGGATGAGAGCTGCAGCAGAAGAGTCTTTACGTGGGCCTTGTTCACCCAGTGGTCCCACATATGACACCTGTAGTAGGAGAGGACTGGAAGAGCTTGTTATATGCTTTGGCTGTGGGATGGGGCAAGAGAATCAAGACCTGAATCCAGATGCGTGCCACAGAAGTGAACAGTCCCTGTGGGCTCTGAACCAATCGCTATCAAACATTAAATGAAACTCAAATACAATGATTAGCTTAGCAAATCTCACTTGAGCATGAAGTACGCACATATTTTGCTTTAAGCCAGTGAACTCTGTCTTTGGTTCATTGACAAGTTCATCGTTTATGTAACCTTCCAAGCCATTGCTGCTCGTGTCCTGGCCAGAAAAGCACTATCTGTTCATCTGCTCTCCAGGTACTGCTTGTGAGGTCATGCAAGTTCTTGTTCCTCGTGGGATGCAGGTCATGAAATATCAAGCTGTGTCAGTTCACCATTCACTGCCAGAGCATTTCATGGCTGGTTTCCACTGTGATGACTAGAAAGGCCATCCCAGAAATTCCCCCTCAACCCTGAAAATTCTCCTTTTCAGGAGCTGGTGTAGGCCCTCACAGAGAGAATGACTTGAGGTCTTTGGCCAAGGCAACTACTGGTCCTCCCTGTCTCACCTGTCTCTGTCCTTGTTCCCCCCAGCCCCACCGCACGCTCACGTTTGGCACTGACTTCTACAGAGAAAGGTCCCTCACAGGCAGTGCCCTCAGCCCTGTCCTGGGCTGCCTGCACGTCTCTCTGACTTGTAGTATATCAAACATACTTCCCTCACCATTTTCCATTTCTGACACAGTTCTTCTTTCTAAAGTTATTCTACATTTCCTCGGTTACCATTTAGAGTTGGGAAACGTGATTTACACATTTACTGCACTTCCTGTATTTTGGCATGTTTAGGAGAAAAGTCCAACTGAGAGATACTAATACCTGTAAACTTGAAATGGAAATGCTGCGAGTTTCTGGAATTTTCTCCATCCAAAAACTGAAGCCTCCCAAATGGTAAGAAAACATGTAAATCCACCTGCGGGTACTTGTCTGGAAGACTAGGTTGGTGAGAAGAATAGCCAACAGTGTGTTCTCCCACAGACACTGGTGTTGTACCATGTTAGGGGTTTCTTGCATGATACTGAGGAAATTGTTATAGCCTGACTTTCTACACAATCAACGGGGACATGGTGCCACCACAGTGAAGAATCCTCCCCCGCCACCATCCTCCTGCTAGGACAGTCCAGTGCTGGCTGTGTCACTGTGGTGGGATCACTTCCTAGGGCTGTTCTGTGTCTTTAATTTTCTCCTTTAATTCCCAAACCCCTCTGCTACTTTAGTGCTTCGGCCTCTGGCAGGACTGAAAAGCCTAATGAAGTCATACATTATATCACTTGGCATTAGTATCAGTTGCTTTTTTCTTCACATTTTAAATGCATGATTTATCATCTGTTTTTCTTGTCACTGTAGTTACTTGATATCACCAAGTGTAGCCAAAGGTTTTGTTACTTGATGATTGCTGAATTTTTTTTGAATTCTAATTTGTCAGTTGAGATATTTTTCCACCATAACTTTTCTTTACGATATGCACTGTTTTCTGTACATATGAACTATCAGCATGTTACAGGTTTCCATTATCTTTTGTGATGATGATAAGCAACTTTTTAAAGTTGTTGGATGTCTCTACCTAAGGCCCTTGCCCGAGTCTCAGCAGGTCTATGTTCAGGTCCTCTTTGTACTGCAGATTCCTGGCTCAGCCTTTGGAAAGGCAGGGTGGGCATTCTGCCCTGTCTTGATGGTGTGGCAGCTGGGGACATCTTGCCCCTTCACTTCTTTATGTCCCAGGGCATGGACCTTTTGGACAACCTGCTGTGCACCATGGTGGTTCTGCAGCTGGTTCAGGAGGAGCTCCACTGCCCCTGCAGCCAGTGGGGAGCAGCAATCTCAGGAGCCCTGCTAAGCTCAGCCATCTTCTTTGTAATTCAGCACCCTTCACTTCTGTGCCTCTCTTTACTATGTACAGCACTGGAACAGATTTTTCCCATTTCCTGGATTTTTTCTGCCTGGCATGAGGAAGGGTCTCTTCTTTCTTAATGCTGACCATAGTCTAGAGCTAAGCATCTTGGCTTCATTCAAAGATGATGGGTTACAGCAGCAACATAGTGATTTACTGTTGGTGGAGTCACAGTACAGGTCACAGGAAGGGCTCTTATCAGCTTGATTTCCTCACCCTTTTGTAGACTCACTGACCCCAAAACGTAACTTGGCTGAAAGGGATGGAGCCAATGAAGTTCATTAGTCATTTGCAGTACATAGAAAATTGCTTGTTTAGTTAGAAAAAATCCTGGGTCAAGATGAAGACAGTTAAGGAAAGAGAAGGAAAAAACCCCAAAAAACAAGTGATGCAAAGACTCACCACCTCCCATGACCAGACATTCTCTGAGCAATGGCTACATTGGAAAGACAACTCCCCAGTATTTATTGCTGAGCATGACAAATGACATAGATTACTGTCCTGGTTTTGGCTGGGATAGAGTTAATTTTCTTCACAGTGTCTCTTCTTTCTTAATGCTGACCATAGTCTAGAGCTAAGCATCTTGGCTTCATTCAAAGATGATGGGTTACAGCAGCAACATAGTGATTTACTGTTGGTGGAGTCACAGTACAGGTCACAGGAAGGGCTCTTATCAGCTTGATTTCATCACCCTTTTGTAGACTCACTGACCCCAAAACGTAACTTGGCTGAAAGGGATGGAGCCAATGAAGTTCATTAGTCATTTGCAGTACATAGAAAATTGCTTGTTTAGTTAGAAAAAATCCTGGGTCAAGATGAAGACAGTTAAGGAAAGAGAAGGAAAAAACCCCAAAAAACAAGTGATGCAAAGACTCACCACCTCCCATGACCAGACATTCTCTGAGCAATGGCTACATTGGAAAGACAACTCCCCAGTATTTATTGCTGAGCATGACAAATGACATAGATTACCCCTTCAGTCAGTTGGGTGGGTTGTCCCAGCCGTGTCCCCTCCCAAGCGCTTGCCCACCCACCCACAGCCTGCTACCCGGGTTTGGGGGCAGAGCGAGGAACCGAGAAGGCCTCGACATTGTGCAAGTACTCTTCAGCGTTAGCTAAACCACTGGTGTGTTATCAACACCGTGTAGTCACAAATCTAAAACACTGCACCATGCAGGCTGTTGTGAAGAAGCCTGATCCAGTACATCCTAGTAGGCTGTCAATACACTTGAAGGGGCTGGTTTGGGGATAAGAGGTGTTTTTTTTTCTCACAGACCCAATCTGGAGAACAGAAGCAAGTGAATTAAACAGTAAGTGCAGGTCCCAGATTAAAGGCTACACACAGGATGGGGTCCTGGGAGCTGGGCCATACATGCCACTAGGCAGGCCCAGCACAGCAACAGCCTCCAGAAGACATCCAGAGGAAGGCCTGGATTTTAAAAAATCAGTTCAGACAGTGGCGTCCCACCCTGTCTATTTGAGCTCAAATTCACAGGTGGAGACAGAGAATAGTGCCATTCCATACCATGCTGGGAAGAAATCAGAGTTTTCCAGGTGATTCCTCTGAATGTGAACTGTATGAGGATGGGCCTTTCATACCCACATATCCTTCAGTACTCAGATAATTCCTGTCTTTCTGTCATCAGAAGTGAGCCAAAACCTTTGGCAGTTAAATCTCTTTCCAGTGAAACTCACGGATCCCTCCAAACAGTTCTGGCTTTATCCCAACACCATTTTGAAACCCTTCAGGGATTATGCAAGTAATTAGATAAATAATAAAAAAGCCATGTCCAGATGTGGCAGTGACACTGCGAGCAAAGCCCCACTTTTCCAGCGCATGAGGCTTCACAGCAGTTGTTCACCCTCAGGGCTGCCAATAGAGGAATGCAAGGCACCTTATCTGCAAAAGTAAAGGAAAAGAAAATGCAAGCAGCTTCAGTTTTTCTTTGATGACAATAAAACTGACCGTTCTCAGTGATATAATCATCCCTCCAGACATGGCCTAGAAGGCTCCTCTCAATTTCACTCATCTGCCCACTTCTGGTTTTAAATACCCTTGGTGCGCAGTATTCAGAGCAGTGCCCGTTGTATCAGAATTTTCTGATAAGGAACATCAAGAGACATGACCAGGAGAGATCGCAGGGAATGAGAGTCGTCTGCCTCAAAACAGATCCCTAGCAGTCAGACATGTAAATCTGTAGAAGCCTCCTGAGGCTCCCTTTGTAGTCAAGGGAAACAAATTTCTCCAGCGACTGACTCATTTCACACTAAAATAGGCGCATAAGAAAAGTCAGATAACCCATTCTCTGGAAGTATCAGTGTTTCTCCACTAACAGGGAAGACTAGCTGATTTGTACACTTGCCTTTTTAGTATCTAAATTTAGGTGGGAAATGTTTCTTTCCTCACTGTTGTAGAATCTGCTAGCTAACTGGGATAAAGATAAAATCTGCCCATCCTTTAAATGCCATTTTGACAGCTCAGTAGAAAACAAAAAAATCTGGTGTTCACAGTGTATCTGGCTATTTTTGTACACACAAAAGTGCAGATGTGAACACTCAAAGATGGATTGAACCAATGTGGACTCAAGTTCTAAGCCAATGAGTTGTTCCAGGAAAGAAAATGCCTTTCACAGGCCATTGCCATTACCTGAGAGTCATATAAGAGACTTACGTGTGTGTGTGTGTGTGTATATGTATATATATATAAAAGGATATATATGTTAAAAAGACATATAAAGATAGACAACAATATGTCCATTTGAACGCTTCCTTCCAGTGTCACGCCACCTAAGGGGTCAGTATCATTTTGGCTATGTATCTCAACAGATGTAATGGGACGGGCTGAGAGCTGGCAAGTGCAGAGCCCTGTTTCACTGGCTCAGAAGAACTGAAATGGTTAATGAGTTAATTTTCTTCATAGCTGGTACGGGGCTATGTTTCAGATTTGTGGTGAAAACAGTGCTGATAACACAGGGATGTTTTGGTTCCTGCT
>NW_009260182.1:8365083-8384682 GCF_000687185.1 Egretta garzetta | reverse complement strand
TCTCACCCCACCCCACCAGTGAGGAGGCTGGGGGGGCACAAGAAGATGGGAGGGGGCACAGCCAGGACAGCTGACCCCAGCTGACCCAAGGGGTATCCCACACCATATGAGGTCATGCTCAGCATGTAGAGCCGGGGGAAGAAGAAGGAAGGGGGGGACATTTGGAGTGATGGCGTTTGTCTTCCCAAGTCACCATTATGCGTGATGGAGCCCTGCTCTCCTGGGGATGGCTGAGCACCTGCGTCCCCATGGGAAGCAGGGAATGAATTGTTTGTTTTGTTTTGCTTTGCTTGCATGCATGGCTTTTGCTTTCCCTTTTAACCTGTCTTTATCTCAACCCATGAGTTTTCTCACTTTTACCCTTCCAATTCTCTCCCCCATCCCACCAGGGGGGAGTGAGCAAGCGGCTGTGTGGGGCTTTGTTGCCAGCCAGGATTAAACCACAACATCAGGGGAAGCACATGAGACCCAAGGGGCTGTAGGAGTCTGGGTGTTCACAGCAGATCACTAGCACTTTACAGACATTACGTATGAGGATGTACAGACAAGATTTGGCAACAGAGTCCTGGGACCAGCTCTTTGGTCTCAGGTGACTGAATCACTGTTCTGCTCTACTTCTATGCCAGAAAACACCCAGAGTTCTCACCCTGCTTGCAGGGGTTTGGATTTCTGTGGGGAGGAGCAGTGGGAAGCGAAATATTTAATTTAAGATTTTTTACATTGTATTAAATACTCAATATTAATTAAACCAATCATCCTGTTAAGTTCTGTGCAGGGTGCCTTTACCTTTCATGCATCTTCACACCTTCTGTGGATCTTTAACTAGTTTCTAGAAACATCAGAAAGGAGACTGAAGGTTGCTGCAGGGATTTGTGGTTTGGGGAGAACCTGTGACCATGCAAATGTTGTAGACATTATGGTTTGTCTGGTTAAAATAGGATAAATAGAATAAACTGAGTGTATGCCTCAAAATCTGCGTGTGTGACTTGAGTACAACTGTGTAATTTGATTCCAGACATTGAGGTGAAATGCCGAGGAAGAACTTGGAGTGATGCCCTTCTCCAACCACACCACCTGCCCCACTGCTCAGATACTAGAAGGGCTGGCAGATGCCAGTCTATGCATGAGGGTAAACAGCAAGATTTTAGGCATATACATAGCAGCTAGGCTCTAAATATTTCTGCATTTTGAGTTTGTTTGACAGCATTAGAATATGATTTCTTTAGTCTTACGTGAATGATTACCCAAAGGAACATAAGCTGAAGAGGTAAAAAAATCAGTATGCAAACAAGGACTTCATCCCTAGTTTGTTCATTCTTATCTTGAGCAGATTAATAAGTAATCCCATATCTCAGCAGACACAGGGAGGCACTGTTGGCTAATTTCATCCATGTGCTTTGGCATATAAATAAACACAGATTTACAGGTCCAACATCAGGCTCTTCCAACACTTGACTTCTCTTCCTCAGCTCACCATGGAGCTCCCAGGAATGACCACTATTTTCTTGCTGGTCTGCATCTCATGCCTTCTCTTTGCCACATGGAGAAGCATATCACAAAAAGAGAAGCAGCCTCCTGGTCCCATCGCACTCCCCATTGCTGGAAACATACTCCAGCTGAACCCATGGAACTTGCCGGAAAGCTTGAAGAAGGTAAGAGACTGTCTCCTTCTTTCTTACATCGTCTCCATTGCATATAAAACAAAGTCTGGTCCAGACTGTCTCAGCTTAATTCACTGGCTTAATTTGCATTGACCAAATGTCAGACTCAAACAGAAACAAAAGGTTTCCCAGAAATACATGCTTCTGAAGTCCCTATATTGCAACAATCTATATATCTAAGTCTGTATCTAAGTCTATATATTGCAAGTCTAAGTCTATGTATTTGCAGTAATATTAGTAACGATGACTCCTGTGCTGACCTCATGGCAGTACTGCAATCTGCAGTGGATTTGCAATCAAGGAACTGATGCTATTGCAGTATTCACTATACTCTTTCTCTGCCCAGCTCCTCACCACGCTGGCAACATGGCCTGGCCCTTTTTTGGGGAGGACCCTGCTCCATTTTGCTGCCTCTGCTCCCTAACAGACAGATAGGATCTCCTCGGAGTGGAAATAGTGAGTGAAGGGGTGGAAACAAAAAATTTTGGAGGTGAATTGTGCTGTCTGTTCCCTGCCTTGGCTAATGTCACTCATCTATCAAACCAAACCTGTGTGTTGGAAGGCCTGGGAAGGGATAGGTGGGGGGAATTCAGCTAGAGTGCCTGTTCCTTAGGATATTGTGAGAGGATGGTGGCAGATGGATGGGAACAGTGGGTGTCCCTGGGTTCTTCAGGGCAAAATTGTGGCGATGGCTGACATCACCATGTGTATCGTCAGATGCACACACGCTCATAGGAGCTCCTTTTTGCCTTGGTGCTTGTGAACGTTGAGAATCATGAGCACCCATAGGCATCCTGCTTTGTTTCAGAGCATGAGGTGATTCAGTTTCCAACCATAAATAACCTGGGACCATATCTAGTTTGCTTTTAAAAAGTGAGCATGAGAGGTGTTACAGGTCAGACCAAAGCCCAAGAATCTTTCTGCAATTGTAGCCAAAAGCAGATGCCTGGGAAAGAGCACATGATTAGTGCAAGGATGCAGTGACTCTCTGCTGAAATACTCACCCAATTTCCAGAGATCTGTGGCCCAGGAGATTTTAGGGACAACTGTGGTATGTTTGTGCTCAAAAACCCTTTAGGCACTTGCTTCCGTAAGTCTAAATAGTTGCTTTTTGAGCCCACACAAACTGTGGTCCACTGTGCCCTGTTGTTGTGGTTTAACCCGGCAGGCAGCTGAACACCACCCAGCCGCTCATTCAGTCCCCCCCTCAGTGGGACGGGGGAGAGAATCAGAAAAAAAAAAGTAAAACCCATGGGTTGAGATAAAGACAGTTTAATAAAACAGCAGAGGGGGAAAAAATAACAATGGTAAGAGAAAATGCACAACATACAAAGCAAGGGATGCACAGTGCAATTGCTCACCACTCGCTGACTGATGCCCATCCCACCCCCGAGCAGCGATCGCTACCCCCGGCCAACTCCCCCTCATCTTATAAACTGAGCATGACGCCATATGGTATGGAACACCTCTTTGGCCAGTTTGGCTGTGCCCCCTCCCAGCTCCTTGTGCACCTGGCAGGGCATGGGAAGCTGAAAAGTCCTTGACTGGTGTAAGCACTGCTGAGCAACAACTAAAACGTCAGGGTGTTACCAACATTATTCTCGTACTAAATCCAAAACACAGCCCTATGCCAGCTACCAGGAAGAAAATTAATTCTATCCCAGCCGAAATGAGGACACCTGTAGAAAGGCGTTCCAGACTGTTCTGCTAGCCCTATGAAGAACTATTTTCTTTTCTGGGATTTGGGCTCAACACCTTACCATTTTCATTCATATCCCCTATTTCTTGTACAATTCCCTCTTCCCCTGGCTGCAATTCATAGTTGAAAGATCTCTGCACTGCTGCTGATCAATGCTGCATCTCAGTGATGCTGGGGCAATGGCACATCATCCCAAACTTCTTTTCACATGATAAACATTCAGACATGTTGTTCTTTGTGTTCCTCTTTCCTACAGCTCAGCAAGAAGTATGGTCCCGTCTTCACAATATATTTAGGCCCACAAAAGGTTGTGGTGCTGTATGGCTATGACATTGTGAAAGAAGCTCTGATCGATCAGGCAGATGACTTCAGTGGAAGAGGAAATCTACCACTGCTTAAAAGACTCTTCCAAGGCACAGGTAGATCCCTGGTAATGTTAGCATAGAAAGCTGGTGCTTTCAGTGCCTCAGGAGCACAGCTGAGAGGGCAGTGGAGGAGGGAATGGTGGATTTCATTTACTGCTTTCATGCATACAAATTAACAATAAAAGACTAAAAGCCCAACTTGTTACTTGGGCCCTTGAGTAAATTGGACCCCTGGAGAACGGTTTAAGGTCCCAGGTTGGCTTCACTGAGTGCTTTTCTGTTTTCAGCATGCTTCAAATTCTAGCTAAAATTTTGTTCATTAAATGTGCCTCTAAGATCTTATGTTCATTCTCCCATTTCTGAAAATATTGGCAATATACATACAGCTAAGGAACCGGCAAAAGAAAGGCCACAGCACAACAAAGACAAGATAATACAGGCTGTCCCAGTAAGGGCCACATTCAAGATTACGCCCTGAGCTTATTCACCAGGGCAGTTCCCAATATGGTGCTTATCTGGGTGAATAGTACCTATTCCATGGTACTACAGTACAGTGTCTGTGGTATTGTCAATAATGATTTGCTGTATGAAGGTGCATAGCAGAACATTTGAGCAATTATGTCAGTGCAAATGCCATGTGCTTGTGGCCAAGATCAATTCAGTCCTAGTGTTACCTTCTTATTTACATCCTAATGTAGTTTTTCATATTCTGGGAATAAGCTCAGTTTTACTCAAAGTGCTGTGACAGATGGATCAGATTTGTCACCTCCAGAACTGCAGAGAAGTTAGGGGTTTGGGCATATAGCAATTGCAGTATAGCTCCACAGAGAGATGTCTCTGCATGTTGAGTACTTACCGTGTAGCTCCCATTCAGGGAAAAAAAAAGTGTTTCCTCATGGAGGTCTATTTTTCCTTCCTGTGTCAGGCATTGTGACCAGCAATGGGGAGACCTGGAAGCAGCTTCGACGATTTGCAGTCACCACCCTGCGGGATTTTGGGATGGGGAAGAAGAGCATCGAAGAGCGAATCCAGGAGGAAGCTTGTTTTCTGGTGGAGAGAATCAGGAACACACATGGTAGGACATGGACTTTGTGCCTGCTGGGACACCCCGCATATCTGCAATGAGGCAGTGAAGGGTTTAGGGCTGCTTCACCAGATCTATGACCCAAGAAGTGGGCATGTGGCTGCTGTTTCTGTTCCCCACTCCAATAGGCAAAGTGGGAGTGGGTCAGTCAAAGGCACTGTGACAGTATGGAGGGATAAATGTAGGGGACTGATGTTGGAAAGCATCCTTCAACCTGTTCCACTTGAGGAACAAGACAGGAAATGGCAAAAAGAGAATGGCTTGGCCCCAAAGCCGAGGATTTGGTGGAATTCAGCCATGGAGCCAGGGCTGGGCACTGCCAGGTAACCAAGGAACATGTGCTTCCTTGCCTTGTCTCCTGCAGCTCTAAGGAAACAGATTGTGAAGAAGCAGGTGACCAGAGAATTCATTTGCAGATATTTGGGTTTGAGTCCAGTCCATCTGAACACTAGACAATACTTCCCAGTATATTGGTGCAATGGGAACAGGGACTATAAGCTGCTTTTGAGGGCAGGGCATAAGGTAACCCGCTTGGTTTCAACCAATAAGTGCATTTTCTGGTATTATATAAGACAATGTTACTGCTAAGTACTTCCCTTTGAGAGTGGCACAGTACCAGCCTGGACCGCAGACAGGCTTCCTTTCCACAGCCAGCCTTCAATGTGTGCCTGTTCTGCAAGGGAGAAAAAGCAGATGGATCTAAAAGGATGCTGAAGCATCGCTGTTTTCCATAAGCCACTAGAAAATTCAGTCTGGCTTCATAGATAAACATTCATGCAACAAGTCAGAGAAAACACTCTCACCTGCATTGCTCTTACCCTTTCACTAGCACAGTAATACCACATTTCCTATGCCCTATTGCAAGCCTCCATCTCCGGCTCACCTGGTCACAGCATCTTTTACTATGTAATAAAAGGTTTTGCAAGCAAGACATATAAAACTGAAAAGTATAAAGCTGCTATTTACTCTTCATGCAAAAAACTAGTTATCTACTAGACTTAGCATTAATATTCTCACCACCTCTGAGGAGACATCTGCTGAGTCTTCAATGGCCAGGGAGTCATCAGTCAGGCAAAGGGTTGGTGCCATTGCTCGTTGGCATAGGCTGATCCTCAATGCTGCCAAGTTGCCATTTTCTGACTTTGATCACAGGCATTTGAACCCCTCAGAGAGGGGTTATGCAACTAAGGTTATATTAATAGAGTTCATAGAAAGGGTGAAACAAGCTACAGACGTGGTTCAGGCAAAGTCCTTATGGTTTCCTCAGGTTTTGGCAGGAATCTTTAGGCCATTTCTAATAAACAGTCTATAAGGCAGACAGGCGTGTGTCAGCTGAAGGGGAACCAAGCTGCTCAGACCAGTGTTCTACTGAGAACAGTACAAAAGAGGTACTTAAACTGTTCAAACAGGGAAATTAGGTCACTTCAAGTAGAGAAGAATAAATTGGATAAGCCCTTCGCCATCCTTTCAAAGGACTGCAAAACTGGGTATCAAGGGGATGCAAAACTTCCCTGTAGTGTCAGAGGAGGGGATGATGCCTGAAATACTGAAAGCAAGATACAATTTTTTGTTGTTGTTGCAGAGCGACCCTTCAACCCTGGCAACTTCCTAGTCCACGCTGTTTCCAACATCATCTGCTCTGTCATCTTTGGGGATCGGTTTGACTATGAGGACAAGAAATTTCTAACTTTAATTGAGTTGCTAGATGAAACCAACAAGCTCCAGAATTCTATACAAACACAAGTGTGTACAGTTTTATTTAATTAATACATTTGTTAATGATTATATTTTATTCATGAATACTTATTCATGTTACTCATATTTAACTGGACTGGATTTTCCTAAATTTGAAGAAATTTCTGGAAGCCAAAAAGGCAGTTAAATAACCAATTCCTGTTGTTCTTTCTTACCTTATGAAACTCCCATTGTATGTCCAAAGAAGGATATTATTGCAAAAGTTGCTCAAGTGAAGTCTGTCCTTCTATATAGTGAAACCATAAAGTAAAAGGCATTAAAATCCAGTTGAATAAAGAAGACCTACTCTTCCAAAATGGTTTAATAATTGCCCCATTTTCATAGTTACAGTTAGAGGAACATTTTGTTATATCCACATTAATCAGAATGTGCTTTTCTGTCATTTTATTTTTACAGCTATACAATTTCTTTCCAATTGTCATGGAGTATTTACCTGGGCCTCATCAAAAAATGATAAAAAATACTGAAAAAGTTGATCAATTCATTTTACAAATCATAGCAGAACACCAGAAAACCCTGGATCGCACTTGTCCTCGAGATTTTATTGATGCTTTTCTCAACAAAATGGAACAGGTAATGTAAGAGTGAGAGATTTATTGGATTATGAAAAAACTACTGCTTGAATCAGTTATGGCAGGGCACCGGGCTTTTGCAAATACAGAGAGGAACTTGTTTTTCTTGGCACATCATCAGCTTCATTCTATCCTCTCCATTTTCTTATCCTGGATTTTTAAACACAGAAATAACAGCCCTAGCCAAAGTTGGGAAAGCTGAAGACCAATCTGGTTGATGTAATTCAATGCTCCTCCCATATTAAAAAAAGGTTTGTAATATTCTCCAGTAAAAGAACTATAAATGCTGGTGTTCGGGAGAGTGAGTGTCATATTTTTAAAAGGACATCAGATGTGTTTAAAAACATACATTATGGGTACAGGGCTTTCCTTTTTAAACAAGCTGCATAGCTTTGTCATTCAAAATGTTCTGATGAATATTCCTCCAGGAGAAAGAAAATGGTCACACAAAATTCACCGTTGAGACCTTGAGCAGAACCACGCTTGACTTGTTCCTTGCAGGAACAGGGACCACCAGCATCACACTGAGACATGGACTTGTGATTCTCCAGAAATACCCAGAGATAGTAGGTAATAGAAAAGGAAATAAACAATTGAAAACTTTTTAATAGGTCATGGGATCAGTTTTGACAATTTCTGTCACTGCCACATGTGGCAGTGGTCCTCCCACTAAGGAAACATGTATGTGCAGTGTGGAAATATGTATTAGTCTTAGTTCTATTCACAGGAAAGAAAAATTAGTATTAAGTACATTCATATATTCCTGGTGCGCTGAAAGCAAGTTTTGCCGTAAATATGGGGAGAGGTTTAGTCAAACAGGTGGGGGACTTGTGCATTCAACACTTACTTATTTCCTAACAGAGAAAATTCAAAAGGAGATTGACTGTGTGATTGGCCGAGACAGAAGGCCCTGCATGGCAGATCGGAGCCAGATGCCCTACACAGATGCTGTGGTCCATGAAATCCAGAGATTCATTGATTTCCTTCCACTTAATGTCCCACGTACTGTGATCAAAGACACCAAGTTGAGAGACTATTTTATCCCCAAGGTCTGTTCCACTGTGTCTGAGAAAGGTCACAATCTCTTGAAAACAATGATGTGTTCTATTAATTGTATTTTATTTTCTTTTCAAAAACACTGACATGTGATATAGAATTAGAATAATTTTGTTTGGAAGGGGATTCTGGAAGTTATTGAGCCAAGTCCTTGTATCTGGAAAAAAAAAAAAAGACTTTGTCCTCTGTGTAAAGAGGGAGATAGAGCTTTCTATTTTTTTTCATGTAATTGTGATTAGTCAAATTTCTAATTTATTTGGAAGTAATATTAAACACTCTCATCAGGCTCACCGTAAAAATTCATTAAAAAAATCTTTCCTATACCAATGGCACACATTTTTATTCATTAAATGCTCATTTTAAACTGGTTAAACTTTGACTACCTTTCTATTCAGCTCTGGGAACTTCTCAATGTCGCTTTGCTTTAGCGTGTCTCCATTTTAACTTTCTTCTCCTCTTTTTGTTAATTCAGGACACTATGATATTCCCTACGTTGACTTCCGTTCTACATGATAGCAAGGAATTTCCAAATCCAGAAAAATTTGACCCAGGACATTTCCTGAATGAAAATGGTACCTTTAAAAAGAGTGACTACTTCATGCCATTTTCTGCAGGTAAGACCTCTTTCTATTTCAGATCCTAGACTATCCTCTCCTAGTCCTTCTTTGAAGATTTTAGTGGCTCTGTCGCCATGGTCTGTAGAGTGATGTCTGGTGATTTGCCAGAGTCACTTCTGGGCAGCTCTAGCCCCTGTACTACAGCTTCAGTTGACTTCCTTTTTTAGCAACCTCAAAAGCTCCTCCAGTGCATTCTACAAGAAGAGATCGATGAAGTGGGACTCAGCCATGCCAATTCTCTCTCTCCAAACTTAACATCAAACAGCAGCAGAACATGAGAAAACAAAGCCTCCAGGCTGCCTTTGCCCACTGAGCACTCTCACCATTCTAGACACTTAGCCCCTAGTTTAACTCATTTGCTTCCCCAAAACGCTACAGTGCATTCTGTCCATTCTGAGATGTCTGAACTTCCATGGAACAGTGGTTAAAATAAGTTACCAGCAAAATACTCCACTGTCATCTCACTTTTTATTATTTTTTGCTTGCAGGAAAACGCATCTGTGCAGGAGAAGGTCTGGCCCGGATGGAGTTATTCATATTTTTAACAGCCATCCTGCAGAACTTTTCTTTGAAATCTCTTGTGGATCACAAGGACATTGACATTTCCCCATTAGTCAGCACTCTGGCAAATATGCCCCGGCCTTATGAGGTCTCTTTTCTTCCACGTTAGCCAAGCAAAGACAGTTGCCAGCTCCCAAACTCATGAAAGCTCTGGTTGAATGACAGGCATTTCCCAGACTGTTGAGACTGAAACACTCAGATCATTTGCTAGATACTTTACAGAGAGAAATGTGCCTAGAAAAGAAAATTGTATGGTGCTTTTATAATCACTGCAGCCAGCTCTAAACAGAAACAGAGTAGGCAATTGCGTAAGAAAGGAGACAGCTCCCTGTGCAAAATTATACAGGCTCTCTTCTGCACCTACCTCACCTAGCTCAGGTTCCTATCGGGCTCCTGACATCCTGACATGTCAGGCTGCATGGACTCGTGCTCTGAGAGCCCTGCTGCTGCTGTCCCTATTGCTTGATCCTCTTGGCACAGCAGAAACAGATGCATGTACTCCAGGGCTTCCACAGGCTGCTTGAGGTACCTCTCCCTTGTATTTTCAGTTTGTTTGTGACCTATTTGTAATGGTAGGCATAAAACAGCGTCTTCAAAGCAACCTTTACCTTTAAATTTGAACAGCTATTCACTCTTCTCACATTGATTCTCATTTTCATTTTATATTATATTTCAAATTGCAAACAGTTCATACTATTTTATTGCATGGATTTCCTAAATTGTGTCTGTATTGCATTGTGCTCTCTAACTACTCTCTATGCAGTGCCTTTAAGTAAAATTCTCTAACTTGCTATCACATCAGAAAGACGCCTGGTTTCTTTATGGCAGCTTGCCTGAACTTCCTCTGTTCCTAGTTCAACTCTTTAGAAATGAGGGAGGGAGAGGGAGGTCCCCAGTGAGTAGTCCTGGCTCTCTTAGGATATACTTGTCCCACTGGGATGACATACCCAGTTACTCGGGTGGAAAGCTGTGTGAGATGCCACCACAGCCATCTGCTCTCCAGATCATAACCCGGACCTTACAAGGTGCAAGAGCTATCATCTACAACAGCAAGATACTAGGACTATTTAATGCCAGTGAGCCAAAGGTCTCTCCAGATTCTGCCAGGCTTTGCTCCTATACTAACGAAACATCAGCTCTTCCCACTTCTGACTTCTCAGTTACAACCTCCCCAGAGAACACCTCTACCTAAGGAGAATCTCACAGAAAAGTACCTGTTCCTCTGGAGAACTTCTGGGAGAGTGGCATAACTCCTTTTCCACTGAACTCTACACCTTTGTCAATCAACCAGAACTTATTTCACACCACCACCATACATACACCACCACTGCATGTACTGAGCCCAAACATATTGTGAACACAGGATCATACTCCTTGCTGAGCTGAAACAATTTACCAAAAAAGAACACAGTTTTTAAGTTACATCCACTTGTCTCAGACAAGTTACTCTTCAGCTGCAGCATGTTTCCTATGAGGGGCAAAGGAAATGGCCCAGGGGGCAGTTTCCCTGTTTCAGACATCTTCCTCCATGCTGAACAGACAAGGAGGCAGACAATGCAAACCAGCAAGAAAATGACTGCGGGTCCCAGGGGTTCCATTGCAACGTGGAACAGGGATGTGGGATCAGGAAGGGCTGAAGCTGTATCCTGGAAGGCTCACTTTATGCAGCCTACAGTAAAAACAACAGTGCAAAGGTAACAGAAGGCTGTTCTCATTTCCTCTGGGTTAAATACACTGGTTAGAAAAAAATCACTTGCTGCCAACAAACTTGGATGAACTGCTTTAATTTTTAAGTCTTTGTGACTTTCTTTAAGGTCAACCTTGTTCTAATTGTCGCGGTTTAACCCAGCTGGCAACTAAGCACCACGCAGCCGCTCGCTCACTTCCCCCCTCCCTCTGTGGGATGGGGGAGAGAATCGGAAAAAAGAAAAAAAAAAGTAAGACCTGTGGGTTGAGATAGAGACAGTTTAATAAGAGAGAAGAATAACAATAGTAATAATAATAATGGTAAGAGAATATACAGAATATATAAAAAAACAGGTGATGCACAATGCAATTGCTCACCACCCGCTGACCGATGCCCAGCCCGTCCCGAGCAGTGATCACTCCCTGAGCCGCGATCACACCGCCCGAGCTGCGATCACTCTGCCCATGACCCACTGACCGAACTAACCCCCCCGAGCATGACGTTATATGGTATGGAATAGCCCTTTGGTCAGTTTGGGTTAGCTGTCCTAGCTGTGCTGTATTCCCAGCTTGTTATGCACCTGGCCGAGCAGGAGAAGCTCAAAAAGTCCTTGAGTAGTCTGAGCACTACTTGGCAACAACTGAAAACATCAGAGTGTTATCAACATTCTTCTGGTACTAAATCCAAAACACAGCACTATGCTAGCTACTGTGAAGAAAATTAACTCTATCCCAGCCGAAACCAGGACATAATGTAGGGACAAACATTGACTGTTAAAAACCTTGCATTAACAAACCCTGTCATACTTTCATGGCATGCTTGTCTACTACTAAGCTGCCTACTACTGCTGCTTATATGTTTCTCCTCTGATGGGATGCTGCAAACACAACAATGTTTTTATCTTCAGTCCATTATACACACTTGTGATTATCATCCCTTTGGATAACTTTTAACATTTCTATTGAACACACAGTTCCAGGTTAAAAAGTATACTCCATTCTAGAAGAGTTGTTTTGCAGCTGTTGGACATGTTGCAGTTTCCACTGATGATTTAAGAGCCCATTCTGAAGACTGTGGATGTCTCCACAAAGTACTGCTCTGGAAGTTGGATGACATTAGAATAACCTGTTAGAGCAGCTGAGCAAACCTCTCTCAAGGTGCCAGGGAAAAAAGTCCTCTTCTGGAACTCAACTCTTCTGCTTCTGCTGAAAGAGCTGTATTTGCTAGGCTGCTTTTCACCCCCTGGTTTGCAGTTGCAATTCAAGTCCTCAAGAACTGCTTCAGCTCTGAAGTAGTTGCACAGACTGCTTTGATGAGATACTTTGCCCCTTGACTCTCATCAGTTGGCCCTCCCTTTCATCTGTTCTCTTCTGTGTTCTTCCCTTTAAGTACCTGCTACTTTCTTATTATGTTTTCCACCAGAAAATGCTGTAGGAGAGAAGAGATAGTGTTTTAGTCTCCCCCTGTACCTCTGTACCTTCTCTGGAACTTTTCACAGTCTTTCCAGATGAAATGTTTGAGCTGCAAACAAGTTGTGCCTCTGCTTTTGGACTATACATTTCCCCAGTACAATGCTATTCACACACGCCTAGCAACGTCTCTTCTATGATGCTACTCTCCAAGGATCTGCCATCCTTGCGGTGATTTGGATTCTACCAGTCACACAGAGGGTCCTCAGGCAGAGAGGGGAATAGTTACCCCAAGACAGAACTGGGAACACAGCTGTGAGCTCTTGGCCTAACTGGGATGCCACTGTTACACAATCCTCCAGTCAGCGAGGTAGTCAGTCTCTAAAATTTCCTCCCAGTAAAAAGTCACTTGTGGGACAAGCTCTTCTCCCCATTTCTGCTTCCTGGAGGTAGGATACTCAAGAGTTTGTGAAGAAATTTGGTATTTCTTTTAGCTCCCTTACCCGAAAACACTGAAAGCTTGCTGGCAATGCATGGCTAAATAGATTTCCATCTTCAGAGTTCCTGGAGGTTTTCATCTTTGTAGTTTTAAAATAGGATTGTATACTCTACACGTAGAAAAGCAACTTTTTCAACAGGAACAAAATTTGGTCCTTTGCCTTTACTGCTTTATCGTGTGGAAGTTTTTTCTGCTGACACATCGCCCTCTTGTGGCCCTCCTGCAATCCCGTCAAGGAAAGACCATGAGCAGAGAAATGCCGTATTATTTTTCTTTGAAATTTTCTATGCCCCGATCACAGAGATTCCTATACCTTCCAACAGCACGCTGGTTTGCATGTGGTGAGTGGACCTCTTCACCAAAGCAACTATCAAACGCACCTGTGATTGAAACAAGACATGGCTAAGCCAGCAGTCCTACAAAACCACATCCAAATAGGAGTGTCACTGGAGTATATTTAAATCTGTTCTTGAGCCTGCTCTTTGCCATGCTATAGACATACAAACCAGACACCGGTCCTCTGACTATGAAGAGGTGGGATGGGGCAGGCCAGGAAGCTCCATACAGACTGAGCATTCTCCAGATGAGGGAAGTACAGAGGGAACGAGATAGATACAACGGTTTTACTTTCATGTGACCCTATTTACCTACCCATCGCCACTCAGCTCCCTTGATCCCCTTGACCTTGAGGGGTGAGGAGCAAGACCTGTCAACAACAGCTGCATGGTTGCTGTCTCAGAGGGCACCATTCCAATTTTAGTCATGACACTGACAGCATCCTCAGCTTTCAGACATGTCTTTAGAGACCTGAGAAGTGATTAGGGGTTACAGCTGGTACGTGTGTGCTCCAGAGTGGTGTTTTGTACAGTCACAATTTCCTTAATCACAACTTTCCAGTTCTCTTCTGAGCAGAGGACAAACACTAGCCCTCATGCCCCTGAGAATGTGTTCTGGCTTAGCTAGCACTAGCCTATCCTTGAGCACAACCCTTTCCGCCCAAGCACTGACAATCCTTATATCCAACTCCCATGTTAGGAAAGCTTCCTACTGGGCTGCTGTCATGTCCATAGCTGCCTTTGGCAACATAGCATGCTCCGGGCACACATTATGGAACGGAAGGCTTGCTGCTACAGAATGAGCTTGGTACATTAAACCATGCTTTAAAAGGGTGAGGCACATAATCCTCTTTTCTATTAAGAAAGACTAGCAGCCCCAAAACATCTTCACTATTATGTGCCTCTCCATGGTCTCAAGATGAAAAGGTGCACTACTGGGTCCAAGGCAGTTGGAAGTGCTAGAGGATGTAAACGCAAAACAGAAAGAAAAGCCGTTCTGTTCTTCTTGGCCACTTCAGGAATTTACACAGCAAAGCTGCTGTTAGAATCCCAGTGACAGTGAATCCGTGTTACTATGGAACTACAAGTTTTGGCATCCCAACTGCAATGTGGACAGTATGCATTAAGGAAAAGTAAAGGTGACTGGGACTTAAGACAGAGCAGGGCTGCCATACATCTAGCTCCATACCCAGCTTAGATCTGTGGAGTCTGTCTCCCATCGAGGGTCTGAGCACACCCAATAAGGGAGTGGACTTGCAACAATACTGGCAGCATGCTGCCCTTAGAGCATGGAGCATGTCTGGACCATGTTCCATACTTGATTTCCAGAGTATCTGCCATGAGCAGAACTTACTTGGCTTGCTGCCATGTGATAGGACAAGTCACTGGCATTTAGGGCTTGATATTACTCTTATCACATGGAGATGATCACAATTCTCTAGACAGCAGATGGCCAGTTCTCCATTGTAATTGCTTGGGATACAATTCTGCTACCCCTCATCTTGGCCTCTGCACCTAGCCAGAGTGCAGGGCCAGCTGCATCCCTGCAGCGGAGAACAATCCCTTTGTGTGCCAGCATCCACTCTGTGCCTCTAGCACCATCTTCCCAGAAAGAACTGGGAATCAGAGAGAACACTAGGCTGGAAGATCAGTGGTCTTATATCCTATAACATCCTGCCCTGGTAAGCATTTCAGTGGCCGGTCAGCTCTAGATGATGTCCACCTATCCAGAACCACTCCCAACCTGACATGAATCAGTAACTTTTCTGTTCTAAGAGATGGATAGGGGCCAAGGAGGGGACTTACAGGGGATCAGGGACTAAGGTCCCAGCCACATTCAAGTGCTATATGCTGCAATGAAAATCCTCGTTCTTTAGGGAACAGAGGAGCTCCGAGCAGCACCCTCAAGCTTTTACATCAGCAGCCAAACCTCTGTGATTCTCCTCCACGAGTTTTAGATTGTCTACTACCTTGTGGTATCACTTCACAGCATCAGAGATCACCAAGCATGCCACTGTTCAGGCTGTCATTCCAATGTCAGTCTCTGGGCACAAATACTTTAGATCTGGCTGGCTAGATCCTCTTGTCCAGCAGAACTGCAAACACACCATGAATCCTGAGATGATGATGATCTGTCAGATTTTAAAACAGGCTGTGTAATTTCCTCCAACAGAGAAATGTTAACCCATCTGTTGGTACCTCTTCCTGTTGGGTTGGAGGATGTTGCGTTGATAACAAAATGTCCAATTCGCTTTCACAGGTAGAAAAGTCATCAGTGAGCTAACTACGGATAAAAGCAATACAGACGCAAATGGCTGGATACCTCTGTGAGACTTAAACCCTCTTCTTTAAAGATGCTCATTCCAAAAAGGCCTTTCTTCAAAGTGAACTCGACCCTTTCTCAAATCCTACATCAAGGCCATACAGAATAGTATTTTCTATTTTAAACCCAGGATTTTTAAAGTGATGGTGAAGGCTCTCAAAGGCCATCTGCTTCACTGCTTTTAAAAAGCACTAGGGAAAAGTGTCCATCTTGACCCTTTACAGTGGCTGTACATTGACCGACAGCATTATTATCTTTACCACATTGGCACCTGACAGGACATTCTTCTAAACCGCCTGCAGGAAGTTTGAACTGCTTCTTTCCTACATCAGCACTTGTATGATCCTCAACTGCAACTCACTCAAAAGCCAGCTTGAACTAGTCAGGGTCAATACGTTCAGAAAAAAAAAACTTGGGACTAGGAGTACCTGTTCAGTAAGAAGGGCTCTGCTATGTTAGCAATTTGGAACACTGTTAATCTGGTAGAGAAAAAGCTTTCTGTGCTGGGCATGCCTCTTCAAAAACTACTAGGATCAAAATTCATTGGTCAAGTAAGTTAACTGAGCATGTGATCAAGCAATACTTCTTGCAATTTCACCCGAGGTCCACACAGTCAAAGAATATAACTGCAGGAATACTTGACACAGAGTTTAAGACATGTTCTCTTCTATGATTTCCAGTAGCTGGAAGGAGTTTGTCTTTATTAAACAGACCCTTTGAAAAAATAGAAAGACAACTTACATAATCTTCCCAACAGGAATTTGAGATTCCAGAGAGACAAATGCAGCGAGTTGTTTTATTGTAAATTTATAATAATTAGTCTCTCTATTTCAAACAGATAAAGGTGGATACCAAAACGAAGTGTTTTCAATACCACGTTCATAACTCCAAAGGCCCGGGTATCTTCTCAACGCAGAGGAAAGGAATTAAGTTTGGGTCCTGCTGCTACTGAGGGAAAATGTCTTTACAGGGCTTTTCCTAGGTAGAGTATTTCATGTGGGACAGAGGACTAACACACATAGCCAGTATCAACATATGGGTTAGGGACAGGCTTCTACTTTTTGCTGCAGAACAACTGAGGCAACAGAACCTCTTGAGAAGAGGAAAATAATATTCGGCCTTAAGCCTGAATACAGCCTACTGTATTCAATAGATAGAAAAAGTTACCAGTCTTGATGTTAGCTGTAACCAAATCCTTGTCAACATACAGAATTGCTGTTGTGCAACTTAAGAAGGGATCGGTCTGACTCATAGCCCAACTCCAACTTAAAGACTGTTGTAATTTCATCGTTTCTCCAGTTTTTTGTACTTGGCTTCTGCAGAAGGAAAAATAACAATATTTTAGGACTGGATAGGTAAAAGCTTTGAATCCTGTAAGCTGCTACACATCTTAAAATTCAAGTTAGTTTACAATCACTCAGGGTCATTTTTTACTAAAGCATTTAGGCAAATATAACTGTACAAAAAATGTTTAAGAACCAGGTGCAACATTAATTTAAGCCAAGGGGACTTGGGTGCCTGGTGGAACTTTATGAATCCTTCCATTTGCAGGATTAAACATCTGTCTTTAAAACTTGGGTTTACTGGATATTGTAAAAGAGAAATTGAGCCTCACTAACAAGCTGTAGCTCAGTAATACCTGTACTAGTCCACCTCCATATAACTCAATATATCAATCTTTTCCCTATGCTTGCCACTTCACATACAGTGTTTCTTGCTCAAAAGCAGCACAGTCAACTCTGCAGCTCAGACTTGTTAAGCAGAGAAGTTTACTTTGTATTTTTAAATCCCCTTGCAAGGGACTATGCTGCTAAGTAGTAACAGTACAGGACAATAGTTACCAAGTTTTTTGGAATATGCATCCAATTTATAGGCTGCCTGCTCCAGAGCTGCAACCTGTTCCTCAATTAAGTTGATTTGTTCCAGATACGGCTGAAGAGCAGCATCTTAAAAAAGCAGAAAAATCATATCTGTGAGTTCTCAGTAATTCACTTCCAAGAAAACATTCACACCTGAATCACAAGAATTTCTCATTCTTCAGACAGAACAATTTAAAAGCTCCATCCTTCCCCTGCCCCAAAATCAAGCAGTGATGCCAATAGCCATGTTCCAGGAAAGTGTGGAAAGTTTAAGAGTACTGGCTAGACTCAGCACAAGTAACAATACAACGTGAATCAAAAGAAGTGTTATTTCCTATCAGATCCAAAATTTGGGTTAAACCAGGACAGAAATTCAGATGCGTTTTCTCTTATGCTAGTGTACATAGCTGTCAAGAAATCTAAAAGCCTGGCATCGTGCAGCAGCATGTCTATTTCAGCGAGTTCCCCTAATCCAGGATGAACTGTCTGACTCTTAGATGCTTCATTTCCCAAACAAGTGTACCATCTGTTATACCCCTACCTTATTCGGTTTACTTACATTTTTGATTTAAATCCTTCAGATTTCTACTGATGTTTATAGCAATATCTTTCATTTCTAGGTACTTCAAGCTAGTCAGCTTATTCATGTTTTCCAAGAGTTTGTAGTCTTCACTGGTGGCTTAAAAAGAAGACAGTTTATTTTAATTAAAAGTTGATGCAGTTTGAATTGGGTGCAGACTCTTTAAGAGGACAAGAGATTTCAAACCAATAGCCAAATGTGAAAAGGATAGTTTAGATGGCAATACAGGTATTAGTACAAAATTAGCTCTATAAAAAGAGAGATTACATTCTGTGAACTGTAAAAATCAACTGGACTGAAGAATACTTACTCACTTGCAAATTTTTTTTGAGATAAAAATTGACTAATTCCTCACATTTCCACTTTTCCTCTGCCTGTTAAACACTCGCGTTTACAAAACTGATAGCGCAAATCCAGACTGGTAATCTGTACCATATATGCTTCAAATCCATGCAAATCAGTAGTGGCTGCAGAGTGCTTTGAAGATTAGAGCCTATAGAATCCACTAACTTGTTGAGCAGCTTACTTTGCTCCAATTAATGTTGCACAACAGTTTATTCTAAAGCATGAATACTGGAAAAAGTTTATGATCCTTGCTCTCACTCAGCTGATATCATACTGAATTCTTTTGAAAAATGAGCTATTCTGGCACTTCACTAAAATGACTAATCTCAGTGTTGTTAGTAGTCTAGCAACATGCCAGACTCGAACTGCCAGTCTTGCAAGATACGATCTAAATAGGTATAGACAAACTACACAACAGGTTTCTTTAAAAGAAAATGAAAACATTAAAAAAAACTTACTTGCAGTTCAGCATTGCAGTGCCTTACCTGTCAGTTCACCTGTTAAGTAAGTGGCCATTTTGTTGAACATGTCTTTACAGAGTTCATTGATGTCTGCCTCTGCTGGTTCCTTAGCCTCCTCCGCCGTTTCAACAGCAGGATCCTCTAACCAGGATACAGACATTACAGGGTTAGGGGAAAGTTAGCAGGTACAGAAACACACCAGAAAGATTAAATGGTCCCTTTTTTTTTTTTCCTTCAAATTGACTATGCCTACTTTCCATATAAGTTGTCTAACTGTAAGGGGTAACAAACCTAGGCAGTTTCCTTGATGTTGCATCAAGAGTATTTCAAAACAATACTTCAGGGAGCATCTAAGGGACAGGCACCTGGCCTGACAACACTTGCAAGGATCAGCCCCCCTCCTGTGCTTAGACGACAGGAAAGGGATTTGGGGAGAACTTTTGAGTGACTTTGTGCACAATGCTACTGATGTTTACCTCTAGTCACTGATTCAGAAAGAGGAACAGCCCCCCCCCAGTCCGTATCAGGAGGGACTACAACAGATCGCGGCCTGTGGAGAGCGATAATCACCGCTTTTCTTCTCCAAACCCGTTTCTACCACAACTTGCCCTTGTTCTGCTCTTCGCAGGAGCAGCTCAGCGCCTCCCCCTCACCCCGAAAGGCTGCTCTTCCCTTTGTCGGCAGCGTTTGCCGGCTTGAACACAAAGGCAGCGCGCAGGCCCGCGGCTCCC
>NW_009260182.1:8362019-8364242 GCF_000687185.1 Egretta garzetta | reverse complement strand
CGCACCATTTACCTGCCGCAAGAGCACCGGCAGCGCTTCCACGCTGCAGCCCCGCTCCAAGGCCCGGCCCTCGCAAGCAAACCCTCCAGCCTTGTGTTTGAGGATGTCTTCTTTGGCTTAGCTGGTCCCCTTGCATCTTAATGCAGCTTAAAAGCAGCGCTGCTTTTGCTAATGATGTGGTGAGGAGACAACTGCTGGCACGCTACGGTCTGTCCTGTGGTGGCTGCGGTAAGCGTGGCTGTAGTTGCCACAGCAGTGTCTACACAGGTGTTTTCAGTCCATAGTTTTAAGTAGCACTATATATAGATGGTGCAGCTAAGCATTAAGTCTGTTAAAAAGATCTGCCATTGCTAAGTATACGAATTTTTATTAAAAGGAATTTCCTCCCCTCCTCTTAAGTAGTAAGTGTATTTTTTGCTGTCAGGTGTTTTTTTGTGGGGGTTGTTTGGGGGGTTTTTTTACAGTACAACAGTATATATTTCTCACTCTTCTTAGATGAGGTGTCTTACGCCACTGCTGTTCAGTTTTCAATCAAGCAAAAGTTGTTTCTGCAAGTAGCTTCCATCGAGAAGCTGCTAGAAGTGTAACTGTTCCTGCTTGGCAAGGAGGGCTCATTCCCGGTACTGACTTCAAACTCAGATGCATCTCCAACACGCCGTGAATGGTCTCTGGCTCTCCTCAGATTTGACGGGCACTAACAAGGGGCAACGTATCAATGCATAAATGCCATCATCACCTTACACTGTTTGTGATGGAGAAGCTCACAAGCTGAAAGGAAAATGTTTCCCTTTGAGCATTTCCTGTATAAGCTTGCCACAGAAGAATAATGCTTTACAACGCATAGTTTGATATGTACCTAAGGAATTATATTCTCTTACAAAAAAAAAAAAAAAAACAAACCACTTAATGCAATATACATTCATGCATTTCTTCCTAAAAACCAAGAAAGCTCCAGAAACGAGGGGACAGGGTTCCCATCTGAAGTCCAGTAAAGTCAGTTGAAGTCTTTGGGCAATCTCCAGTAGGCCGTAACAAGCTTCGCAGTTTTAAGACCAGAGAAGCTGCAGAACAAGGCAACGCAGGAATCTATGTGAACTTTCTCATAAACCGGAGTTTTGCATAGGCAATGATAAGGAAGATAAGAGTCATGCAGAAGAGCGCCACTATGTTTTCCCACATCGCCCAGTTGGTAGGTGCGATTCCTTGGCTGCACAGGTATGCTTCGCCAGAACACCTGCAGAAAAGCATGGGGCAGAAGTTGGTATTACTATGTGGTGCAAGTCTTCAGGTAGTTAACTTTTATTCCTCTTCCACAAAGATTCTCCTAACCTCAACTCTGCAAAACAGGTGACAGAAACAGTAACTTCATAACCTACCACTAAAAAAAGCTTAAGGGACAAATCTAAATCTCTGGCTCTCATCATTTTTCAGTGGTATCCTAATTGTTGTTTATATATAGCTGGCAATTTATGAGTAAACCTCAGAACCACATTAAACCGTGATAAGTACAGAAGCATTAGTTTCACACAGCAATCATTGGAGGGCCATAGCAGAGGGTTGAGGTCCAAAAGCTGTGGAAACAATGGTCTAGCACTGTTCCCTGCAGTTTTCCAGGCCTCTAGCATGTGTCATGGAATACTTGCACTGCTACAATTTAAGGTATCAATAGTCAAGAGTAGTTCAAACGGGCCAGTAGCACTGATAGACATCATCGCTCTCCGCTCTATCTGCGGGGAGGTTAGTATTTATAAACAAGCTCTGAGCAGCAGGCAGGTTTCTGATCACAGGTCTACTGCTTCCCAACATCTTCGTAGCTGTCCACACGCTGCATTTCCATTGCTAAGTGACCCTGAGCTTGTTTAAGAAAACTGATAAGCCAGGGCTAGGTTATCAAAAACAAAATTTAATTTAGCTTATCTGCCTATTTTTAGGAGTAAAGTTTCATCCCTACTTCACTCTTAGGTAACTGTGAAGTTTTACTATATAATCCCAAAATAGGTTATTTTGGGACATATTATTGAGACTAGCCTGTGAATGGTTATTCTGTGAATAACTAAAAAAATAGTCAGACTTCTCTTTAAGCAAGCCATCACAATTCAGGCCTAAGAACCACCATGAGTTAGAGACGTACATTTCTCGTGAAATATCAGGGAGACAACTGCCTGCATCGCCCACAGATGCTGTAACGCTTAGATTCTTCCCACCGCAGAAGTAGAGATCTCT
>NW_009260182.1:8355350-8361887 GCF_000687185.1 Egretta garzetta | reverse complement strand
CTTGAAAGGCCTAAGGAAAGAGGCAGACATCAGATTTTTAGAGTTAGTGATTTGGGGTGCTAAAACTGAAACACCTCAAAGGAACTTGATTATTAGAACACACGCATCACCATTCTTGGAATCATATGTTTATGTTCATTTTTATTTTGAAGCTCATAATCACAACCTTTCTGAGGAACCGCTCCAAGTTCTAAGTCCATCCAAACAAGGATGGTTTGGTGTCTGAGTCTTTGGCTTCAGTCACATTTCATCGATTTAGCCATGGGTTTCTGTCTTGCCAGCTACAAGTTCCTGTCCATCTACTTTCACCTGGGTCAATCCGCTGACCCAGAAAACCAGGTGGCTGCATGTGGACACCCCAGCACCAGCACACTGAAGCAGATGGCACAGTCAGCCAAGGCAAGAGGGGAAGGGTTCCTTTGCATTGGCATCCTGGGCTAACTGCAATCTCAGGGGATGCTTCCATGTTCAGCAACATTGATAAAATATCTCAGTGATAAACAGGGGAGGTCTCACACATCTCTCCCCCGTCCTTGATCCTACCTTTCTCTTCCACTGCCAGTCAATGTGGTCCTGCCCACACCACCCTGCACCAGCTCCAGCAGTCACTTCACTCATTTTTACTCAAATTTAGGAAACTATTCCTCCCAAATAGGCTTGGCCAGGACGAAGACAGGAGATGGAAGCACAACTCCCACCTGTGACAAGTGGGTGGCCTGTGATGTCTAGCCACTGTGTTTCCAGCAGCTGCACCCCCAGCTCCTTACTATTCCTGAACAGGCAGTAAGACACACTTCACTCCAGAGGAAGCCACAATGAAGGCCGAGACACTCAGGCATTACAGTAAATCCTTTAACCAGCTGGACAGTCATTAACCTCAGGCTGACCACCCAAACAGCAGTCTCTGGAGAGGCTGTACAATATTTGACTTTATTCTAAACCATAGGGATCAACTACTCAGGCTAGGAATTAGTGCCTCACTGGACAGCTCGCTCTGCTGCTGTCCAAGCAGCGCTAATTTTGTGGCACAAAGGATTTGTTCAGTCTCTGAGACTTCCACCTCTCACACAGAGATTAACTTTTGCTTTCTTTTTGGGGTTGACAGGTTTGTTCTTCTTTTACCATGTTCATGCAAAGAAAGAAACCAAATCTGACTTTTAAGAGAACTTCAATTTATACTTAAAACCTCTCCAGGAAGCAGTAGTGTGGCTACATTACTCACAGAGGACCAATGCTACTTTCTACTCACAGTGAGGCCGTATCGGGGGATGCTGAAGTACTTGAGCCAGTTCAGCCAGCCCATTACAGAAGGCAGGTTTACTAGGAGGCCTGAAAAGATCTGAAATAGAACACAAGAGACTAATGAGTCAAACTCCGTTTACTGCAAACAATTCCATTCTTGCATAGGTATTGCAGTTGCCCAACGGAGGGGCACTGGGACAGATGGACCTCCCACTGCTGTTATGCCTGTGCCTGCAGGCATGAGGTTCAAACCTTGCAGCAGTCCCAGCCAGCTGGCCCAACAGCACAGCCAGGTATTCCAGACAAACTGCTTGCAAAGAGGTCAGAAAGGTTTTCTACATCCGCATGTGAGCCAAGAAGCATGCGTGCTAGCATCTTCTTACTCTGGAAGACTGTGTCCTATGGTAGAGCTAGCCGCAGGCTAAAGGAGGGTGACTGGGAGTTGAGGAAGTGGAGAAACAAGAAGGAAACCATGGGGAGCCTTAAGGGCTGTTGCTGTTTCAGCTTTCTCTTCTGACCTACATCTTCCACCTGCGCTCTCTCCTGCCTGGAACAAGGTTTGCTCTCTTACGTCTTAGCACAGTTGAACTTCACAACGAAACATGACGCTTCAGGCTGTGCTTCATCACCAGTGCTTTTGTGCTTACCCTGCTGCCTTTCAGGGTGTGCATGTGCCATTCCTTACATACTGTGACTTAACTCAATGTATGTCAGCTGCCCTTCAGTACTTCTCACCCACAGCAAGTGTTTGAAGTGATACTCATTCACTTAGCTTATTGCAAATGTAGGTTAAGTTGCAAATCAAAGAATAAGGGATGCGCTGTGGGCTCACAATATGTACGCAGACAGCTACCAGGAATCACCTCACAGAAGGTGCTTTTTACTCTAAGGTAACTTGGTAGGCCTCGCAGTCAAGCAGTTTCATCACTAACATTATCTCTTTGAAAAAGAATTCACATCCCTCATCTATGAGTAGTCAAAATTCCTTTCGCTCTCACTTGCTCTCTTCCTCAGAATTCCTCTCAGCCCATCTCAGCTGCTTCCTCATGTCCACCAAAGCAGCACTCACCCCCTTATATACTTACAAGCATCAGGACAAAACAAATAGTGATGAGCAGGTTGGCCACAGCCACCACGTCCATCCCAGCACTGATAGCCAGAGACATGGCTGTGGCAGTGTAGGAAACCAGTACCAGGGTCAGCATGAAGAAGAAGAACCGGCCTGCAACCGCTTGGTATCCTGTCAAAAAACAGAAAGGAAAGTGTTCAGCAAACAGCCACATTATGAATCCCAGAGAGGTGCCTTTGGACTCCTATACAAGACAGGGAAAGCAGGAAGAAAGACCAAGTTTGGAGTTGGCCGGAACTGTGCATGCTCCAAAGACCCAAAGAGCATTACTGAAAGATGTGGTCAAGCAGATCCCTGTCTTAGATTGCTGGTGTCTCTGCCCCTGCCCCAGAGTCCTCTGAAGTCATGATGCCAAGGACTTGAATCAGTTGAAGGTTCAATTAGTTTCATGTTATAGATATAGGAATTAAACTCTGGCTAAGTCAGAAATCAAATGCGTTGGAAGATGACGGGTTCAACGAAAGCATCAATTCTTTACCAATCATCCAGTAACTGATGCATGAGAATATGATGGCTGGAGCAGTTCTCATGGGCAGCAGATCTCCTATCATCAAGGCCAGGAAGTAGGCAGACACACGGTAATATCCACTGGTGTACTGATGGCTGCGAGGACAGGAAGGAGGGGAGTTGTACAGGTTTAGAGGTAATCTAGGAAGGAGGCTTAGCATGCGTGTCTGGTTTATCCCGATTCGGTTTCTGTTCTCTCTACTGCTGACTCCTTCTCTATATGCAAGTTGCTTATTTTCTCTGTGCTATCACTTCCCACTCTATAAAGTAAGGGCTGATCTATCTCACAGGCCCTGCAGTCATACTGGGAGCCCTCTGAGGAAAGTGAATTAAAGGCTACGTGACTGCTAAGTAACATATAGGAAAACCACTTCTAAATCTCTTTTCAAAGAGAATGATCCTTAACACAAGAGCATGGGAAAGTATTAGACTGCTATTAACTGGAGGAACACTTCATCCACAGCTAACTCATACAGCTGCTTCCAAAGGAGAAGGAATGATACCCAACAATGGGAAAACACCTTTAGGACATCGGCTCACCTCCAGTTCACAGGGCAATTAAATGTCATTATGATTGTTTTGCAGTTTAATGGAGCTCATGAAAAGATGCTTTAATTGGTGAGGTGCCAAAATCCCCATTGACACAGCTGGTAGGCTAAGCTGGGTAAGCAGAGCAGACTGGCAAGAAATGTCAGTGTGGGGGAGATTCACTCCCAAGCAGCTGTTAGGGGCAATATTAAGCTGCCCTGAGCAACCTGTGGGTGGACATGTGCACAAATCTCCAATTTCTTTTTTACTACATAGGATCTATCTCTTGCCCTTTCATCCCATGAACTGGAGGATATTCCACACTACATTTTCAAAATATACGTATATACACATGTGTGTATATAATATATACATGCATTTACATACATATACACACATACAAACACATACAGATATATATAGAGAGACAGAGAGATGCGCTTGATTATTAGGGAGCTCTTTTAAGCCAGCCAGCCAGCAGCCTTTTTTATCTGAGCATCCCTTGCAAAGCTTTTCCTAGAACTCTCCCTTCATCTTTGCACAGCGTTACACTTTAGGGCCATTGCAAGACAACATTTCAACCCTGTGTGGCAGTGTGCTCCCCCACACACACCTGAGCTCTCCCCATAACCCTGCTCAAGCGATATCCACCTGTCGCGGTCGTGATAGATGTGTCTGGTCATGATGGATGCATGCAGCTCAAAGTGGATTCGGGGGAGACAGATAACAATGCAATAGCCAGGGGCTACTGTGCAATATGCCCACCTAAGCACAGTGAAGAAACTAAAATCTGTGGTCAGAGTGCAAATATGACTGTGAGCCAATCCTCTTACCCCCCTCAATAGTGAGCAGCCCAAGAGCCCTTGGAGCTCTCCCGCATGGCAGCGGGCTGCACACCAGGACCTCCCCTTGGGTAGGGACACCTCTCAAGGTTACTCCTTGAGGCTGAGAGATTCCTTACCACAACAGATTCTCAGTAAGTGGCTAACAGCATGCTAAACTTTGAAACCTCAGCTAAGTGATATAAAGGATTGATTGCACATATATAATCCTTTAGACATAAACCATTGACCAAGTCTAGAACTAGGATTGGATCCAGCCGCACCTAAACTCCTCTCTGAGGAAGGAGTTTAGAAAGCAAGGGGACCTTTTCTGAACCTCATGACTCAAGACGAGGGTCTCCCTCCCTGACGGTTTTGTCTGACCCTGTCCTCTATGCAGTAAATAACCAAGTGTACCTTGCCGTCAAATCTTAGCAACTATTGTTGCATTTACCATTGAATTTTGTTAACTCACTGGTTTATATCAACACACAGGTTTTTTGCCTCCCTCTCACTCCACCCATGGCACCCTGTCAGCAAGAGAGCAGGCAGGGTTCATAGCCTGCAGGATTCACATGCAGGCTTCAAAACCAGCTGTTACCAAAAGAGGGTAGGAAAAGCACTTCTCAATAAACTGTGACACAGCAAGAAAAGCGTTTTATTTCCTTCCTCCTCCCCCCACTTCTTAGCATTTCAGCTCCCTGCTCTGCAGATGAATTTAGCATTACTATCACAATCTGATGTTGCAAAGGAGCAATCAAGTCTTTGGTGGAAATAATTCTGTTTAGCCTGTAAAATACTCCCCCCGCCTCACTCCAGGGTATGAGACAGTCACGACTTACACGAATAGTTTCTTGTCTCTGATGAACAGCTCAATTGCAGACACACTGGAAAAACACTGGTTTGTGGTGACAAAAAACAAGGATCCAACCCTAGAAGGCAAAACAGAACAGTCAAAAAGTGAGGAAACAGCCTAGACCTACACTGACAGCCTCAGACATCATCATGCCATCAAGAGTGCTTTTCTGCCTCTGTTCACAGAATGGAGACATTTAATTGTGCTACTGTAGATCTGAGCTGTAAACCCAGGTTTATTCCTTTATCTTCCCTTTCACATCTCCTTTGTACATGTGTGTGAGCCCGACAGAACTGCGGTCCCTTTAGGACCTCAGGCAACACCATGCTGCAGTGCATTGAGGCTTCTGAGCCCAGCCCTCCTTTGTGGACCAAGGGGATCCCAAGGGCTTCCCTGTGGCTGAAACCTGTCTGCTACAGACAGAAAAATGAGCAAAGCTCTGGCTTTCCAACTTACCGGTTCTGAATGCCACTTCGATCCATTTTTACACCGAAAAAGATAGCCCCCACAACCAAGGCTAGAATTATGGTCACTGCAATCTAGAATTGGAAAGAAGAAAGGGAGAAGGGAGTCCTTCAGATAAGTAAATAGGGAAAAAGTTATTGTTAAGGCATATGCAGGGTTTAAGATTCACATCTGCCTACAGCTTTGCTGTTCTGAGTCAATGTATACCTATGACACACACAATTAAAAGCCTTACGGCAAATTTTCCGAGTTTATCCTCTTCATTTTTCTCCTTCTTCTGATCTTTGGCTGGGAAAGGTTAGCACACTCAGAGAATAACCCAGCTTAAAATTTCAAGTGAGGCACAAATTAACATCACCCTAGAAGCACCCCATGTGAACCAGAGAATGGAGCATTTCCCCCCCTCCCCAACCTTCAGTGCAGAAGTCCTTGTGCTAAACTAATACGGAGATTTTTTTCAAAGGCAACAAAAGTAGCTGGGCATCTCACTCCACTTACGTGGCAGTGGCACAGGACTTTGCTGTTTCCCTAGCTGCCTTTGAAAACAGAAGTCTGTCCTGCAAACTGCAGCTCGCGGGACTGAGAGCAGAAGGAGTCTGAGACTTTTAGCAGTTGTTACCTACTTGTGCAATGGAGGCCTGTGGGTTCCTGATGAGGTTTTTCAGGGAACGCTTGGACACCCAGTACAGCTGGGTGAGGAATCCATTTGCATAGGTAATCTCATGTCCCTGCTTGGATATTCTCTGCTTGCTTCCCCGTCCAAGCTCCACTTTTGCCAGTGCTTCCTTTGTGCTCTGGTACAGGCTGGAGTTGAGATACTTCTGGTGCAGCACATCTACCACACTGCTGTCCATGTTATCTTCTGCCACTTCATTTTCACTGCTGACCTCTGCGTGAGAAAGACAAGATATGGCTTGTGATTCCCCATGAACCCTACCTTCAGACATGGCCCATCAACACGCTCAGCCACTTTGGAGGCTGAATTAAAA
>NW_009260182.1:8344256-8355329 GCF_000687185.1 Egretta garzetta | reverse complement strand
AGAGAGTTTGATTTGCTCAAGGCTTAGCTCTGAGCTTAAGAGGCTAGCTTGAGTTGAGAGCGTTCACCTACAGCTGTAATTGAACCTAGCTAATCTGCCTGTTCTTTGTGGCACAAAAATGGCCATATTCTTAGAATGAGGCACCAGAAAACCTTTGTTTCACTGAATTTTGGGGAAATCAGTGCTTGCTCTGATCCATTTCCTCACCCTCAAAAAGCACCAGTATGAAGACTGTTCCCTTATAATCCTTCAGTCATGGATATGCTATAGCATCCCCAACTATTTCCCAACATTTCACTCACTATATTTTAGAGTTTGTTCTCTAATCTTGTTCCAGTCTTTCTCAGTGCCCTATAAATCCATTACTGCTTAGCCTATCTACCATGTCTTCCCTGCAGCAGCCTCTATGTGACTGAAAACTTCTGTCTTCTCTCAGTCCCTTCTTCTGTCTTGAGAACTTCTGTCCCTTGAGACTAAGCAATTCTAGTCTTTCCCACATAGGTTTTGTAAATTACTGGTATTTATCACTGCTTTCCTATATTACTGAAGGAAGAAAAAAATCCCTTTTAAAAGTTTTCTGAGCACTTTAAAGAAACCCAAGGCAAAGTATATCTATTAGTAGGAAAAATAAAAATATAATGAAGTACCCTTAGACTGGAGGAAACCCAGAGGATAAAAACCTGTCATCACCACATACAACTTCCCTTCTACACCAGCCAACAGTGGATTTCTCCTGCACAATCTACCTTTTCCTGTGCCCACAGGTCTGTGATCTTCCTTGTTTGCTGCCACAGCCGTTGAATCACCATTTATGATATCAAGGAAGAAATCAGCTGGATTGTTGAAGGGTTCACATTCATATCCTTGAAAAACGAAAACAAAAACAAAACCACACATGCAACATGTTTGTATTGCACAGACCACAGCTTGGAAGGTCAGGTCTAATATCTATATCATACTACATCATTCTTCCACAACCCTGTTGCAAGAAAACTTCACTGCTTTCCATGAGCATTAGTTTACAGCAGTAGAATGGACAGGATTTAGCAGATGGTGAATCTGAGGTATCAGTACAGAGCTTCAAAGTTGCTTATTCTCCCCTGATTTCAGGTGAGAAATCTGTAACTTGCTTCTACACAGCTCAGCATGGACAACTCTTGCCTCTTTCCCAGTGCTGTTCAACCACATCCCACTCTGAAAGACACACAGTTCCTCAGCAGAGGTTGCTGGATGTCTGCTCTACAGCCTCAGATGCTTGCTCTAGAAGCTCAACTCTTGCTTGTGTTTCCTTGGTCACAAGGATGAGGAAGAGCTGTCCAAGAGTGGTTTCTTATAATAATATGGTATGAAGGACAATGAGGAAACAAAAGGAAAAAAAAAGGATGCTTATTCTATTGCATTCCTGTGAGAAAGGAAGTGAGGTGGGATCCTAAGAGGAGGAGTAGAAGTAGTAAGATTGGTTAAAGCATCTCCCTTAGAGCCAGGGAAAGCTTACAATCCAGTGTGTCCGTGGCTGCATCTAGACTAGATTGGAAATTTACTCCACATTCTCTGTCCATTATAGTCAGAAACCCTCACCTTGCTTACTTGGAAGAGGGGGCAGCCACCCACCAGTGCAATTATTAACCCATCTTAAGACACACCAAGATTTTGTCCTCTCGGTCGCCCACCTGCATTGAGACTAGAGCAGATTCTTGGACCAGCCCCTACAGATTGCTCCCAGCCTGCAGGCTGCGGTTCAGACCCTCTGGGTCTCCCACCTAGGCCTGGCAGAACTGCAAGCATCATCTTCTCTGTTGTGCATCGTCCAAGCGATTCTGGCATTTTGTCCTGATACAAGGCAAAACAAAGGCAGGGGAGAGCCATGCTCTGTGTTGTCTGAAAAATGTTGGGTTTATCACTTTGGGTTTTTTTCCTATTCTAACATAACATTGTGCAGACTGTATGCGTACAGCCTCTAGAGTCCTAGTGATAAAACAGCACGGGACTGTTATCCAGAGCTAGGGTAAGAATCTACCCGCAGATTAAACTCATTAGGCAGTTTCCTTTGCTCGTGGCACAGAAGACTTACCAATAGAACTAAAGTACTCCAGGGCCTGCTTTGCAGGACCATGGTACAGCACCTTTCCCAAAGCTAGTAACGTCAGACTGTCAAACAGCTTGAATATGGAATAGCGGGGCTGATGGATAGAAAATATGATGGTTCGCCCTCTTCTTGAGAGCCTGAAATAGAAACAAAACATCTCTCAAATACACCACACTTCGCATTTCAGAAAGGTCATGTTAACCCAAACAAAAAATAAGTATCCAAATCCAAGACAAACACTTGTCAACTTCTCAGGGTCTCAACCCAGAAAAGCTGTAGTTCCCCCTTCTCTGTCACTGTGTCAGATGCTGCCTGCGAGACCCTCAAGACAGCAGCACCCTTCATTACAAAGGACCGTCATTGCAGTCTGTGTAGACAAAGTACGGTGTTTTCTGTAGCTAGCAAAGGTCGAGGCCACAGCTGTGTATAAACCCTCCTTACAGGTTTTCTATACCAGGCTTCAACCTGACTAACTGGAAGAGTCCTACTGCACGCAATGGCAATACCAGGCTTTACACAGCAGGCTGTGGAAGTCTGGCCAGCTGAGATTTTTCTTCAGGTTTGTCAGACTTTAGCACTGATGCCCAATAAGTATCCTTGCCGATCAAAGACCTCTATCCACAAACAGCAGAGTAAAATGCCCCCACAGGTAAAACCAGACAACATACTACAAACCCAGGAGGAGGGTTAGAAACTCATTCTCATTAAATAAGCCTTGTTTGGTCCTCTGTACCAGAAGACAATTCATCTCCAAAACATAGGGGGCACTGTGGGTAAATCTGCAGGTGAAGTCCTATCTGAGTTCAATGCCATTGCCAGAGTGGAGGAAGGGACTTTGTAATAGACTCAGCTGGAAGTCCAAAAAATTATGATTGCAAGACCTGACCTCCCAGTCCACCCCTCTCTGTGGCAAAGGGAAGCTGTCCAAGCAACATCTGCTATTTAGGCTCCAATCCAATGCTTGCTGTGGAAAGATTCCCATCAACTTCAAAAGGCTTTGGACAAGGCCCAAATAAAGAGTTTACTACCACTTTTGAGTCTACTTGTCTAGCTTTTTTTTTTTTTAATTAAAAAAAAGCAGTGTAGCTACTCAGTGAAAACAGCATTCCTTTTTTTACTAATGAGCTGACAACAAAATTGCAGCAGAGCCCTGAAGAACTGACTCTTACTTCTTCAGGAGGATGAGGACTGCATTGGCTGTGCTGGCATCAAGGCCAGTCGTTGGCTCATCCAGAAAAAGGACTGGTGGCTCTGTGATGAGCTCCATCCCAATGTTGGTTCTCTTCCGTTCCCCTCCAGAAACTCCCCGGATCAATTCGGTTCCCACCTACAAGCAGAAGAAATCAAGTACTTGCAACAAGACCTGGTCAGTCCACGCTCTAGAGCTCAGCGCTCTCCACACCCAGCAGCCCTTTTCATTTGCTGAGTTCTATCAGTGAACTCTAGAGCCAGCAGCAGATGATGGCGTGACTCAGTGTGATGGACTGTGTAGCAGAGCCTGATTTTCAGAGGTACCAGGCACATTATGACTTCAGGGAACAAGGATGACGCTGACAAGAGCCAGAATGAAGCCACAGCAGTCAGAGGTGGCACTGGTGTTCAGGGATGCCTTTCGTCGGCAGCTCTAGAGTGGGTTAAGTGAAGTAAAAGTAAAGTAAAAACGCTGCTGGGAGGAACAAACTCTGCACAGGACTTCTCCATCACAGCCCAGCTTTCCATCCCTCACAGCTTTCAGCACAGTAAAAACAATTTCCCTGTCTTGTCCCCACAAAGCCAGGAAGTGACTGAGCAGCTGTCCAAGATGCTATGACTAGGCGACTTTTTCCCCTCTGAACTTACACAACATGCTGGACATGGTCCAAAAATCTTCCCCTTTTAGTAGCAAATGTACATAACTCTTTCTGAGCTACCTCCTATGCTGGAGACTGATTGCTTGTGTGCAGTATGGTTTAGTCAGGTCCTGGCTTAGCTTAGTGTCGCTGCATTATGCGCCCCATACTGCGCAGAGTCAAGTAATTCAGTTTCCAGAGGTAGGATGGTTTCTAAGAAAGGTATTCTCACTGCTCACCTTAGCGTCAGCCACTTTGCTTAATCCCAGCTCGCTGATTATCTGGGTGACTCGGTCTTCTTTCTCTTTAACACTGATGGAGCTGGGGAGTCGCAGGGCAGCAGAGAAGTGCAGGTTCTCCCTCACCGTCATTGTGCCCATGACAACGTCATCCTGAAAGGAGTACAGATGGACAGTTGAAAGCCTCCTTCTCAGCTACCTGACTGGGCACCAGAGTCCCTGTAGTGGCAGTTGCTGGATCAGCTGTTTGTGGACCATAGTGGAAACTGGACCGAGGAACAATCCCTGCTTCAAAAATTACATGACATGAAATTCAAGGTCACTCAGTAGCAGTCAAGGGGAGAATGCAGCTCTGCAGGGTCCCAGCTTACACCAAGCACCACCTCAGCCTGCTTTCAGGCTCAGGAGTTCAAGTGCAGACCGTACCATTTTGTACTGCACATGCACTTTCCTTCCCAGCCAAAGGGAGGCAGAGCAGGTAGCTGGCTTTGTAAAGAGTTAAACCTCTGCCAGTCCAGCTGAAGCCAACAGACATTGCTAGTGCTCAGTGTTAAAGTAGAGACACTCGGGGAATCACCCCAGTCAGCTCTGTTCCAGGTTACAAGCTATACCTTGCTGTGATCCAAAGCACCTTGCCAAGTTCAGCTGCCAACAAGGAGCTCTCCTCCCAGCTCCTCGCTGGCAGCAGCTCCTCAGAGAAACAAGAGTATTGCACCAAGATGCTCCTGATTTTTTCCGTGTCTCAACTATCTATAACTCTTGGGCAAAAGATCTTATTCTAAGGGCTACTCCTTTAGAAAAGCTTCAACAGTTATGTGCATTTTGAGTAAGGATCAAATCTATCCAGTTGACAAACATCTAGGCAGCTTACACCAACCTGTAACAACCATGAGCCAGAGTTAGCGTCAGGTTCATCCAGAGCTCCATGCCTCTCCATCACCCCTGCTTTGATATTCGAGCTAATTCTGCATCCCACCGTATGGTGGGAGAAGGGCTGCAACACTGGGCAGCTGCTGAGAAACATGCCTGTTAATCAGGCACCTTTCAAATCAAGTGCCCTTTTGGAAGACACAGCCCCTAAGCTGCAGGGCAGCAGATTCTTGCCTGCTTTAGGACTCCTTCCACATCAGATGCACAAGGGATGTGCCAGCCAACCGTGTTTGGCACTGGAGTGAACAAAGGAAGACTGAACGTGCTGCTGTGCTGGAAGAATGTGACAGATTACTCAGGGTGTAGCATTACGATAAACTGGCTTTGCTGCCAAAGCTGGTTTAGGAATTTCCTGCCATCACTTCCCTCCCCACACACACTCAGTCTCTCACGCTAGCCTCCCATTCCCCATCCTCAGATCCACCAGTACAACTCTTGGGTCACCAGACTGGAAACTAAACTGTGAATTTAAGCTACCTTAATACCCAACGTAACAAACTGTGGTGTGACACCCTCACTTGCATGAGTGGAGAGACCACCAGCGGTTTTATAGGGATAACACATGACTTAGCATGTCAATATGCTTATCAGCATAAACCTGACCCTCTAAGTATGTATGTATTTATGTATTTGTATTTATGTATTTAGTCCTTAACTGTTGTTTGTAGTTTTTGGGCCATCTTTATTGATCTAGGGAGTACTGCACAGGGGTGGGAGGGGAGAGAGACGATTTGCACAGGAGTGGGAGGGGAGAGAGATGATTTAATGTCTCACCTAGTTGCCTATCATTTTAAGGTTATGTTTGGTTGCTCTGGATATTTGAGAGACAAATTCTCAAACTGGGATCACCTGCAAGAAACTTCCTGGCCATTCATGAAACACTGAGGATTTGGGGATCTTTGACCTGCAGGATCGAGGCTCAGCCTCAGCCTCATCCCATGCCTCCTCCCAGAGCCCCCCAGCTGGCAGCTTTCAGAAAAGCTGCCAATTTCACATCTGCCTCCAGTCAGAAGCCTGGATGGTTTCCAGATCTGGCTGCTCATATGGCTGCCAAGAATCCCCTACTCCTCTGCTCCCCCAGGGCTTTGAGGGTCTATTTATTGGTCCAGGCCTCCACCCACTTCCGCAGATTCAGACGACTTTTCCTGCCTCTGAGAGAATGAAGCTCTGTCCCAGCCAGCCAGAATCAGAGGAAGAACAGCAGGGGTCTATTTACTTCCTAGAATTATTGCCTCGTAGCTTGAAGGTACTTCTGCCAGCTAGAACTGCTTCTGAGTTTTGCAACAGGAGATTTTGGGTGCTGTGGGTTTTTTCCTCACCTTTTTATTTTTTTTAAACCCTTGCTAGTACTTCAGGGCAAACCCCGAAGAACAAGCCACAGTAACCCAGTGGTTTGGTCATCCATGTGGCTTTGGGAAGACAAACACCTCCGTGCTTGACTTGGCTGGAGTCACAGTTTGATCCTCTTGTCTTCCATATCCCAGAAAAAATACTAAATACTGTGACATCTGAGTTATCAGATTAGACTCTGTAGGGATCATTGAAAATTACCTAACCTAGCAGTTCATGCTTTGCTCATCTGATGCGGTCATCGCTCATCTGATGCGGTCATCCCTCCCAAGGGCTCCCAGGCCTCCACTGCAGGCAGTCACTCACCTGCACAACATATCCTGAGATGCACTTGAAATTTGGAGGTTGTGGGATGCCATCTATAAGCACTTCTCCAGACAGGCCTGCAGGGTCCTTCCTGGCAGCCAGCACATCTAGGAGACTTCAAACAAACACCAGGCGTTAGGTTTGGCCCTAACAGCTGCTTTTACCTTTGACTGAACAAGTACCACCAGTCAGGACTGCGCTTACAGCCTGCTCACGGCACGCCGCAAGCCAAAGGGCACAGAGAGGGGCTTCCTCTACTCTGGGGGCTTTAGCTCTTTGTACAGAAACCCTGGTGTAGATACAGGAATTTCCAGCGCGAGGTTTGCCCCAGCAGTATGGTAGCATATGGACCCTCACAATTCACAGCCGCCAGCCCCCTACAGACAGAAAGCCCGTCTCCGCATGAACAGCTAACCCCAGGCACGCGGACAAAAGCACCCTGCCGGGTGGCTGCGCTCTGCTCTCCAGCCAAGGGGGCACAGAAGTAGCCACTTTGATCTCAAGTAAATTAATCCAAATGGGTATAAACAAGACTAGAGTTAAGATTAATTCTATAAAGTAATTTTGTTTTAACATATCACTGGATTCTCCTTACTGCCAAAGCAGAGGCCAGCCTGTCTGCTAGCTAAGTAAACACTGCCCTGATGAAGCGCTGCTTGGAAAACATCCTGATTAGGCAGCAGTCTCCTTAGAGGGGTAGATCAAGGGTCATCACAAAGACACACCTGTGTGAACAACAGCCGTATTTGCCAGTCTCTGACATTCTCAAAGGCAGAGAGTGACAAAGAGCTCTCTTACCACGGTTATACGGGAGAGAAAACAGCATCAGCACTGGCTGGAGATAGTCCAATGGTGTTTCTCTGTGCTTGCATCCAAAGAACTCAAGCACATGTGCACCCCCACCACCAGGCCACAGCCAAGCTGGGGTGAGGATCCAAAGCATCCTACAGACTGACATTACACCATATTCCTGTTGGTCATCAGAGAGGGGTTTGGCCTAGCATCTTCAAGGAAGTCTTGCTGCAGCAACTTCAGAGGGGACAACATCCCTCCTGCCCTCCAAGGAGCTTGCCCCCCTCCCCACCCCATGACAGGTCTAGCACAGAGCCCACACTTGAGCTCCAGTCACCCCAGTTCAGCCTGGTATCTTAACTCTGGCCACCACCAAAGGTGAGTGCAGTACTATGGACCACCAACTGGAGCAGATGGGGAGCGTGACACCGCTGGAGGGCAAGGACTCCAGCAAAGCTGACAGCAGAGGGCCAGGAGGTCAGACTGCACCACCAGATTTCTCACAGGCACACAAAGGTCTAAGTCTGCAGATCCCTCATGTTTTCCCCAACCCTCAGAGTCCCAAATCCTCTTTGCGCAGCTGACTGTCCATTTGAAGGAGCAGAAGAACGCACTCACGAAGATTTGCCGCTCCCCGTTGGCCCCAGGATAGCGTTCAAGCCTGGCTTCATAATGCCACTGTAAGAAGGAAAGAGTTATTTCCAAATGGAGGGCTGTTGACATGCAGCTCATAATAGAGGTAAGGTGTGAACAAAATGCTGTTGAAGGGAAAACTTAGAGATTATTAAAAACTTCTCCTTAAATATGAAATCAATAAGCATTTTTCCTTTCTTGTCCCAGACTGCCAGTCAGAAGAGAACCAAAGCTGGACATAAAAAGCAGTCTACAAAAGCCAGAAATTAAGTGTCTTCCCTGCTGAGCTGGGTCTTGAAAATAAGCTACTGCTCTCTGCTGCTCATTTCCTCCCACCGCAGCTTGAACCATAGTTAAGGGAACCCTCAGATCTTCTGGCAGAAGAGTTCACACAAGTTTGGTCCTAATTTTCTCAGATCAATAACTGAAACTGCTCCAGCTATTTCCTGGCTATTTTGCCTAAAAGCAAATTAGAAAGTGCTCACATCAACTGCAGACTGGCAGGAGGGCAGTCATTTCTTTACCAGCACAGCTGGATCCGGAGGGTGACACTGAGGTCACCGATTCACAGCAGCAGATTAATTCCTACCCTCTGGTATGTTATTTAAGCAAGAACTTACTAAACGTTATGAAGGATCTTCTTTTCCACAGTTTTCCGTTTACATAGGAATCCACTGGACTGCTTAATGGAGTACTGGATGTTATGGAAACTCACAACAGAGCCCCGAGGGGATCGGAGTGACTCTTGTGTTGGGAGAGAACGTTGGAAATTGCCCACTCCTTCCTCTTCTCCAACAGAAATAATACTGTGATCAAATGTGTCTTCTGCCATCATGTCCTTGTTGCACAGGTTAAGCTCCACTGCGTGGAGTTTTTTGAGGTCACTGTTGTTTTCAGCAGTTCCCATCTGTTGAGACAAAGAACACAAAAACATGCAGGGAAGGAGACATGCAAACAAAGATTTCTGCAGAAAGTGTCTCGGAAAAACAAGTTCACGCACACCACACCAATCCTTACGCGTGCCAAATTTCCAAAAGGATGGACATCCGCACTGGAAGACATCCAGTAGTCCCCAAAGGCACAGAAACCCACAGATTTAGAACAATACACCATAGCCTTTAAGAATGAGACATATATGTTCTTGAAGTGGTGCTAGCTCAAAGAGCATCTAATGAGGTAAAACCCAAGCCCACCTGTGATTGTCACCATCTTGCTCAGCACAGTGGGGACTACAAATGGAAGCTGCTACCACTTAAGCTAAAAGAGACTCAAGCTCCAGTCCTCCGGGTGTAACACTCTTACCTCCCCTCACATCCCTACAAAGCCAGCAGAGAAAACCTATTGATGAACCTGTATGAAGAACTACAGGAAGAAAAAAACGTTGTGCTTATGAAAATGAAGGCCGGCCACATGCACCTCGTTTGCCAGAACAGGTTTGTTTCAGAGGTACCGATGTGATTAAAATTGCCATTACACGTGTTGCTTACTGTGTTTCAGTCACACCAGTATCACAATACTTCACAACTACAAATAGGAAGATAAATTTGGATTTGTCTGCAGGCGCCATTTACCCTGAAGAACTGCAGGAGTTCCCCCTCCCACAGAGAGAGATCTGGGACATCCCACAGTAAGGGAAGACATGGTACAAACTGGTACATTAAGGAAAATTAAATATGGTATCTATTTGCAATCACAAAGTTAGAAAGCATTCTGGTTCAAGCAGATAAGCTGCCTCTGTAGCTCAGGGTGGGAGCACCTGTAAGGGAGGACATGTCAACAGCCAAGGGAAGGAACTGTTCTCCCTGTCTATGCACCGGGGCCTACAGAGTAGGACATTTAACAATATGGGCATGACCATTAATATCGACTCACTCACTAGTCACAGCAGCAGAGCTCTTTTGTCAAGGGGCTGCTTCCCTTTCTGCTGCTGTAACTGATGGAGACCAAGTTTGGATCCCTTCACTCATCTAAAAAAAATGTTTAAAGTTCTTGCCTTGTTGCTGCATGTGAAGAACTTAGAAACCTTGCGGTCCCCAAGTTCTGCAGCCTGTGCAAGGCCTGGGCATAACTTGTACTCTGCCTTTTAGCCAGGTGTCCTGGCAGCTGTAAACCTGCCTGTCCCCTTTCCAGGTAACTACAGCAAGGAAGCGAAGAATTACTACATACCCCTTCCAGAAACTGAACACGACAGGTTAGACTAACACGAGTTAGTCTAATCATTTACTCCCCTTCTAGCTGCTGGCATGACGGTGTTTGTTGGAAAGCTAAAAATTTACTGTGATGGTGCGGAAAGCCGTGGCAGCCAGCAGACTAAGAGAGCAAGGAGAGCGACCTGTCCACAGAGACATCCACTGCTGGCTACTTGCGTTTCGTGGGAAGGTAGGTGTATCCCACCAATCATCCTTTTCCCACCATCTGCACTTCTTTCCTCCCAGGACTCAGAGGGTGATAACCAGTAGGACCAACAATATCCACCACTGCAGAAGTAGTGGGTTTCTCAGGGAGAGAGACAGTCATCCTTTTAAGAAACAGGGACAAGTTTCAATCTGGCCGAGAGCCAGATTTAAAGAAATGGGAATCGCCCTTTCCTCTCTGCATCTTCCTATCACTTAAAGCTCAAGAAGTTGCAGCAGTTTTTTCCTGTGTAACTAAAATAAAAGTGGTGGGGAGAAGGAAGGGTTGTTTAGCTTGGACACATCCTGAGCTTTACGGCTGGTCACCCCTGGGAAACAAGAAAGGGTATGCTGGTTACATCAGCAAGGGGAGGCTTATATGCTTGAAAGGTTGCACAACAGATCAGGAGGGGACAAAAAAAAAAAAAAAGTCAGGATGACAGTGACATCAGGTGCAAAGACCTGGTTAGGCTTTTGAACATTTGACCACCTTGCGCACCCCACACCTGTTTGGG
>NW_009260182.1:8331506-8343300 GCF_000687185.1 Egretta garzetta | reverse complement strand
TCTCCCTCCCGCCCTCCCACCTTCTGGAAAGGTCACCGCGGCCCGGGGAGGGTTCCAGTCCCGCTGGGTCAGCGGAGGCCGGAGGCTGTCCTGGGAGCCCCTCCGAGGGTGGCACGGCCACACTGATCTCGCGCCTTCGTGCTCCTCAGGTGCTTCCCGCTGGGCCCGAGGGTGTCACGGGTGCCCGCAGGGGTTACCCGTTGGCCATGGGGCTGCCTTTCTGTGCTGCCATGAGTTCCCAGCTAGGAGAAGGTGTGAAAGCAGGAAGACTGGATTTCCTTTGGTTTGTTGTCAGGGCTTCTCCTCAGCCTCCTGTTCCCAAGTACTTTTGTCTTTATAAAGAAGCTCTCTCTCCCCAGACTCCTTGGTGTTGTGAATGCAGGAAAAGCTCGCTTTTATGGCTTATAAATATGATTTATAGCAGAGCTGTCAAGTCACCATATTAATTGCCTCCGGTTGACTACCCTCTGCAGTCTTGTCCGGCATTGCTTTTTTCTAAGAACACCTCTTGCTAGATCAGTTTAAGGCTCAGCTAAGCCAAAGCATACCTCTAGCTACCCAATCAATACCAATAATAAAAACTCCGAAGGTTCACCTATCTCCTTCCCACACCTACCTCCCTCCAGGCGCATTGATGCACTCGATGCCGTTGATGCACTGGGCAGGAGACACTCACGTCTCATGCAGCTGCATTGCTCTGTGGAGCTGATAGGAGCCCGGAGCAGGTGGGATGATGGGGGTGTTGAAATAGCCTTAGAGGTCTGTCAGGAGATCAAGTTTTCCCATAGGTACACACAAGGATCAGGCTTGCTGAATAAGTTATCTTCAGTCACTCAAGTGGACTTGAGTTCATGTTTCATTTATGATTTAACTTCCTCTATTGAGGAAAAATCTGCCTACATTGAAGACTTTTGCCCTAGTGTTTCACCAAGCACATGCATATCTCTGTCTCCAAGTGTATTTCAACCCTAAATACTCACTAGCCCTCAGTGTGCTGCAGTGATAATCCTCTCATCACGTGCCTGGGACAGTGAGGAAAAAAAAGCCTGTGTGCTTGGGAGCAGAGGTGAGCATTTTCTGAGTCACGAACTTGCCGCCCCACATAGTGCCTGCACAGCGGTGCAGGAGAACAACGCACCGAGGGAACACAATTAAAGGTTCAGGTTACTCTTCACAGTTAGTTTCAGTTGCTCAGCTGCTCCCCAAACAGGGGCGATGGACGACTTCATGCTGGTAAGAGTACTGCTCCTCCCACACTTCATGGAATGGAAAAACCACTTCTCTGCCGGCTGTGCCTCAGCACATCCTGGTGGCAAAGAAAGAGGCAGAGACCTGAGATACGGGGAGGAATCAGATCTGTCAGCTCCAGCATCTGGCTGGAGGCTCTGGCTTTCCTCTAGCCTGTTCTTCAAGCAATGCTCTTCTGGGCTTCTTCAAGGGCCTTTTGATCCTCAGCTGGTTTCATCTCCCACCCGAGTTGGGAGTATTTTTTAACTGTATAATTCTACTGATCCAGTTGATCTAGCTCATACTGTTGCTGAGGAAGATTTCTGCCAGTACAGGGGTAAAAAACAGTGGTCAGGGATGTGGTTTTTTTAAGACTAATACTCATAACAAGCCTGAGGAGAGCCTGATGTTAGGCACTGTACGTTTCTCTCACTGCACCACTCTGGAGGTTGGTGGGTGCCAGCACTGCTTTCTGCTGCAGCTCCGCAGAGAGGGGCATTTGCCTTGTAAACTGGCAGCCTTTGCTTCTGATTAAAGGATGTGGTCTCTACAGAACGACCACAAAAGCATTAGCCCAGCGTAAAGCTCTAGCAAGCACCAAGCTACAAAGCCCTGTTGCTTTTACTGAGGGACGTTAAACAAGTAATGCCACAGTAATGCCTTGATACGCTATGTTAGTGAGGCAAGAGCAACCTGGGTCATGTTTGAGATCTCATGCGGGTTTTAGCACAGATTTGGGATCTTTGCTCTTCTCTGTAGCCCCTGCTGCCTTATGCTTCTCATCAGTCAGCCACAACAGGGTCACAGAGCAAGAGAGACCATGGCACTGTGCTGGGCACAGGGGAAGGGACCTAGCAGAAAGTCAGACTCTGAGGAGCCCTGCTGAAAAGCATCATTCTCATTTGCAGCTAATTAGAACACTGCTCCTTTCTTATGGGTTCTGGTCACCCTAGACATGGCCCGCATGTGCCCCAGCACACCAAGTGTTACTGAGACTGAGTTCCACTCGCTGCTGAAGGTCCTGGCCTCTTCTTCCCATCTTCCTGCAGCCTGAGCCACAGCATCAGAAAAACATCTGTATGAAGGAGGTGCTGGGGGTTCCCTCCAGTCCAGCTTTCCACTTGGACCAGGACTTGCCACCACTTGATCAAGTCAGACATGGCTTTGTCTAGCAGAATCGCCAGGCATCAGATTTTCAGATCTGTTTCTCCACTGCTTTCTCTAGGATGCTGCTTTCATTGCCTTGAGGATCCAGGTTGTTTCTTAATCCTGCCTAATGCTGAATTTCATAAAGCTTGTAAAATATTTCAGGGACTTGAGCCAGCAAGAGAATGCATGAGAAATATGTGCAGGAGGAACTGCATGCGAATGAGTATTATTGCCTTCTCTACTGAATGCAGCAAGAAGCAGATCCCAATGCCCTCTGGACAAAAGCAGCTCTGAGATCAGTGAGAAGACAGCAGTATCAGACATGGTGCATGAGTGAGAGATATTTCCTAGCTCTTCTTTTCCAAAAGTTCCAGTAAACCATTCTAAAAAACACCCTTTGTACAGATGTGTACACATCTGCTGAATCTGCTGCATCTATAAATTCATGACCCTAGGCACAAAAAAAACATCTCATCGTGCCTTTTCCACCCTTATTGCTCATCATGTCAATGCTAATGCTGACTGGCCTTCCTTACTTGGTTAAAGTGCTGCTTGCCTTGGGGAAGTTGGCTTTTGCAAGACTTGCAGATAATGTCGAAGAAATCTGACTTTGTCAAGTTTTGTTAATCATTTAGTCCATTATCTGAATTCATAGTAGCACTAAATCCTTAATTGGTTAAAGATAAGAAAGGATTCAAGCAAGTCTAAGAGTAAAGGAAATAAATATTTAACTAGTATGCTACACTGAGGTATCATGGGCTTGACTGACAGAAATTATGAATAGCTAAACTATAGGATCAATAGAACTACACACGGGTGTTATCTGGGTAAAGCAAGTAATCAGACAAGGATATAACATCTGTACTCTAAAGTATCTAGCGCATCTAGACCACCATTGCAGTTCTTCAGAAGCTAAAAAAGCTAACATCATAAATAGCTCAGATATTTACAGCTCCAGCTTGCTGTTAGTAATGTTACAGAGAACCTGGGACTACCATAAGATGCACAATAAAAATACAGAGAGGCACTCCTTTCGCTCGCTGTCTAGACAGATGAAGAGAGGGAGCTAACACAGGTGGAGGGACCAGAAACGGTGAGGTCTGGTAAGAAAGCGGGGACTAGAGACCTAGACCAGGGGTACATCTTAGCCACGCTGTGTAGCAGCTACTCGGGAGATAAGCTCTGGGAGCCTGCTAAGGAGAAAGGAAGCTCCCACATCCTCTCTAACAAAGCAGATTTGGAGAGACACCAATGGTGACTGCCCCATGTTCTTACACCTTTAGGACAAAGCCTGGGACTGCAGACTAAGAAGTGGCACCAAGCTAAGGTGGGGCAGCAGCACAAGCTCCCCAGTGGAAGATTCTCCCCCACTTGGCCCAAGCTCTTAGGACAGGACTCCCTCAAGCACAGTTTGCATTGCTACTTGCAAGTCAGGAATGGGCACTCCGTCCTTCTGCTTCCCTTTTGAGGGCCTCAGTGCCCGCAGGAGGTTAACAGGATTAAAGTGTGGTTTATCTGTCCCAGCTCAGCTCTCCAGAGGTCAGCTCCCTCCCTAGACACGGATGTTGACATACACAATGTTACGTAGACATTTCACCTCCTTCCTCAGGAGCAAAGTCCAGGCTGCCCCACCAGCCATTCCTAAAACTGTTTAACTTTTATCCACTCCCAAGGCCTGAGCTGCTGCCATTAGTATTTGTTGTGGCAGTCCCAAACAGTGTCAGACTTCTTTGCAGGAGTGGCTGTACACCCAGAGTCGCAGTGTCCTTGCCCAAAGGGACACTGCACAACCGCAGAACGTGAGATAGCATGACAGTAAACAGCTTGTATTCTGGAGAAGGAGAGATAAGAAGCTCGTTCCCTCACTTCCTTTGTGCCTTCCTAGGTGCCTATCCTAGGTGCCTAACAGCGCTATAAGACCTTGACAGAGAACTATCATGCCATGTCCTTCCAACACAGGGCAGAGCATCACGTTAGGTGAAAGACAAAGGCAAAGTGCAAAGGCTCAGAAATATCACCTGTCCCCTACTCTGTTGCAGACTGAAGGAAAATCACATTCGCCAGTTGAAAACTGAGGCATAAAGACGGGGAATCACCAAGTAGCAAGTGCTATCAAAGAGAACCCAAAGCAGTGGGCCAGACTAGATGTTTGACTTAAGGATGAAGGCAGTAATATAGATGAAGGGGAGAACAAAAAGAATGAAGCACTTGGTTGCACAGCTCACCCAGTAATGCCAAAGGAAAAAGCTCCACGCTCCTAAGCTACTTATGCCAGAGCTCTTTGCACTCACCTTCAAGCTTGCCCAACTGGTTATGTTCCATGAGGTCCCAGGTGCATCTCAGTACTTAGCTGTTTCTCTTTTGGTAGCGTAACTGCCTGGGTGTTTGTCTTGGCCAGGGCTTCTCAAGTTTTTTGACAGTGCTGCTCTGCTCCTCTCCAGACCTGATATTTTCTCTCCTAGTTTGGAAACTGCTGTGTAAGTGGGGATGATTAGTGCATGCAAAAGGGGCAGAGGGAGCCCAGAGCTACCCGGGAACCAGTGAAGGGCAGCTAGGTGTCCTAGGGCAGGAGACAGTCGGCAGTAATTCGGGAGAGGCAGGGGAAGTAGAGAATCATAATAGAAAAGCTAAGATAGATCTGAATGGAAAGTGAATGAAAGCCTGGGTGTCTGGAACACCAGGAGTGGCAGATGTTGATGGCACTGAGCTTAGCAGGTCACCAGGACATCAACACATGTAGGGATAGCTCCTCCAGGCACTCAGAGTGGGAAAGAAAGGACAATAAGTAAATCTTAATGACTCGTAGAGGAGCAACAGGATAAGAAACTGACCACTGTCATCTCATAGAGGGTATGAAAAGGCACATGCAAAACCAAGTCATGGTCACCAGGCTAAGAACACAGTAGACATGAGAACACCGCTGCTGGTGTTCCTCATTCTGTGCCTGCATTGCCCACCTCTGCACTGATCTCTTGTCCAGTTCAGCCTTCTCTTCTGCTCTACTTTCAGCAGCTCCTCAGCAACACTCAGCCCTTCCCAAGGCCGCTCATGTCTCACACCAGAGCTAAAGACCCCCATAGCCCAGTTCTGTGGCCAGAGCATGGCCCACAGACCATTCCCCTCCATCAAAGCGCCAGGGCCCTGCAGGTCTGTTCATCAGGTTGAGCCATTCCCATAGAAGGCCTTCCTTCTCCTCCCTGGTGCAAGAAACAGGCAAGCATGCAACATAGTCCCTGAGGTTTTCCTTTCCGAGAGGTCTCCCAGCTCTTTCTTACAAATCCTGCCAAACCTAACAAGGCTGGTGAAACCAGAGCTGGAGAGCCAGCTTTGTTAAAACAAAGTGTGTCCAGCATACAGGGGAGGTGACCGAGGAGGCTGCTTCAGTGCTGTGCTGTGTACTTCCCCTCCACCTCGCTCTTGGATGGGCTAGATGCGGGTTGGAGGTCACAAGCCTCCTTCCACCCCTGTTTGCCTCTTTTCAAGGCAAACTCCCCATCACACATCTCAATGCAATCCAGTAAGCAGCTCCAGGACCAGACCTTGGTGCTGCGGGACTTCAGCTGGTTCACTGCCCTTGTCTCCATATGTATGTGGTGGAGAACGCAGGCTGGTGTCATGGCCTCTTCTGGGCCTGTACAGGATGAACCCCTTTGAGGCAGAAGAGGCTGTATTCTGGAAAGGATTCAGAAAGACTGACATCCCTCATTGCTGCAACAGTTGTCTATTCTATAGGAAACTGAGGAAAAGCTCTGCCCTTTCGATTGTCCCAGAAATCTTTGAATGACATTTCAAAGCCTTCTTCGCTTTGTGAACTCCAAACATGCCTGAACAACCTGGGTGGTTTAACACACAACAGCAATGTGTGTGCGCATATATGGAGTTTTTCTATGTCTGAACTAGCCATTTGCTGTTATTTCTGATGCTTTTTGCAGAAGGGGAGCCTGTAGGTAGTCACAGCCAACGGAAGTGATGGGGTGGCTTTTCAGCCCTTTCTCAGGCAGCACAAGCACAGCCGGCTTTGAGCTCCTGCCTTGCCAATTGCTCTGACAGGCTGTTTCTTAGGCTGCTGCTGTGTCTCCGCACACCTAGAGGTGGGCATGCCTGCAGAGGAACAACTGGTGTCTTCTGGGGATGGCAGCAATCGGGACACAGCACCATCCAGAGCTGGTTTGGGACATCCTGTGCCCTACAGCCCTGTCACTCTGCCAGGCGCACGGGCTCCCTTGCTAACTTGCTGTGGCATGCCTCGGCGAAGCCTGGCGTGACCTTGGGCTGGAGACCCATCACCAAACACTCAATTTGTCATCTGAACACTCGCGTTCCTCCTCCAGCACTCCTGGTTCGGGGCTCAGCTTTAGCTGACCACACCCCAGGCGCTGGCACCCTTCTGCCACCCGCTTGGGTGCCCAGCATGGCTGGCTGGCGATGAGCTACGCCTGGCATTTGCCACCCCTGAAATCAGGCCATGAGCAAGGCTTCTTAGTCAGTTCCTCAAGTGTCAAATTCTGCCACCTCCCTCCAAAACCTGAAGTGTTCTTTTTAATGTACCCCTTGGCCTCTGAGCTCAGGAGAGGGGCTGGACCTGGCACCCACTGAAATTCCTCCTACTTCTACTGCTTTCCCACTGCCGGGCTCCTTGCCCTCAGGTTTGAAGGATCTGAATTTGGGCTTTTGTGACTAACATGGCACTTCATCTGGATTCGTAACCAGCTGGCTCATCAGATGATGCTGGCTTCTCCCTTCCCTCTTCCCTACTTACCGATAATTCTATGAATACTCATAGTTGCTCCCTGATGGTGCTCTTTTCTTTATAAGTGACTCCTGCTGTGATGTGTTTGTAAAACAGGCAGGAGCAGGGCGGTCTCCAGCCAGCAATCTCCTGTGCTAAAGGCTGACCGGTCAGCAGTAGCTGTAGGCTAATACTAGCATTCATTAGGGACTTTTCACAAGACTGCAAAAAATGAGCAAGACCTGTACTAGCCCTGTTGGGAGGTTGGAGACAGAAGAACTGCAATCTGCCAGAGCTGGGCAAAGTTTGCAATAAATACTCAGGTTGGAGGATCTAGTATCATAAAGCGTGTTTTGGAAACCCCGGCTTCTGCTGCTGTCTTTTTGCCACTGAGAAAATAATTTTTCTGTGTCTCAGGTTCTCTCACTAAAACAAATGGGAGATTTGCTACCGACCTCCTTTGGAAATGGAGCAGAGAAGGGTCTGTAGGTGCAAAGGGCTGTGAGCGGTGCTGACTGACATCTACTGGTAAACTAAACACTGTCAATAAGGCAAGTCCAGAAGCTGAGCTGTGTTTGGCGGGGGGATCTGGGAATTTACATGTTCCTTTTAAACATGAAAAGGTAGGCTTGCTCTTTGAGACGGATGCATCGTACTCTTGGAGAGAAACAGAGAAGAGACCCTGCTGGCAGCTTTCCACGTTTTTGGCCATGGCTGGTTGGGGCTGCCCCTTGCCAGATGCCTGAGCCTGCTTTCAGGCATCTCTGCCGTGTCCCTCCCTGCGCACATCAGTGAATCCCTCCTTGTGCTTTGACAGCACCGTGGTTAGGGCACTGCTTTCTTCCCCCTTGGCTGGATCCAAGAGCACCTTAAGGCAAGCTTCTCCTTTGGAGCACACACAGCACCTACCACAGAGGGGCTCAGACCCTGGCCACTGCGACTGCCGACACCAATAACCATGGTGGTGATATCTCTTCAGACCACCATATACTTTTCCAAATCTCCTCCTGAAGATTTTTAACCACCTCAAGGCACAGCTGTCTTCTGCAAGACAGGGGCTCCCCAGCCAGACACAGCAGTTTGGAAGGCGTCCCTCTGCTAATTGGCACAAAACACAGCCATGCAACAGCTATAGAAGAAAAAAAATACTTTACTTTCCTCATGAGATGTATACCATCTAAATAATTCCAGCTCCTGACAGGAGGCCTGACACACACATCTGAAGAGAGAAGCTGTATGAACTTACCATTCAGTGTATTTACAGTATTTCTCAACCAGCTTGAACACACGATTGACAATTACACACAAGCGATGGCAGGGGACAAGTAATTGCCTTGTCCTACTCTAGGCCACATCATATATATGACGGCATGTTGACAAGGAACAGACAAGACACTGTTGCATGGAGATGTACAAGTGAGAGAAGACACTAATGCAGGCACAGGCATATACCAGTGACAAAGCTTGTTTTACGCCAAGCAGCACTGGCACCACCAAAATCACAGCACGGGGTGAAGGAAGTGGTCTTTCTGCCAGAAAGGGGGAAAGGAGCTCGCTGACCAGGCTGTTGATGACACCCAGGAGACCACTGCAGCCTGGGGCTCTCGTCTGACTCCAGCCAGAGCTGATTCAGGGTTCCTCAGCAGGGCAGGCTGCCTGCTGCCCCAAAGGAGAGGAGGCTGCCAGGCTGTTCTGGTCAGTGAGAAGGGGGAAGCCCTGGCAAGCTGGGTTTGCTGCTCCTGTGGTTGCCATGGACAGGCAGGGCGAGGGGCAGACGTCCCTCCCAGCTGCAACGGCCCCGTGGGGATGCCATGCTCTCCCTTTGCAAGGGAACGGTGGCTTCCTGGGATTCAGGCATGAACAAACCCTGCAGCACAAACACAACCATTTTGCTCCTCCTGCTGCCCTAAAAAGCATCCCACATTGCCTGAGGCTGATGCCCACTGTCCTGTGGATCCGAGCCCAGATGCCACAGCGTTGTCCTCTCGCCTCACCTGCCTTCCCTGACACACGCGGGCTCCCTGTGCAGAAAGGAGCAGGGTGGTGGAGGTTGCCTCCTGGCCTGTGGTGACAGCCCGGTTCTTTCTCTGCAGTATCCCTGCTCGGTGGGCGAGTTATCCCCGGGGCTGGGCCTGCAGATGTTTGGCACAGCTCAGGAGGGGAGCAGAAACACTGGGCAGTGCAAAGAAGGAAGTCTTGAGCCACCTTTTCCGTTGAGCAGAACAACCAAGCAACACTCTCTCTCTGAGAAATCTGAGGCTTTATAAAGCCAGGCCTTACAGATAATCACTTTTGCCTTCATTTTCTTGATGGGACCTGAGTTCAGGATCCTGTTGTCCTCACAGTAGTTGTTGCTGTGTTAAGGAGCTGAGCCTCAGCCAGCAACATACCGTCCGCTGGCTCTACCAGCACAGGATCAACTCCCTAAAGCAGACAGTTGCTGCTTGGATCTCTCCCCATGGTGCCAGACTTAGTTCTTCACAGATCGGTATCCCAAACATTTGATATCTATGCAGTAACGCAGACTCAGGACCTCACCCAATATTCTGAGCCTCTGGAAAAGGCAGGCACTCCTTCAGAGACTTCAAAAGAACAGCCTATATTTTTTTATTTTGCAATTAGGCTTCAATAACTACAGTCCGCTATTGAGCCAGGATCTAAAACAAGGTCTTATAAATGAATTTAAGGAAGAACTTTCCTCTGTGCCTTTCGACACAGAGCACCTGATTCGTTCACCGCAAGGGGCTCTGTGCACTCTTCAAGCCCATTAGAGAGCACGTAGCTCCACTGTTCAATTTCAGCTTAGCATATGGACTTTCTGTTTAATTAAAATTTGAAAAAAAAAAAAAAGCGCCTATTTCAGGAAGTTTTCCTGACATAGGACATTTTCTTCTGAATAAGACTATAGCTTCAATGCTGAGAGTAGGAGGAAATATGCAACATCATTATTCTGAGTTCAGCTGAAAAAGCTGAAGGTAAGAAGCTCTTGCTCACTTCTGAATTCAGTGGAACTGGGAGTCAAGAACCATGGCAATGTCTCCCAGGTAAGTCTTATCCTCAGCAGCTGGAGCAGCTCATGGGAAGTGAGCTGTGAGACCCTGCAGTTCAGCTCTTGGCTGAAATCTAAGCTCCCTGTGGGCTGGGTGACAAGGTCTCACAGCTCCTGCTAAGCTCTGGCAGCTGAATGACCCTCTGATTCAGTTTATTGATGATATCTTGTAATCGTGACAGCCCTGGAGCCTGGGCCATCTGGGGACAGGGCTGATCCTGAGGTCCTTCAGACATTCCCAGGGAGGCTTCCCCTAGAACACAGTGACACATCCACCTTGAAAGGGTGGCAATACAAATTGCCACTGCACAATGTCCCTGCTAAAGCTATCACTGCACTGCATAGCACACTAAACAGTGTAGCATGAATATTTGTTAGCAGTGGCCTGGGACAACACACACTTCCATTGGCTTTAAGCCTACAGAGCCTATTTGAGATTAACTACTGTAGAATACCAGAGATTAAGACATTTGAAATACATTTACAGTGGTCCTGTAATAGCTGCAATAGTCTGCACCAACTACAAGGAAAGAGAAGTCTCAGCAAAGTGAAAAATGCCTGAAAAAAGAAGTGTTTTGCATGTGACTGAAAAACTAACGTTAGTCTTATTTTCACTATATTCCTAAAATGAAATGGTGTCAGCACCCACAACTACAAAATTGTTTCCTTGACAAAAATGAGAAGTGTCACAACTTTGTACGTATGGTGCTGGTTTTGTGAAGTACCTTGAAACGTGATTAATGAGTGTGAAAACAGGCAACATAAAGAGATTTCTTAGTGCCAACAGCTGTGTTAGAAGCCATATAACTAGAGGTCTGTTCCCTAACACTCAGACCTCGGACTCTACCAACAACAACTGCTTCTCTGTTTATGATATTTCAGATCTCCTCCCAGTTCTCAATTTAGTTATCCAGAGTAAGGTGTTAGTATCCTCGTTCCTCAGCATCTGAATCTAAGGTACAGAGAGGGTTACCAAAGCGTTCTGGAACAACCTACAACAGAAGAAAACTGCTGGTAGCCAGGTAGGCACAAATAACTAAATTTCTCCTTTCCATCTCATGCTAATTATTATATTCTTTGTTTACATGATTACCACATCTTTGTCGTGCAGACAATTGTGTGTGTTGGGAATAAGTTGCAATGTGCCACTCTGGACATAAGCGTTCACAAAGTTCTGGGGTCTCTACTTTTTGGGAAAGGATAGATAACAGACTTTGCGTCTGCCTGTTCAGAGGCAGAAACATATACAGCAATTGGTTCCAAATTCCTACCTACTCCAGAGATACAGGGGCCAGCAGTTCTAGCTGCACGACATTACACATCATTACACTGGAAAAGAGCATCCCTGATTTTCTGCATCACCAGATCCTGGCAGCAGTGGTATCTGTGTCCAGCTGTCCCGATTTTTCTAACAGTGGGGAAACGACTGACAGCGACTTAGTACCATGGGAGGCAGACTGGAAGCACTGGGCTGATTGCTAGAAGCGCACATCAGACTGTGGCTGGATGTTCTTCATCAGCTGAGATCCTGGCACACTTGACCTGGGCAAGATGGGGTAGACCCCATTTTGGGAACAGTTGCCACTCAGGTTGTTTCCCCGTACACGTTCCATTCCCCAGTATTCTGCTGCTTCTTTCCC
>NW_009260182.1:8313878-8331355 GCF_000687185.1 Egretta garzetta | reverse complement strand
TTTCCCTAGCTGGTCTAGGCTCTGGGGGAGCAGCTCTTCCCGACTGGGTTCTTCCTCCTGTGAACCAGAAGAAAGAGTGACCTGCACTGTTAGCAAGCAACCAAGAACTCCAGCAACACTCCAGGAGAGAGACAAGATGCGCATGATACTTAAATGTCTTCCCACATTCTTCCAGAAATTAGGACAACCTGCCTGTCTACTAAAGATCTGATACACTGTTTGCTGTAATACACTGATGAACGTACATTCAAGCATTAGACCGTCATCCCTTTTCGCCCTCTACAAGAACATTCACAAAAATCCCGGGGCAAAGCAAATCTGCAAGCAAACACTCGAATAATCAGGCTCATTCACATGAGAAGTAGGATCCTCCAAACTACTCTTTCAGTTGGAGAGGGATCACAAAACTACTCTGCAAAAGAGAGGGGCTTCTTTCTGACTCAGCTAGGTCACTGTGTGCTGTTGGACTATTCTTGTTATGAAAGCCATGAAGATATGAAGCAATGTCATGGCTCCTGCATGCCTTTCTGCCTTTGACGTTGAAGCTGAAGACCCCAAATATGCTGGCTGACTGATTACAGGGCAGTCTTTGGCAAAAGTCGCAAGTCTGCAATGAGTTGCAATGGGTACACTGCTCACAATCTTCCACCTCATGTGTGATAAATATTCCACAAGCAAGATGTTAAGATCACAGTCCACAACGCTACCATGAGCCACTCTTGCTGGGAAGAACAGTATGATCTTTTTTGACATCTGAGGATAAGTAAGTGCGAAGAGACTGAAGACAAGTGAATTGCATCCCCTGCCACAGGAATGAGCTTGGCCTCAAAGGAGCTGGAAAGGGTGTTTAAGGGTACTGTGGTTAACCGGAGGGACATGAAAGCAAGAAGTTTTTTGGCACTGTGCTTGGACAGAAGAGGCTTGATCATACAAAGTACTGACCCTGCCCGGCCCTTTTTGTCTTATGTCAATCAGGACTGGGAAAGCAAAGATGATAGCAGGGGTGGTCACCTACCCTGAACCTGGTTCAAATGCATGGTGGAGGGCTACCAACCTTGCTAACATTATCCAGTGGCTTGCCCAGCAGGTCTCTCCTCATCAGCTTGTTTCTTTCCAGCACGTCTAGCTTGTTCACCACTGCATCAATCTTGGAGCCAATGCTGTTTATGGACTGTTCCAGCTGCAGCACACGTTGCAGGAGGCTGCGGAAGACATGGAGAGAATTTGCAAGCTTTTTCTTGTGATGAACAGCAGGCTTTGCAGCAGAAATCTTACAGACAATGGGCCAGACCTCAAACAGGAGCAAATGCTCCACATCAGAGAACTGACTCACACCCACGGAAGACATAACTGCCCACTACACCATGTTTTCATCTATCATCAGTGATTCTGCTGAGGGTGGATCCCAACCAGTTTGGATCACAGTATAATCCCATTATTAAATATTGCACCTGCCTCACCTTTGATACCGCCCTGTGTGGATTGCTCAGTATTTCTCAGTAGCAGAATCAGGATCTCCTGATTCTCTGTGCTGTATTTATCCCATGCTTTGGGAGAAACAACCAAGTGTTATTCTCAGACCTGGAGGATGAAGGCTAACTAGGCTATAAATCAAGGATATTTACTCCCACAGGACCTTCTGTAAAGGTATCAACTTCCCCCAGCCCAGTTACCCAGGCTACCTGCTGACCTGAAACACAACAGCGTTATCATCTGTGGCCAGCTGACAGCTGCAGAGGTTATTCAAGAGACAGAAAGCAAAATTTCTTAACCCAGTCTTTTACAGAAACAAGCAAACTACAGGACAAAAACTGTCCCAGTTCTCTCCTGACCTACTCGTTTATACATGTACAAGAAAAAAAGGGACAAGATCCTACTGACATTGCTCAGCACCAGTGTAAACAGTTACATCAGGGAAGGAAGCAGCAGGGAATCAGACCCCTCATTTACAGAGGGATTAAATTATTGCCAGCACAAACATACACTTGGAACTCTTCTTTGGAGACCCAGCTGGCCTTATTGGCATGGTTATTCCTTGCTTCCACGTAGGTCAGATTCTCATCCAGGTTGTTGTCACCATAGGATTTCCCCAAATTTTCAATCTCTGTATTCAGAGCAGCCTAGAAGATAGATAAAGAAACTCCTGCAAAGTTGGATACTAACTCTGTGTCAGCTTCACTATGAATAACACAGCTTCACAGGCAGTGATACACTCAGCTGCTCTCTGGGCAGAGTTGGAGCTGTATTTGAGTTGCCTGCCCTGTTTATACCACAAACCCAAAGACTCCTGAGGCCACTTTGGAGTGATCTCTACCAAACAGAGGGTTTCTTTCCTTGCTCTTTTTTTTTTTTTTTTTTTTTTACCCTTTTTGCCTCTAGGTCGTGCTTCATCTGCTGTTGCTCCTCTTCATCAAGGATGTGGTTGCCATCTTTGTCAAACCTGGAGAAGGCTGCTGTGATCTCATGGTCTGCATGGCCCAGTCTGCCAAAGAATAGAAAGCAAAAGCTCAAGGCACTGAATTACAGTGTTGGGCTCTAACAGTGCGGGAGCGCACCTTTTGAAATCAGCGTATTATTTCCTCCTGCCAGTGACCAACCTAAACATCCCAAACGGGAAAGAGATAGCAACACAAACTCACTTAGGACAGGAGATTAAACGTGTGAGGAAAGATGATAGCTATATTTTTTGAGTCTTACGTTGCCCACATCTGAGCTAACTGCCCTCCCAGCCTTGGAAAGCAGAGAATTTAAATTACCTGTATGACTAAGAGAAAGGGATAAGCAGGCATCCCTCAAGCTGACTCACTTACTCCTTCAAGCTGTTCTTGAAGTCTTCAAAGTCCAGTTCTTTCGTTCCATTCTGCAGTGCCTTCTGCACATCGGAAATCCGTTCCTTTTTCAGCTTCAGCCTCATGAGCGTCCGGTTGTAGCTCTGTTACCAAAGGTGCAGACGGACACGGAATCATGCAGGCAGAACAGTGAAAAACAGAGCAGAGCAGAGCAGACAATGCAATATGGGTGAGCAGATTCTAAGTAATATAGGGAGATTTTAAGCTTTCTAGAAGCAAAAATACAACACTGCCGAATGAGCCCCATCTCTAAGCCAGGGTCACACTTTCAAAGTGACACCAACATGGTAGCCAGGGTCGCCATGACAAAGTTTGCCCTCTGCTTTTCTCCTCCCGACTCTCCCTTTATCTTTATCTCCCAAATATCAGCTGTTATAATGTCTTAAATACCATTCTTTGCAGAATATTGGTTCCACAGCACAGAGTTGTGAACTTCCAGGACCTTTTCTGGCCCATGGGAAATCCAGCTGTAACCCACTAGATTTGCACCACTGCAACATGCTCAGCTTAGCAAAATAGGACCTGCCATTTATTGATCAAAGTACATTCTATCAAGGATGGAAAGATGTACGTCTAGAGACTGTCCTAGGAAGGAAAGTCTCTCAGAAACACTATCAGCATGCTCAAATAACAGGATTCCTCCAACCATTGCTTTCTCATCTTCCCATTGCCAAAGGATCTGGGAGCTTGATTTATCCCAGAAGGGAACAGTGACTCCTATGTGCACCAAGAAGGTGGATCTGGAGTTGGCAACCACTCTAGTTTTCTTTAGTAAATTCCACATAGGTCAGGGACTTCCAGAAAATGCTTCAGGATTTATCTAGAAAGTAGCACAACTTTCACTATTCATCACCTGCTTCAAGATGTCAGAGAGCTGCAGCTCATCCTTCTGGCTTGAAAGCTCCTCCTTGACTTCTGAGTAGGTGTCATTGATGATGGCCAGAAACATGTTCTAGAAAAAGGGGAAGAAAGATGAATAAGCATAAAGTGTCTTGCCTGCTCCAGCAGCTGAAGCAGCAAGAGACAGGCATAGCTGTGCGGGGCTCAGTTAAATGAGGAGCTGTTTCCACATGGGGTATCCCTTGGGCAAATTGAAGTGGGTGAAGGGAAGCAAAGGCCCCCTTCAGCCACGCAGTGCTTTCTCACTGGGGAGGAGGTCCTTGCAGTTAAAGCAGTGGCTGAAGGTACATTTGTTCCCAGCTCAAATATCATCTTTGGTAGCCTCTCCTGCAAGATCTTAGGTTACATTTGGATTCCTAGCACTGTGTATTTAACATGGTCATGATGAGCATCCCTCTGCAGCCTAGGAAGCCAGAGACTGTCCCCATGCTTTGTTCACTGTCTGCTACAGAGCAGCTGAACTGATCCCCCTGAATTCAGCTACCACATCAGTCATATTCCCAGTCAGTTTTAGTCTTCAACTTAAAGAATGTGAATATGACACTTAATTGCCCTGATCATCAAATCCCCAATTGAAATGATGTGTTCCTTGTCTACTTTGGTCTATTTGCATTGCAAAGATATTGTACCAGGACCTTCCTTTCTCTCTAAGCATTTGCTGTGCACCTAACTCAGGGATTATTGGGAGAGTGTCTCTCAAACACTGCTGTCAATACAGGGGCAAGGAGGGCTTTCTTGCTTACCAGGAGCACAAAGAACACAAAGAACACGTAGGTGACGAAGTAAATAGGCCCAAGGACCCTGTTGGCATTGTCAATGGAATTGTAGTCAAAATCACCGAGAATGATCCGAAACTGGGTGAAGCTGGAGGAAAGGAAGAGCACAAGGTCATACAAAGGCACATACATTTATCCTATCTCCTTAGGCAGTCCTGAGGTGAACCCCGAACCTGCCTGCAGCCCAGGAGGTCACAGGCACAAGCCAGAGCAGGGTCTAAGTCACTCAGTTGGACTGGTGAGTTAAAGGTACCCATAGTATTTCGGGGGTAAATGGAGCTGATCTGTTAGAGCAAGAGCTGGCTGGAAAGTAAAACATGGATTCCACACAAATTTCTGGTTGTCCAAAGTTTGTTTTGGTCTAAACAGGAGTTAAAAACAAAAACAAACCAAAACCAACCTGAATTTTCCCTTATAAAGGGCATTTGACTCCCTGAAGCCTTCTCTGGCAAGAGAGTCCATGAGACTGTGGAAGGGATGTTAGTACTGGACAGTGCTCTTCAACCTTTTGCAATTCATAGCCCCTATAATAAAGCAAGTTTAAGTCTCTTGGCCAGAATTTTGCTTATCTCAGTTATCTCTTGTAGAGCCCTTAAAGGCCAGGCCCCTGGGTGCCAGAGGTCTGTGGAACACAGGCTGAAAACCCCTGCTGCAGCAGCTATCTCCATTAATATCAGGCATTGCCTGAGCAGGCCCATGGACTGCAGAGAGGTCTGAGACCTGGAATCCTAACTCGCTTCCCCAGCACACCCTTCCGTGGGTGTTCATCCACCCTCTGGTCACCCTCCACCCTTGGGTATCTTGATAGATTATCTGTGGGACTTCTCTGGAAATTGATCCCAGGTCAAATATCATCTTTGGTAGCCTCTCCTGCAAGATGTGGGTGAAGTGAAACGACCCTTGTAAAAAAAATATTCCCCAACTCAAAAAAAAAATTAAAGGAAAAAAAGAAAAGACAGACAGAAAAGCAGACACAGACTGTGAAGCCATGCATGGGCAAAAGGACTTTGAGAGCCTGGAGCCTGAAACTCCTGTCTGAGAAATGCAAAGCTCCATTTCAGATTCCTTACATTTGGACTATTTAGGGAGCTGGGAATGTTTTCCAGATCTAAGGAAGAGGAATATGGCATTGCTTCCTCTTCTTTGGTTTAAATTGTCCCAATTCAGTGATGTTGAAATATCTCCTTCCAGTAAGAAATGATTTTTATCTCTTTTGCTTTGAAAACGTCTACTTAATCTTATTTAGACTATCATACAGCATATTTTAGAAAATTTCATGCTGAATTTGTATTAAAATTAGCATATTATATGACTACCAACTTTCAGAAATGAAGTAGAGCTTCTATCTTATCAAAATCAGATATATTTATAACATAAGTAGGAACTTTCTGAAGTTTTTATTTCAGTGTTTAAAGCTATTGTCCTGATAAGATAAATGCAATACTTCTGTTTATCCCTGTGAAAACCCTGTAGCACCAAACTGTATTACTTACAAATCTTTGTTTGATTTAAAGTGCACTATCAGATGAAAAACAAAAACGTTTTCATGCAGCTGTTGTGCAGACAGTGAAATGATGTGATCAGCAAGTGTATTTGGAAGCCGGAGAATTTAAAAAATCCAGAGCTTCTATCTGGGCCTCTTCCTTATTAAAAATAACAAAAGAAAGAAACAAACAAACAAAAAGTCCACCAACACTCTGAGCCTACCTCAAAACACTTGTTTTGAGCTATTTAGTTCTTACCACCAGAATTACAGAGAAGTTTAACCTAACTGGGCCTAAAGCCATCCGCTAGCGTATAGAAAGACAAATTTGCCAAGGTCTCGGTGACAGTCAGACCACACCATTCTACCGCCTTTATGGACCCACAGCAGGTGAGAAGGTGACAGAAGGTCCTGCAGAACAGAAACTAAATTATCAGCTGAGCAATGATGGTTTTCTGCAGAACAACGTTAAACCACTCTGCATGTTGAGGAGTACCCTGAGTGTGCCTAACAACTCCATATCAAGGGGGAGCTGTCCAGGCTTCAGCAAAATGCAACTTCTCATGAAACGCTCCCCTGAAAAGGCTGGGATTTCCATTGAATTGTAGGGCTGCAAGGAGTCCCAAAGTCTGGTAGGATCAGCTACTCATGTCCTTACTGATAAACGCCAGACAACCAGAAACCTCTCTGTAACCCTCAATCTTCTCACTGTGTTCTTTTGTCCATGAAGATGTCACAGCTGGAGGATCATGAGTGACTTACTAACCATTACAGCTTTATTACAAAGAGATACAACAGGTGTCTGATTGACGCTCAGATTTGCAGTTGGGGAGAAGTTAGAAAGCAGTTAAAATTCTTTTGATGAAATGATGGAAACAGGGTTCTGACTTACACACTTACATGCATTTAACAAAGGTACTGAAGTTTTCCACCTGTGTCCCAAAAAGGAGGTAACCCAGCTGGGCATAGGCAAAGAAGACAATGAAGAACATAATGGCAAAGCCCAGGATGTCCTTGGCGCAACGTGCCAGTGTGGAGGAGAGCTGGGTCATTGTTTTGTTAAAGCTAATATACTTGAATATCTGCAAGAAGAAAGAACAGAGAAAAAGTTAGATCAAACCATCAGCTAGGTCAGTCTCTTTCATATATGCGCATGCTTACTAAAACAAGAGGTTCACTGTAGTACCAAAGCACCAAGAAGACAGCCAGGCTAGGGGAATGGTGGCTTAGTGTTCAGGATATATGTCCCAGGTGTGCCACCATCTCCCTGTGGGATCATAAACATATGACTTTGTTCCCTGTATCAAAGGAAAATATAAAGAGGGACTGCTATAAGGACAAATGTCTTGAGGCTAACAAGGAGCCCCAAGTACAGTGTGTCTTTCCACTGTGCCAAAACGCTTTGGTTGAAATGCAAAGTCCATACCAACAGACGAGTCATTTCCAGTTATTGGGTGGCCATCATGAAAGGAAAACAAGGTTTGCCAGATTATCCCCCAAAATACTAAAATAGTAGGGGATGGACAAAATTATACTGTACTCAGCATTTTCTAAAACTACTTTTACACAACAACGTCTGAGCTCATCTCCCTGTCTGTTATCTGCAAATAACTGGCCTCAGAATGCAGGGTGAAAAGTTGTCTGGAGTTACTGCAAAACAGAGCATACAACTGAGGAAAAACCTTCTCTGTTATATAGCTGTTAACCTCATTCACTCAGAGGGATGGAAGAGTCAACCCCCAAGCAATCTAGAGGAAGAGGTCTGAGACTGGAGGCCTGGCACCTCCCAGACCCTCTACAATACCTTGATCCAGGCAAAGAATAAGTTGACGGCATTCATATTGTTGTACTGTGTCTGCCAGAACGCCAGGAACTCGAAGTCCGCGTAGGTGTCGGGGTGTTTCAGCAACTCTCCCAACAGTCTGTTCACCTCAATGGTGCGAAAGATGTGAAACCCAATAGCGATGATGGAGAGCTGCAAGCAGAAGAGTTTTCAGTGACCCCTGTGCCTATGCTTTCTGCAGAAACTAAAGTGTCACAGAATTCTTTGCTATCATACTTCACAACTGCAGTCTACCGGTGGAGGATGAAAATAAGGTCTTAATGCAATGAATGATGCCCTGACTTCACGGTCTCTCAAGCATCTCTAAGGAAAGAATTTCCTCCTAACAGCTGATAGAAGACCATGTGTCCATTTAATCTGCTTGTTCATTTTGCTCTTGGAGCACAGCATGTGCCAGCTTGTCTTACCTAGACAAGTTTCCCCATTCCTTCATTTATTTTGGCTCTTATACCTCTCTGCCATTACTCTCCCCCAAAAAGCATGTAAGTATCCTCACCAGAATGACGACCACATCCAGGATGTTCCAGATGCTGGTGAAGTACTGAAGCTTGTGGATACGCAGCTCCAAAATCTCCTCCACCGCATAGTAGAAGATGAAGACACAGAAGACAATTTCACAGGCAACAATGAAGAAGTCCCATGCACTGACATACCGTATGAGCTTGACTGTCCGGATTTGCCAGGAGGGAATGGCACCACCAGTGGCTGGAAACTCAACCACTAACCTTGAAGGGGACAAGAAAATTCTGATAATTATAAACAGAGGGAGGGAGGCTTTTAGATAATTTTGAGAGGCATCAAACCTGAGCGTGATCTATCCAACAAACCATGAGTGGAAGAGTTGCGCATATGTTTATACAGCCTTATCTCTACTGCTTCACTGCCTGTGATAGGAAAGGGTGAAAGGTGAAGAGAAGTGTGACCGGTTGTGTCAGGAAGACCAAGACTTCTTACTAATCTATGCAACATCTACTGACACCACTCAGTCCTACCCCCTGGTGGACTATATTAAAATCTTTGGATTTTAAGAAACTGTGGCATTGAGGAAGAAGCAAGAGGGAGAAGAATATTCAGTGTGACCCTGCTTACCTCAGAACGCAGAACAGATTGATATTTGCGTTGTACACAGAGAAATCAATGAAGACAACTCGCGTCCCCCGATCCAGCCACAACTTCTCCTTCAAGACTTGCAAGGCTTCAGCACTCTCTTCTCTGGTCAACTTGAGATCTATGTAGTATCCTCCCCCACTGTAACTGGTTAGCCTTCCCCAGTGAGATGAGCCACCCAGCTCCTCCTCAGAATGGTACCTCCACCTGCAACAGACAAGCCATAAGCAAAGGCATCACAATCTCAGACTTTGATGTGACCTTGTAACCAGGAGAAATTAGGCCATATCTTCAAGGGACAGAGCAGTTTTTAATTAAAGAGTTGGCACTTAATTCCTACTTCAGGTCTGAGCCTACATCAGTTCTTCATTACTGACAGATTTCTGATCTAGTGCTTCCAGCAGTGACACAACACAACTTACGATACTAGGGAAGGAAAATTCTGCAGGTTCATTGGCCATGCCACAGTCTTGTTTGCATGGAGGTTACTCCCAGGATCTGCTGCATTGCCTTCTACCATGGTGCACACAACCCTCTGTTTAGAACACACTTGCACTCTCATTTTCTTATGAACAATAGTTTCTCGTTCACAGACCAAGATACATGAAGCGAGCAAAGAGTTATTAAACTGCAGCTACCTCACATTATTATAGAGAAATAGGTTTTCAAGATGAAAGAGATACTCTCCCTTCTCTCTGGCTCCTGAAATCTAGGAGACAAGCAGACAGCATCATCCATTTGATAGATCTGGTCCCGAAGGTCTCTATTTATCTTCACCCTCTTAAAAACAGACAACAATCTCTACCTATTTCTCCACTGGATTTTTCAAGGCTTTCCCAACAGGTCCCATTCTGCCACTCATTTTGTTGTGCTTTTCCCCAGAGAGACACTTGGCCTTATTGATAGACAAAAAGGACTTGCAGCTGCTGACTGCAAGGGGAATTCCAGCCTTATATGAAAAGCTCAACCCTGGCATCGTGTGGCTCAGCAGATCTTATTTTAACTAGAAGAGACTAATTTGGGACAACTAAAAAAAAAAATAATAAAAAAAATCACAGATTTCCTGAACAGCAGATGATGTCCTTACGCCGTTCCATTGATGAGTCCAAAGGAGACCCTTTCCTCCTTGTCTTCTGAGTACACATCATAGCAGCCCGAGATTTCCTCCTTGAAGTCATCATGGACCACACAGGAATTGTTCTTCACCTTCAGTTGTCGCATGCGTGGGACACCCAGCAGCAGGTTCTCGTAATAGATGTATGACTGGGTGCCATGCGCTGCCAGCGACTCATTGTTGTACCACTTTGTCCAGTAAAGATTATCCAGAAGGGGCCCTTGTGCATACTGCAAGAGAGAGAGAGGAGAACAACTTCTTCATAGCCCACATATCAGAGGAATTTTCTTGGCCTAGGCTTGAGATAGTAAGACCAGACCCCACCCACCTCTACACCCCAAGATGGCAAGTAGTAGAAGCTTGTGTTGGATATATGCTAAGGAGGGTAAAGACCAGGGCTGGTGGAGCCATGGGGTGGAGGAGGGATGCTGGAAGCAGGGTCATCCTCAGCTTCTCACAGGCCTGCACCTTCTTGGGTTAGTGAAGAGCCAAAGGCCCTGCAAGCCTCTTTGTCCCTTCCACTCCAGTGAGCACAAGTCTCAAGGAATTGTCCTGGCATGAGGTGTAAATTATGGAAAGGGGGTGTGCCAGTGCCCTGGAAACAGTGCAGGGGGAAACAATAGTGCCATAGTTCATTTTACGTTTTTAATACAGCAGGAAAGGACAAAGCTAACTGACAAACAATTTTTGGCTGACTGACAGAGATAAGTGGTTGCAATATCTCAACAACATTCACTGTGGCTCACATTATTCCTTCACTAGTTCTTTGACAGAAAGATGTCAGACTGTAGACATCTTTTCTCCTCTTTATTCTCTTTGATGAAAGTCAGTGCAAAATTTAATCCAGCTTCTTCATAAAGAATCCATAGATCAGATCAGACCAGCCCAGGCATGAATTACAGGCAGGTTAAGTACGCTGTTCCCACAATTGCCCATGAAAATGGACATAGGTTTGTTACTAGGACACCAGCATGAAGATATTGGGCTGCAGGATTCAAAGCCATTGCTATCACAGGAAAACCTGGAGTAAGTCGCTCGGCCTCTCTGGGCTGGTATGCCCTATCTGTGCAATGAGCATCATATCGCAGCAATTTCTTTTTGCTATGTCCTGCCTGTCCAGCTGGGAAGTTTCTGGGGAATGGACTCTGCTGGGCACACACAACACTTAGCCTAGCCAGTATTCTGGCCACAGTGCTCAGAGGGATAAATTAGATTTAAAATCAGTGGATATTTTGCATGCAAATGATATTGTAAGTATTGCTAGTAGCTGGGAAAGGCTTGTGGCAGCAAAATGCCTTGCTGAAAGCACTATAGCACATTCAGAGGGAACTAAATATCCCAGCCTAGCTGAGATTTCCAGGGCTCCACATGCCAGGCCAGACTTGTACTCACCACCCAGAAGTCAGCCATGCTGCCAATGGACTGGAAGGAGACACGGCCATCCGTAGAGGTCTGCAGGAAGAGCTCAGACATCACTTTGGTGTAGTAATAGGCATTGGAACTTGTCATCCCATATGTCACTAAGAGAAGAGACAAGAGGAGGGTCCTCCCTTATACCTGAATATTGGAGCCTGACATAAATGTATGTTTATATTCACTTTCTGTGTAACCTACACTATCACAGGTAAGCTGAGCAAGGCATGAGAGAAGAAACCTTGGGAACTCTAATCGTATTGTTTTCTGCTTTCTTAGGGATTTACAAACTTATCTGTTGCATGTTTCAGAATTTAAACTGTCAGACTGACAGACTATAAGAGTTTAAAAGCCAGAGAAGTCTATTGGATGATGCAACTGAACATCCCGGGTAACAATTTTTTTTCCTCAGACAGGATTTCTGAGAGAATTTTTCTCTCAGAACAAAGTCCATAATCTGTATTTTGAAGTTCTGATCTGAATCCATAAAGATATAGACACCATTGCATTCTCCCAAGTGGAAAGCTCCAGTTACGTTCTCATCTACCATGAAACCTCAAACAGGAGCAAGCTCTAACTTCCCTGAACATGTTGCTTCAACTCTCCAGTGCTCCCTCCTGCAGAAAAGCATCCATCACAGTGGTCACTAAGAACATGTCCCACTGTTGAAAGGGCACCATGAAAACAAAGCAGCTGACATTCCAGACACCACCACCACCACTTCTGGATGAGTCAGTGTGCGACCACATGTACATCTGCGTCTGTATCTTTGTTCTTTAGGAAGAGTGGCTGAAGCGCTGTCTCCCTGGGCCAGTCTGATAGTAACTCAGGTTGGTATTGTCCGTCTGTCTCTCCTGCCGTAAGGTCTATGAAATATCATCCTCTTCACTGTCGCATGCCACAGGTGCTCATTTGTGATAATCAATTAACCTTCCCAAAAAACAAACAGCCATTGTTCTACCCACACAAAGCCCATTAGCATTCAGCACAGGGACGCATTAAATCCACCCAAGAACAACAGCGTGAGCTGCCATCTGCTTTATCACCTCAGCCACCCCACCAGTCCTGGAGGGGAAAAATATCTCTGAACCCTGTGTCTTTGATCCCAGGAAGTTTCTAGAGCCGCTCTCTGGGGTTTGAACATTCGCTGTGAAACTAAGACAAGACCCCAGGCAGATTTTCCCAGGACTGTGGAGTCGATGGCTGGAACTGATAACATGGATCAGAAAATAATGCTTAAACTTAATCAATATCAGTTAGGTCTAGAGCAATAGTCAGTCATTTTACTTGTGTGTGCAGCAGCTATTCTGTAAGTTAATGGCACACCTGCTTGCTGCAGTGAGTGCATGTACAATAAATTTAACACCTACAACAAAGTGAGGAAGTTTAATAATAAAACCTCACATTATTCCCCTCATGCTGCACATGGGAAAGACACCTATGAGTTGTGACAGCTACTTACATAGACAGATGTCCACCAAGAACACAATGTAGACTAGCAGCTCTCGCAGTGTGGTCTTCACATAAAGCTCTCTGTTTTCAGCTGTGTTCTCAGTCAGTGTAGTGCCCCACAGACCTGTTGAGTGTAAGGAAGAAATTGGAGAGTTTTGATGGCCATTCTCAAAGGCCACGTCAGGAATTGAAGTCCCGTTCCCAAAGAACACTCTTGGGAGTTGGATTTTTGTCACTTTTCAAAGCAAAACCAATTTTCTTTTCAAAACTTGACTAAGAGCTGTAAACATGTGTTAAATAACCCTTAAAAAGAACCATTCCAATGTGAACAAAAGATTTAGGGCTGACCAAAATGGAAATATATTGGCTTTCTTATTGTGCTAAATGACTTTCCAGTTTTCTGCTTGAGTTCAACATGGACTGATCTTTTCCTGCCCGTTTTTTCAGCTTACTCTTTGCAGAAATTCAGTCTTTGTGACAAGTACTCTTGAAAACACAAAATTTCATCTCAGTCATCCATGTGCCAACAGCTGACCTTCTGATAGGACTTCCATAGCAGAACTATAAGATGTTAGTCTCACAACTGTTAGTCCTTTTAGTGTATATTGAACCATCAGACCCCAAATATTTGTCCCTTGCTTTTCCAAAAACTTTTACAGATTTCTTGTAGGTCATAAGACTCAATCAAATAACCCAACTCAATATTTTCAGCATAAAATTTAGAGACAAATTACCTTCAGGGCGTCTATCAGTGGAGCTCTGCTGACTGCAATGCAGACATGCCAATTGCACCAGGTAGCAATCGGATTTCTTCACATAGTGAAAGCAACTCATTAAACATCAGTGGGGTTGATCAAAAAGAGAGAAACACTTCCTTTAAAAGGAGCCTTGTTATTTTGGGTTTGATGAACTGCCTCACACCATTAGTGTATTTGTTTGTTCTTGCTGTAATGGCTTTCTTTTGTGATTTCTGAAATGCTCCTGAAGTTAAAGGCATAAGAACTTCCACTTGAAAGCCTAGCAATGGAAGCCATGTCAATAATACCCATAGCCTTGCTGCTTTCTGCAGCTCCTAGGGAGTTCAGCCCTGATGCCCGTCCCCAGTAGGACGCCATCATCATCTTCCTGCATGCCAAGATCAAAGCTGATCAAAGACCGAACATTTGAAGTCATCTCTGGCAGAGGACAAAGGGCTTTTTTCTTTGGAGGAAGCAAAATGGTATAGTGGTCTGTGTGCATTTACTCGGGTCCTTTCAATAGCTCTTTGGCACCTCAACAGATTAGAGAGCTTTTTGCACCTTCAGCTACCGCAGTGCCTGTTGTGGCATCCACCCTCACTTCTGGACAGACAAACCAGTAGCCTGTTCTGGACATGCCAGACCAGCAACAGAAATGAGAGCCTGGAGAAGATCCGAATTAACTCAAATTCAGGAGAGAATAGCATGCAATCTACAGGAATCTCCACAATGGAGAAAAACAGGGGGAACAACCACCCATCTGTTCAGGCCACTTTTAAATGACCCTCATCATCTCCAGATATGACTACACCACACTCTTTGAACAAGTCTATTTGTTTTTCCATGAGGCAGGGAACCCCTACTATCCACATGTTGAGAACAGAGGCACAGACTTTCTTTGCTTTTAGAGTACTTGGGAACACCTAAATTCAGGGACACTCAAATACCCTTGAAAACTTGGTTCAGAGACTTGCCCAGAATTATACCTGGAGGACCATGAGACTGGCGCAGTACCCTTTCAGACTGCATTCAGTAATTATAAAACTGTATCAGCTGAGGTTTGGTTTCAGCTGTGTATTTAGGAAACATGCCATGAAATTATACCACCTCATACATAAAGCATGTGTCTCCCTTGGGGATGCAGCTGGTTTGGACATGGCATTTGGAGTAGAAGGATACTCAAGACTAGAAGACATCCAGGCTTCCTTACGGCATCTTGCATGACCCTCCAGCACTCACAAGGCAGAGCAAAAAAAAAAAACCTCAGAATCTAGAAAACAGGCAATCAATGAAATTTGTTTGTAATTCTTGTCTTCCTGCTAGTAACAAGTTACTGGTAAGAATCTACATTATCTTCTGAGGCTGCTTTTAAAACAGACTTGTGACCCAGGTGAGCAACTAGTTCACAGCCTCAGGTACAGCCTTCCAAAGGTAGTGGGTAGCTGGGTGCCACCCAGAAACCCAGCAAAGTCTGTCTGTAGGCTGGCCATGAACAGCTGAGGTGGCAGGAGGCAGGCAGGAACCAGAGGACCCAGAGCTGCTTGGACACAGTTTCAAGAGGAACAGTCCTGAGCAGTGGCACTAGGAGCAGCAGCTACTCACTGGTCATCCAGCCCAGTAGCTGGTGAGGACAAGAAAAGAACTCAATAAGCCAACTACGACCAGTGCCCCCAAAGAGCTATGGACACACAATCCCGAGGAATGTTTTTAAAAAAAAAAAAATCCACAAACTGTCCTTGGCTAAGCAACTTATCTTTACTACCTCCATTTTCCATGTGAGACACTAATGTGATTAAATGGAAGGGGAGGGCAGCAGGAGAACCACAAATATTTGGAGAGGCAATGAAAAATAATGAGCACATAGTAAAGATGCACAGGAAGGATGCAAATTCTTCAAGAAGTCCCCACCTCTGTGAGGCAGGTAGAGGCCTTTCTTCTACCTGCAGTGGCCTTTGGATCTCATCTTCCCAGCTCTGGCCAGTCCTACAGCCCTATTTACCACCCTGGCTAGCAGGACACACTGCTGTAACAGTCACAGAGAAGGGAATGCTGTAGTGTGCTAATAGGTATTTTCATTTGCATGCTCCAGTTTCAACCCCGCATCTCACAAATGGAATTTTGATGTTAAAGTATGGATTTGTTTTTCCTTTAAGCCTCAAACAATGCCTGGAAGAAAGGATATCAGAATAAAACAGGTAAAAGATACACTGCCTCTGAGAAATCTGAAATTACCCACCAAGCCCACACAGCACTGCTTCTTGGTCAGGAGAAACCTCTAAAGCCTCAGCTCTGGCTTCCATGTGAATTAATAGTGTTAGACCACAACTTCAATGACAAGCAAGGAAGAATTGATCATAGAGGGGCTGGGCAATTCAGGACCAGGCTACACCGTTACGCACTCACAGGTGCTGTTAGAGGGTACAGATCTGAGAAAGGTTCTGGCAAGAGCAGGAAGCAGAGCTCCTGGTGTTGCTTTTCCTCTAAGTCAGGAAGAAAGACGTGTTGGCAAGAAAATAATAGTTTTCCCTGAGAAATAGTTTATTGCTTTTTATTCACTGTTTTTGCAGCATTAGGACTTTATGCCTTCTATAAGAAACTGTTCAACAAATGCCCTTGCCCAGGGATGTATCCTTACAGGGGACCTAACTTGCTCCCAGTTTCTGATTGCCTCTGAATAAGCCTACATAATATTTCATTCCCCTTCATCTTTTAAACTGAAAACTAGCACCTCTTTCTTTCAGCTGTCTTCAAGCAAAGCCTTGTCTGACACATTCCTATTATCATCTGCATTTCAGTCCTGTCTGTACCTCCTGCCTTGTAGCAAAGGTAACAGGACGGACCCTGGAGCTACAGCAAGGGATGTGGAATGAGGATGCTCCCTCTGGGTCAGCCGAAGATGATCTCTGGGGTAATGCCAGTCTGTGTTGAGCAGGTTCCTGGGCTACACAGATACTATGGGGTTTCTACCTTTTGCATCCCCACACTCACACACACCCCCATACCATTTTTCTTCCCAAGAGCTAGTAAATCCTCTCTAGCGAGATACCAGAGCTTTACCTCGGATGCCTCTGAAGATGTAGAAACAGCACTTGAGGAAAGGACTTGTCTTCCCATTCACAGCTTTGCTCTGCTTTTCCTGGTAGGGCAGCGGATCCCCCACCTCTGCAAAGTTCTCATAGGGGTTCTCCAGGATGGACTTGGGGTTGTAGATGGCTCGAATCTTCAAGGAGGTAGAAGGAGAGCCATTGTAAACAGGATTATCCCAAGCTTTCTTCCCCACTGCCTCCAGTTCATGCTCCTCTGAGGCTCGAAAGTGGCTCTCAGCTCTGTTGTTTAGGTGAGATGAGCTCATGGCTAGTCACTGCCAGCAGAAACACTTTTTAGCTGGAATTGAGAGGACTGCTTGCCCAGACTGGAGCTGTAAGCTAGCAGAGAGAGAATCAGTCAACACCGAAAGGCTTGTCTACCTCAGCAACCCAGGAGAGGGCTTCCTACAGCCAGCACACAGCCGCTCTCGCTTTTATGCCGGCTCAGCCGGTGACACCTATCAGAGGGGTGGCACTACCGTTGTTAGCAGCCACCACCAGCCCTGTTATCCCAGCGGTCCTGGGATCATCGACACGTCCAGCAGCCCTTCTGCTTCCCAAGGGAGATAACGGGTGCAGACGCCGTCGCGGGAAGAGGAGGCTGCTAGGAGACGGCCCCTGAGTTGGGGAGACGGGGGGCAAGAGGAGGAGGCGGCGGGGATTCAGTCGGACCCCCAGGCTGCCCGCAGCCCGGGTCAGTTCCAGCCGAAGCTCCGG
>NW_009260182.1:8308634-8313725 GCF_000687185.1 Egretta garzetta | reverse complement strand
CTGGCCCGGGGGGGGGCACTGCGGGGGCTTCAGGAGGAAGCTGGCTTTTGGCCTAAAACGTGATCCCGGTCAGCGTTTCCACAGCGTCCTCTTTGCTGTCTCATCGTTAAAAGCGGGAGTAAAAAATGGGAGTAAACTTCCAGCATGGGTTTTGGAAACCGGGGGCTGGACTCGTCTGCTTTTGTGGAAGCTCTGGAAGCCCTGCAGTGCCTGCTGGCCCTGAGGCAAACCTGAGAAAAAACAGGATTATACCAAGCAAAACTGCAAATAACAACAGCTGGGGGTTGCCAGCCTTCCCTCCCTCCCCAGCCAGCAGCAAGAAGTGGTCCCAGGCCCCACAGGCGCTGGAGGCCCGTGACTGTACCTTGGGAGGGGAGGATCAGGTGATGGCTTAACCCTGGGATGACAGGCTTCTGCCTTGGTGACGAGATGATAAACAAATGTATAGCCTGCGCCTGCTCCTTCCTTAGGTCTGAATACATCATTTGGAAGAGGTGCTTCTCCACAGGTGCTGATGGCAGCTATTTTTCTGACATTACCCAGGGATGCAACACAACTCTTGCACCTGTAGGACCACAGGGCAAGGGTATTTTCTCTGGACTATAACGTTCATACAGGTGATGTTGCCAGGCTAGCTGGGATGTGCTGAGATGTCTCCTAGATGTCACCTACCTGATGATGGCACTGAGTAGCTGCTTGAGCTACAGTGAGGCCAGACATAATTTGCCACAAGGCACTAAAAGGGCAGCGGCTGGTAATTTGGTTGGTAGGTTGGAGGTCTGGGCTGGATCCTTGGAGTGAATTTAGTATTGTTACGGCCTGTTGGTTTTTGTAACTCGCTAGCAAAATGAGAGTGGCAGAATGGAGTCATCAGGGTGGATGGATGGATGGATGGAAAGAATATGCAGAGCTCTCCTGCAGCTGGGATGCTGAGGGATGAGACCTCAGTGAAAGGTTGCCCGCCAGGGCTGGGCATCCAGTCACACCCCTGGGACCACACAGCACAAGCAGCATGGCCTATGGTGCAGAATGAGTCTCTCGCTGTCTGTGGCACAGCACCACTTCACATCACATTCTCCGGGGCCCAGGTACATTGCAGGTCTGCTATCTCACTGGCTAGGGCAAGAGCAGGTGGCAAGAGGGGGACCTTGAGCTTCTGTGTTGAAAGACTGAGTCACCCACCTAGCCCAGAGGACAGGTCACCTCTGTGTCACCTGATTTTCAACAGCCTAACACAAGGCAGAGCAAAGAGCACCCTATAATTAAAGAAAGGCACGAAGTGCTTTGCAGACAAGTGCGGGCAGGCTGGGGTGACTCATTCGCTTTGCAGGTCCATAAAGGACCTTTTCAGCCAGTAGACTTGAACTGTACTGTTGGTGCACGCTTCGGTTTTGGAAGGGAATCTAGGTGGGGCTTGAGTTGCCTATATGGCTTGCAAAATGGTGCAAGCGCTTCCTTGCTAGGAGGCAGGATATGCGTTTGCATAGGACGCTGCCTCATTTTACACTAGATGGTGCACGGAGATATATCAGTGTCAGCTCAGGGGGATTACGACCCAAACCTTACGACCTCATAAACCACCATGCTATGTGTTGCCCTCCATGGTCTTTGGTGTAAAACCCTGTGAAGCACCAATATTTGCTGGCTAAGGAGTGACACACCTCTGACAGCACCTTTCAGCACTCACCTCACATATTTATTCCTTCCAGAGCCTTGGGCCTTATTCGCCAATCTTTCATTCTTGCAAAAACCAGCCAACAGAATTTCTCTTCTCCACTCTTTTTTCCAGTCTGTGTTGAGGCCTGTTTTTCAGCAGACCTAGAAGAAACCTTTCAGGGGTACCCAGGGAGGACTGTTTCTAAAACCAGAAACCACCATCACAGTAGGATTCAGCATGTTAGGATAAGACAAAGAAGCACAGTCCCAGCTGTTTTCCTGTCAATTCCTTGAAATAAGATGTGGAACAGAGCAGTTCAGGAACTGATTGCTCATTCACTGCACAGAGCAGTTCCCCAAGCAGGACTGTCAGCAGAATTGCTCACACCCAGTCACAGATCCACAACAAAAAAAACACAAACAAAAAAACCCCCCAGCATATGCATTCACTGCATTTACAGTAGAGGAACTCCAGGTTTGCTGCTCCTTTTTTCAGTGGCTTGTTTCTAAGAGTCAGTTCTGATACTCTGAGGGGAGCCTGGAAGTTTGTCCTGGGGCAGAAGCAAGGACCAGGAAACAACCCGGTAAGTGTTCTGTGGTATAAAAAGCCAGCGTGAAGAAAGGACGTAATCTGTTTGTTGTGACCGCAGGGGTAAAGATTTAATTTAGACACTGAGGGAAGCCGCTGAGCAGGTGAGAGGAAGAAAGAGCTCACCTAGGGAGGGGACACAGTCCCTGCTGTTGGAGAATGTTGTTAGGAATAGGCTAGGTGAAGGTCTCTTAGGGCCAATAAGGAGAGAGAGGAGGGAGATGCCTGTTTAGAGACCATCTAGCCTCTTTCCATCACAGAATTACATGATGCTTGGATTAGGCCTCCAGTCCCTGTCAGCTGGCCAGGGGCTCCGTCAGGTAACCTGTGAGGTCTTCATCCCCCGCGTCTCAAGTCTTGCAGTAGGCTACAGCAGCACGCTGCTGGAACGGCATCCCATCCGCTGGCTTGCGTTCACCAGCAAATGGAACAGTACTTCCATGCTGGAGGGAATAATGACATTTTAAAATTAATTAAAAGGTTTCATCTATTGGCAATCATGTGAGAAGAAGAGAACGGGAGAAGAGTTACACTTAAAATCCAACAGATCATCACGGTATATTGTTTGTATAATGTTTTCACTGCTCTGGCTCCATTTAAATTGCTGATTCAAATGGCTAATTGAAACAAAATGCTTAACATAAAAAAAATAAAATCAGGTTATCTTGAGGTACACATACACAAACACCCCCACTAAAATTTTCTGTTGAGATTCCCACCAACTGAAAGCATTAGAGCCACTACTGATGAGCAGCTCTAAAGAGGACAAAATATAAAGATACTGTCTACTAAGTAACACTGCTATCACAAAAAAGACAGTCTGTAAGAACAAGGATTATCCTTTATTATACTGGCATAGTTAGGAAACAACAGGCCTGCTTCCGAGTGCATCGACCCTCCTTTAGATTCCTGCAAATCTTCTCAGTACAAGAAAAAAAAAGCTTGCACTTCTAAAAATATGTTTTTCCTGATGATGTCTTCTGGCCTAATAAAATATATTGCCTTTCCCCACACCCCTGGTCTTATTTATAGCAATAATTTGGCTCATCAACAGTTGTAACAACTCTACTACTACAACAAAGTTAAATTCTACACCACCTACCCATGGGCTAGCAGCAGCCGGGCAGGCAGGCGTTGCACCTCCAGAAGCTTTGCATCCTTCAGAAAGAGCTCCCAAATCATCCTGTGCAAAGGTCTCCAGACACAGGACAGCATGCAATGGTGGACAAGGAACACACGTGCCAGGTGCATGTCCAGTGCTTGTGACTGTTTTAGCAATTGCTATGTAGCTTTGTGAATACCAAGTGTGCGTGGTCACGAGCCCATAGCCAGTCTCTTGGCCTGATCCAAACCTACTCTTTTTCACCCACTTTTCACAAGGTTGTTTTAAAACACACATTTGGAAGTTCTGTTCCTCTGAACCCTTCACGCTAGCTACTGACTATTCAGACAGACCGCTTTCTGCTTTCCCTCCATGTCTCTGTGCACAAAGTAAAGAACCAGCCAGTAAGTGGTGTGTTATACAACTAGAGAAAATCACTATACCATAAAGGTCTTGCCAGTAATCATGAATTCTTTGCCTCTGCATAGCCCATTCCCTTAAAGGACTTACAGGTTATGTGAATAGGAAAGAAAATAAAAGCAAGCACAGAGGTGAAGAAACTGGCTGGATCTTCTATGGCAAGCAAAGAGACAAGCAAGGAAGACCTCCAGACTCCCATCCGACCAGGTTTCTGGCAGATGTAGCCTGCTCTTCTATAGATCACCCCAACAAGAAGACATCCGTATCCAAAAATTCAATACCTTGTCTGTTTAGTCCCAAAGAGGCCTTCCCTACTAGCACTCGGTATGCTTCTGTGGCAAGGTAGTGTAAGGAGCAGTTTAAATCTACAGAAGCAGGAAGAGCTAGCAGAAGAGGAGAAGCAGCTTTTGAGACAGTACAGGCCTAAACTGGTGAAAGCTGTGCTAATGCGTGGGCTAATGCATAGGGAAAAAAAATAACAGGAAGCATCAGCAGTGAGAGATGAGATGGGGCTTCCCATCAGCTTTGTTAACAGAAGCACAATGAAAAACAGCATCGTGACATCTGCCTTCCTGATGGAATACCGTAATTCATATAACAGGAGACTAGTGAAAGGTGGTCTCTGTTGTGACATTGTTCCCCTCCTCCCAAACTTGTGTTCCTGCTGGTGCTCCCACCTTTAGATGCACCAGCATTTTTTTTAAGCATTCGGTCTCTGAAGTGTAGGTAAGGCCTGTGCTCTTCTCAGTTTATTCACAGTAAATCTTGCATTGAAATATTGTGTGGTTTCATTTGCTATTATTTGTACTTCACTGCTTTCCATCCGCTCACCAATTACACGCTTACAAGTTCTCTGAAGCTCTTAAACTCACCATTGTGACCACGCAGCGCTGCCAGGCAGCTCCCAGGAATTTTAGAGCCTGTGGCTCTTGCCTACAAGCTGGCAGAGGGCCGCTCGGTTTGGGAAAGCTCACTGGGAGCATCATTGACCTTTTCTGACTTTCTGGATGCACCCCACGAGGATGGTGTTCAAACCCCTCAGCAATCAGGGTCCAGCCTACCTCAGGCACTTGCCCCGCTGACTGGGGTAAATCCAGCAGCTGAGATCTCTGCAGGATGCTTCCAGGGCTGCGGTCCTACACTTCCAGTTTTTGCTGGACTTTCGGCCACCCTGTGGAAGCCAACGGACCTCGATTTCTCCCCTTGCCCCCCGTAAACAACCCAAACTTAAAATCCCCTGTGAGCAGGCGGGCGGTGCGGCTGCAGAGGAGAGCCGCAGCCTGGAGGCAGCGGAGGGGAGGGCAGGCGGCAGGGCAGGCCGCCA
>NW_009260182.1:8301838-8308347 GCF_000687185.1 Egretta garzetta | reverse complement strand
GCTGCGAGGGCAGACCCCTGCTGCTGTGCCAGGGGCCCGCCATAACACGCTGCGGGGCGGCCGCCTCTTCCACGAGGGTCCCCCCGGGCCCTGGCACGTTATGGGTGGAGGGGGAGATGGCACCGTGGGGTGACACCAAACCAACCTCACCTGCTGACATCCCTGGGCGCCTGCCCGCGCCTGCCAAGGGAGGAGCAGGGGGAGGCACAGGCTGGACCACTGTCCCCACAGGTTGAGCACAGTTTGTGAGCCAGTCATGCCTGATACAATTCTCATTTACTGCAACATAACTCCGTTCTCTCTTGCTCAGTGCAGAGAGGAAGCAGATTATTGTCACCCTCCAGCCTTGTCCTTGCCTCCCTTCATTTTTTGCAGTGGCCGCCACCAACCAGCTCCTTCAGGCTGATCACACATCTTGTATTCCTTCCTATTTTCCTCACTCCCTTCTGAATTATCCCCAAATTCCCCCCCTCTCTGAGGGCATGGTGCCCACTGCTGAGTACATTTCTTCAGCTGGTGCCTTCCCGGTGGTGGGATGACTTCACGTAGTGACCTCTGCTACTCCTGCTGCCACAGCCCAAGCTTTGTTAGCTTATTTAGCAACCCTCTGGCACTGCTGACTTGGGTTGAGCTGCAGCTCCACAAGGCTGCCTGAGCCAGGCAGCACAGGACAGTGCCTGGGCACCCACTGCCTTGTCCCCTTTGTGCAGCTGGTCTTGCCTGCATGGCCCCCTCCTCAGTTGGCTCCTACTGCCTGGGACCACATCCCCCAGCAGCCACAAGCACTGGGAATCCCAGTCCCACCAGTACTCACCTCCCATGCCAGATTGGTTGTCCTCTGCCAGACTCAGTCAATTACTTCCTACTCTGTCTGGTTAATAAAGACCATACAGGCAGAGCTAGCACAGCCCCAACAAGACCCATCCTGCCACCACCAGAACAGAGCTACAGAGACACCTGCCAGCTAGGTGAGAAGCAACCAGCCTTCAACAGCTAAGCAGAGCACTCAGTTATCAATCCTGCCTGAGGACCGGTGCAGGTGTTTGGAATGGGGAAAGGAAGGGAGTGCAATTTATTCCACCTGGGAAAGCTTTTTCTGGTAGGTTGCTGTGCCTTGCACATCATCCATGTACTGCAGCAGGAGGGGCAGCCACATGCCATGGAGGGCAGTACCACAGTCCGCACCAGCGGCTACCTGCTGAAAGCTGCCAGGCTCTTTGCAGTTAAATCTGGGGGAGCCCTGGGGAACCCCCCCGCCTCTCAGGGCCTTCTGGCAGGGACAGGCAATGCAGATATCCCATGCAGGTAATTTAGGGAAAGTCCAAGGGGTGGGGCTGGGGGGATAAAACTGGATTAGCAGTTCAAATTTACATCCTCAGCACTGGTTAACTGTCATGTAACTCATACCTGGCCAGGGGAACTCACCCTGCCTGTTGCTGTCATGCCTGGAGCAAACTTTAGACGAGACAAAATGAGATCAGGGACCTCCACAGCAAAACCTTGAGCATCTCTGACACTTGCTGCAGGAATATCCCTCTCCCTCGGGTGTCAACTGCTGACATTTTGGTGCTGTTTTTTCTCTTACTTCCTGGCTGAGGCTCACATTAGCACATATGTGCTGAAGAAGAAAGATCCTGTCCCCAAGGCTGAAAGAAGCATCCATGATAGATCCAGCAGCATCAGGGGTGCCTGCTCGGTCCCTGCACCTGAAGGCCTGGCACCTCTGAGATCCAGCCATAGGCCCCAGGGAGGAAATGCAGAACAAGGAGTCCTGACATCTTTGGAAAACAAAGCAGGGACCCTCTGGGCATCAAAGAGCTGCCCTAGCCCTACCCCCACAAGTCCTGAGCTCACTCTACTGATTTTTGGGGGGATGGTGCTGGCCAAGTCCTGGCTAGAGAGCAGAGGGGCAGATTCCTCAGGAGCTGCAAAAGATTCACCACCTTTTTACTTTTGTCTACCAGTTTTCTCTAACCAAACCACTGTTTAGATGAAGATCATTTGTCTGCAGTGCAATTATAGCAACTCAACCTGCACAGTCCTATGCTCCACAGTACTTGTTTTCCTCTACTCGTTCCCGACCGTGTCATTCCAAATAATCCATGAAGGTCCCATTTTATAGGTAGGAAAACAAGATAAGAAAGGCTCAGGTGGCCATGTGAAAAGCCAGAGGCTGGCAACAGTTTTGGGATTAGATGCTACGTGTGCTTGATGTTCAGGGATGGGCCAATCACCTGGTTGAGCCAGATCTTTAAGGATAAACTGGACTGATTGAGAAAGAGGAGGTGAAGGAGAAGTTGGGGCCCTACCAGTCACTGGCAGCGCTGCATGTTTGCACACCAGCTAGCTGTTATCTGTGTTCCAGCGCTTTCCAGACTCATTCTACCCCAGCATTCAGGCATGTTAGCTGGGATCCCGGGGTCCTTGTGGGGTGCTCTCAGCATATTACAGGAGCTGTGATCAGGTGGGGACATCCTCAGGGGGACGACATCACAGTCCCTTGCTAGTGGTTTGAGAGGTGCCATCCTGACAGGCATCCATCCCCCAGAGCTGCACAGCCCAGTGTCACATGAGCAACCAAAGGTTTGCTGGTGCAGTTCAGGGTAAATTTGCCTGGATTCTCCCTGTGTGTTATTTTTTCTGTTCAGGGAGGGTCTTCAAGCTTCAGGGTTGCTGATCTTTATACGTAATTCCTTTTGCAGAGCTGTTATTCCCAAGGCACAACACAGAGCCAGCAGACTATTTAAAAAGCAGAATGGCACAATGGACAAACAAAGCAAAAACCTCAGTGCTAAGGTGTCTCCAGTGCCAAGCAGAACCAGAGGGTTACTCCACGTGTCTTTCCTATGCTACTATTTCTACATCTGCAGTTAATTCTGCTTGCACTGGCATCAGGTTGTGACCACATGCTCCACTGCTGTCCCCAGATCCTTATCTGTAGAACTGCTATCTCACCAAGTTACTCTCACAGTGTAGGTTTGGATAGTTGACTCTTCCCCCCAAGCTAGAACTTTGTACTTGTGTAGTGAACTGCATCCTATTTATTTCAGTCCGTGTATCCCATTTGCCAAGATCTTATTGGAAATCTAAGCAGGATCACCTCCAACAGGTTTTCCACTCTTCCCAGTCTAGCACAGTCTGCAGAAGCAGGAAGCTTGATCTATCTTCCATCACATATATCGTCAGGGAAATTCAGAGTAGCTGTACTGCAGGTATGGATCTCAGAGCCGTTCCAGCAACCCTCAGACTGAAAGAGGGTGTTCTTAGCCCAGTTTCCCAAACCCTCCATAACCATCCTCATCTAGGTAAAGTTAAGAGGGAAAGAACAGTTGTGATAATGTCATGTAACTCCATACCAGAAGCCACATAATTCTACTACTTCGCCTTTACCTTACTTTCTTTTCTCAAAAGCTCAGGGATGAAATTGCCTGGCATTATCAACTAGAGAAGGCTGAAGTAATTTCTGTGCCAGCATGGGTTGTTCTTGAAGTTTATACCTGAATCCTCTGCAAACACAATCCCCTCAAACACAGCTCGGATGAAGCAAAACACATGCCTTCCAGAATACACCGAACCCCTGCTGTGTGAATGTGTGAGTGCACGTGGAGGTCGGCCATCTACTACAGCTCTCCAGTGCCATGAGCACCAGACTTTGCAAAAGGCCTGTGCAGATTGACTTTTTGAATGAGACTTCTATCTTAGCACTGACACGAGACTTAAGAGACAAAACAAGGACACTTTAAAAAGGTAATCAGAAATAGCTAAGAGTAGATATTGGGCTGCAGGGTCCCTTCAGTGTTACACACCCAGGACTTCTTTTACACTTGCAACAGATCTCTCCCCCTATTAACACTCCAAACACAAATACCTGGTTAACACGGGGCATTTTACCCATCAAAACTAATATGAATCCAGAGGTCTGCAGCCCTTTTCTTTAAGTGAGGAAGTAGATTTGGAAAGGGAAGAGTGTGTTTCCAGCTCCATTCTTTAAAGACAGGGTAGACAGGTTCTTTAAAGACCTGGAAAGGCAGCAAAACCAGGCAGGCAGGTAAGGCCTTCATTCCCAGCAAGAAGACCTAAAAATGTTCCTGGCCAGAAATGTAACAGCTTGTAGCACCTCTCTCCTTCAGGACACCGAATGTCCTGTCCTTGGCCAGCCATGCACACTGCAGCAGCCGTCACACATCACAGTGGGAGGGCACCCTGCTCGGGTGGGAATCCTGAAGGATTTTCCCTTGTGAATGGACTTGAACAAAGGACACAAGTAACACCCCCGTTTTATAGACAAAACAAAATGCTGCTCACAAGATATAGCTCTTCACTGGGATAAGCAAAGACGGAAAGGAGGAAAAGCAAGGCTGGCTTCTGGAGGAATACAAAAACAGGTCTCTGCTCTAGTCCTGTTGCCCAAGAGGAAAGCAAGCATTCACCTTAAGGGAGACTGAGGTATGGATGCAGGAAAGTTGGGGGTGGCAGACAGGGAGAGGCACACGCCATCTTTGAGGTTTTCCTTTGTATGTCACTGCTAAGCCTAGAGTAGGGAAGGTTGGGATGAGGGTCCAGGAAGTTTCCCCTTTGTCCTTCCTGCCTCCCGTACCAGCAGCATGTATGCGTTCTCAGGACAGCCCCACCAGGATATGCCTGCTTCCCCAAACAGGAATCTATCAGAAACCTCTCCAGAAGGAGAAGAAATACCTGGTATTCAGCTGGCAACTTGGAAGGGAGATGGCTCCCTGATCTTTAGACCCCAGGTTATTTTTAACTTTGGGAAACCTTTTTTGTTCTCTTAAGTGTTGGGCAGCCCCCAAACGCCCAGGCTGCTGTTGCAGCAAGGAGGCAGGGTAGAAAGCAGTGATGCAGAGCACTCACACAAAGAGGGGCATGGGACACTGCGCTCTGTCCGACAGCGACAGCAGCAGCAGCAGCAGCACCAAACTGACCTTGGATGTGCCTCAACCTTTCCCAGCGCTGCAGTGTGCCCCTGTGCTGTGTGGCAATCCGTCCCCTGGGCTCATGCTTACAGCCCTGCAGCATCGCCTCTCTCCTCATGCAGATGGAGATCTACCCTGAGATGCAGCAGCTGGCGTCTTAGATGTCTTAGCTGCATGGAAACCTGGGTGACACCATGGAGCAGGAGACAGTATGGCACTGCCCACACCACCTAAGCCGGCTCGGAAGATTTGCCACTAGGAGGTGGCATTTCCCCAGGTCCCTGCTTGGCACTCCCACGGTGCTGGCAGCAGGGGATGCTTGAGAGGATGGGCTCAGCCCGAAGAGAAGGGGCAGGAGGTGTGGGCTGCAGGTGTGGGAAGGAAGGCACAGAAGGCCTGGAGGAGGAGAAAGGACAGTCGAGGTGAGCGGAGCACACTGCATCCTGAAAAAGGGAGGCTGCAGAACCGCAGAGGGTGTTGCTGCCCAGCAAACACAGGCCAGGGAGGGTGGGGAAGGGCTCAGCATGCCGGCTTCTTGGCACCTGGCCTGCCATGTCTGATGTGGGTAGAAAGACACCAGAGAGCACCAGTGCTGAAGAGAGGGTGGCAACACAAAGACCGCTGTGTTCCTCTGCTCCCCATCCCTTTCTCCCCCTCCTCTCCCAATTTATTTACCCGAGTTCAAAAGACAGCCTCACAGTCCCGAGGGGCTGGCTGAAGTGGCCAAGGGGTGGGCTGTGAGGTCATCTTTAATGAGGGCAAAAATCCAGTGTCAACAATGCTGCCCATTGTATGGCCCTGTTTAGACAATACCGGCTGGGTTCTTGCTGCTGGCAGCCCCAGGACTGGGAGCAAAGCCTGTTTGGGGTAACAGGAGGGGAGGAGGATGGGCAGGGGGTCTGGCACTCAGTCAGGCAGCAAGGGATGGAGCAAAGTGCAGAGATAAGGACCCTATCCCAGTCATCAGGGTGTTATCAGCCTAATTGACAGTGCTGATAAGATCACTGCACCAATGCCAGGGAATTTAGCCATCCTGGTCGCAGCCTGGAGGCATGGCCGGTCACCCCAGTTACATCTGCTTCCCCTTTCTACCCTGGCAATGAGACACCTGAGACACCGGTGATTTCTGCTACCTTATTGCCTCCCTCTAACCCCACATTTCCCATTCAGCACCAGTGGGGTGGCAAAGGGAGCACTAGCTTCTTTCAGCCCTGGCCCTTTCCTGGGTGGCTGTGGGATGGCAGCTGGGGGCTTAGCCACTGCTGCTCTTGTGGGAGCTCCCAACAGCAGCTGTTAAGTGAAGAGCCCAGATAACCCATCCTGAATTTAGCCATGCTTTAAGGGTGAGGATGGACCAGGGGATCTTCAGGAGTTTGTGGGATCCACTGAATTTATGGAGCAAGGGATGATGTTTTAAGGAGTGTGGAGGAAACACGATAGAAAGCAAACGAGCGAGCAAGATGATGCCAGTTCTCGTAAACATAAATTTCCCTTCTGGTAAATGCCATGATATCAGACTCCTCCAGTCACAGTTTCTGGAGCCAGGTGACTACATAAGAGTCTTAGGTTTCCATTTCA
>NW_009260182.1:8298020-8301785 GCF_000687185.1 Egretta garzetta | reverse complement strand
AGATTACAAAAGAAAGCACAGGGGAGAAAGCAGCAGTAAACAAGGGTGGCAACCCCACGAGCTGGCATCTCATCCCCTGGCACCTGCACTCCTGTGACTGACAATCCGGAAAGGCCTGCAGCTACCATCACCTTTCAAGCAGGCATTAACTCCCAATTCCTGGAGCCTGAGCCAGGTCTTGTCCCAACTCATTCTGTGGCCATGGGCCCCCACCTCATTTCTCTGCAGCACATAACTGTGCCCAGAAGTCAACCTATCAAAACCAGGGGGAACATTAACCTCTAAAACTGCTGGCATCAGTGGTGAACCACGCTGGTGTTCATCTGCTCAGCAGAGAGGGCTTGATGCCTTTGAAGAGCAGATTCTTTATGGGGCGAAGGAGGAGGAAGAAAGGAGGATGGGTGAAATGACTGAAAACCACCCCGGCACTTCTCCTTGAAAGGAAAGGCCCATGGCATGATTATCCTATCCCTAGAAAAAGCTCTAAAGCTGCAATTGCTTCAGAAAGACAATGCAAGAGATGCAGAAAATAATCCTAGGAGAATTTTTGCAAACCTTTATTTTTGTCAGAGGGGAAGGGGTAGGGGTCAACTCCTTCCCAGTTTTCAGCTTACTCCCTCTTTATTTGAGTCCTCTCTTCTTTTTTTTCAAGTTCCAGTTGTGAAATAGAAGAAAAAGAAAAATGGGGAGACAGGGAATGATGTTAAAGAAGATAAACAAACAACATGAAACAAACCTTGCAAAGCCCTGGCAGCAAATGTGTGTGTGTGTGTGTGTGTGTGTGTGGCTTTTTCAACATTTTTGGAGGGGGTAACTGAGGAGATTCACTAAAATTTCCAAGATGTCGACACCCGATGAAATCGCCTTGCAAAACTTACTGCTAAATGGAAAAGCAATACTTTTACCTTTTTTTTTTTTTTTTTGAGGGGTGAGTAGGAAGGAAAATATTTTGGTGAAACATCCTTAGCTTAGCCTTGATGCTTTTTTTCTGTATCCTGGCACTGTGGTAGCAAAACCAGGCTGGTTGGTGCATCCCAGGAGAGGAATGCAACCGTTCTTTCTCATACGGGCTCTGCTCACAGATGGTGTCTTGTGATAAACCCCACTGCTGGTTTGTGCCTCTCTTTTCCTCAACCTTGATAAAAACCTGTGAGATCCTCTGACAAAAAGTACTCTGCAAGAGCTTTTCACTAGCACGGTGCCTCAGCTGGGTCATGAATCTGGGGGGAGGACTTCTCAGGAAGCTAGAAATGGCCTTGCGTTACACCAGGCATTTCTAAAGAAACCTCGTGCTGAAGTTCATGGTCTGTGCTGCCCGTGGCATGGCTCTGCTCATCGCTGCCCCGTACCACGGCCCGGGCGTTGCATCAGCTCATTTATGGAAGACCAAGACCTCAGGCAGCAGTCACCAGACACAGAAGAATTGAATCAGTTTCCTGAGGACGATGGCTGAAGCTGAATCTTTGCTAAGCAGTGCTGGTGAACTCCACCAGCAATGTACTTCTGCCGAAGGCTCAGCTGGGCAGCCCTCCCTGGAAGGAGGGAAAAGCCTGTCTGGAAAGATACAAATGAGAGCAGGAAAAGCCCCAGTGCAAGCTGTACCGCTGTGTCTGTACTAGACATTTCTGGTTTCCCACCTGTGCTACCCAGTGATCCCCCCTTTTGCCTCAAGCCTTGAGCTGCAGAGCTGAGGCCTGAATCTGCAGCCGAGACCCAGATGGGCAGGGACCAGTGGTAGGGCCAGGGGTGGGCAGGGTGCTGGCCATCGCCCCGGACAGCAGCTCTCCAGGGGAGGGAGCCTGGCTGGCACAGCTGGGCCAAGCCTCCAGCCCACAAAGAGCCAAAAACCTTTTGACAGGCAAGGCTGGAGCTGCCGCAGTCTAAATATTGGGAAAGCAAACTACCCTGCGCACCTCGCCAAGACGTCAATGCCTGAACTTCGTGGCCACATTCAGGAGCATTAACCTGTTTCAGAAGTGATCAAAATGCCAGCTGGAGAAGCTGGCTATGCTGTGAAGGGCCTTCTGCAGGGCATCCTTAGCGCCAAAGATTTGAAACCTGCCCGGTGAGCCCAACGCCAACAATGGTCAAGATCCATCTCTGCCTCTGTACAAAAGAAAAATGTGATGGTCACCTACCAGGATAACTTGGCAGGGGAATATTCAGAAAACTTACTCTTGTTGTGTGGGAGCAGACAGACATGGTGTTAATTTTAGAGGATGACAAAGTCTAGCTGCCCTCTAAATTCCCTCTCAGCCATGCTCTTTGCCAGAGGAAAGAAACTGGTGGAAAAGGAAAGCGCTCTGGTGGGTCAGAGTATCTGCAAAGCTGCAAACCTTGAATCCCCCGAAGCCTCATTGTCACCCGTCATAGCATTGCCCGTTCTCCCTCTGGTTCATGGCATTGAGATTATTTTCCCCATGCAGCATGAGCTGCAGATTATTTTTAAAAATCAGCAAGTACCACCTTCTTCTTCTTCTTTTTTTTTTTTTTTAAATTTTTTTCCTTTCTGTTTTTCTTTTGGAAATAGCAGGAGTCGGATTTCCTTAGGGTAGTTTTTAGCACAGCTTACAGCTCTTCCAACACTCACACAGAAAGCAGGTAGAATCTTTAATTAAAACATCATTTCTCCCCAGTGTTCAGTAAACCCTCAGTGTTGTTAACCAAACATTTAACGGAGAGTCTTGAAAGGGATGGTTAAAAGTCCCTCTCTGACTCATGTCAGCTTTTACCATCGAGGAACATCTGATGACATGGGCTCTCTGTTTTAACACGGTGTCTCAGAAAGTAGGCAAGACTTGAGTTCCGAGTGTAAGGCACTCCTCTTAGACCTCTTCATCCATCACAGTGAAATGAAAAAGGTGAGACATATTTTTCCCCCTTTGCTGAGCACCTCTAAATACAGAGAACAACTAGGCTACTGTTATTTTTCATTGTCACTTTCCTCTCCCAGTGATTAGAATGCAGCTCACTTTTGGCAGCTGCCACTGAATCAGCCCCGCTATGTCCGAGCAGGATTAGCCCAGGGACAGACTCCGCACAGTCTTGGTTGTCTGTCTGCACCTCTTCTACCTGCAGGGTAGCCACCTAGACGTGATATGTGCCAGGGGATATGGGCACAATTCAAAATAGCTTTTGGCATCCCAGTTCCACTCTCAGAATGACTCGAGTGTCAGCGGGGGGCAGAGATCGGGCATGGGACACACCGTGAGCAGGGGAAGGAGCTGAAGCAGGTCTTGGATGGGGTGATGGCACCAGGGCACCCCAAGCCTTGTTGCTAAACAGCGGAGGGTGCCTGGCACAGTGACCGCATGGTGGGGTCAGGGGAGCTGCCTCTTTTTTATTTGCAAGGGCCCTCTTTTTCATTTTTAATGGTGCAGGTATCCCTGGGATGGAGCTCAGATTTTCCTATTGCTGGAATTACTGGCTAGCAAGGAGGTTGTTATGGAAAATAGCTGATAGCAAACCGAGCTGCTCCTTTTTCCTTCCGCCCTCTGCCAAAAGGGACTGTTTTCTGGAGGAAAATGGCCAGGATTCTTTTTAAAACGCTACAGCCAACATTTTCCAGGCTGTTTTTTGCATACCGAGACCCACATGAGTATACACGCTTATCAGGACGTCCAGTTGCCGGTGTGCATGTCTTCACAGAGATGCATGATTTACACATACAGATCCTCATGTCAAACGCTCCCGGTACAGCACCCCCCCTCTCCCCCCCAAGCAGATGTTTTACGCGGGAGCCCCCTTCTCTCCCCGCAGCCGGCC
>NW_009260182.1:8285379-8297204 GCF_000687185.1 Egretta garzetta | reverse complement strand
CGGTAGCACGCACACGTATGCACACGTATGTGTGTGTCTGTGTCCTCTCCGTGCCACTTCTCAGTCGTGAGGCGGAATCATGCGGTGCTTACTTACTTAAGACATCACCCGAGCCTCACGGGGAGACCGTGCATGAAGCGGGGGTCGCCGCCGCTGGGGTTATCTCACCGCGGAGCCTGTGCCCTCGGACAGACCGAGCATAAAATACAGCTTCATCTTAAAAACGTCCCTCTAAGCGTGCTGGTGAGGGCTGTTCGGGAAGGTCTTTTGTGCCAAGAGATCGTGGGGGTTTTTTGGTAGTGCTCAGACTGTGATTTTTAAAATTTTCTGAATTTCTTTTTTATAAAAAAGGGCTTTCACTTACAGCATTTTTAAGGTAAATGTTGCAGCAGGGAGCGTCTCTAGGACAGACGCAAGGTGAAAGCGGCCAGCTGCCCAGATGAAATGAATGACTGTGTCTGCATTGCCTGAGCTAAGCAAACATACAATGGGGAGACTGCCCATTTTTGGCATAAAAAGGTCTGAATAACAACCCCGGCACCAGGAAGATACGTAGAGCTGTTGGATCTTTCGAGATTTTATTTTCTATTTTTGCTGTGCTCTCGCCTTCTCATCCTTCCCCCCTTTTGCCTGTGCTGAGGAGCAGAGGTAAATCACAGCCCTGCTCTCTTGCCTGTCGCCAAGGTGCGGGGTCTCCCCCGGTCCTTTTGTGCAGGTGCCGTGACCTTCCAGGGATGCTGTGATGTAAAGAACTTTACTCCTCTCCCCACCTGAGATGGATGCCAAAGGGCAGTGTGCGCAGACCACGTTTCATGGTCTTGGCATGTATTTTGGGGCATATCCTGGAGGCTGGAAAGAATCCTGTCCCTGGGTCACGCTGGGCATATTCAAATATACTGGACCTGAGATTGAGTGCCCTGGGGCCCCTAGGCTGAACCCGTCGCGGGAGCCTTTGAGCTGCAGTTGGTTGTATAAGCTGGCTGGGTGCCAGGATCACCTATGGCGTGTTCAGTGCTGGTAGGGTATGGGGGGGTGGGGGTGGAGATGGGGGAACACATCTGTTCTGCAGATGAGAGCTGCAAAGTCATTCAGAAATGAGGGAGAGCTCATGAAAATGATTTAGCTGGCTTCCTCCCCCTCTCAGCTCTACATCCCACATCAATCCCCATCCCGTTTTCCTCGGTAGGAGCTGCAGGAGCCACTATGGCCATAAGGGGGTAAAAATCCTTTCTTTCCTTCTCGTTTCCCTGGTCTCCAGCTAAATAGCTGCCCACTCTCTCCCTCCCTCTTCCTCCCCTGCTCTCCCCACCGTGTCTGTAACGGTGGAGCTGTGTTTCACAACTGTTTCATAGCCCTTTTGGTATAAGGTTAGTTTACATGTGATAAATGACCGGCTTGATTATATCAGTGTAATTCCAGCAGCATAGGTATGCTGGTAAAATTCCTCATGTCGCTACTACAACTCTGGAAGAAGAGGGGTTTTTTTTCCTCTCTGCTGTTTCCTTTGCGCTCTCCCTCCTCCTCCTCTGCCCCTGTGTAACTTTGACAGTGACATAAGCTATCGTGGAGGAGAAAAATGCAACTCCAACCCCACATTCTTACTCTAGAAGCAGCATGTCCATATGGGGAGTGTTACCCGTCTAATTATACCAGCAGATCTCTGTTGGGAATTTTTCCTGCATAGACAAGTCTTAGGTCTTTTTGGTAGATTGTCTTCCAGCCAAGGAAGAAAATTGTGCCTTCCTGCCAAAACGCCAGATGAGAATATCTGACACTTTGGAATGGGCAAGACTTTTCCTTGCCTAAACTCTGGATTAGAAGACGTTTCTCATGGATCTTTTTTTTTTTTGGGGGGGGGGGGGGGGGGGGGAGGCAGGACCTGATTCCTCCCTGCCCCCAAAATGGTGCAGGTGGGCCAGCACTTCAGGATAACTTTTTCTTTTTTTTTTTTTTTTGGGGGGGGGGGGGGGGGGAAGGGATTGCCGCTGAATTCTCCAGCAGCTCAGAGTATCCTACCCTCAAAACATTAATTAGGAAAGCAGGCAGAGAGAGCCTTTAGCTGGGATGCAGAGGAGCCTGTCCCAAGCTCAGCAGCTGCCGGGGTTCAGTGAAAGCAGCAGGATATTTTGTGTCCAGGTTTTTTCCTTTCTAAACTTTGATTCCAGAAGGAAAAAGTTGGAGGGCTCCCTCTGCGGAGATCACTTTACTTCCCAAATGTGGGGAATCTGTCATCTTTGGCAGCTCCTCCCCATAGGAAGGTATGTCTGTAACCCTCTAGTTTCTACCCTTGGGAAAGGGAGGAGTTGGGGTGGCCACGTAAGCTGCCTGGCCTGATTCTGATGCCTCCCTCAGGAAACTAGGCCATGGCAGGACGGTGGTCTTTTACGAATCCGGGTGCCTGCGTGGGAATCTGCTGTTAATTCAGGAGAGATTTATACTGTTGGGATTCAAGGAGCTTTCCCAGCTTGGCCACACTCCCTCCCACGGTCCTGGCTCTCCCGTTCCTGCCGGCTGACCTTCAGTGCTGCTTTGCACGTGGAGGCAGCGGCGCGGGCGGCGGAGCGATGTGTCCTTCGGGCAGGTTCCCAGGAGGCGAGGGGATGGGGGCTGCGCGCCCTCCCACGTGCTTGGCACCCCCGGGGTCGAGCCCAGTCGGGTGCTCAGGCTTGGGCCTGACAAAGGGCTGTGCGCACCAGCGAGTACGCGGCTGTCATGATGGAGATGGAAACTGGTGATTCAGGGTTCAGTGACCTGTCTCATTAGGGTCAGTCCTGCCTGCTCCTTTCGTCATGCATGCCTGATCGGGCAGGCTGTCACTCAGCCAGGGCAAACAAGCGTGTGCAGAGGGAATGTTGTGTCACGGTTGCAGAAGGGAGCCGGGAGCCAGGCTGAGCCAACTCGCTGCTTAAAACTTCCTCTCTGCCTGCTGGTGGCCTTGGCTCAGCGGATTGTCTTCCCGTGCCTCAGTTTGCCTGTGGGTGGAAGGCATGAGAGAGGCTTAACAACAGCCGTGGGATAGGGTGTCTAACTGGGAAGCACACCACTTGGCTGTTTCCGTCTGCTGATGTCCAAGCGTGTTGGTCTTGCCATGTCCCAGCTTGGGAGGTGAAGCAGGGGTAGGTAAGGAGGCACCCCGGAGGAATCCCCCTGCGGATCCTCCTGGTGTTCCTCCAGTCATCCCTAGTGGGGTTACACAAAGAGGCAGGATGTCAGGAGAAGCCCAATGATTTATAATAAAACTGTGTTTCAGACCGTAATTTGCTCCCACCCCTTTGTTCATTCATACGATTTCCTTTATTGTTGTCTGCTTGTGCACAGGCCTAGACCACAAGCCCACCTAAAAACGCCTACTAATAAAACTGAAGGAAAATGAAAATCCTTGCAGCCTGCAAATGATCTCACCAATGCCACTAGTGGGAAAAAGACTGGCTTTCAAGTCTTTTACTTTACTTTTTTCACCTTGTTCACCATTCACTTCCTCTCCTCAGAAAGATCAGGACCCTCCCTCTCAGGCCATGACTCTGTGGGGCAATTCTTGGTGCCAAGGGCTCAGCTGAAAGAAGTTTTCCTGCCAGGGGAACTGCAGGCTGCAAGTGTCGGTACTGCCAGCCTAGCTGTTTGTGTTTCAATTCCCTGCATTGGTAACCACCACATTCTTTTTTGTTTTTCCCTTTTTCCTTTCTTGAAAATGTCCATTGCCGCCTCTCCAAGGAGTTCTCCTCCGCTTCCAGCACCACCACTGTTGGCACCATCACCTCCCGGGTGACCAGGAATGGGGATGCCGTCATGGAGAAGGACTTACTCAATCACGAGGACTTGGCAGGAGACCGGGGCATGGTAGATGATCTCTTTGATGAGACCTACCGGGAGAAGGAGGGCCCCAAGCCCCCCTTGAGATACGTCTGGAGGAATATCATCCTCATGAGCCTGCTGCATCTAGGGGCCATAGTCGGGTTGGTGCTGATACCTTCTGCAAAGATCCAGACGTTGGCATGGGGTAAGTGCGTTCCTCCGCTTGTTTCTTGGCATCTGCAAACCTGTTTGTTGGGTGGTATTTTTTTTGCTCCAGGCCCACAGACTCGGGGAGGAGAAAGAAGGAAATGGAGGTCTACTGTTAGAAGAAGCTACTCAGCCAACTTCATAGCAAGCTGTGGGAGGGCTTGCTAGTGTCTCTTGTAAGGTCATGCACAAGAGGGAAGGATTTGGCAGGGGACTGCTTGACTGCTTAAAGAGCAAACTTAATTCACAGGCATTCGGCTTGGAAGTAGCCCACAACTGAACGTGCAGCTGCTTCTGGGGTGAAGTACAGAAAATGTTTGGTGGAGTATTGTGATGCTCCCAGGAAGTTAGGAAGAAAGGTGCTAGCAAGAGCACTTTAAGGTGTGGCTGGGGAGGCAAGGTACAGGGCATTATTTAGCATGAGGCTGCTGTCCAAAGACAAGAACCATTCCTGTACTTAGCAAAGGAGGATAAATCCTGCAGAGCCTCCGTGTGTGTGAGAGGAAAGAGGTAAAATACAGCTGTGCTGAAGATAAAAGTCAAAGAGTTAAGTCTGAAGCTCAGGTCTTTTATCGTTCTTACAAAAGCACAGATTAGCCCCCATCATCCCGGAACTGAGCCTGACAACTTTCAAAAAATAAATAAGCATCTCTCCAGGCAGCAAATTCCAATGGAAAGCACAACCCAGCAGAAGGTAGCTAAGCGAAGCTCCCCTTTCTCAGAGACCTTGCCCTGGGTAGGAACCAAACTTCTCCTTTGACTGCTTGAAAGGCAGCTGGGCCCAGGGCCCAGGCTGCAGGGGAGCCTTGCTTTCCACAAGCCTTTGTGCGGACCCCTGAGGAGTCAAGAAGCCAAACGGCTCCCAGTGGGGAGATTGAGAGATTGCATCCAGCCCCTGCCTTCCTGTGAAACAGAGCATCCTGAAACGAAAGCGACAGTTTAATTTGAGACCTGCTGGTGTGGCTTTTGGTTTCAGTTGGTGCTCCTGCAAAGTGCTCAGCCGGCAGCAGGGTCCTGGCCAGCCCAAACAGGCCCTGGAGAGACCCACCTGGTCTGTCACATTCTCAGAGTCTGGCCTCCTAATGGCTGTGAGCAACAACCATCACAGCTGGACTGGGAAGGAGATGGCTCCCTGGATGGCCAGACTGACTCTTCCCCTCCTGGACCACCTCAGCTTCTCACAGGCAGAGGCCTGGGGGATGAGCATCACTGGAGGCCACAGGACTTGGTCAGAGGCTGGCTATAACCTCTGCAAAAGCAGAGGCACCGTCGTGTTCCCTGCACAGCCAGCGTGGCCTTTCAGGGGGCCGTTATGAAAGAGCTTGCTGGGCCTTTCCCTTGTGAAAACCTGACGGGCTGTGCTTTTCCCCGGGGTGGCAGGGCCGGGCAGAACATGCAGCCTCAGCACGACCTTGGAGGAGCGTTTCAGGGCTCTCGGTCCTGCTCTGTGTGTCCCATCCTGGGGCTCTCAGCTGGAGGCTCGGCAGGGGCTGCTGGCTTCCCTCACACGCTGAACTGACAGCCTGGGTCCTCCAGCCCCAGCCAAATAGCCTCAGTGCACTGGGGCAAGGAGGAGGGAAAAGGTAAGTTGGGTTTGCCGGTTTCATTTCAATCTGCTGAGATGCACTGTGGTTTCCAAATCCATCCAACCCTTCTCCCTTCAGCTCCCCCGAGATACTTAAGTGGGCTCGAGCATCTTGATCCAGAAGGTTAATACTGCTTTGCATTCTGCAAAGCCCCACCTTACCCCAAATGGTCTCTTTGCAACCGCGTGCCTGTTCAGGATGTCTGTATGGCATCCCATGGCATTTCACGGGAATCTGCCTTGCTTTTTACTTGATGCCAGTCCTGCCTGCTCCCCTCCCTCAGTCAGCTCTGATGTGCTCAGTTGCTCTCCTGCCACTGTGAGGCACTGCAAGATTCCTCCGTGGCTTCTGGAGTGACGGACACTCTGGGAATGGGAGAAGGACACGGAGTCTGGGGGAATTGCATTGTTTTGGACTGGCTGAAGATCCATCCTGCCTTACCAAAGCTGGAGTAGTTCCACAGAGCTCCCTGTCCTGCATCCCTTGCACTTCTTCTGGGAAAGGACCACCCTTCCCTGCACCCTGCAGGCAAGTCAGAGCTTTCCCCTACATTCCATTCTTCTCCAGTGCTGACCGGAGCTGGGATGCTCTGATCCTCCACAGGTCTGGCTTCTCAGCAAGGCTCCTTGCTCCTTCTTGCATTGCCCTGTTCTCAGTTCATACCTTTCTCATCTCAGCGACTTGCTGTTACTTTCCCAGCACCCCCTTGTAGCAAAGAGTGGACTACGGTTCCCATTTTACACACAAGGATAGAGCAGCAGAGACTTACGTCTCTTACTATTGCTCCCGGCAATACACCATGGCAGAGCAGCTCTCCCAGTGGTAGTTCTGGAGCTGCTGGAGGTTTTGCTCATTTCTTTGTTTGTTTTTCAGATCATTCCTTCCTTAGGCTATGTACATATAATATAAAATTGATATGGCCCCAGATGTCCTCTGCTGTGATGCTACAGGCAGCTGTGGTGCCTGGTAGCTGATCTACCTTCTGTATTTTATTATAAGGAGCAATCGCCTGCTTATACCCTCTTCATCCAGGCCACTGTCTCCTTGATGTTCCTGTTCCTCTGAAACCAGTTATATTGGTGACTGTGTCCTCTTTTGTTTTCATTCCTCTGTGTGCTAATTCCCCTTTGTCTCTCAAGCTCTCCAGCCCTGCCTTCATCATTGTTTGCTGTTCTGCATTGCTGTGTGCATTGTATCCCCTGATCTCTTTCTGGTACAGAGCTTCCCAGAACGAGCTGGGGTTGTTGATCAGGTGAGAGTTTGCCATAACGAGAGCTCTCCAAGCCCTTCCAGCACTAAGGCTTTCTAGCCAGCTCCCCTTTTATTTACTGTCTTCTCCACTGCGCTGACAAAGTCTTGCGCAGTCTTTTTAGGGATCGTGGGCAGATTTCACTGCACTTGCCAAACGGCATAGAGATTGAGTCTGGAAGACCAGGATGCAACGGTGATTGACAGTTTCTTCTCCAGCTGCTCTGAGCCGCCCCAAAAACGTGATTTGCAGGTTGTCTTCCTGGCCCTTGGGTGCAGCAGACTGATGATGTTTGTATTAACCCCTGTTGGCCTGGCCAGCAATGTCTACAAAACAGTGATGGTTCCTCTCGACGTGGTGCTCTGACAATATGCTAGCTCACTGCAGTGCCAGCAATGTGGGTTGTTACCATTTTTTGCTGCTGCTGCTTTGCATGAAGTTCAATCTTGCTGGGTAATTTAGGCAACTCTGACAGCCTGGAAATCTCAGCCAGTACTACCCCCAGGGATGTGTCCAGCAAAATGTTTACAGAAGCTTTTTTGTTACTTTCGCATCATGACTACTGCTGGCAACACCTCCCCACTTAGTGTCCTCTCCGGGCTTAACTAGCAGCTGGTGTGCTTCTCCTCTGAGCGTGGAGCGGAACTTCTGATTTTGCCAGATGGGGAAGTAAGGTTTTAGCAACAGTAGCTCCTATTGCTCCTCCTGAACACTGTTCCCTTTGTGCAGCCTGCACACGTTTCCTTGCTCTTGGTATCTTTCTCCTGAGAGTAGCATGACTCTCCTGGCGAGCAGGGGCTGGGAGGCAAGGAGGGAGCAGTCTCAAGATGTAGTTTTCCCTGGCACCGAGTGGAAGCTCAAGGACACCTGCTGGAGCAGGGACACCTCTTCATGTAAACATCCTTGGTGTTGACTGCAGGTGACAATGCCTTTGGCACATTCCTAGCTTCCCATCATGACTTGAGATCTGAATCTGGGCCCTGAAGAGGCAAAGGCTAGTGAGTCATATAGACATGACTGAATCTGGAATGCTTTGCATTTAATTTTTGGAGCACTGAGTGCATATTACTGCCAGTGGTCATAATTCTTTGTGTTCCAGTTGAATGGGTCATTGGGAATATCACCTGTGAGTTGACAATCTTTTGGATCTTGGATACTTCAAAGCACGGTGTGGAAGATGACTTTGAAACCTCGGCTGACAGAGTCCCTAAGCCCTTCAGTTTGAGGCAGCTTTGCAAGGCACCTGTGAAAATCTGTGCTACTTTATTTCACCTTCTCTATTCTCTTTCCAATTTCATTCCTAGTGGATGGTCTCGGAGGAGATTTTCTTGTTCCTTCCCTGAGATGCTCATTCCCTGGCTATGCAATGATCATCATTGTACCTGTTTGCAGGATGAACCCTCTGAATCATTAGGGTGCTGGATTCTTCTGTTTTCCACCAGGCCTTTCAACCTTACTGTCCATATCCTGTCATTGTCACAACAACTTGTATGTATAGCTGATGGAGCTAATAGCCCCCAAGTAGGGTTTGGGTTTCTGCGGGGTTGGATGCCGTGTATGCATAGACTGAGAATCGGCTCCTTTCCCACAGAAAGTGTCTGCTCCTTAGGTAAACTATGTCTGCTGCATATGGCAAGGCAGCATGGGATTATAATTAGAGAGTCAGTCATGTCCATTGTAGTGACCTGGACACAGGTCCAAGAGAAATCAACACGAGCTGCTGAGGTTCATGGGCTTTGGATGAAGGCCGTGACTCTTCTATACCCCACCCAAAAGCAGTGGGTACTCTTCCAAATTTTTAACAAAAGCTTTCAGTCAAGGCTACCCAAAAGTGCTGGGTTGTCTGGTTTCTGGGTCTGTCAGTGTCCCCACCATGTCTCTTTTGTGATTCCTTGTGCTTGCTGATACGTCTTCATTGCTGATGTCATCTTTTCCCAAGGGGGAAATTTGTCCATGAGCAAATTCTGAGAATTGCCTGTATAAAAGAGATACAGATGAGCTTCCTTCCTGCAAAGCTTAAATACCAAGTCCTCAGCCAGAATCAGCCTCCTGGAGGCCTCTTTTACCAAAAAATTCTGAGTCAGCATGTGAGGCTTCACTAGAGAAGAAAGCCTGAACTCAGGGCTATAAAGAGGGCCTGTACTCTAAATGCCCAACCTGGCATTTACTTTCTAGTGCCACTGAAAATCATGAAAGATTGCAAAGTTCATCTTGTGCCCAGTGCACTGTTAACTCATGCCTACTTGCCCCACAGTGGAGAGCTGGCCTCTTTCCCCAGCAGTTTGCCCCCTACATCCATTGCAAGCTGATGTTGTTTTCCACAGATGCCCCGTCTGGTGTTTCTGATAGTCTGTATAGGTTGGTGGTTAAATCCAGACTCCTGGATGCTGCTCTCAGCTCTGCCATAAACTACTTGTCAAATCTTGGACATCTAATTCAGCTACTGAGGTGTGCACTGTAGGTGTAAAGTTGCCCAGCGGTTTTATGAAATGCTGTGTGCAGGGTATAGCAGCTTATGTCGAAGGGAGAGTGGTGGTGAGTCACCCTTCTGCCATTGGTAGGAAGCCTCTGAAGCATCCAGGAGCGGGTTTTGTTGTTATTGCTGTGTCTGAGGGCAGAGAGGTTCTGCAAATAGGTCACATGCTAGGTAGTTTTTCAAGGTTTGCTCTTCTGTATGAATCTGTGGGGACAGTGACTGATTTAAAATGAGTCTTAAAATATAAACCGATGGGGAACTGGTCATGAACTGGTTCATAACTTTCAGGTCAGCATCATGGGGCTGGGTGAGACCTTCAAGGTGTCCAGCATAAGTACTTTCCTGTCAGTAAGGCCAAAGGGAGACCTGAACCAAACACCCTGCTCCAGCATTAGTCCTTTCTTCCCTTCCAGGTTTGGCCAGCTTTGTGAGCTTTGCTCAGCTCCATCGTCTCTTGCAAAGGCTGGATCCAGCTGCGCTTGCATGCATTTTCATCCCTTTTTGTGCCCTATAAATCAGCTATGACCAGTGGCTGCTTGGCTCCTCCAAGAGACTGCAGAGGTCCTGGGAGACACAAGGCAGAAGTGTGCTGGTCCAAGGCTTGCACTGCATTTGGCAGCAGGCGGGGAAGCCAAGGGAGAAGATGAAGGTGGGAAGTCATGGTCAGATCAGCAGACAGGGAAGGTCGCTATTACACAGCAGGATGGGAGTGAGGAGGGTTCATGCAAGTTTAAGGGGCCAGAAGAGGATGTTAAATCAGCCGAGACTGGCTTTTAGCGGATAAGAGATTAGTTTTGGAATGTAGAAAAACAAAAAGGAGGTGACAGAAGGAAGAGGGAGCAGGAAGTGATAAGAAATAAAGCCTGGATTATTTTGAATGAAACAACAGGGTGACAGGGCCTTGCCTGTGTCTCAGACCTCTGATTCCAGACAAGTTTCTGGCAGAGTATCTATTTTCTGGGTTCAAGATAAGCTTGATGAGAGCCATTTGGCTGAACTGAATGGTATTGTCAAGCATACCAGCAATTCCTATCCACAGGTTTACGTGTAAGAATAGTCTGGAGAAGAGGAGGCTGAGGGGAGACCTTATCACCTTCTACAACTCCCTGAAAGGAGGGTGTAGCGAGGTGGGGGTCAGCCTCTTCTCCCTGGTAATGGGCAATAGGATGAGGGGAAATGGTCTGAAGTTGTGCCAGGGCAGGTTTAGGTTGGACATTAGGAAAAATTTTTTCAATGAAAGGGTTGTCAAGCATTGGAACTGGCTGCCCAGGGAAGTGGTCGAGTCCCCATCCCTGGAGGTATTTAAAAGACAGGTAGACGAGGTGCTTAGGGTCATGGTTTAGCGGTGGGATGGAAGTGTTAGGTTAACGGTTGGACTTGATGATCTTAAAGGTATTTTCCAACCAAAATGATTCTATGATTCCAATAAGGAGCTGTTTTCATGATTGAACCAATTGGCTGAAATCTGCAAATTTATACCAAGGTTTTCCCTGGGAAACTGTGAAGGTGTCCCTTCCCCCAGGGGACTGAAGGTGGATCAGTTGACCTGTGCACAGATGCGCACCCTTCCCTCTCGGTGTCTGAGCTTACAGATCTTTTTCTAGCAAGCTTCTGCTCAGAAAGGGAGCAGAAGAGAAGCCTAACTCTAGGCTTGAGCTGTCGCCCTGAAGAACTGTAAGATCATCTACTACCTCTGGGTGAAAAGAATGCAGAAGAGATTTAGTGAGGAGTGGTGAGATAGGAAAGCAAGACCCTTGGTTATTTGGGATGGGAGGAAAGGGGGAAGCTGTTCCCTGGTGGACTGCAGAGCTGTTACCACAGGGCTACGTGGAAGCAGTTGCTTTATACAATTTTGACGATCCTGCGCCATGACAGATGGCACCATGCTGAAGAACCAATCCTTGTGACAAGCCTTGTAAGGGGGAGCCCCCTCCCTTGTCAGAGATGAAGAGCTGAAGTGATTTGCCCCACATTGCTCAGGAAGCCTGTGGTAGCTTGGGCACTCTCACGTTGATTTTTATTGCCCCAATCTCTGCTCTCCATAGGTTCCTCTCTTGCTTACACACCTCTGGGGGAAGGCCTGCCTTTGTGTTGCTCTGCCCAAAACTTTGCTGCAGGCTGACTTGCTCTAACTGCTCCAACACTTTCTTTTCCTCTCCAGCTGTTCTGTGTTTCCTGGTGAGTGCTCTGGGAATAACAGCTGGATCTCACCGCCTCTGGAGCCATCGGTCCTACAAAGCCACGCTGCCCCTGCGGATCTTCTTGACTATTGCAAACTCCGTGGCCTTCCAGGTAAGCACCTCCTCAATGTGCTCCCCTGAATCCCTGTCTCAGATACGGGGCACAAGCTGATGGAAGGGTTCCTCTCTCCTACTACCTCTTGTTAGGAAACAACCTGCCTTTCCCCTCTAACTCTGCAGTGCTAGAGTCCCTCTCATTGTCTTCACCTTGTCTCTGAGACGAACCAGGTGGGGAGAGGACTGTTGGCCAAGACCAGCGGTAGGAAGGCTCTCCA
>NW_009260182.1:8281470-8285356 GCF_000687185.1 Egretta garzetta | reverse complement strand
CGCTTGCTTCAGGTCCTGCGAAAGAGGTGTGGAAGTGCTAAGTGCTCTCCTGGTGTTCAGGTTGCCTCACCCTCTTCTTGCTGCACAGCTGATAAGGGGGGAGACACCTGCACAGCCCAGGGAGCCAGGCTGTGGAATTTGCTGCTGCAGAAGGACCAAGAACTTGTTGAAATGATGCAATTAGGGGGATGCTTCTCTGGTTTGGGAAAGTGATATTTAGGAATAACCCTGTTATAAGTCACACCACTGGCTTCCAGAGTCATCCCAGGTCAGTGATGTTTCAAGGAGAGAAGACTTAGGCCCGTTCAGAGTGGCACACATGACTGCAGACATCTGATAAGCACTTCGGGTTATTGCCTAACCCCTTACAAGAGCACTTCACAGTCCATGAAGCAAAACCAACCGGGAAGTCCTTAGGGACTGTAGAAAGTAGCAGAAATGGCCCTTTAGAAGAAGTTAGAGTGAAAAGCCAGGTATTGGCATGGCACAGGAAAATCCTGGTGGTCTCTCGGATTTGCTGCTGTGAGGCAGCTCTAATGGCACTCCGTCCTCCAACTGTACTTGAAGGGACTTCATGCAGGCTTGCTTGGTCGGGTGTGGGAAGTACTCGGGAGGGTGGCAGTGTGCAGCACGTTCTGCTCGAAGAAGGTAAACAGAAAAGTATCAGTGCTGTGCCCCTGAGTGATTCTCCTGCTGACGGCTTGGGGAAGGGTAAAGCCCAAGTGGACCAGGTCTTTCAGAGACATTATCTGCCTTTCCCCCCCGCTGTGTAGCCGTAGAGGATATCACTTCATTGACAGGCAATCAGAACAGGGTGGGGGTGGTTTTTTCAGCCTTTCTAAAACACGATTCACTTTCCTATTCTCTGTTAGTACCAAACCAGACTCTTTCATGAGGAAGAGGAAGGACCAAGCAGCTGATTCCAGCTACTGGTCCAGCACTCAGCAAGGGAATGGGATGGGTTGCTGTGTGTTGGTTAGTCCCACACAAAGACCATCTTTCACAGGGTTATAGGGCAGAGGGGGAAAGAATTTGCTGAGCTATTGCTGTAGGGGATAGGAATAGACAAAGATGAGAGACAGACAGATATTTCAGCTTCAATAGGAACTAATCCAAAGTTTTACTGAAAATTCAGTACCATTCCCCATGGATATTTTTTTTTAATAGTTACTTTCAATGTGATCAAGAGAAGGTTTATTTTCGATTTACCTCATTCCTGTTAGTGGCAGAAGCTCTAAGATCAGACTGGTAACTTTTACGGCCAGAGAAGACCATCCACTATCATATCTGAGGTCCTCCAGAAAAAGCCTGTTGGCTGCTCGGAGACCTATGGCTTGTGATTTCAGGGAATTTGGGAATTCTGCCCCTAGTCAGCTCCTCCACCTGCAAGACCAGGCAGCTTGCAGCACAGCAGAAGCTCTCCTGGTTACAGCCTGTAGCTGGGAACTCCCAAGGCAGGAGGCGTTTTCCTAGGCTTGCTTGCTGGTCTCAGAAAGCCATGATTTTCAGATGAGGTTGCAGTTTAGAGGTGGTCCCAAAATAAGATCAAGAGAAAAGGTATGTGCTAAAGTTTGGGTCAAGATTATGGCTCTTCAACTTTGAGACCCCTGATTTGTGTTTGTGCACAAGGTGTGGTGGGTGAGGTGCTCCAGCTGGGGTACATGGTCTCTTTCAAAACTTCTGCCTCCTACCTCCAGCAGAAGGATTTGCAGGAGGCAGGGAGAACCTCCCCAGATGTGTAAACCCAAGCTCTCCCGTCAGCTTTCAGGCTGGGATTCTCACGTTACATGATGCTGTGTAGGGTCCGGGATGTGAGACAGACTTTGGGTCACCAGTGAAAAATTTCTAGCATAGGTACTGGCTGTGCTTCTCTGCTTAGTGGATAGGGAAGGCTGCTGGGCCACCCTCTTCTGAGGGAATGCTGAGTGACCAAGGTCCAGCTTAACATCGGTGAGGGCTTAGTGATACTTGGAGGTGCTCAGGATTTGGCTGGATGGAAGGAAGCAGTTCCCAGGATTTGGAAACAAGTGAGAGGTGAATCCTGGCCTGTGTCTATCATTGCCTTATTGCATGGCCTGCAGGTAAATCATTTTATGTCAGTTGAAGGAGGAGTGGTTACAGCACTTGAGAGGGACTTGAGGAGCTGCGTCTCTGCTACAGCTCCCTGTGTGGATAAGTCACTTGGTCTTTCCAGGCAAGAAATAGGGATGATGATGCTGCTTCGCTGCTTCCCTACCTTCAAAGTGTTTTGAGGAAAAGCCCTATGTACTCATGAGATTAAGGAGCATCTTGTGTAATACAGGCAACAGAGGCATGGATGGATCCCTGTTTCATGTTTTCTAGGATGGTGTAATACATGGCTTTAAGCACATCAGAATTTTGGCGTAAAGGAATAAGTACAGTCTCATTAAAATCTAATCTTAAAACTGGCCAAAACAATCATTTCTTAATACAAATGATGAAAGCTTTGACATTTTGCAGACTGTATTGATTTTGCAGCTTGAACGGAATGGCTATGGGGCTTCAGCCCTCATAAGGGGCTATTTTTTACAATTGTCATTGAAATGGTGTGTTTATTCTATTTCTAAAGAGGGGCCTTCGTTTTAAGACCATTTGATTTCCAAAAAAAAAAAAAATTTAAAAAACCTCGCCCCCCAAATTAAACAGATCTGATTTGGCAATCCCAGGAAAAGCAAGGCAGGTTGACCCATGGAAAATGTCAGGGCGGAGGGAAGGGGCAGGTTGATCAATCCCAGCTGGCACCGCGTAGGGATGGGGACAAGTGACCAACAAGAGCTGAGCATGTGAGGGAGGAGGCACCAACTGGCCAATGAGGGCTCGCTATTGCAGGGGTGGGGGAACAGGCTGACCAATCAGAGTCTGTGATGCTGTAGAGGATGTGCAAACCCAAGCCTAAAGGTAACCAATGAAAAAAAAGAGAAAAGGTGGCCCACCAAAGAAGCAGATTTCAAAGAAAATTGCAGTGGTTGACCAAAGAAGCCCCAACCTCTATTTTAAAAGCCAAACCCCCCAAACTCTAAAGAAAGATAAAATGACTGATAGGAGTGCAGGTCAATGGGATTTAGGTGTCTAAATGTTTTGGCCCCTTTTGTTAATTTGAAGGGAACATCTCCAGCCCTGGCCCTAAGTCTCCACTCCTGTTGCCTTGCAGAATGACATCTACGAGTGGGTCCGGGACCACCGTGTCCATCACAAGTTCTCCGAGACAGATGCAGACCCTCACAATGCCATGCGGGGCTTCTTCTTCTCCCACATTGGCTGGCTGCTGGTGCGCAAGCACCCGGACGTCATAGAGAAGGGCCAGAAGCTGGACCTGAGCGACATAAAGGCTGACAAAGTGGTGATGTTCCAGCGGAGGTGAGTGGTGAGGTCAGCCCCAGCACAGAGCCATGTGGGATGGAGCAGGGACTCTGCAAATGGGCTGGGGACCCCCAAGCGCCTTTGATGAAGCGTGAGGGGATTGAGGGCATCATGTGAGAAATGTGAGTCCAAGACTTTGCTGTGGGATGAACCCTGTGAGAAATGAGCTGTGCCTCTCCTGTAGGAAGTATTTAGGAGCTAGCGCCACCGCCAGCCCTCCCACACCCCTTTCTTGCCCGCCTCAGGGACTCTGCAAATGGGCTGGGGACCCCCAAGCGCCTTTGATGAAGCGTGAGGGGATTGAGGGCATCATGTGAGAAATGTGAGTCCAAGACTTTGCTGTGGGATGAACCCTGTGAGAAATGAGCTGTGCCTCTCCTGTAGGAAGTATTTAGGAGCTAGCGCCACCGCCAGCCCTCCCACACCCCTTTCTTGCCCGCCTACCGTGTAGCACCTTGCCAGCGGCAGGGCGAGCTTCCCCCACGCAAAAACCCCCACACCCCCC
>NW_009260182.1:8276498-8281285 GCF_000687185.1 Egretta garzetta | reverse complement strand
CAGAGCCCACCCTGGGGTGCCTCCAGGCCATCCTCAGAGACGTTGTGGTACACCACAACAGAGGCCATGCCTCTGCCCCTCTCCTATCAGTCTCCTGGAAACAGTGTGGTGAACGAGGAGTTGAAAATGGAGACATGAGAGAGGCAGTCACTGGGAAGGACAGTCTTGATTCACTGGTGCCTCTTGGATGGGTCTCTCTGAGCTGTCTGGGACTATACTGGGACTGATCCCCAAAGGAGGCAAGCCTCTCATCAGGGCTGCCGGGATGAGGGACTGAACCCATATAGGAACCAACCTCACTTGGGAGGTCCCTAGTTCAGTCCCAGACAAACAAAGCCAATTTTGTGGCTTCCCTCCTTTTTGTGCCCGGGATTTTTCTTGTGTGTCGAGTGGTTCAGCTTCCTCTACTCCTACCCCTCCAGTGTGAGAGGCCCCACGTGCTCATCTGTTTGATGGTGCAAGTGTCCCTTGCTTGCACTTCTTGGTGGGGTGTATTGGTAGGCAGGGCCAAGTCTGCAAGGAGGAGTTGCAGCACTGGGGCAGAACTGGACCAGGGATCTTCTGTGGGACTCTACAAGCATGGTGTTGCCTTTATGGGGACCAACACAGCTGAGAAGCAAATGGAAGATGAGGCCAAAAGCAGCAGCTGGTGTCTGGAATCATGGTGATGGGGACATTGCTTTGTGTACATGTGAGATTGAGAGAGGGAGAGCAGGACTTTAGTTTGAGTCCTGCTCAGTGATAAGACTTGGAGAGTCTCTAGGAATGGCTTCTGCACATCCAGGGCAAATGATGCAGGGGTCAGGGGTGAGGTATTTCTGCACTTGATTTTCCCTGTATAGCTGAGCCTGAATCCTCCAAAGGGAGGACTGGACCAGCCCTTCCTGTCCTGCCTCTGCCACTGAGCGCTTTCCTGGTCCCTTCTTTTCCAGATACTACAAGCCCTCGGTGGTGTTGCTGTGCTTCACGCTGCCCACTTTAGTGCCGTGGTACTTCTGGGACGAATCCATCGTCATCAGCTTCTTCATTCCAACCATCCTGCGCTACGCCGTAGGGCTCAATGCCACTTGGCTAGTGAACAGTGCTGCTCACATGTTTGGCAACCGGCCGTATGATCAGCACATCAACCCACGGGAGAACCCCCTGGTCAGCCTGGGGGCCCTAGGTACGTTCAGCATCCGTGTCTTTCGCTGCTGGTAGACTGTAGAGCAGGCACTGCCCCTTAGGGCTGCAGTTTCTGGGAATTTCTGTGAATCCAGGTGTCCCCATATCCCTCTGCACTCTTCCCCTCCAGCCATTGCATCTGGATGTGTATCCCAGACTGCCCAGTGAGTACATAAGGGCAGTGGGGTTATCAGCTCCCACCAGCCTCTCTCCGGGCTGGAAAGGACTCTGCTACACTTAGCAGCACCTCCTTATCTCAATAGCAGTATTTTGTTTACCCTGCTCGAAGGTCTCTCTTCCCCATTCACCAGGCTGAAAAACGTGTGCTGCAGTATCTGCTTATCTGTCTTAGATTTGTCAACTTGAAGACCAGCAGATGCACATCTGGACATCTCAGGGTAGCTGGTGATTTTGGGTGGGGTACTTGAGGATCATCATGTGTTTCCCTGAAATTTTGGGGACCTAGGAAAGTACATCCCAGAGTCAGCATTTGGCCTGATCTAGTCTCCCAAGCCCAAATCCTCAGCTGGTTTGCATCAGTGTACACCACTGGACCTGCTCCTGGATTTTTAGTAGGGAGGGATTTGAGGTGTAGAAACTCAGGGGGTAGGAGCAGGAGTCCAGGTGGTGTCATTGAAGGGGTGTGAGCACCAAAGCCAGCCTTGACAGTCTCTGGAGCAAAGGGTTGCTGGCTGGGGTAGATCACTTAGTAGAAGTCTGTCTGTTTTACTGTCATCTGGAAATGCCCTTTGGATTTGGCATTAGGACTGCCAGTGTTATAGTGGTATTGATTGTCCTGGCTTGTTGTGGACTTGCTGCAGATCTAGCTGGTAGACTAGAAGGTTTCTCGTGGTGGCGGAGTAAAAGCCGTTAGGATTCTCCTGGTGTTTTGGTGCAGTCTGTGAGCCAGAGCCTTTCTTGGTTCCTTGCCACACGCTTGTCTTCCTCTAAAGCACCATAGGTCCTCTATGACTGTCATTGCCTAATTTGGGCCAGCCTGGGCCTGCTGGACCATGCCCACATTGAGATCAGGTAGATTGTAGAGAGGTGAAATTTGGCTGAGAGGAGCCTGGACTCAATCCAGAGCCTGTTTCAGGAAGGTGGTGCTTTGGGCCAAGAGAAAGAGGCCATCACCTAGAGCTCTGCAACATCCTCTCCCTGGTTGTGTTTTGCAGGAGAAGGCTTCCACAACTACCACCACACTTTCCCCTATGACTACTCCACCAGTGAGTTTGGCTGGCGCTTCAACTTAACCACAGCCTTCATCGACCTCATGTGCCTCCTGGGGCTGGCCAGCGATCGCAAGAAGGTCTCCAAGGAGGTCATCCTGGCTCGGAAAATGCGGACTGGAGATGGGAGTCACAAGAGTGGCTGAGTTCTTGCTCCCCTTTGCACACACATCCACACCTCTCCTTCCTCCTTTTTTCTCCCTTTCTCCCTTCCTGACCCCTCTGAACACGCTGGACAAAGGTTTAATGTTCTGTTTACTAACTACTGAATAATGATACCAGTTTGCTTAAGATAATGATAATGAGTTTTAACCCCCCTCCCACACTGTATTTTACGTGATGTATTTAAGATCTAGGACTCTGCCTTTATAACGCAAGGCCACCCCTTTCCCTCCTCTCCTTTTCCTTTCCGTCCTTTCTCTCTAGCCCCTCTGCCCCATCTCCCGCTTTACATCGTCCCGGTCTCTCCCTGGCAGAGGAGCTGGTAGGAAGCAGCCTGGGGAGGCCCATTTGCAGCCGGCTACATACCATGGAGTTAAGGGAAGCCTGTACCAGCCAGCTGAAGAGTTGAGCCAAAGTCGGTGACCCTCTCCCCACCACCTTCCCCCCAAAACTCCTCTGTCCCTCCTCCTTTCTCAAGGGCTGCTGGCACACATGGCATGGCTAAACTGCTCTCCCTGGAAATAGCAGCCCTGTCCCCTTCCCCTTGCCATCAGAGAGTTGTCTCTTGGGAAGCGTTCTCCCCTCCTCCCCATGGCACAGCCTCTCAGGCTGAGACGGGGAGAGGAGAGGAGAGGAGAGGAGAGCCTCCAGACTCTCTCAGAGCTCCAGCCAGGTCCACTGATGGCCGGTGGCCTTATTGCCTCCTCTGTCTGGCATCCCAGCTCCGCTCCCTGCATTGCCCACTGTGTCCCCTGCCACCAGGGACTGAAGGCAGAGCCTGGCTCCAGGCTTCAAAGCCCCTTTGGAGAGCCACAGAGAGGAGAGGACAGATGGAGGGGTGTGCTGCTGGCTGCCATGGGGTGGCCCCGGCCTTGGGTGGTTTTGTTCACCACTGCTGCCGAGATTTTTGCCGGCAAACGGGACTTCGCCAAAATGGAGAGGGGGAGAAGGATGTAAACCAAAGCTCCACTGCTGAGTTAAGCTGCTTTATGTTCTGGAGGAACAGGGTCCCTGCTGGGTGGCAGGTGGACGTCCTGGTGTCCCTACCTGCCCTGCGCATCCACATCCTGTGCTGAAGGCAGGGACGGAGCGAGGGAGGGGTGAGGGTGTCTGCAGGAGCAGGCATCCCCATCCTCATGGGCTCGGTCGATTAACAAGTGCCTGAGAAACACCAACGCGGGGCCAGGCAGCACAGGGGCCTTGAGGGAGCCGAGACCTCTGAGACGAGACGCTGCCGCCAGCGTGGGCCGCCAACGGGCTTCCCTGCCCAGGGTCCACCGGGGTGGTTTGCAGTTCCCTGCCCCTCTGAGGGGCTGGGAGGCACTCCTGTGGGAGCAGGAAGGGGAGGTGAAAGCAGCTCCTTGTCAGTCCCTTAGCTTGCCTCCCAGCCCCTTTAGCAAGCCGTCTTGCCCCCTTGCTCCTTCGCCGGTACAGCCGGCAGCGAGGGCGGCTGAGCCTGCAGAAAGGTCAGTTCTGTCCCGGAGCCACTGTGGGCACACAGCTGGAGGGTGCGCGGGAGGAAAACAGTCCTCGTGGGTGTTGTTTCCTGCAAGTTGCAGAGACCACAGCTTGAGTTCAGGCGGTGGGTTAGGTTCTGGGCGTCGTGGCCCCGAGCCCCTCACTGGGCTGAACGTGCTTTTTTTCCCCTTTAACTCTCCCCATTTTTATTAATTTTTATTATTATCATTAGTTGTAGCAATAGTATTGGTTTTGTTGCATCAAATGGAGCTGGAGGAAAGCACAAGAGGTGGCCGGAACGAGGTGATGTTGGAGCGGGGCTTGCAGCATCTCCCTTATTCAGGCAGGCCAGGTTGGGCAGAGACGGAGCGGATGCCAACTTCCTCGCCTCAGCTCTGCCGGCAGCAGCCAGGCAGGCTTCACGGGAGCGAGTCTCTGCAGCTTTGCTTGCTCCTGCTGCTGCAAAACCCACCAGGAGCCACGGCAGCTCTGTGATGCTCTCCTTCACAAGAGAACGCTTGTTACTCAGAAAAGAATTCCTCCTCCTCTCCTTTGCCTCCCTGCCACTGCCACAGCCTTGTTATTGCTCAGCAATGGCACCCTTCGAGGTTCGGAGCCATCAGGAGCGATGTGGTCTCCCGACAAGAGGTGCAACAGGGAGGAATGAAGCAGGGAGCTCTTCAGCTCATGGTGTCAGGAGACAGCATCCTCGTGACTGCCTGGGGGCTGGCTGGGGCCAAGGGGCTGTGGCTAGGATTGCATCCTACCATTTAA
>NW_009260182.1:8273286-8275280 GCF_000687185.1 Egretta garzetta | reverse complement strand
GGGTTCCCCGCCCGCAGGTTTTGCCCATGTGTTCCTTGGCCTGGTGCTGAACGTCATATTTATCCCCTTTAAAAAAAAAAAAAAAAAAAAAAAAGCCCTCAGAAAAAAAAAAAGAGAAACACTGTTAGCTCTGTAATTGTGGGCTGACTTTGCTCTAGTCTAAGCCCTTCTGAACTGAGGGAAGTCTCCAGAGAGGATGAAATTGCTCCAGCCAGTAATTTGGAAGGGGTGTGGGGAGGGAAGAAGGTGAGGAGAATGATTTCCTTGCTCCTGGTGCCCTTAATGTGTTGTGTGACATGACATACCCTACAGTAGAGAAGCGTGCCGTGACATGCTGCAATATTTCACATCCTCTCAGCAGAGAAGCAGGGTTTGACATCAAGGGTTCTTTTCAAATTTCAAGTGCTGATTTGGGTCCAGAATCTGGAATTAGGGTGGAAGCTGAGGAGCAGTAACCAAACAGTCCTGGTGTTTGCCCAGTCACTTTAAAGGTAGATTGGCAAATATCTCTGGGTGCCTTAAATCTTTCTTTAATATACATAGGAGTATTGACAGCTATTTGCCGTATTTTTTTTTTTTTCTGAATTACGACCATTCGAGGGGTTTCTTAATTATTTAATTGCCTACATTGAACTGTGGGTGCAGGTGATTTTGAATGTATTTGAGTTAGAATTTTTGTTAGATTAAGAAACAGATACAACACTTTAAGTAGAACTTTGTTTGAGATATATATATATATACACAACCATAAATATATATATATATTTTTGGTGGCATGTTTGTATCCTGGACGCGTCGTCTGTATGTTTAGCTTAAATGAGTCTGTCAGAGGGGGAAGCAGAGAAGGCAGCAGTGGGACCTCGTGGCTCGAGCGGCTGTTCTCCTGGGTCCCGTTTGCAGCTTAGCTACTCGCTCACTGCGTGATTTGGGACAAAGTAACTTAAAAAAAACTCTCCGTGCCTCAGTTTCCCTATCCGTAACAGGGGGTAACGCCCTGCCTCCCAGGGGTGAGGTGAGGCTCGCTGCCGACTGGCCGAGCGCAGAGGAGGGCGGCGTACGTACCACACACACACCGCTGCTGGCAGAAGCATGGACTGGTTTGTTTTCCAAAACCGTTCCCAGCCCCGCTGGTATTGTGAAGAGCAGATGTCCAAGTGTTGGGTGTTCAGGGAAGGACTGGAAAGTTGAATCTGCACATTGTCTAAGCTCTGTCACTGTTGAAATGTGAGTAGGATATGATTTTTCACAGCTTAGGGATTTCTGCATAGTAGTATCTCTGTTTTGTGTACTGGAAAAGAAAAAAAGACCTTTTTGAAATAATTTCTACTAATATGGAAACAGACATCTGGTTGTGCTGATCTGAAATTTTATTTGTTCATAATAAAAACGTTACTTTAAGACTTGTTGAGATGATGGCATGGCGGGCCGGACTCGGTAAAGCACGGGATGGAGAACACTGCACATTACCGTTTCCAAACCCTCCTCCCTTCCAGCAGAACCAGGGAAAAAAACCCTCTGGCTCTTTAAGCGCCGTGAATGAGCGGATTATAATGGCTTTCATACTCCAGCGCAGCCCGGGCGGCACACCCCGCCAAGGCTGCCCCTGCGCCGCAGGGTTACTGCAGGTTAATTCCAGCCGGGGCCTCTTGCCAGAGCCTTGCGGCTGACGGATATGCATGCAGAATAACACGTAATCCCGGCAGCCCGTCTCCCTGGCCAGCACGGCCACCACAGCGTCAGGTGGGTTCATTAACCTCAGCGAGGGGGAAGTTTCCTCCTGCAAGAGCGAGCGAGCGTCCCTGCTCTCCCCACCCTTTTTGCAGCTGGAGGGAAGTGAAAGGAGAAGGGGGAAATCCCCGCACCAAAATCTCACTTTGATGTTCGCTTCCCCACTCCCCCACCCAACCGCCTTTCAAACATCCGATCCTAGCGGCGAATAAGGCCATGGCTGGGTAAGGCCATCGCTGGGTAAGGCCATGGCTGGGTAAGGCCAT
>NW_009260182.1:8271898-8273276 GCF_000687185.1 Egretta garzetta | reverse complement strand
GCCCCTTGCAGCCGGCATTTTGAATTCCTCGGGAAAACTGGCCCACGCTTCAATTTCCAGCTGCAGCTTCTGCTGCCAGAAGGCCCTTTGGGTGGGAAGGCCAGAGCCAGGGCGCTGCAAAACGGAATGCAGGGGAGAGCACGGGAGCCCGCGCCGGCGGGAGGGACCGAGGGAGAAGAGGGTTATGCGGGAGGAAGGTCTGGGCTCTTCTGGCAGCCATGTTCTCCCACCTGGAAGTGTGTGACCAGCCCAAGCAGTGCCATGTGTGGCTGCCCTGGGCTGTGGGAAAAAAGCAAACAAAATGCTCTGGTCGCAGAGGTACGTCCCTGGAAGTGACAGAGAGGTGCTGCTTCTGATAATCCGGTGCACTTTTGATGCCAGCTATGCCAGCACAGCCCCTCCTAAAACAAGTGGAACAGAGAAGGCAAATCTTCAAACCTCCTGATTACTCAGCCAAGCCTAAAAATAAATTTAATGATCCCTCTGTCTGGATTTCATGAGAGTGGAACTCAGATCTCAGCCTCTCCCTCTTTGTTAAAGGCTGTTATTAAATCCCCTGCCCAAAATATGTTTTTCTATACCATCAAGTCCTTCAGCAGCGCCAGCTCAGCACTTTGAGCTCGTTGCCTGGAAGTGTTTCACGCATGATCATTGCTCCTGGTTTCCTATGTAATCCATGAATTAGGGTTGCAATTCTGACGTCGCCCAACTTTGCTTCTCTGAAGCTCTCCCACCCGGCAGGGAAGGAGATGGAAGGGAAGGGTTAACGTGCCAGCCAGCTCTGCTAGGAAGGAGAGGGCAGGCAAACAAGCGCCTGCTTGTTCAGACCCAGCCGAGGGAGTGCAGGGAGGCCCGTGGCTGCTGCAGGCTGCCAGCAGCCAGGTGGAGGGTTTGCTGCATCTTCGCACCCTGGACACAACAGGCAGGGCATGCGGTGGGGGACCAGGTTCCAGCTGCAACCTGCTCCCCAGAGCCGGGATGCAGCGATGGCAGCTGCGAGGAGCCCAGCATCCCCAGGCCCCTGGGAGTGGGACCGGGAGGGTGCCCCGGGAAGGGCGGAGGTCCCACCGGCAGCCGCCCAGCAGCGGGGCTGGGTGCCAGCTCTGCGCGGACCCACGGGCTCCCAACCACAGCAGGAAACCAGCAGCTGCTGCCGCCCCTCCGAGAGGGAGCAGGACCCCAGGAAGGCTGCGGGGACCGCCTGGGGAGCGGGGAGGAGGCGGGGGGGGACAGTGAACAAAGCCCCACGAGCAGGAGGAGGAACCGCACCGCAGCAGCCCTCCGCGCCAGATGGAGGGGGTGGGCGGCATTTGCTTCACGCCCAGCCCAGCGGCCTCAGCCCTGCCCCAGAGGGGCCCCTTCTCCCTGGGGAGGCTGG
>NW_009260182.1:8267625-8271174 GCF_000687185.1 Egretta garzetta | reverse complement strand
CCTTCCCGAGGGAGCAGCCCTTTGCCCCCCCTGCTGCCCCTCGCCGGCATCGCTCCCAGCTGCGCTGCCTGGGAAAGCACCAGGTGCCGGAGTCACGGGAAATACCAGCACCTCGGCTTTCGGTTAAAAAAATGAGCTCTGTTTTTTTTTTCTTTAAAAAGACAGTGTAAAAAATTCAGGAGAGAAGAAACTCACCATCCAGTTCGCATGTGGACCCACATAGTCACACACAAATATGTATACGTGTATATACATAAACATGAGTATCCATGGTAAAGCAGGATACTTCGATTTGGGAGGGAGGCTGGAAAAAAGGCACCGTTTTCATACACATAAATGTTAGTTGTGTTATAATCTGGCTGGTTAGTGACTGTGTACTGAAAGCTGGCATGACATGAAAACAATAAAATCCTCCCTTACTTGGAATTCTTCACTAAAAAAAGCAACCTGTGAAACTGCATCTTTTATTTCTTTTTAGACTGTGAGGAAGAAGAGCACTTTGCAGAATAAATGGTATTTCGTGATGGAGACGGGAGCGATGGCAGCTCTTACACGCCAATTTGGCTTTGTAACAAACACATCTGCTCGTTCTACATTTTTTCAGTTCTCCTAAAATAGCTTTTTACAAAACCCCAGTCTTCAGCACGCAAACAGAAGAAATGCTTATCCCTTTTCAAAATGCCTGTGACCTCCAGTCACTTTATAAGCTGACTCAACGAAATTGTCATTTTGACCGTCATAAATGTTTGTCCCTTCACCTGCAGAGTTTCCACATTCTGTCACGGTTACACAGGTATATAACTTAATGGTTGCCAAGCTAATCACGCAGTTCTGGTGACACCTGCCATGTGATTTGTAGCATTCAGAAACAGGAGACTTACACAGTCATAATATTGCACTTCTTCCTTGTCTTTTTGAGCTGCCTAATTAAATAGTGGTGATCCAAATATCATGTATTTAACAGCCATTTTCTCACCTAAAATAGATTTGGCCTGACCCTGAATCCCAAAGAAACTATGTTCTTGGGTGACCACTGGGAAGCGCATGATTAGAAAACCAAGATAATTAATTTAAAAGCCAGGGAAGGCTGCAGCTGTGACTGAGGTGAGGAGGTTTTCCCACCTCAAGCAGGTGATGGAGCATCAGGCTACCCTGCACTCACCCGCCCACTATCCCTCTTCAGCCAAAATTCTTCTGAGATGACTTAGAGTTCAGGTGTCTCTTTTCACGGGGCAAAGATGGCGGGGGCAGGTTTCAACTAACTTCAGCAATTTTAAACTTATGTATGAAATCCACTCTGGTTAAATAAGCATCCTCTAGAGTCAAGAGAGACAGGGAGGCGCTTCCCGCAGTGACTCACAGCAGCAATCTGAGATACCTGTTTTAGAAAAAGGGTGAATCATCTGCTGGTGGTGCCTCTGTAACTTCTATATACGGATACCAGGATTAGTTGTTGGATGGCTGTCTTTTAGACGATGAGTTTGGTGCAATGAGTTCCACTCCTGGATTCTAATCGTGGAGAGCCCTCAACTCTCCAGCAGCGACCCGCGAAAGCGCAGGCTCTGAGTGCTCAGCATGAGAAACATCTCATCTGGGGCACCTCGGTGGCTTTGGTCTGTGACTCAGCTTCCTCGCTTGGAGCTAAGAAAGTTCAAAACACCCCAAGAATTACTGGAAACTTGAAACTGGAAAATTTTAGATGCGCTTGACAGATAAGGGTATTTTTGGTTTTTTACACAGGAGGCGATAAACTGCTGGAAGTTGTTGCTGCAGGATGTCGTGGCAGCACACAGAGGCAGAGGCTCACAAAGGGTTTGGAGAGCCTCGCAGTAAATAAGGTCCATAACCAGATGCTAAAAGCAGAGATGTGCCCTCTAACACACACACACAAGGTTTGCGGACACAGGTCTGAGTGGAGCAGACCTCAAACAGCCCCCGGGCTCGCAGGCTCTCCCTAAACAGCCTCTCCGGTTGCCACTGGTGAAGAATGTGACATGGGGCAGGGTGGACACCATAGTCAGGCAAGTACATCAGGATGAGGAATAGCTGCCAGTAGTTACCCCACTCTAAATTCTGCTCTCGTGATGGCCCCCGTCACAGCGTGGGGACGGAGAGCTGGAATCACAGCTCCACGATCCCACCCGGCTTTGGAGACAGTGCTCCTCTTCCTCCATGTCATTCCTTCCAGATCTTCCAGTTCACTTGCCCCAGGCTTTGTTTTTAATACCCTAGGCTTCTGAGAAGTCCAGCCATCAAATTATCAAGATGTCTGATGGCACGCAATAAATATTGAATCTTTGGGAATGAAGCTCATAACTCAGTTTGCCACTCCTGACTAACAAGCCCATCTCAAACTCATAAATGAATGAGCATGTTCTTCGGACTAATGACCACATAACATGCTGGGATTGATGTTGTGGAAGATATTGCAGACACATGGGAGTTTTCAGGAAATATCAAGGCTCTTTAGAACCGCTACTCATAATGCACTAGCTTTGTTTTAATATGCGTGTGGGATTTATTTTCTGTGTTTATGAGATTTTTCTTTGTCTCTGGTCTCTGCAATTCCAATTCAGCAGAGTCATGTGCGGGCAGAGCATAGGGGGATTGCATTACAGGAGCATCAAAGATGGAAATTTTTGTTTCACAGAAATTACCTAGGCCACTACTAGCTTTCATTGGGATTCAGAACAAACCTGAAAGGTGAAAAATCAAAGGAAAAACTTCCCAGTCTTTTCCGATTTATCTGAAGATAGACAAAAAGCCAGGTTCTCCCAGCTGTCTTGGTCAGTTGTTCTTGAGGCAGCTCTCTCTTTCAGCCCCAACAGTGCTTTCCTTCCTTCCTTTTGACTCCTTCCATCATAATACACATCATCAGCACCTTTGCACACAAATATAGCTGAAAAGTCTTTTCCAAGCAAAAGCTAGAAGCATTCCATTTTGAAAATACTCAGATCAGAACATTTCAAAATGGCCAGAACATTTGTTTCCCCTTTTTTTTTCCTCCAAGGTGATATTTCTGGTTTCAGGAAGCGTTTCAGTTACGACGACCACATTTTCTGCTGGCAAGAGGCCCCCTCAGCGGAATTTAGCTGGTCAGAAGGATGATGCAGTCATATACCCCTTGGGCTGGGCCAGCCTGGAGTCTGAGTCACTACTAATGCATTTATTTGGTTCCCACTCTTCTGTTGGCTTCTTACACGATGCTGGGCAGGTCTCCTAATCCTCCAGGAATTGGCGGAGATGCTGCTTTCCTCCTTCCCAGATTTTCTGCTGTGCTTTATGGAGGAGAGGCTTCACATTCCACATCTGGCACAGGGAAGCCAGAGTGTGGTTAGGGATGTTATAACCCAAGTGGCTGTGGTAGAAACCTTCTGTCTTATCTGCTCGGTTTAGAGTTCAACCATTCCTGTTCCTGTGAAGTTCACAAGGCAGGTCCTTGGGCCATCCCTCAGCCTTTGAGGAAAACCAGAGCAGAACAGTGTCCCGTCCTTTGCTGCTGCAGAAACCCTTGCCGGAACCAAACGCCTGTGCAATGAGAGACACTGA
>NW_009260182.1:8235946-8267294 GCF_000687185.1 Egretta garzetta | reverse complement strand
CTCCCAGGCGGTGCATGCACAGGTTTTTCTCTCAAGAGACTCAAATCAGTTCTAACTGCACATTTAAATACTTAATGCTTTTGCGTGATTGATGGGTTGAGGTACAGCTCTCCTAATACCTGGTTTGTTCTATGCCTGCATCCTCATCTGGGTGTCTTGAGCTTACAGAACAGCACAGCCTGGTAGTAAATGCCTCTGCCATGGGAACTGGACACATTTCATCCCTTAGCAGCATGTTTACTGTCAGCTCCTTCTTCTACCTGAGCAGGCACAGGACATACTGCAAGCATCACTAACTGCCTGACACGTCTTTGTCAGTAACCAGCTCAGGTGAATATTCCCTGCCCTACTTTTGTTCAGCCCCAGTATCACGTTGTGCTGTAACAGATTTCCATCCGGCTGGAGAAACCCTTCTCTGTCTCCTGTCCAGCCCTGCTCTGCCGCCTGGCAGCGCAGCCACTGAGCTGGGGCACAGGCAGACTCTAAGCTCAGCAAATGCTAGGGTCGGTCCCTTTGCCCTTTAGTTGCACAATAAAGATACACCTCCCTTCCATATGGCCAGCACACACAGATATTTCTAACCCAAATGTTTGCCTGGGCATAGTGTATGGTGCTGGTGCCAATGGCCTCCGACCTTCTCTGGTCTCCAAGAGGCAGGGCAGGCAGCTTTCTCAGCCTCACAGCATCAGCTCTAGCACAAAGGGTACTACCACCACACACATACTTATAAATGTGCTTGCTGATCACTGCCATGCTTAAATGCATAAGACTGCTCAAGGCATATCAAATAGTAAATATTTATAAGTCTAGGACCAGGCACTGCATCTTTCACGCAGACCCCACTTCAGTGCACAATAGCCTATTAAATGCACTCACTTCCCTTCTGTAAAAGGCTACTGGGGACAAAAGAATCCCTTCCTGGTCATGAGGGGGCCCCAGTGCAGCATTAAAAGAGAGCAGTGCTCACTTAGAAAGTGAGTTAGCTTAAAGATAATCCACCCCCTTCAAGGTCATTTTCCCCATCCACAGTCAAAAATACTGAGACACACTCTAGACCAGCTGGCATAGATAAAGAGCCTCCCAGCAAAAGCTCAGATTTACGACTACTGAAAATTTGCCTCCCTTCTCCTGTATTTGGAAATAGCTTGTCCATGGCTGAGAGGACAGGGTTAGGCAGCTCTTCCTGTTGGGGGAGATGGGGACACGGATACAAAAATGTCCTTACTGCAAGACAGCAATGAGAGTTCCGTCTCCAAGAAACAGGCAGCAGAGGCTGAGAAATAACCTGGCTGCTGAAGAGCTGCATGGCTGAGCCAGCAGGGAAATGGGGGTGGGAGCTAATTCCAGTTAAAGGCATGACGGATAACAAATGGCACTGTTGCCATGGCTGGCAGGGTGTCTATCACAGTGACATAAACAAATAATAAAAGAGAAGGCGTTTGGCACTGCAAAAGCCCAGCAATGTCCACGCAGAGCGCAGTCTGTCAATAAGGGCTGCACATGCCTGATTTCCCAAATGACAGCTCTGTAATAAGCTGGGTAAGAAACTTTGTGAAACAACCTGCAGCACTTCACCTAGAACTTAAGTCCACGGCTAGTGACTCTTCTTTATGGACATGTCAGCTTGGCCTTTTCACACTTTCCTGCTGGTTTATGCTTTTTAGCATGTGAACCACAAACCACCACCTGCCTTTAATTTCTAATTCTGTGTGGGACTTCTGAATGCTTTTGAAACCTAACAGAAAGCACCAGCAATGTAAAGAGGTGCAACGTGTGCTAACCTGCACACCTGCCGACCTCACCTCCACCGTCACAGGCAATAGCTGCATGGCATCACAACCCTCTCAATTTTCCCCACCAAAAATGAAGTTATTCATTCAGAGTGTTTCTCCATTCCAGTTCCTTCTAAAAAGCCGACTCCTCCTGTTTTCTTGGTTACGCTAGTCAGATCCCCCCTGTGCCTCCTGGCTCCCCTGCAGCTGACTGTGAAGTTGGTCAGATCATTGATCAGACCACCTTGGTCCTCTCTCCCTGCTTGGCTGCCCCAGACACACCAAAAGCCAGCCGGCTGGCAGGCCAGCCCCCTTGGTAAGACAGGGAACACCACCTAACGGATCCTGCAGTAGGGAAGGGCCCATGTAATGGTGATCAGGAGCCCACAGGCTTCTCTATTACAGTGTCCCTTTACCCAACCCTTATTCCCAGCCACTTTGGCTGCTCAGGGCAGGTGCCTCTTGGAGGGTCAGACTCCATGGAGGGGAAAAGGCAGGGCTGGAACTAGGAAGAGTTTAAGAGCACTCACCCCTTTCCTCCACTGCGGACACCCAAGATGATAAACACTCTTTTCTCCAGGCTCGCTGGCTGGCATTAAATTCAGGCTTGCCAGCTACGCACCAACTACAGCCCAGACTTCTTTGGAGACCCTTGCTGTGCACCTAGCAAAGGTGTTTCCTCCTTCAGCAGCAGGAGACCAACACTCATCTGTGCAAAACCAGGGAAAGCCAACTGAGACCATTGGCGAAGCTGCCAGACTGAGCCAGTGCTGCTCACAAAGGAGCCAGCCTGATTGAGACCTGCTGAAGGAGCAGACTATCTCATTAACCACATATATAGGAAAGCCCCAAGCGAACCTATTCATGGGTAACCAGCACTGCATGCCACATGGCTAAGATCCCAGAGAGCTCTCTCCTGGTTTGAAAGCTTGGGCCATCCTGCTCTGCCACGTTCCCATATACGGCAGAGATGTAATTTGCTAGCTGCTGGGTGCTGCACAGTTACAGTGCTCCTCTTAATCCTTCTCAAGCTTGCAAGGAACCCTGTTCTTCACCACCAGTCAGGCTGGGCAGCTCTACATTACAGCGCAGCTGTGGGAGGAGGTCATTGCTCCGTATAGGAGGCAGCGGGACCACCAAGAAAAACCTCTGCATGTCCAGATTCACATCCATAAAGCATTAGGAGGAGTGTCCTGAAGACAGAAATACTGGCACAGGACAAAAGTCCATGGATACCATTAAAAATTGGGAATCAGAATTGGTCTACCTGAACTTGTTTCACATTTATACATCTCTAAAGGGTGCAACTAAATAGTTTTAGTCAAAAGGGTAGACAGGAAGATTGGTCATATGGTTGGTTACAAGCCCAAGCACAGGCTTTAAAATGGGAAGGGAGCTAAGTCTCCATGGATGGAAAGATCCAGGGAACGGTAAATGAGGAGGGCACCCCAAACAGTCTGCAAAGCACAGAGGAGAGCTGTGGCAGGGATCCTTCTCTTTGAGTCAGGAAGCATCATGTACAGGCTCTGGGACCAGTTGGAGTAGATAAATGTTGACTCCATCCATGTGAAGATGATGGTGTCAGTGTGGCCAGGTACTGATCCATCCACCTATTGATCCAGCTTATTCCCCGTGAATTCAAGCCCACCTCATGCCACAACATCGCATACTCTGCCAAGGACATATATCTTCCACCACCCCAGTAAAGCTCTACCCCCTGATATCATAAAAGCCCCCTTTGTACAAGTTTGTGTGTTTAAGTTCCATATGTTTCTATAGATTTGGGTGGAGAAATAGTTACCAGAAAACATCACAGGCCAAAGACAACATAAATACTAAGAAGATATTATGTGACAGTTTCCCAAGAACTGATAAGCTTTAGAGACGAGTAATCCTGATGAATTTGCAAGAACAGATAAACTTAGACCACCTGAATCTAATGCTGTATGAGGCTGCCAGCAAGCATTAGCATCTGCAACAGGTTGTATAACTTGGATCACACCCAGGAGGGCGGTGGCTGCTATACGCAGATGAAGACTGCAGAGTTATGTGTACAGCTGGTGAACAAAGTGCCCTCTGAAAGAATTTCTAAAGACCTACCTAGAAACCACCGGTGCGTCAGGATGACCTTCTGCTTCTGAGTGTGCTCGTTGGGGTTGGCCTCCCAACGGGCGCTCCAGCCAATAAGTAAACGAGAACGAGTGGTGTGTTATGTGAATAGTTACCTGCTATTACTAATAACACCTTGATTCTGTTGACAGCAGCAGCTAATGAATAAAAGGTATTTTAAGAAATACCAGTTGTAATCTGTGTTCTCCTCTAACACTATGCCCTATCAAGTAAAAAGGAATTTACACCACCTGTTTGGGAGAAACATGCTAAAGACAGTGTGGCACTCGTACCTCTTTTGTAGTGGGACCTGCAGACCCAGCTGGGACAGACAGTGTCAGCACAGAACAGCTTCTTTGCCCAAAAAAGCCACTAGCCATGAAATGGTTTGTTGAAATCCCAGTGAAATCCTTGCCACAGCTTGCCAGAGGGAACTGGTGGCTGTGGGGAGTATGTTCCTCCTCCTGAAATGTGCTATATTCAGGCAAATCCAGCCCTATGGAGGGACTTGACAGGAACCATGTGAGACTTCGTAAGGGCAAGATCTGTTCAAAGGGAGAAGGTCCCACGTAAGAGCCAGCTAACCACTGTCTGCTCCATCACCCAGACATCGTCTTCTCTGCATGCTCCAGTGCATGGCTGGGGACTGTGAACCGGCAGACCCAACTCTGCCACTTAGTCACTCTGCAGACATGGGTTGTTGCTTGAGTCTGCTATTTTTCTAAAGCATTTCCATAGGTGATGTCTCATGACTGCCACTGATGTCCAGAGAAACGATGCAGACTCAGCACTTCCAATGCAGGAAAACAACAAGTGTTGCAAGTCACACTGTCGCAAAAAAATGAGACCCACAACATTTTATCTTGTAAGCCTCCCCCTCAATCTGCCTCCAGGTAACCTGCATTCCCATCTCTTGAGGGCTGTCAAGTCTGTACCTCCATGTAAGGGACAGATTTCTCCATCTATGAAAAGAGCATGAGGTTGTTCCAATAACTATTGCAACAAAACTGGCCTTATTGAGTCAGACCAAAAATATCCCCTGACAAACCACAGCCAGCAGCAGATGCTTACAGGCCTATAGAAGAAGTCAGATTATATCTGGACCTTTATTTTTAATAACTACCAACAGCCTCATCCTCTGTGAAGCACTCCTTCCGTGTAAGCGCTGAAAGGCTTGAACCAGATCATGCGGTCTTGCACATAAAAGCAGCTCCTACCCTAGAGAAAGTTTATAACCCAAGAGGCAAAACCCCCACCTACAGACACAGGCGCAGAGCTGCCTTGCAAGAGGCAGCCCAAAGCGTTCATGGCAAAGCTGAGGATCAAACGCAATCTTTTGCCACTGGATTAGATTTTCAAAACCATCTGTCTAAAACATGATGGAAATTATTAAACTAGAGAAACAAAGGTTTTGACAGGTGAAACTTCCTTCCAGATTTTCTGGCGGTCTTCCAGCCTTGATCACTGAAATTTCACATGCACACCTGACCTCTGCGAGCGGACGAGTGCAGTGCTAACACACGCCTAGCTGAAACACCATTCAAGCAAAACTTTCTGCTTGGTGAGCATATTTCCTGTTGTCTCCAGTAACTCCTTCAATCCCAGCACACTGATACCAGCAACATCATGATTCATTAAGATATGGAGCAGTGTTTTTCCAGTGCTTTCCCACGCCATTGTCATCACTGATGTGGTCCTGGCTTTGAGAGCTTTCTGGGTTCAGGCAGCCGGAGCTGGAACCCTCAGTGAGCTGTGGTCAGCAAACATTTGCAATCAGCAGCTGACTTCCTGCTGTCACCTCCCCGCTCAGGCAGACAACGACATCCTTCGCTTTTGCACCCAGAACCTCACTCCGAGGAAAAGAGAACATCCCTCAGCCCATGGGACCTCCCAAGCCTACACGTTGCCTACAGCTGTTGGATTTGTTCAATGCCCAAGTAAAAGCAGCCAAATTGGGCATGATCAAAGAACAGAGGAAAAGTGAGCTGGCTCAGCTCTGCTTTAATGATATTAGTCATGAATTTTTACTCACTCAGAGTTCCCAAAGCTTGCTTTCCTTTTTTCCCCTCTTATCTCTTTCATCTCTGTGTAACACAGGTGATGCTGATCCTGCTGAGACAGTCCTGAAAACTTTGCTCAGCTTTGACACTTGCACCTCTACCTCAGACTTCAAGGAAAGCCTGTGGGATGTCGGCGGCTGTAAAGCTAAAGAGGCTGCTTTCCAATCCTCTCTACTGGTGCCAAAACATTGTCAAATCCCCAGGCTTCAAGCAGAAGCCTTCCTACTTCAGAAAAAAACGTGCCTTTCCCTCTACTTCCCCCTGTGCATCAGCAAGCAGGGTAGCTGATGGCATGGCTCCAGTGCCCTCTAAAGCTTCCAAACCGCTGCTGCCAGCAACCCAAGCAGATGCCACCTTTGTCTGGCAGGGTGGCATTTAAAAAGCCAGAGGGTATCAGATGAGAGTTCTCCGAGGCCGTGTCACCAGACTTGCTAGAGAAGAGCCAGCAAAAACCATAAGATTAAATCTCCTCACTTTAGGAGTTAAATTAATTACAGTGCAGTTGGAGCGGGTGAGGGAACCTGTGTGAAGTAATTAAGCGATACACCCACTCAAGTTAAACCCCACTGACATCCACTCCTTCCCCTCAGAGAAGTGTCTCTGGGGCTCAAGAGGTTTGGATGCTCATTCCCGCTCTGCACTGACCGGCTGAGCAGCCTTGGCCATGCCCTCCTGCTCCTTTTCCATGGGAAGGAATGATCCTCACCTTGCTGAGCCTTGAGCAACACGCCCCTGCTGCAGCTTATGTGGTGCTGCTGCACCCATGAAAGGAATAATTGGACTTGTCCTAGATGGCCAGAGGCTTGGCAAATCAGTTGGTTCTGAACCATCCCAAGGCCTATTTGGTTCTGCATTCTTGCCTAAGATCTTTTTGCAGATGGAGGGGGGGGGGGAAAGTCAATTTCAGATCAAAATGCTTTTAAATATTTGACATCGTTAAGTAATATAAAGGTTTACAACTGGTTTATTTGCTTAGTGATGAAACAACAGAGAATATAGTCACTGCAAACGTTGCAGCTAATATATCTGCTCTTCAGATATCAGAGGAGATAAGATAGCTGTTCAGATCTAGTGAGATTCCCTATGGACACCATTTGAAGATCAAACAACTGTAACTTTCCCTCAGACAGGACATCCTGCCAACCACCTCAGGGACATGGTCACACTAACAAAAGTGCCAGATTTTCTGTTTGTCTACGAGCACCAGAGAGTTGCTGAATCTTTGGCTGACCACAGAAACCCGAGAACAGTAAACTTCATGGGTGATAAGGCTGATGCCAGGCAACAAGGAAACCAGCTGACTGATGCACACCCCACGCTCTCTGACATGGGAGGAGCAAGGGGTTACTTGAGTGAAATGACCTGATCAGGCATTGCCAGCACACAAACACTTGCAAAGGCTGAAATCACCCAACCAAGATAGCAGCTCAGGAACACACCTCATGGAAGGGTGGCTTCAGCCTCCAGCTCCTCAGATGACACTTCCTGAGCTCTGGCCCTCCACCCCAGTATCTGCAAGGTCATCAGCGGAGAAAGATTCCTGGCTTGGCCACAGCAGACCTGCTCTGGCATAGGGAAGAGCCTGCAGATCAGCTGTTAAGTTGTTCAGAGACCTGAGAAACAAAATTCCCCTTTGCCCCTGGGAGAGGGCACAAAGGCACTCAAAATAGCAGCTGTGTCCCCAGAACTAATTAATAAGCTTCTAGGCCTTAATGATATTCCAGCAACGAGCAGAGAAATGCCACAGAGGAGGTCAGACCGCCACATCGTCATCAGAAGAGAGACTCTCAGAAGCCTTGATTGCGTGTAAGGCCAGGGACATGAAGGCACTGCCTTCCCCAAGGATGGGGACTCCAGACTTCCAGAACCACTTACAGGCTCTGGAGCCTCATGATTGCTTCAGGTTCCTAAGCCTAAAAGCTTCTCTTTCACACTACCCAGAGCACACCTAATCCCAGAAAAGAGATGGGAACAAGGGAGAACTGCAAAAAGAGAACTCCCTACTCAACCAAGCACACTCGCTTTCCATGCATTGCTTTGGTCCCCCTCCCCTGCATGGTACCAGTTCTAACAGGCACTTTCTGAATACGCCTGCTTCCCCTTTTCACTAGCAGCTGCTTTACTAGCCTTAAACAACTGCCCAAACCACAACCAGAATATCTGAAGCTTAATCTCTAAACCTGCACTAAGAGTTTTGCTGCAGCCTGTAATTTCCCTAGCATGTAATATCAGCAACATCCCACCTACTCTTACCCCCCAGTAACCTGGCAGAAGCTCCTCTCCCTGCAGGCTCCTTTCATAGGGAAGCTCAGCTGCCCTCTATCCCCCCCCAGCCCCCCCGCCTGGAAGGGGGGAGCAGGCACAGCTGAGGCTCAGCCTGGCTCCTCATAAGAGAAGTGACAAGCTTGTGCTAATTTCAGTCCAAGCTCTCCAAAATACACAGGCTGAGCCCCTAACTATGCCCGAAGAAATGTATTAACGTATTTGGGTGAGCATAAGAGAATGATCTACCTCTTTGGTTTGCATCTAGCCCAAGGTTTACATATGCAGAAGGTGATTTTGGAAATCCTGCCAAAGATACTGTGAAGTGCCCAGTTTTTAGAGGGCAGGGGCTCTATTTTTTTCTGGAAATCAGGATTAGAGAGGGTTTTATGATTGTGGAGTTTTTTTCCTTAGATGTTTCTGAGTTCTGCTCTTGGAAACTCGCTAGTAATCACAAGCTCCTTGGGAATTCTGATTTTTATCCTCTCAAAATAATCTAGCAAATGGGGAGGGAGAACAGCTCCAAATTCCTGTTTAGCTGATGATACAAACAACATATTTGGGGTAACTGCTCCCTGGTTTTACAAGGCTTATCACATTTTGAATGTGCGTGCTTTAACTCGGCTCAGATGTCTGCTGGTGATCCAAAGAGAAGAGTCAGCTCTGCGCTGGGGGAGAGCACATGAAAGACACTCTTGGGGCTGAGGTTATGAGAGGGCATGGCAGTGGGCACCGTTCCCATTTGTTGGGACGTAGAGGGCAGAAATCTCAGAGGACTGCATGATTTTATCGGAGGTCCTACAGCCTTCCTTGTGACATGTAGGGCGCTTGCTCCTTTGGTCCATGGGGAAGATGGACATGGTAGGACACTGCTGAACTCTCCTCTACTACATCATTAATGCAGTTGCTCTGGGAGCGAAGGGGGAGAGACCCCCAGTTTGGTGGAAATGCTGGCAGAGTCCTGATATCCAGATTCTTCCTCTGAGAGGAGACTTTGCTATTGGAGTCAACTCAGCAAACAAGATGCCATTTGATTAGTCAGTTGTTTTCTGGGCTGCTATGGCCAGAAATGATTGCAAACTGCTCTGCCTTTGGCCAGACATTTGATAGAGTGCCACATTATATATTTATTAGGGGAGTGAAGAAATCCTAACTGGATAAAAATAGCAAGGCTTGGATTAGAAACTGGCTGGCAAATGAGGAACAGAGGTTCACTGTTGCTTCAGGATGCCTACCCTCGCCAGAAAGATCCTGCACAGTATTGATGTGGGTCTGCTAAGTTGGGGCAGAGGAGACACAGAAGACACAAGACTGCCTGGAGGAAGCACAGTGAAAAACAACACCAGGTCTTTTGGATGACTGACTGTTGTCTTGATCAAAAGAAGTAGGAAGCCAACGAATTTGGATCCACCTGGCTGGAGATCAGCTTTGTGGAAAGGGACCTGGGGGTCCTAAGACACTCTTGGGGCTGAGGTTATGAGAGGGCATGGCAGTGGGCACCGTTCCCATTTGTTGGGACGTAGAGGGCAGAAATCTCAGAGGACTGCATGATTTTATCGGAGGTCCTACAGCCTTCCTTGTGACATGTAGGGCGCTTGCTCCTTTGGTCCATGGGGAAGATGGACATGGTAGGACACTGCTGAACTCTCCTCTACTACATCATTAATGCAGTTGCTCTGGGAGCGAAGGGGGAGAGACCCCCAGTTTGGTGGAAATGCTGGCAGAGTCCTGATATCCAGATTCTTCCTCTGAGAGGAGACTTTGCTATTGGAGTCAACTCAGCAAACAAGATGCCATTTGATTAGTCAGTTGTTTTCTGGGCTGCTATGGCCAGAAATGATTGCAAACTGCTCTGCCTTTGGCCAGACATTTGATAGAGTGCCACATTATATATTTATTAGGGGAGTGAAGAAATCCTAACTGGATAAAAATAGCAAGGCTTGGATTAGAAACTGGCTGGCAAATGAGGAACAGAGGTTCACTGTTGCTTCAGGATGCCTACCCTCGCCAGAAAGATCCTGCACAGTATTGATGTGGGTCTGCTAAGTTGGGGCAGAGGAGACACAGAAGACACAAGACTGCCTGGAGGAAGCACAGTGAAAAACAACACCAGGTCTTTTGGATGACTGACTGTTGTCTTGATCAAAAGAAGTAGGAAGCCAACGAATTTGGATCCACCTGGCTGGAGATCAGCTTTGTGGAAAGGGACCTGGGGGTCCTGGTGGACAACAAGCTCAATATGAGTGAGCAGTGGGCTGCTGAGGCCAAGAAGGGCAATAGGACACTGGGTTGCATCCAAAAGGCCATCACAAGCAAAGATAAAGAAGTCATTATCCCACTCTACTCAGTGCTTGTCAGGCCACACCTGGAATAATGTGTACAGTTCTGGTCCCCACTATACAAAAAAGATGTGGACAGGCCGGAGGGGTCCAGAGAAGGGCCACCAAGATGATCAAAGCACTGGGAAGCCTTCCATATGAGGACAGGCTGAGAGAACTGGGTTGTTCAGCCTTGAGAAAAGGAGGCTCAGAGGGGATCTCTTCACCATGTACCAGTATTTAAAGGGTGGCTACAAGGAAGATGGGGACTCCTTTTCCCAAGGAGTCACATGGGAAAGATGAGGGGTAATGGGTACAAGTTAATCCTGAGAAGATTCCGATTGGACATGAGAGGAAAATTTTTTACAATGAGAACAGTCAACCATTGGAATAACCTCCCCAGGAGAGTGGTTGACTCTGCCACACCAGACACTTTCAAGATGCAGCTGGACAGGGTGCTGGGCTATCTTTTTTAGACTGTGCTCTTGCCTAGAAAGGTTGGACCAGATGACCCTTGAGGTCTCTTCCAACCTGGTATTCTATGATTCTATGAAATAGGCTCTCTCTGGTAGAGACTGCACACAGATCGGCTCCTTGCAGCCCAGCAAAGCTGGAAGACATACCATTGCTACACAGTGGGGTCTGCTCTTCTGCCATGCAAGATGGGAAGTTCACTCTCTTAATGACAAGTGGCGCAGTATTAGTGGTCCTCACATTATTTATGGATAAAGGACAAAACGTCCTGTTTAAAGCGTCCTTTGTCAGGCTTCTTTTAGTCAAAAAGGAGTTTCCCTTATGACCTGATACCTCCTACCTCCCATGGTGTTTCTAGTGTGTGGTTAAAAATGGAAAAGAGGCTGGAGTGTCCAGTCTCCTCAAACCTTTGGTTTTTGCTCCCTCTTCAGACAGGTCAAGGGTATCCCTTTTTAATGAAGGTACAGGTTCATTCTCCGGTGCCAGTGTGCTATTAGCCCTGCTCTCTAAGGAGTTGTTCTCTGCAGAGAACCGCCACAAAATCGCACTTTGGGATCCAAGACCAGGAGTTGACTTCTTTTTCCCACACAGAAGAAAGCTTCTGGCAGGCAGTGGAGGCAGCATACACGTTGGGTCTGAGATGCAGTGCTGTCGCGTTGGAGAGCAGCCGCCTCCACTCGCAACCCAGATGTCACACCTTCAGCCACTCCAGACCCAGAAAGTGGTTTCATATACACACAGTTCACCACACATGCGATGGAGTCAATATGGCCAAAGGATTGTTCAGGTAAATTAATTCATATAAAGACTTTGATGCGTCTGTTAGGATAATGAGTGAAGGCTGCCATCAAGATCAAGGTCTCCATTGTGCTGGGTGCTGTACAAACACATGCTGGGAGATACCCGCTGTCTCCAAAAGCTTACAGTCTAAGTAGACACTTGAATGGGGAGGGAGACTGGGGCATGTGAAAGAGGAATAATTTATCCACGGTCAAAGGCTGAGCTGGAATTAGAAGCCCCTGTGTCTTGAGTGGGATCTGCTATCTCCTCTTCGCATCACCACCTACCAATGACTGATACAGTCTGTAAATAGTCATAATAAAAAGCCTCCCAGAAACAAGCCACACTTAATTCCTGAGGACATTTTGTTCTTTCTCTGGTTACAAACCATGGGCGGGTAAGGGCTGTTCCAGCAGCTGCATGCAAGGCTTTGGACTTAGCAACAGCAGGCGGACCGTGGCTGTAAGAATGACTCCTGTCATATGCAATCATCTATCAGCACACTCGGTGGTGCTAATAAAAAGAAGCCCTTCACAGAGTGCTCAGTGTGCATTACTGGCTGAAGCAAGAGCTGAGGCAGCGTCGCAATCCCTGAGTTGCAGAGGGAACTGCAGGGCAGTCACGTCCAAAGTTGGTGCCTTCAGTGCCACTGCGTTACATATTCCGCTTTGCTCAGCGTGGTAGCATGAGGTCTGAATCGTGTTGCCATATTTCCGAAAAGTGAGGAGAGGAAGGGTGGGACTCTGCCTCCAAACGGGTACTGCAGTGAAATCTGACAGCAGAAAGCCTGGGAGCTGGCACATCTTTCACGGTGGCAATGGGTAAGGACAAAACTACCTAAAGTGCATCATTCCAGAAAATACCACCTGGTGATGGATTAATATAAATGTTGGTTTCTTCTAATGTGGTGGCGGTTGGGTTTTTTTGCCACCTTCTCTCTTGGCGTGGCGCTGAATGCTTTGTCCTCTGAACACAGGGCTCATTCCTACTTTGCATGTGTTAATGTAAAACCAGTGCAAACCTCACTGTTGATTTTCATTCTGAGGCCCAATGCAGGTCACCGTCTGATGTTTAGGAAGAGCTGGTGTTATACAGGATCCTCATTCTCTCCTGACGTGGTGCCATCCCAGCGTACTGGGGTCTCAGCCCCCAGCAACCTCTGGCCAGAAGCCAGGATGTCCTTGCACCTTCTTCGGTAGGGTACCCCCCTTCTCAGCACTGACATGTCGTAGGGGTACCCGCAGCCCCCTCTTCCTCTCCCTAGTAGCAGGCTGTGATCTGGCCTGTTTTCGGCTCAGATGCATCATATGATACACCATCTCGCTGACCGAGCCTGGGCAACTCGTTATCTGTGCCATGCCTCAGTTACCAGCCTCTTGCCAACAGCTGACACTTCCTAAGTGTACTGAGAGCTTGCAGTAGACCGTGTCCTGGGATGCTGCAGTGCTGGAGGTCAGATAAGGATGGCTTTGTAAATCATTCATATGAAGCAAGCTTAACTGCTGTCAGTTGTGACAAGTGAACGTAACTGGCCAGAGCAAAGTTCGTTGTCATGCACTGACTCCCCTCAGTAGCACCTGACCAGCACGAAGCCCTCTTTCCTAGCTGCACTTCAACAGTGGCACTCAGAAAAGGGTTATTATTTCTAGCCACGTTTCTCTTTCCTTCAGTCTCTGGGTCTCTGTTTTTTAGGGCTCAGTGGAAAATCTTGATCAAGCCACAGACCATGCTCTTAGCCTGTAACCAAAATGCCTGGTCCCTTTAGACAGGAAAAGAAACACCTCCTTCAGAGTGTGTTACACTTCAATAAAGCACCTCTTTGTGGTGGCCCACATCAGTGGGGTTGTCCAGGTTGACAGCAAGAAAGCCAAGGGGCTTGTCCCCAGTAGGCCATCAAAAGTGCTGCTTTACTACTTATGCAGCAGCCTATTTCTTGGGACACTTACAAAAGAGGTCAGGGTTGCCCAGCAACAGAGTGTCCACAACATTTTTCCAACAACCATCAATAAAAGAGCCTCATGCTTAAGATTTTGATAGGAAGCTGGATTCTGGCTCTGTCAGCAATGGCATTTGCAAAGGATTGGTGATAGATTTTGTTTACCCTGACCATCTTGAAGCTGTTTCTTCATCTTGGCTGGCTGATTCAGCCTCCAAGCTCTTCATCATCACCATTTATTGGGACTGACTGTCTCTTTTGGCAGAAGAGATGGTACCAGTCAGTGTAGCTGGAGCCAGAACCTGAGCCCTGGATTTTATTGGGAAAGGATTCAGCTTTCCTTACAGCTTTCTGGGGGCCACAGCACCCCATGGGCTGATCTGATGCTCACCACTGAAATGCAGCCACTCCCAAGGTGAAGAGTAGCAACAAGGAACACACTGAAAGCCAAGAGAAGTTCTTGGCCAAGGACAGAGGAAAAAAGATCCAGTATTTTAATGTACGGACACCAAATGCATGAGATCGATCAGGCAAACAGCCAGGACCCACACTCAACAAGTTTTGGGCAATGCAGAGAGGTCCTACGTGCCTTCTCAGCCTCACTACCTCCTGTGATTTATGGCAAGCTTTTTGACATTCGATGCTCATCAGAAAGCCCAATCGCCCGCAGCCCAAGACTCTCAGCTTGCCTTTCATGCGAGAGAACAGCATGTTCCCAGCCCTGCCGATTCCAGAGGAAACGAGCCCCAAGAGTACCTTAAAGGCTTGGACACAAATAGCTCCCACTGTGTATTATTTTCAAGGCAGTCTCATGATTTTGCAGGCCTGACTCATTCTGGGTAAATGCGAGGGTTAGTCATGTTAGTCATCCGTAGGCAAAGAGGAAGGACCTCACTGGACTTACGCCAGCTCAGTTTATACTGCTGTTTTAGGGCAAAGAACTGAGCCAGATTTGCAGGTCCCTGACCTTGGGATTTGTCCTAGGACCTGTTAGGGGGCACACCAGTGAAAAAGTGTGGATCCAGATCTTTTGGGCATACTGCTGACACCTTTACATCCATCTCCCTGCTGAGGGTCGATGGGCACCTGATCCTTCCCGAGCTGAGACAGGTGTCGGTAGAAGACCCATCGGCTGGCCCAGCACGGTGCGCACGCACGCTGCTGGCCCTCCACCCACTGGCACAGCCGCCAGCCACCCTGCACCGCTGCTCTGAGCCCTGGACCACTCGTGACCATCTCTGGTCTCAGCCCACGCTGGGGCCTCCAGGTGCCAGGTCTGGAGAAGGAGGGAGGAGAGGAGATTTTTTTAAGCCCGGATGCCCTGCAGAGCCTGTTGTCTGTGCTGGGCATGGCAATCGCCAGCACAGGAGCATTTCCCTGCACTCCTGAGATCCAAGGATGCTCTTCAGCAGCAGCCCTGAGCCCCAGCCTGGCCGCAGGCCGAGCCGGGAGCACCATCTGCCGGCTGCGGAACGGCGAGGTGGCGCACAGAGGGACAAATTGCAGGGCGGTTCAGAGCTGCATGTGCCGCTGCATGCTCATTAGACCGCGTAGCAAATTAGAGATGAGAAAGATCACAGGATTGCGTAAAACCCTCAGCTAAACCTCCTCCTGTCTGCATTACAAAGGGGACTCAGACCCAATCAGTCTCCCTGCGCTAGAGCCGAGCAAAATCGCTTGGGTGAATGATACCCAGCTGTACGTCGGCTGGAGCTATTTACAGCTGCTTGCGGACAGTTTCAGCTAAAAAAGATCAAAGCATGTCACAGGGCAGTTTTCTTAATAAAAGGGCTTGATTTTGTCCAGTTTGAAATGCGGTTTTGTTTCCAAGTATTCCTGATAATAATAATATTGAGGGGAGCACAGGGAGCCTGAGAGACAAAATGTATGTCTCTGGTGCAACAGTGGACCCATTTAAGCAGCTCCCATGTAGATTTTTCTTGGGTTCCTCAGGTCTGCCAAAGACCCAAGCTAGCAATTATTTACACTGCGCTGCTGAGCCGTCTTCCTGCTTTAGCCACCTCATCCTCTGGTCCACTGAGCTCCACACACCTCTCAAACCCACATCTTTTCCCCCTCCAACTACTAATCCTGGCCAGTTCAGGAGGATATCTCTGCTTGCTTTTTTTTTTTTTCTCTCGCATGTGCCGGGGCCAAGCACATTTCCCCCCTGAGAGGCAGAGCCCTCGTGGGTGCTGAAGAGAGGCTCCTTTTGCAGAGCCACCTGCATTGTTGCCAGTGGCATTTACCCCTGGTGACACTGAGCTCGTCCATGGTGGCCTGAGCAAGGCTCTGTCAAGGATGGTTGCCATGTCCAGGAGGAGCAGTAGCATGTGGTCCCCAAAGGGCCATACTTGGGACCACTGTAGCTGCCGCTCCGCATGGGAGTCTGGCTTTCCTTGGAGGTGCAGGGGGACAGGAGCGAGGAGTGGCTGGCAAGCGGCCAGGGTATGTTGCTAGACCTGGGAGCTCAGTGTGGTCCCTCTCACCTCCAGGGTTATCTCACCTCCTGCCAGCCAGCCGGGAACGTGCTTCGACTCGCTCAGTCCTTCTCATCCTAATTACACCTTCCTGGAGTGCTCTACATTAATTTCCCTCCCACCCTCACGGTCCTTTTTCTCCAAGCTGATCCTGCTGGTCCTTTAATGGCACACCACCTCCTCACTTTCCTTTGATTTCCATCTCCAGGTAGTCCACCCCTTAGCACTTCTGTCCCTTTCCCTCTCACAGCACTCAACCACCTGGCTGGTGGGGGCTGGAAAAAGATGTCCTGGACTTATATTTGCTTTCTGGACTCTCAAAAGAAATAAATACTTTTTTGGCAAACACAGCATGAGCCTGTGTGAGTCACTGCTGTGGCAAGTCAAGACCATTTAGGGGGAACATCCTCTAGTACTGTAACTGAGAATACGTGCTAAAGGAATCATCATAGCCCAGGCTAAGGATGAACAAGAGCTTTCAAAGTGCTCTAAGCTCACTTGCTCCAGGGCACAGCCAACTTGCCATGGCTAAAGAGGCTGTTTCCCTAGAGACGTTTGCCTTTCTCTTGAAACTGGCTGCCTTGCACATCAGATTAGTCAGGTGGAGATGGGGGCCAGCCTAGGGCACAGGAGGCTGGATCTATCCCCAAACTGTTGCCTGGCTCTGGGCCTCAGTTTTGCATCCTGTAAAATGGGAAAAGCTGGGGAGCTGTTTTGCTGAGGCACTTTGAGAGCTGCAGGTGGAAAACGCTTTATAGGTGTCCCTGCCTTGAACCTTGAACTGACCCTCTAATAGCCGTGGCAAAATTTCTGTCCCTTCTGATGTGAAATAATTTTCTTGGTTTCTTCTGCACACCTTAAGCTTTTCTCCAGCAACTGAAGAACAGCCTAAACATCGGAGCCTCCTGCCTTTCCCCACGGTTTGGCAGAAGTCAATTCCTATGAGATGTGTGATGGATGTGTCCAGTCACACAGTTCACTGCCATAGGCAAGGACCCCCTGAGCTGTCCCTGCATGAACTGTAAGGAGAACCTGCAAAGGTGAGGATGCCTTCAATGCTGGTAAAGCACAAGCAGACCTCACTGGAGGCTGCTCAGCGTGCATCACCCATGCAGAGAGCAGCATTAGGGAATGTGAAGGTTCTAAAGTCAAGCTCATAGCAAAGAGGTCACGCAGCCGTTTGTGTGTCCTGGTGCATCAATACCGTCTTTACTGGCACAATCTGAGATCCATATAGCTAAAAAAACCCAAACAAACAAACAGACATGCTTCTGGGCACATCAGCACCTTTCCTGCCTTTCCAGAGCCAAAATGGTCAAAACACGTTTGCTTCTTCCACTGCATATCAGTCAATCTAATAAAAGCTATTAAATTTCCCCAGCCTTTGTCTGGCTTTGTTTCTGGAACCACTTGACTGTAGGAGCAGAAGAGCGCAGGGCATGTTCACTACTGTGCAAGCAACACTTAGACTTCTTGGGGTGCTGGGAGATCTTTTGACAGACATTGGACACCTCTGAAGTCCTATTTAGCTAGTGAAAAAGGCAACACTTCGGTCAAGTCAGTTGAAATCTGCTTACTGCACTGGGAAGCCGGTCTTTCCTGAGACTTTTTCAGCTCTTTCAGGGTGGAATTCTGTGTGCTTCCTACACAAGATTAATTTATTTTTATTTTGATCTCATGCCTTTTGCATATTTTTTAAAATAAGAGACTTTGAATTCCTTCTTGACCTTTTTAATGGCCATTTTGTTTAAAAAAAAAAAAAAAAATCTGTCCTTTGGGTACTTCGCATTGACACCAAGAAACTTTTGAGATATCTGTGAGCCAGACTTGGAATTTTTACCCCCACTTCTTAATCTCATTTTTCAGATCCATCAGTTGCATTTGTACCAGGGTGAAAGGCAAAAAGAGCCTTAGAGGTTTTATTTTTTACTCTTTCTGTGATTACTTGTACAAGCTCTTTAAGGACAGGTCAGATCTTCTTCTGCACTCTGGAAATTAAACCTAGACGTCATATATTAATTATGTTTTGGGTTTTGGTTTTTGGTTTTTTAAACAAACTGGAACAAATTACCACAGGTGGTGGCAGGTTCTCTATCCCCTGTTGTCCTTAAACCCTGTCTGCTGTTCTGGGAGATGAGCAAGTAGTCTAACACACATTACAGCACTCCAAGGTCAGTAGAGATCTGCATTTGCCAACGGGTCAGATGGGATAATATCCCAGTCTTTCTGGCCATAAAATGTAATTTAATGCTCTCTGGGCCCATTTTGGAAAATTTACAGAGCTTTTGTCAGTAACAATAACAAAATTTGAGGAACATTATAAAACAATTTTGCATCCTGTTTCTTTACAGAATACCTCCTAGAGTCTACTAAACAGCCTTTGAAAGCTATAATTAAGTGCTCTGAAACATGTTTGGGACAGTTTTGTTTTAGGCTTCGCCTCCAGCCTCTTTGGCTTGAAAAACATGCTTGTTTCCAGGAAAGTGCATGTTGCATTTAATTGAAATTAGAAGTTGACGGAGGAGGCTACTGGCTCCAAAGCACCCTGGTACTGCTGGTGCTTCTGTGAGCTTGGAGGAAGGGCTGGCTGCCTCTTGTAACAGCTAATAAAACAAGAAATTCCTCATCATTATTTTGGATCCCCCACAATTATTTTTTCCTCATTTTTGCAATCTCCTTACTTAATTTGTCTTGGAGTAAACAAAAATAGCTCACCCCAGTGAAACCAATGGTGTCCTTCCTTCCCAGTTGGTCAAGACATGTCTGAAACATTGCATGATTTCAAAACTCTGCCACTGCTGGACCCGGGGAATGAGAAAACTCCAGTTCAAGAGTCCTGGAACAGACATTCAGAGACTTGGAAACATATGGAAATTCTTCTTCTTCCTGCCATCGGAAATAAATGCCAAGTGCAGGGTGGCAGCATCCCTACAGGGTGGGCAGCCCCTCAGCTCCCCCGGGGCAGCATCGGCCTCTGCAGCCTTCCTCATCATTATTTTGGATCCCCCACAATTATTTTTTCCTCATTTTTGCAATCTCCTTACTTAATTTGTCTTGGAGTAAACAAAAATAGCTCACCCCAGTGAAACCAATGGTGTCCTTCCTTCCCAGTTGGTCAAGACATGTCTGAAACATTGCATGATTTCAAAACTCTGCCACTGCTGGACCCGGGGAATGAGAAAACTCCAGTTCAAGAGTCCTGGAACAGACATTCAGAGACTTGGAAACATATGGAAATTCTTCTTCTTCCTGCCATCGGAAATAAATGCCAAGTGCAGGGTGGCAGCATCCCTACAGGGTGGGCAGCCCCTCAGCTCCCCCGGGGCAGCATCGGCCTCTGCAGCCACTCCCTACGCCGGGTCTGGGGCAGCCTTTCCTGGCAGGGAGAGCACAGACACCCCCAGTACTTGAATTAGGCCACCAAAACCATTAAACCATGCTAAACATTACAGTGTTGAAATTCCATTTCAATATAATAAATTATAATAAGAAATAAATGGTTTATCTCCCTCACCTTTCAGTTTCTGGGGGCTTATCTTCTACTAGATAAGTTTTCAAGCTCTTTCTCAGTGTATGTAACACCTTGCTTTTTAAAATGCTCACAGCTCCAGGAGTGAGCTCCGGGCTTTAATGAGTGCAAATACCATCAGCCTTGCTGTAATAGGATGCAGCTGGGAGGCACAGCTGGCCCCAGGATCAATTGCTGGTGGCTGCATTTTCCCCTCAGCCTAGGTGCTTGCAAACTGCCCAGCCACCCTCCAGGGCAAGGGCCCCCCTGGCTGGGCAGGCAGTGCTCAGGGCAAAGGTAGTGTTTTGCCAGAAGTGCCCTATGTGCTGTGCCCCGCGTGCTCCTTGCCAGACCAGAGCTGGTCCTGGCATGGCCAAAGTCCAGCTGAGAGCAAAGCTCTGCCTGGCAGGTTTCCCTCCTTGAGGCTGTGCGGCCTGGGAGGGACGTTTCATCCATCTGAGGTAGCTCCGAGGGGACCTCAGCCTCCAGCCAGCCCTGCCTGATGGCCCAGCCGTAGGGTCTCACTTCCCTTCAAATCTTGCCCTGGTCCAGCCCTTCCGCCCAGCAGCTGCACCCCAGATGAAATGAGTTTGGCTGATCTCAGCACAAAAATCAGCTGTGCAGCATAGAGAAGATGCTCCTATGGCTCTGGGACAGGGCAGTGTGGCTGGTCCTGTTGACCTAGGGCTGGCCAGGGTGGCTGCGGTGGGCAGCGTGACATTAACTGGGGTGTCCCACGTGGCCAGGAGGCACAGGCTGGGTGCGCTTCTAAGTAGCTCCAGCAGCTCTTGGCCTGAGATAAGCCCTCACTGAGACTACTGACCCTCCCAAGCCAAAGACCCCCTCCTGTGGACTTCATAGGAAACCTCAAAAGCAAAAAATTAAGGGGAAAAGGAAAAGTTTAGTCAGAGGCCTTTCTCCTGGGGTGAGGGTGGCGCATTGCAAAGAGGAGGTGGGAAGAAAGAGCAGGTCACCATGATGAAGGAGGAGCAGATGGAGGTAGGAACTGGCTCCATTCCCCCTAAATTTCTGGGGGGAGCCTGAGGCAGAGACGATGTTCACACATCTGTTTCCCAGCCTGCTCCCTGAAGCATGCTGCATGGCCTCCAAGCAGCGGGTGCAGGTGGCCCAAACCCAAGCCCCCCATCCCAGAGCACCCAGCGCGCCCCAGCCCCAGCAATGTCTCCAAGGCAGGAGGAGGTGAGGGCACGTCAAAAGCAGCCCTTCCAGTTGCCTTTGCAGGGGATGAAGAGGCAGGGCAGTGCTGGTGGAGATTGAATCTAGTGATTACTTTAAGGGATTTGCTGTCTCTTTCTTTATCCCTCTTCTCTCTTTTTCTTTCTCTTTTTTTTGTTTTCCCCTTTTCCCTCCCTCTTATCCCTTTCGTGGTGCATTTGTCTTCGAGGAACCTGGGGTGTTCTTTTCATCAGTTCAGTCTCCTCTGGCACTTGAGTCCTGATTGGCTGAAGGACTTAGGGAAAAAAAAATCTTTAATTAAGCAGATAATCTCTTCTTAGGAAGTTCTGCGGCTCCATTTCACCAACCCCCTTTAGCTCTTACTTTAGGATTGGTTACCCTTCGCAGAAGTTGGGATTCAGGGGGCATACATCTCTTCATCACACCAGGAGCGCCGGGTGGAAAGTAACTCCATCCCTTCCCTAATTTTGTTGTGTTTTTTTTTCCTTTTTTTTTTTTTTTTTTCTTTTCTCTGGTGGTGGTGGTACCCAAGTTTTTTTTTAGGATCTCCTTTCTCCCTCTTTATTTGGATTTTATATTTCACATGGACCCTTATCTGGGCATCTTCTTCCTCACTCCCTTCTTCCAATCCTGCTGTGCCTGGTGAGTATCGAGAGCACCTCAGTCTGTGTCACAGACAGGTGCTCTTCCCGGACACCCTAAGGAAATTCCTTTCCACCTTCCTAAATGCCCCCTCTTTTCCACTTAGCTCAGTTCTGGTCTTTAATGGCACCAGATATTTAACTAAATCCCAACACACTCATTGGCAGAGAGGATAGATCTGAGCAGAGAAAGTCCCCTTCTTCCCCCTCGCCTCCCAGCAGTAACTCGATGGGCCAGATCCTGAGCTGGGGTAAAATAGAGTAGAGGAGAGTGGCAGATCTAGCCCCCACTTCCAACTGGGAAGATAACCCAATGGCAGAGCCAGGGATTTCTGTTTTTCCAAAGGCTCACAGTCTGCTTGTCTCTTGTCTTAATCAAATCAAGTGGGGCTTCCCCCATGCTCCCCAAAGAGGACAGTCCCTGATTAAGAGCTCAGAGCCAGCAGGGATGAGTTAGACCCGCAGGAGCATCACGCCGGATGAGCAGCCCGAGACCCGGGCTCCTTGGCAGGCGCAGGGTCAGGATTACACGTCTGAAATTCATGTATTAGGATTTCCTGGGGAGAAGCTGTCGGTACGGAGCTTGCTACAGCTTGGTTCCCAACCACCTGGGTCCCGCCAGACTGGTCCCCCTGCACAGAAACCTGCTGTCACCTCCTGTGGGCCTCCTGCTCTGTCCTAAGGGTGGTTTTACATTTATTTCCAGAAATGTTTTATAAGGGTGAGCAGAAGGAGATCACACTTGCATCAAATCTCGTATCATTCCTTGCAGAGCATATCTGTCCCATGCTCAAATGGAGAGTCAAATGACCTGGCTCAGTACATATTTTTTCCTATGTGATTTTTACTGAGTACCCAAACTTTATTCTCCATTTCTGTGACGCCCTGGGGAATCTGCTCCGTGGGTCACAGACTTATCTCTAACAGCAAGGAGTCTTCCCGTGCGGTTACTAAAATCCCCTGCCTCCCCCCCAGCACATCTCTAGGGTTATGGATGGAGAAAGCAAAATTACAGAAAGAGAAACTCAAGAGTAAATGGGAACTCATTCCTGTTAGGCTGGGAGTGAAATTTATGTTCTTTCAGAGATTTTCTACTCCCTTCATTAAAAGAATGTGCAGCAATTTGTATATGTCTAAATATTACACAGTAGCAAACTCAAAATACATCTCCCTTCTGGAACAAGGGGAATATGTATGTTATGCAGAGAGGCTAGGCAAGAACTCTTGCTGATTTTATTTTTATTTTTCCACTCTTCCTGTGTATGTCTCTTGCTTTCTTCGATATAAACAGCTTTAGAATACATTAAAAGATAAAAAAACCCAACATTTTAAAGAAACAGTTCAAAGGGGAGAAATTTCAGAGCACAAAGTAGAGTAAAATACAGAAATCCCAGGCATTTTCAGTGGAAGTTGAATGTCTAAATTCCCTGTCTGCCTTTCAGAAGATTTTAGCTAGCAGAAAAGTTTATACATCAAGATAGCCCTGCTTCTCTCCGCATGTTGCTCATAGGTCATGATTTCCTGAAAGAAAGGAAAATCGCAAACTTTACTCGAAACGATTGAATTACAGACCCTGTCTCTTAACTCCCAAGGAGAAAAAAGCAATGTTCGTGGGAACCATCCTATAATCCTGCTTGCAATTTTTGCTGGTCTTCTTTATCTGATCCAACAGCTTAAGGCGCAACAAGATTCTTTTTTCCTGGGATTTAATCATGAGAATTGGGGGGCGGAGGAGGAATATAGATCAACAATACTTTTTATATATAGATATATATACACACACATATGTGTGGATTAGATTCTGCTGTGTCAGCTAGGTTGAATGGTCAGCATGTTTCTAGATGAGCAAAATGTCAGGGTTGCATTAAGGAACTAAAAAACCAATCAATATAACAAAATAGAAATGAAGAAAAAAAAAAAAGTAAAGCTCCAAATGTTAATGAGTTGCCTCCCAGTCCCCTCTTCTGTGGGAATAATGTAACAATCTCTAATGCAGCACCTTTTTTCTAAATGTTTTTTACACTTCATCTGTGGGATTGGCTTTAGTTTCCAGTATCACTGGTTTTCTAGAAACCTCAGGGAGTCTGCACTTGAGAACAAAGCTCAGATCCAAAGTGAAATTGTATCCATTTGCTGTGTGTACAGTAATGACGGTAAAGATCTGAATATGGCTTCATAATTTTCTAAAGAGCTGAACCAACAGTGCAGTAGCATGAGTGGGTGATAAGGTATCAAATAAATACTTTAATGGGAGATTTGATAAGGCTCTTGGGACATCTTAAACTGAGGAGCAGGGTGCTCTTGTTGGTTAAAGTTGTAACTGAGCAGAAATTATCAGAGGCTTATTAGTATTTGATATGTGTAAAATATAATGGGACAGCTGCTTGGCAGGGTTATTTGCTTTCGAGTTCAATAAAACTATGAGAGCGCACTCCTGCTATAAATACTCATCGGCTTTGATAATTTCCTAATATCGGATGCGCTGAAAATCACGTGCCGTAGATGTGCTTTGCACCTGGATGCAAAGAGCAGCAGTGAGGGAAGCAGCGTGCCCTGCCCAGGGCCTGCACGGGCTGGCCAGGGGGCTGAAGGACTCGCTGGGGCTCCTCTCTCAACCCGCTGAGGTCGGCCCCTGCTCCGCCTCAGCCCGGGTAACGCTGCCCTGGAGTTTGAAGGTGGCAGGAAAGGGGTTCAGATAGCTAGAAACCCTGTAAGCTTTGTTGGAGAAGAGAAATAATTTCAAGTGTTTCCTTTCCTGTCTGTGATTTCACAAGGTTTTAAATCAGTGTGGTAATGCTGAAGTCATGGGAATTGGGGTGGTTTACACCCATCGTGGATGCAGCTAGCTAGTTAGTTTAGGATTGCATTCTGCTTTCCTTTACAGTGGTGTGGAAAATTACTAAAATTAAATAAACGAATAAAAATCACACTACAGAGACAAAAATTGAGAGATTAATTTTCATAGTGATTCCTATTTGCAGCACAGAGACGACTCTAGGAGCATCATCACTACATCTGTAAAACCACTGGCTGAATTACTCTCTGCCCTTGCTGGAGCCTATATCCAGAAGAGAGATGCATTTTTTTTTTCTTAGCTAGATCATGTGGGCAAAGGCAAAGCACACAGGGTTTGTCTTCCCTCTCAGCATAAATAAGAAAAATTTCAGCTACCCTCCAGCCATACGACAGCCCATTCTGCAGCACACAGCACCCTGATATTCAAACTGTCCCATCTCCCCTTCTCCTGAATCCACTTGCAGCTGCAAGAATTAAATGTGGGGGGTCAAGTGTACCAGTCAAAATGAATCTTTTACTTGCCTAAGCCCTACAAACCCGCCCAGCAGCGTGCCTGTCTGTGGATCAGACAGCTCAGGGAAAATTGCCTTCTGTCTCTCTGACTTAATAAAAATGTTTAGAATATCCTGCTGGGAAATTGCTACTGTACCATTTGCTCAGCTGCAGATGGTGAATTGGCATATCCTGAACTTGGCCTCTTTGTGAACCTTGAGGTTTGTCCCGGGAGGAAGAGATCCCCTGCTTCAATGCAGTTACACCAATTGACACCTGCTAACAGGCTGGTTTGCTGTAAACCCTGAACTTGTGGATTACTGTTCTCCTCCTAAAGCCGCTCTCGCAACTGCTGAGCAAGGGTCTGAAGCAAATCCCTCTTGCAGGCTGTGAATTTGGCTTTTCCTACCCAGGTGGGAAGCAATGCAGATGGGATGCACCTCTTGTTTTGGCCACAAAAGTAAGATAAGAGAGGACTTGCAATTCTCTAGATCTTGCCTACACAGGGGCATTTTACGAGAGTTTTCTTACAGCTGCTACCAGGGGCTCAGATTCACACTGACACCATCCTGAGTGTGGTCCCTGTAGCAAAGCGCTTAAGGTCAAGGCAAAGGACAGGAGGGAAACCAGATGGAAAAATGACTTGTTCATGCTGCTACCCAGTTGCGTTAGGATGGGGACCCATGGAGCTTACACAGTCTGAATAGCCCCAGGTTCATGGCCCTGTGTGATTCAGGTCACCCAATGCTCTAATCACCCGGCTACAGATGCCGTCTCTCCAAGTCCCAGGAAATATTTAATTAGCTGTACAATGCAGAAGCAGCTCCCAAAGGAAAATTCCTCTGCAAAACAGCCATCGACTTCATGCTAAAGTACCCATGGGGGCTGGAGCACAGCCGGGTCTGAATCCCAGGCCTGGAACAAAGGGAAAGGATCTCCTGCTCTTGCAGTGCCCTGGCACAGCCCTCTCCCTCCTGTTTTGCCCCAGGGGAATCTTTCCCAAAGCAAGCTTTATCAGTATGGACACACTTCCACCAAAAAAAAAAAAAAATCAAAAAAAAAAAAGAAAAAAAAGTTAGACTTGCCAGAGTGAAACATTGCAAACTAGTTATCTAAACTCTTTCTAAACTGTGAGTAATAGCAAAGATCAGGTTTCTTGCAATTTTGACCAAGCTAAAATAACGAGACCTCCTTTTTGTGGCATACCTTGGAGAGGATCTCTGAGGGCAGTTCTAGCAGAGGTGAAATGGGCTCATTGACCACAGCAGCACTTTTGCAGGGCAGGGAAACATCCTCTCTGAATCTCCCACGTGTCTGATGTCCAGACACCCATCCTGCCCCCCTGTCCATGGCAGGGTTGCAGCATGGCTACACTTTGTCCCCAGCTTGGGATGGCAGTGCCTGCTTCTGCCTGGGCTCGAGCCCACCCTGGGATGCCCCTGCACTCTCCATGCTGGATTTCTAGCACAACAGGACAGTGCCTTTCTCTCCCTTACCAGGGATACCTGTGGCTCCAGACAGCGTTGCTTGAAAACACACAAGGAGAAAAAAAACATACCCTAACCCATGCCTTTCTCCCCCATGGGCCACCCAGCTGCTGGCATTTTCAGGGAATGGACTGGAGCTAGAAAAGCTGCAAGCATCATTGCATGCCAGGTAGCCCAACCGCAGAGCAGAGCTTGCTGCTCTGCCGAAGGGGCGGTGTGGGTTAAGGCTCTGTGAGGGCTGGCTGGAAAGGAGGGGCATCCAGCATTTGAAGCAGAACATAATCTCGAGAAGAAGCTGAAGGGCCCAGTTTCTCTCAGTGTATGCTCTAGCTTTTTCCCCCCCGATAGCTCACTCGCTCACTCACTCACTGCAGGGTCTCAATCCACTCATGCCACCTCTCTGGCCCCAGTGTCCTCCCCTGGGGACAACAGCACTCACCCATCTCTCTGGAATGCCAGGGTGCCAGCAGGGGAGATGCTCCAAAGACTCAGCAGAGACAGTGATGAGGGTTATTTTGCAAACCTGGAGAGACTGGAGTGAGGTATTTATAGGAGAAACCTCTGTTTTCTTGCTTCATCTCTGGCTAGGGATATTTGGGGTTGGCTCTCAGGCCTTTTTAAAGCCTCAGTCCTTTCTTCAATGACATGGATTCACCACAGTCCTCCAGATTCCTAATGGTGGTCACTGTACCACATGAAGTCCTAACACTGACTGACCATTTGCACTGAAAGTCTGTCTCGCTGGAGAAAGACTCAGACTGGCCAGCATCAGCTCTTCTCTGCAAGCCCGTGGGAAGAGCGATGGAGACCAGCCATGCTGCCTTGTGGCCCTTGGAGAGGATTCCTTCACACCTTCAGTAGGAACACTAGAAAGTTTAATTTTGGCTAGGACCATCCCCCTTCCCGTATCCCCATTTCCCCCCCTGCACAGTGCCCAGCAAGGTGGGGAGGACAGGTGTGTTTGTGCTCAGCCATCACCATAATATGACCAAGGGGAGAGTGCAGGCAGCCAGAGGTGGCAGGAAAACAAGGGAGCGTGGTCTGGGCAGACACTGCTGGGACACAGACTGGGAAGGAGCAGTGGTGTGACCTCCTCCTCCCCTCAACATGGCCCCACAGGGAGAGCAGTGCTGGCGCATAGTCCAGGTCCTGGGGCTGGGGTCGACCCTACCTCAAGTCAAGCCAAGCAGCAGTTTGGTAAGGTAAAAAGTAAGGCTGGGGGAACAGGAAAACACTGAAAAAAAATGGGGGGATTAGTATGAAGGGCAGCTGTGCAGAGGAAAGCAAAAGGAGGGAGCGGTGAGGGGGTTGCAGCCCAGTACAGCCCAGTTGGGGGAGCAGGAAAGGAGAAGGCACCATGCTGGCTCACAGGGAGCAGCGAGGGGAGGCAGGGGGAGAGACCACGCAGCCAGGAGACAGGCAGTCTGCGGGGCAAGAGGAGAGCCCTGGGATGCCAGGCATTCCCCAGGCCCCCCCACCATCGCCCCCTCCCTGCTGACACTGTCTCTGTCTTCCAGGTCAGTGAATAATTTCCTGATGACAGGCCCCAAGGTAAGAGAAATCCCTTTGATCTCTATCCCCGATTCCACTAAACCCAGGGAGGGAGGGACTCCTCCTTCCCACCCCTCTCCCTCCAGCCTTGGCCAGAGCTCCCCTCACCCCCAGGTTTCCAGCAAGAAGGCTGGGGAGGGCGAGGACCAGGACCAACCTGCTCTGAACTGCAGCTCCCCAGGCTTTGTCGGCCCTAAGCAAAGCTGCCCTGGAGTCCTTTTAACCTGGTTGGGGCCAGATTTTGGAGATTTGGCTATTGGCAGCAGCTGAGGCTCTCTCCTGTCATCTATTGCTTCCTGATGGTCAGGTGAGCATCAGGACCCACGTTCATGGAGCTGGAAAGGTCCTTTCTGTAGGCCCTGCAAAACATACTTCCCTGAGGAGCTCAACTGCAATTGCCAGGACCTTGTTCAGTATTTTTGACGCCTCTACCCCCTTGCACTCCTCTTTCAGCGGCTTTTTCTCCTATCCAGGGCCAGTTGTAACATACACCTGATTTTCATTCTGGCTATTGCCGGGGAACACCTCCGAGCCCACCTAGCTCTTTCTACAGCTCCCAGAGCTATGGGGGAGCGACCCTGCGCCACAGCGCTGGCTGTGCCCCGGGGCCAGGCTGAGGCACCGGCAGGGCTGCAGCTCCCGGCTCCCTGAGGAGAAGGCTCTGCCTCCTCTCACGCTGAAGAGATAAGGGGTTCCCCATTGCAGGGGCTGGCTGGCACATCTCCTAGCGTGGCTGACAGCCAACAGCTCGGCCTTCTCCCCCTGGGAGGCTCAGGCTCCCACCCAGCCCAGCAGAAAATGCATTTGCTGCTGCTGGTGGTGAGCTCCACTCCCCCAGGGAGCCAAGCCTGAGAGACCGCCTCAGCTCTGCACGCAAGTTATTTTCAGTTGAATGCCAGCCTCCTGGGGAGCCTGGGGCCATGTTCTTCCTTCCGCTTTGCCCTGTGCTTCTCCATCCACCTAGACCCAAAGCAGCAGGACCCAGATAGGCAGCGCAGGGCAGGAAAGCCACAGCGGCACCAGCCCCACCGCTGTGTGGGAAGTGGCTGGGGCTACACCAGCTTTGCACTGCCTGCGGTGGAAACCCAAGCTGCGGGGGGGCTGAAGCGGGGCACCCGCTGTCCCACCTCCTGACCCGCTGCTCTGCTCCTAGGCCTATCTCATCTACTCCAGCAGCGTGGCGGCCGGGGCACAGAGCGGCATCGAAGAGTGCAAGTTCCAGTTTGCCTGGGACCGCTGGAACTGCCCTGAGAGGGCACTGCAGCTCTCCAGCCACGGCGGGCTGCGCAGCGGTAAGGAAAGCATTGGATACCACTACTGGAACCCCCTCACTACAGGTTAGAGCCCATGGGCCCCTCCTCTCTTCCCAAGTGCCTCCTTTTCTTCCCCATCCCCACCTGGGATGTGCCTCTCCCAGGAACACCCCAGAGGGATCTTTCCAGGAAGCCATTTCACCCATCAGCTCCCAGACCCATGCTGGGATCTAGCTTCAGGACAAGGCAGCATCACCTACGGACCCACCAAGCCCCAGCTTGCGCAGGACAGGAGTGTCGCACCAACCCTCACACAACTGGCTCCCCACAAGGACGCACCACTGTGACCTGCGGCATGGGCTGCTGGACACGCCATGCCAGGGTGTTGTCTCTTGCCAGGGTGTCTCAGGGAGGCTGAGAACCAGCATGGGGTGGTGGGGTGGCAAGCAGAGGGACATGGCTAAAGGAAGCAGGCAAGAGTTCATCAGTGGCTGTGCTCTGGCCAAGAGGCAGAAGAAAAGTCTTCCCACAGCTTCCAGATGTCAGAGTCACCTTGAGCAGAAATCCAGCAGGGCATGGGGCTGCGGTCATTGTTACTTTACCCCATTCCTTACCCATTTGCAGGTGCCAGGAAATGTTTCAGTGCATACCTGGTCCTCTAGACCCATGTGTGATGCCAGGCTGAGCTCATACCTGCCCTATACAGGCAGGACCTGGGTACGGAGGAGAGCCTCAGGCCTCTGGTGGGATTGGTAGCAGATGAGGGACCAGGGCCCAGGCAGAGGTGAAGAAAGGTTTCAAAGTGGAGCCCCAAGGAGGCAATTGCAGCACGAAGTAATATTCTGGGACTGATAACCATCAGGTTATCTGCTCAGATCCAGACCTTGCTGGTATTAAAGGAAAGCCAAAGGCTCAGTGAAGTCAGCTGACGATCACCACACTGATCCTGGTGGGTAGGTACGGTCACTGCTCTGAGCCCTGGAGAGCATCCAGCAGAAGGTAAGGCTTGAGGGGACTGTGGGGAAGGAACTCTTTGAACCTTGGAGAGGGCCCCTTTCCTTGTGGGGTGTATTAGTGAGATGTGGGGGATGTTTGGCTGGCTGTGCTGTATCCCCACTGCTGAGCTCCCACAAGGACAGCCAAGGGCTAAACTCATCCACACCCTTGGAAATGGCACGAGTCAGGCTCAGTCAAATTTGGGAGCTTCTGCCTTCATGCAGTTCAAGCCAAAACTAAGCTAATCTGCCATGTAGGGCCTCCTCTCCACACTACAAGGCCCTGCTCACTGCAAATCTCTTCCTACACAGTCTTCTGCATGGCAGGAGTCATTTCTAACACTGGTCTTGCCATGAAATCTTTAGCAAATCTGCTCTCCTTGTGTTCCCACTTGACAGCAAACCGAGAAACAGCTTTTGTCCATGCCATCAGCTCTGCAGGCGTCATGTACACGCTGACCCGGAACTGTAGCCTGGGGGATTTCGACAACTGTGGCTGTGATGACTCCCGCAACGGACAGCTGGGTAAGGAGAGACAAGCTGCATCCTGCTCCCACGTCCCCGGCAGCAGGAGGCAGCTCTTCTCCTCTGTCGAGGACTGCAGAAACAACAACTCCTCCTGGCCCCCATGCCTGGAGATAATACTCAGAGCAGAGCTTTGCCCGGCTCAAACCAAAGTAGCTCTGTGGAAGTTAATGGGGCCACCTCCAATTTACACCAGCTGAGGCCGAGCCCTTGATGTTTTCCATTACTTTCTAGATGAGCAGGAAAGTAGAAGGGGCTTGCAGTTTCCCTGGTTCAAACCAACAATAACAGTTTAAGCTGCTGGAGAGAATGAGTGTGTCTTACGGGCAGAGGAGAAGATCTGATGCTGTGCATCTAAATGGCAGGTCTGGTTAGAGCAGCGCTGATCAGAGACCTCGGGGCTCCCAGGGGCTGCAGGACCAGGGTGGCCTCAGAGCAGAATTACCAGGAGGGAAAGCAGGGTGGCATTCACAGACCCCTCCAGCATTTGTCAGCATGGCAGGCACACAAGAGCAAAACCGGGAGAGCCGCTGTGGCAGCACACAGCCTTCACCCCGTTCCTGTCACTGCAGAACCCAGGCCCACAGCTGCTGAGCACCCCGGGTGGGGAACCCCAGGCTGCACCGCCCCGGCTCTCTGCTCAGCTTTCACAGAAAACATTGGCATTTTTGTCTTTTGTTTTGAATGGAAAGAGGTCAGATTTCAAATTATC